>NC_135888.1:41888261-42488261 GCF_964194155.1 Cetorhinus maximus
AGAATTGAATTGGCTGAAGACTGGCATCTGTGATGCTGGGGACCTCCTGAGGAGGCTGAGATGGATCATCCACTCAGCACTCTGGCTGAAGATTGTTGCAAATACTTCAGCCTTATCTTTTGCATTGATGTGCTGGGCTCCCCCATCATTGCGGATGGGGATATTTGTGAAGCCTCCTCCTCCAGTGAGTTGTTTAGTTGTGCACCACCATTCACGACTGGATGTGGCAGGACTGCAAAGCTGAGATCTGATCCGTTGGTTGTGGGATCGCTTCGCCCTATCTATCACTTGCTGCTTAAGCTGTTTGGCATGCAAATAGTCCTGTTTATTGCTTCACCAGGTTGACACCTTTTTTAGGTATGCCTGGTGCTGCTCCTGGATTGCCCTCCTGCACTTTTCATTGAAGCCCCTCTGCAGGTCCCTCTTATTTTGAACTTCGAGGACTGTCTGCAGCCTGTCAGTTTTTTGATTTTGATTTTTCCATGCTTTTTTTTTTAAAAAGCTTTCTAAACTTTTAAAACTTTTCTTTCTTTTTAAAAGAAAGTCCCAACAGCGATTGCTAGCTTTAAACTCTGGAGATTTCTTCTCTTTTCCCTTTGAACTCCAGGAGACACAGCGGGCTCATGGTCTGATCGAGGCTCGTCTTTTTAATACTTAAAGCGACAGCCGCTCCTCTGAACTGCCTGCCCATTTTTTTTTCTTTCAGGAAGCTGTCTTTTTCTTTTAAGCAGCTTCTTATTTACTCTAAAGATTTTCCTCTTAAACTTCTGACTCTGCCAGCCAACTTTTATTTAACTTCTTTTGCTTTTAACTTCAGTGCAGAATGGCCACCACTGCTGCAATCTGCTGAGCCCTAGGACTGCAACCTATTCTATAATGTAAGTATAGCTTCTTTTTGATAACTTCGCTCACTGCCTTGTGAACTGTCCAGTATTTTTCATACTGCGTTATTCAGTGTCTTGCAGCGCTGGGATGCAGCGCTGTGTCCCATCAGCTAAGCACTCACTGAGATGAGTGATGCTAAATGCAAATGATGATACTTGGTGGTCAATAGAGCCTTTAGCAGGCTCTGGAAGTGCACATCATAGCTTTAGACAATGTTGTGGGGAGCAATAGGACAGGAGTGAGGATGTATTAAGCTGAAGTCTGCTCTTTATTGGCAACAACTCGTGACCTTGAGGGCCTCATGGTGTCTGAGCATTTTGGAGATTGCAAGGCCCAGGGCTGTCCATGAGGGCACAGTGTGTGTCTTAAAGAGGAGGCATTTTAATATCTGGAAGACAAGTGGTGAACATCATCATCCTCAGGTGGTCCACATGCATAGTAAGGTGAGAATAAAAGCCAGAATTGCTGAGAGTGTTGGATGTTAACGTGATAGAGAAGAAGGTGACACAGAGGATTGAGTCATCCCAGATTAGATTCACACCTGTGGAACGTCCTTGGCTGCCTTGGCCCAGGTGTCACCTGTCAGCTTCACCATCGAGGTTACACAGGGTGTGTTGTCTCGTTGCTGGAGATGGATCTCCTTGAGGAGATTTGTCACATTGAAAGTGTATAGCTACAAGCCCACTGAGGATAGTGGAACAGCTCCTGGCTCTTGTAGGCTGCCGCTGTGACTGGGATGCTGAAGACATGCTTGAAAAGGCAGCATCTGACACCTGATGCTGGGAGACCCTCCTCCAGTTAGCACCTCATCTCAGCAAGGACACATGCTGCCAAGGGTTCATCATCCTTCAAAGGGTCAGGATGATGTGAGTTTCATGTGTAACTATTCACTTCCATATTGAAGTGCCTGGGTGAAATGAGAGGAATAGCAACGCTGGTGTTAATGTTGGCCCATGATGGAGGCACATGACCAAGAGGGTTCTCAGTTATTGCAACTCGTCTTCCTCCTCATGGAATCTGGTGGCTATGAAGGCCTCACACGCACGCCTGCCTCATCTGGCTGTGTCATAGCCTCTTCCCCTGCAGTCTCGGCTTCCTCATCCTCCTCATCGAAGGAGACGTGCAACTCCTCCATGTCGGCATCTGACAAGTTGCCCCTCCTCTGCAGCACCAGGTTGTGCAGTGTGCAGCAAGCCACGGTGATCTGTGAGACCCTCCGTGGACTGTACTGGAGTGCTCCTCCTGATCTGCCCAGGCATCAGAATCGCATCTTTGGGATCCCTATGGTGTGGCACAGCAATGTTCAGCTAGCACCATGAGCCTCATTTTTCCTTCTTTGTGCAGAAGTCTGAGGCTGCCGCACAGGCATCATTAACCACGTCCTTTGCGGGCACCCCTTGTCACTGAGGATCCATGCCTAGACCCTGTGTGGTTCCTCAAAGATGTCTGGGATCTGTGATCTACTCAAGATGTATGAGTCGTGGTCACTTCCTGGGTATCTGGTGCAAACCTGCATGATAATTTTCTTATGGTTGCAGACCAGCTGTACACTGAGTGAGTAGAAGCCTTTCTGGTTTATGTGTTGGAGTGCCTGTAGCCAGGGAGCTTTTATAGCCACACGAGTACAGTCGATGGCACCCTGCATCTGGGGAATCTGGAAATCTCAGCAAAGCCCAGTGCTCTGGTGACCTGGCTTGCTTCATCTCTGTCGAAGTTGATGTAATTGTGGGCCTTGGCAAAAAGGGTGTCTGTGATCTCATGTATGCATTTGTGAGTGGACGCTTGAGAGATCCTGCAGAGGTCTCCAGTGGAGCCCTGGAAGGAGCCACTGGCGTAGAAGCTGAGTGTGGCCATTACTTTCACAGCCAGAGGCAATGGATGCCCTCCCAGTAACTGTGGCACCAATTCCTGGAGAATGTGGCAAATGTGAGTCACCAGATCCCTGGACATGCGGAGGTATCAGCAATACTGTTTCTCGCTCATCTATAGATAAGACATGTGAGTTCTGTACACCCTCAGTCAAGCGAGCCGCCTACACACAATGTTCCTGTGAGCCTCATCCTCCACGTCTGGAAGAGGCCCTGCTGGCCCTCGGTCTTGAGGGTTTTGCACCTCAGTTACAATCTTCTTCTTCTCTCCTGCCTGTATGCGATTATGCAGGCAGCAATAAATCCAGCCTCCATCTTCCTGATGGTCTCCTCTCTGCAGCATCAATGAGAAACAGACAAGTGTCAGCATTAGTCTCCAAAGGTCCTCTTTCTGTCAATGGCTCATCAGTGAATGTGGGTTCAAGGGCTTTGTTCCCATGTCGGCAACTACTTGCCCCTGAAATGATGGCCAGAACAGAGTGTGTAACAAGGTGCTTCCCCCAACCCCACCCCCCAACCCCACACCACCTGTACATGACCGTCTGTTCTGACATTGCTTTGGCCTGACGCTTGGGATCCTCATTCTCTGCACTCTTATACTACATTCTTGGGAATAAACATAGAGTAAATATTTAGTCAGGAAATGAGATTATTTGAGGGGGGCCTGAGGGTTCTCTTCTGTGAACTGCCCAGTGCCACAATTCTAACAGGCTTCTGAAGCTTGTCCAGTCACCCTGCTCTGTGGTTCCACACTGCGAACAAGGGGTTAAAACAAGGAGATCAATTAGTGTCACTTTGTGGGAATCACGTTCCTGATTCCCTGCGCTGTCATTGAAAGGCCCCCAACATGTCTCAGCTCTGCCTCTCTCTTCACTTGGGAATGCGCAGGTCAGTTGGGTGCCCCTTTAATCGGCCCCCCTAATCCATGCACCTGCCCTCCAATCAGCCCTCAGCCCCCTCCCCAGCAAAGCTTCTCCTCATTTTAATTTAGCACTGTGCCATCGCTGCAGATTGGAAGGTGGCGGTGCTGAACTCTCACTACCAGACCAGGTTGCACCCTCCCTGTGTCCTGGAGGAGCTTAATGTTCATGTTTCCCTCTCAATTCTCCCTCTGTAGTCATTGATCCCATCATGATTGTGGTGGATATCCATTTGTTAGCCCCTGAACATTTTGAGGTGGATGTGCCTGTGCCCCGTGTGGATCTCATCCCCCTGTATCTTAAGGCCACTTGCACAGTTACACATATAGCCCACACCCGCCCCCACACACCATTGGTTACCCCCACAATGCCTTCTCCTCATCTGTAGGCTGCAGATGCCTACCCTGACTGAATGTGCCATCCGCAGCCCAGTGTGATGTTAGAAATCCCACAGACTGAGGCGCGTGATATTACAACAACGCCCTGTGCACAACATGCTGGGTACGACTGACACTGGACTGACATGCCCTCCTCCTCGCTGGACTGAGACAAGGACAGTCTTTGCAAGCTCAACAATGTAAACTGAAGCACTTCTTCCCTCAGCGTTCCTCCCATTCTGGCCCCAAGAGGCCTGTGCCAATCTGTAACATAGTCTCTCCCCATCCTGGTGCTTTGGACGCTAATCCCCCACACCCCGCCCCCCCCCCCTCCCCCGGACATGTGTCTGTTTGCAACCTTCCCCACTCGTACCCCCCAGTACAGCCCTAACCCGGCAGCCCTTTAAAGCCACCTGCCTTACCGCTGTTCTGGTAGATAGAGACTTGCCTCTGACACCTCGCTGGCACTGCTTACCACAAGCGCTGCACGATTTAAGGTAGGCGAAGTAACTTCGAAGTCATGAGCAAAGTGCAGGTCACCAAGTGCACGTCGCTTATATGCCGCTGTGAAACACGTCGTTCTAATTTCACGCCAATGTGCCCAAATGATCCAGTGTGGGGGAGAAATGATTCTGGTGAGGAATCCTTATAATGAGATGCAAATGTATTGAAATGACATTCCCGACGTGCCATGGTGGGAAATGCGGCCCACCATCGAAGGCTGCAGCACACAATTGCAAACTGGTTTTACAATGCCGTAAAACCGATTTTTGGCCTTCTCATGATACTTTCCACTCCCGCCCGCCATGTCGCCCTTGGCAAACGGGAACGGAAAATCCCAACCAGAGGGTCTGACATGAGGTTTCTTTAAATCACAAGGGAAATAGCAAAGTTGACCAACAACTGTCACATGCAGAATGATGTCAAAATCTTCGGGTAGGCGATGAAGAAAATTTGTTTACGTGCAATGAAGGAAGCAAATAAAATCATGAATTAAGTGCAGCCCAAAGGGTGTGCACTCTCTGAGAGTTGTTAACGTACAGAACAGATTCTGGTTTAGACAGGTTTCACACCATGGCTGGACTAAGATGAAAATTGTCCTGATGCTGCGCATGGGTGTAAGTGATGGACAATGAGAGGGGTTGAAAGATTTTGCGCCAGTTATTTTGGGGAGTTATATCATTTTCCAATACCATTGGAACCTAACAATGTTTTGAATTGTTTTCTGTTTAAAACTTAAGAACGATTGTTCATATTTTCAAAAGCTGCAGGACCCAGTACACAGCATTCTGTCTATCGTAGTGCATCTTGCTTGACAACAAACACTATTTAATGCTATATCATGATGCCATGGGCCGTAACTTCCTCAGAATGCCAATCAGCATCGGATTGCCACTCCATGCCCACCTACCTACGCCAAATTTCTTCCAGCCTGTCTTGCCCAACCTTCCAACTCAGGCTGGGCACTCACGCAGCACAGCTGTCTCCAAAGTCCAGCATTGAAGTCCAGCACTGTCGAATTGAAGGAGGACACGCCCCCATTTTTACAGCACTAGCTGCCGTAAAGCAGGTAAGTTTAAAGGTCCCATTGAAATTGACAGACCAGGGATAAGGTAAGTGTCTGAGGTAAGTGAAAAGGATTTGGGGGTGGGGGTGTTCAGAGGTCGGGTGGGGATGGGTGTCGAGTGTCAGACATCGCGGGTGGTGTGGGGGGAGTCGGACATCGGTAGGGGTGCAGCGGGCTGGACATTTGTGGGGTGGGGGGGGTTGGGGGTTGGAATTTCAGGGGTTGTGGGTCGGACATGGGGGGGTCGGGGGATAAGAGTCAGGCCCGCAGGGGAGGGGGAGGTGGTGTCGGGTGAGGAGTCCTGTGCGGGTGTGGGGAATCTCATGAGGGGTCGATGGGTGGGGAATACCGTTGGGGGTGGGGTGGTTAGTCAGGGGTGGGGGAGTTCCCAGGGGGGTCGGGGCTGTGGGGTGGGGGGGGTCCCCTGGGGGGATTGGTCTGGGTCTTTACAATAGTTACCCAGGAGTAAGAAGAGGTTTTAACTCTTCTAACGTTTTCTGGGTAACTATTGGTATAACCCCAGTGGAACCATCCGAAGTTTGTGATTTAAATCGTATTTTCAGATGGTTCCCCGCGCAGCACAACTGCCCAGAGGAAGTTAGTACTTCTGGACAATTGCCGTGCAAACCTTTACCTGGGAATTTCCCACAGGTATTCCCCGCGGCATCTTTGGGGTGCCCCCAAATCCAATGCTGGGGAGCTTGGAGGTTATGGCCCCATGTCTTCTTCCTAATAGCGATTCAACTTCAGCAACATAAGCCAGAGCCTGCTCACCATTGTAGCTACGAGGTGTTCCCAGTGGCATTTGCACATCTTGAAAAGAATAACATGTTTTCTTGTGCACAAACAGTGGCAAGGGATCCTTATACTATCCATCTTCAACACCAACACTATTGTAATATGCCTTCAAGGGATGTCAGCATGGCAGCACTTGAAGGGAAATGCATCATGTGATCCAGTCTTAGCTTCACTTTTGCTTTCAGCAGAGCACACACACACACACACACACACACACACACACACAGCTCTGATATCTTCAGGTTTTATAGTTATTGTCCCGGCCAGAAGCCAGGGAGGAAAATATCTATATATAACTACGTCAGCCTGGCTACTTTACAGCTCTTTTTTCCTGTTTTCAAAATGGACAATTGCTGAGCTGATATAATTGGCTGCAGATGATCATATGCCCATTTCTGGGAGATTCTAAGTTGTTCCAAGAAACAAAGACTATTTAATCATCCTGGAATGTGACTTGTATAAACATTCCAGCCAAACTTAATCTCCAATGTTGTGCTAATGACCCCACCATTACATGCTCCAAAACACAATGGGTTTCAACCAGGCACCTCATTAGCTGAATAGCTCGGCCCGAAACCACCCTGTCACATGACCAAGACTTGAGCTGTTTGAATTTCTTTAATCATACAGCCCCTGAATTTTATCTTCAGCCCTTGTTTGACCTCAAGAGAGAAGCAGGGCTCCAAGCAAGTGGCTCGTGTCTATCTACCATTTTACCATCCAACAGGTAGCAACAGAAAGAGCTCTGTCCAGGTCAATGACCTGGCCCCTATCTACACTGTGGAACGTCTGTATCTGTGCCTTCAAGACTAATTTATTGCCAAGTGCCTTCTCCCATTGTGGAATATCTCGCTTCTGGAAAGTCGGATTACCCTGCAACAGTTCCAACCTGCTAACCTCTGAAGGAACACACTACTGGGCTTTTGATTCTGTACTCAAGTGAAACGATAACTCTTATTTTTACCACAAACAGAAAATGCTGGAAAAACTCAGCAGGTCTGACAGCGCTGTGGAGAGAGAAACAGAGTTAACGTTTCGAGTCCGTATGATCCTTCTTCTGAGCTGAAAAGAAGTGGAAATGTGATGCGATAGGTGGGGGCAAAGAAGAGATTGACAAAGATGTCATGAACTAAAGGACAAAGGGAGCATTAACATTCTGTCCCCACTTATTGCTGGCTCTCTATCCAGCTTCACCTGCTCCACCCCCCTTTAAACAGTATACATTTCGTCACGTTTCCACTTCTCTTCAGCTCTGAAGAAGGGTCATACAGACTCGAAACGTTAACTTTATTTCTCTTTCCACAGATGCTCTGTCAAACCTGCAGAGTTTTTCCAGCATTTTCCGCTTTTTTTTCAGCTTTCCAGCATCCGCAGTATTTTGCTTTTACTCTTATTTTTATCGTGGATTTGCGCTGTATCCCTTTCTTTCCCTTATCCCTCTTTTGTTGTAGGAGTGCAAAAAGGGATGGACGTAGCGAAACCCCTTTCCCTGCGTTTTGGTGAGCGTGTAAAATAAACCAACCCTCTTATTTTACCTTATCTTGAGTTTGCTGTGGGGTTATTAATTGAGGATTGGATGACTCCAAACTGAAGGGTTGGGGAAAATATGCCATCACTTATAAAGGGAGAAATCAGAAATCAAAAACATCTTTCTGTTTACGGACGGGTAGTGAGAGGAGAAATCAAGGCTGTTTAAATTAATTCCCCTCTGGTCCGTAACACTATGTATAACTGTCTCATGTATCTAGTATTCATAAATGAACCCACAACGTGTTTACCCAATCCTTTATGAGCAATTAGTGCCTTGTGTACAGTAAACAAGCCTAAGGTATTATATCAGTATAATAACACGACAGGCACCAGATGCAACATATTACACACAGGAGTGCAGGGAACAGTGCAGTCCACATATTTTTACTTAGTTCTGTTGAAGAGTCATACGGACTCGAAACGTTAACTGTGTTCCGCTCCGCAGATGCTGCCAGACCTGCTGAGTTTTTCCAGGTATTTTTATTTTTATTTTTGTAGTGCAGTCCACATGTTGGCAGTAGCAGAACAGGAACACTTGAAAGCAATGCAATGATGTTTTTCTACGTTGCTATGTCATTGTTTTAATATGATGTGCACCCAAAACCTTGTCAACATTAGGAAAGGCTTCCCCAAGACCACGGGTGACAATCCTGCTTCAAATATACATTAGCAAATAGGCATGTATAAATACTTCAATGTCAGTATAGTATGCGTTTGCTGTAAGTGCCACACCTGTAACATTTTTCTCCATCAAATTTGTTATCGCTTAAAACAGTGTATCCCCTGATTCACTGTGAGCAATGCCTTGGCAATCTGCATATACTTACTATCTTCAATTTTACAAACCAGTCAATTCTTGTGAGCCATCGGAACCTACCCTGTTGACATCACAAAGTGTGACAACATTTTTTACATTTGCAGCACAGAAACAAGACATGTGGTTCTACAGGTCCATGTCAGTGTTTAAGCTTCACACCAGCCTCCTCCTACTCCTCTTCATGTAACCCCATCAACATACCCTTTCACCTCATTTGTTAATCTAGCTTCTCTTTGAATGCACCTATGCTATTCACCTCAACTACTCCTTGTGGTGGAGACGCCCATACTCTAACCACACTCTGGTTCACCTGAATTCCCTATTGGATTTATTAGTGGCTGTCTTATATTTCTGGCCCCGAGTTTAGGGTGCATCGGCAAGTAAAAACAACATCTCTACCCTGTCGAAACCTTTAATTATCTTAAAGACCTCACTGTGCTGTTAGTCAAGCCTGGATGTGCTTACTGAGAAAGAGAAACTAAACTGAAAACAAGCTAGAAGGTCCAGTTGGGGACACCAATGACAATGGGATTCCAGGTCCTGGGAGCATTTCAATAATGTATCAAGGTTTAAGGGTACAGATAGGCTGCACTGTACAAGCACTAGGAGGTACACTGCACTGGGGGCGGGGTCCCAGGGTCTGGAAGTACTGACAACCCGTGATCCTGGAATCACAGGGACAAGAAAAGAAGGGATCCTAAGGTCTGGGAGCACGGAAACAGACACAAAAGAGGGTGGGCTGACTGACTACTGGAAGGTGGGAGGCAACCAGGAGTTGGGTCAGGGGGCTAGTGGGTGGGTGCATGTCAGCAAACCTGGCAGGCAAGGAGGGCCAATAGCACCCTGGATCCAGGAGCATCTCGAAACAGGTTAGCCAGGTGTTTCAACAGGGAATAAAAGGACTTTGGAGCAGGGAGGACATTCAGGCCACTGCTGGTGTGGGGAGAAACAGGATCATGGGCTGGTCACGCTGAATATCCTTAACTGATTTCAGAATTTCTATATATTGTGATATAATTTTTACCCAATAACTTCTTGTTTCTCTTTTACACACACAGTTCTTTTCGCTCTCCCCTATATAGAGACGCAGAAACAAACATATCACAGAATCACTGACTTTTAACGGCACAGAGGAGGCCATTCAGCCCATCGTGTCTGCACTGGCTCTCCAAATGAGCATTGTGACCTAGTGCCATTGCCCTGCCTTTTCCCTGTACCCCTGCACATTGTTTGAACAGAAACAATCACCCAATGTCCTCTTGAATGCCTCGATTGAACCTGCCTCCACCACACTTCCAGACAGTGCATTCCAGACCCAAACCACTGGTTGTATGAAAAAGTTTTTTCTCACGTCACATTTGCTTCTTTTGCAAATCACTTTAAATCTGTGCCCTCTCGTTCTTGATCCTTTTACGAGCGGGAACAGCTTCTCCCCCTCTACTCTGTCCAGCACCCTCCTCTTAGCCTTCTTCTGGCCAATCTATCCTATCCTCATGGCTGAACTTTCTGATCCCTGGAACCATTCTTGTAAATACACAGGCACAGAAACACCTGTCACGCTCATATTGACATTGGGTTTTTCTCTTTATTCTATACTATACCATAAGGAAGGGATTTCAATACATGAACACAATAGAAATTGACTTTGTCCTGTGCTCGATCTGTCGAGTCCAAATGCTGCACATAAAACAGCATCACAGTCTATTGCTAGGAAAGCTGTCAGAAACGCCCTGCTAGTACACATGGAGAGAGCTTTGCCATACTCACCGCGTCTCTCCCGGAGTCAGGGACCTGCAAAGAGCTAAGAGCAGCTGTTGGCAGCTGGGATCCTCAAGGAGAGAGCGGACCAGCTTCTCCTTATCCCGGTGCAGTCCCAGCACCAGACTATCCACCGTTTGCTGGAAGCGGCTCGGCTCCGCAGACAGCAGCTGGCTGAACCGCAACATCCCGGCTCACCGGCAGACAAAAAATGCGTCTTTAATCTCTCCCTCCGAGGTATTAAAATCACCCCTCCCGGCCCGGAGACCTAGGGAGCTCTGAACCTGGACAAAGTGGGACAGAGCCCGAGTGGGCTCAACGTCACACGCGTTAATTTCGGTGCAAATAAGGTCGGAAATGCGGCGTAAATTAACAAACTGAGATTACACAGGGCGACATCCTGACTCTCCAGCTTGCTTTTCCGGGGTACTCAAACTTTCTCAAGCAATTTCACATATTTCACATGTTGACAGGTGGCTCTCGGTCCCACCCCCTTTGTTCCTGGAGAATAAGTGTCCCTGAGTCTCCAATCAGACTCCGGGAGCTGCCCCCCTCCCTACTCCCGACAGACCCGCCTGGGAGAAGTAGCCATGAGGAGGGCCAAATACTCACTAATCTTTTTGCGGTTGGCCCTCGCCATAGCTGGGACACTGCCCGGCCCTCCAACCTGACAGTCTCTTCAAGTCTGTTACATTTTCTCAACTAATACAAACATAGCAGCTCTGCACAGTTTTAATCAAAAAAAAGTGATGGAAATATATATTTACAACAAAAACAGAAAATGCTGGAAAAACTCAGCAGGTCTAACAGCATCTGGGAAGTGTTATAACACCACCACCCCACCCTTAGTCCTTTAGTTCATGACATCTTCGTCAATCTCTCCTTTGTCCCCACCTATTGGTGGCCTTCTATCCAGCTTCACCTGCTCCACCCCAGTCCCCAGTCCTCTGCTTACAGCTGTGGTATTGTCACTGACTAGTATTCCAGAGACCTAGAGCAATGCTCTGGGGCTCAGGTTCCAATCCCACCATGGCAGATGGTGCAATTTGAATTCAGTAAAAATCTAGAATGGTGATGACCCATGAAACCATTGTCAATTGTCAGGAAAAGCCCACCTGGTTCACTAATGCCCTTTAAGGAAGGAAATCTGCCGTCCCTCCCTGGTCTGGCCTACATGTGACTCCAGACCCACAGCAATCTGGTTGACTCTTAAATGCCCCCTGAACAAGGGCAATTAGGGATAGGTAATAAATGCTGACCTAACCAGTAACACCCACATCGCACGAACAAATAATTTTTAATAAGTGTAAATTTCATCACATTTCTACTCTTTAGCTCTGAAGAAGTGTCATATGGGCTTGAAACATTAACTCTGTTTGTCTCACCACAGATGTTGTTAGACCTGCTGAGTTTTTCCAGCATTTTCTGTTTTTGTTTCAGACTTCCAGCATTCACAGTATTTTGCTTTTATCTTATGTATATATATTTACTTTGATAATATATAGGGTGAAGGTGGAGTCGAGACTACAATAAGATCAGCCATGATCTTATCAAATGGTGGATCAGGCTCGAGGGGCCGAATGACCCACTCCTGCTCCTAATTCGTAAGTTCATATGTATTTGCCATTCCCCATTTGTTCTACACTGATAGCTATAATGGTTCTCTGCAATTGTGATCTTCCTCATCTTTGATCTCACTGTGATCTTTCATACTGTCAGCTACACCATCCTCCTCCAATGCCTATCCTTCATTATCCGGCATGCAACTGCCCCTCTTCACCTATCCATCATAGCCAGAGCACCTCCAGTATTGGCTCTGCTTCCCACCACCCCACCCATAACATGACCTCCAAAACCCCCTATATTCGGTACTCTAAAGAGGGATTATCCATTATCAAGAAAGTAAAGGAATTCCCTTGCACCTGTCTAGCACCTTTAGGACCTCCGAAAATGCTTTACAGCCAACCAACTCAGTTTGAAGCATGGTCACTGTAGTCATGTTGGAAACACGACAGCCAATTTGCGCACAGCAAGATCCCACTGGCAGTAATGCAACAATGGGCAAATATCAGTTTTTGTGGTATTGATTGAGAGATAAATATGAGCCAGGGCACCAGGAGAGCTCCCCTGCTCTTCCTCAAAATAGTGTCATGTAGATAGTTTCTAGTATCTGAGGTGTAACTGAGAGAATGTGCTGTTCCTCCAGTTTGTGTTGAGCTTCACTGGAACATTGCAGCAGGCCAAGGACAGACATGTGGGCATGAGAGAAGGGTGGAGTGTTGAAATGGCAAGCGACAGGAAGGTCCGGGTCATGCTTGAGGACAGACCGAAGGTGTTCCGCAAAGAGGTCACCCAGTCTGCGTTTGGTCTCTCCAATGTAGAGGAAACCGCATTGGGAGCAACGAATGCAGTAGACTAAATTGAGGGAAGTGCAAGTGAAGTGCTGCTTCACTTGAAAGGAATGTTTGGGCCCTTGGATGGTGAGGAGGGGGGAAGTAAAGGGGCAGGTGTTGCACCTTCTGCGGTTGCATGGGAAGGTGCTGTGGGAGGAGTTGAGGTGTAGGGGGTGATGGAGGAGTGGACCAGGGTGTCCCAGAGGGAATAGTCCCTATGGAATGCCAACAGGGGTGGGGGGGGTGAAGGGAAGATGTGTTTGGTGGTGGCATCATGCTGGAGTTGGATTTTTTTCAAATAATTTATATATTATTTTAATATATTTTTCTTTTCCCACCTATTTCTATTATTATTTTTAATTTATTTCCATCCATTGTTTTATCTCCACCTTTTAGCCTATTTCGATCCCTCCCCCACCCCCACTAGGGCTATCTGTCACTTACTCATCCTGCTTTCTACCCTTAATGTCACCATTAGCACATCCTTTAGCTAATATCACCATCGTCAACACCCCTTTGTCATTTTGTCTACTACATCTTTGACAATCTCTTCTTTGCCTCCACCTATCACTGGCCTTCTATCTACCCCAACCTATCCCACCCCCCTCAAACAGCTTATATTTCACCTCATTTCTATTTTTCTTTAGTTCTGTTGAAGAGTCAAATGGACTCGAAACGTTAACTGTGTTCCTCTCCGCAGATACTGTCAGACCTGCTGAGTTTTTCCAGCTATTTTTGTTTTTGTTTCATTAAAGACATCTCTGCCATTGTGATCTTCCTTCAACGCCTATCCTTCATTATGCAGATCAGTGGTATTGGCATTTCCTGCTTCAACCCTTCCCTATCCAATCATAGCCAGGGTATCTCCTCCAGCTTTGGCTCTTCTTCCCAAACCAACCATCCCTCCCCTCACCCACCCCTCAGCACCCAACCCCCCACCCCAGCCCTGTAACATTACCTCCGAAATCCCCATGGGCTGCCAGGGTATATGGAGCAAGCAGGAGAGCGGGATTAGACCAGCCGGGCTGATGGGAGCTAATGCCCTGTTTCCGCGCTCCGACATTGTCGATACAATCATAGGATCGCACAATGAGGAATTTAAACAAAAACCTGCCACCCGCACAACTCCCACAACACTAGGTGGTGCTGTCAAGAAAAGTACTCGAACTTTTCTGGGAGAGTTTTCTTGCTCAGTTTTTGTTGGTGTGTGTGCAGCTCGGTGCCCAGCGCTTCCCCTCCACAGGAGGAGGTCGGTGTCAGTGTCAGTCCTGTTAGAGGGAGCGCTGCTTGTTAGCGCGGTCTGGGACCCTGAGCCAGTGACTGCGGCACACGGGAGTGTTAACCAGGCTGCTGAAATGGGGACATGAGAACAAAAAAACATTCTCACACATTTTAAAACACACCTTACGATCATTAACTATTGTGAAACCCAAATATCTGAACATCAGCCTTGTAATTGTTTATCGGAAGAGCAGACTCAGCCCTTCACCTGTCAAAGTATTTTAAAACGTTGATATAGTTACTGTTTACAATATTAACGGTATTACAGTGTTTAGTTCAACAGTATTTATTAGTGTTTACAGAATGTTAGTTTTTACACAATTTTACAGTATTATTTATATAATTATACAGTAGTCAGTATTACAGCGCTTACTGTATTTATGTTATACCACATACTTTTACGTTATTAACTATGTATGTTATCATATTTAGTTATGCATTACAGTATTATACTGTCTGTATATACTGTCAATATTTGTTAGTGTTAGCCATCAGTACTTCCGTTGCAGTATTTATTGTACAATATGCTATGTAACCTGATTGCTTTTTTATAGTATTTCTTTATATTACATATATATGATATGCCCAGTTAGTCTTCCTGTACATTACCACCCATATTATTACAGAAACAGAGAATCCTAAAGTACAGAAGGAGGCCATTCAGCCTGTTTGTCTGTGCTGGCACCTTGAAAGAGCTATCCAATCAATGCTACTCCCCAG
This sequence comes from Cetorhinus maximus, assembly GCF_964194155.1. Taxonomy (NCBI): domain Eukaryota; kingdom Metazoa; phylum Chordata; class Chondrichthyes; order Lamniformes; family Cetorhinidae; genus Cetorhinus; species Cetorhinus maximus. The sequence goes on from NC_135888.1 coordinate 41,903,176, forward strand.
TTTTTCCCCATTATCAGTTCCCTTCAAGTTTACGCCTGTTTTCCCTTTGGAAGTTACTATGAGGTCTGCTTCCACCACTCTCGCAGTTGGAGTGAGTGTTGCATATCTTAACAAAATGTGAAAAAAATCTCCTTATTTTAATATTTATTAATAGCGGCATAGAGCACAAGAGCACGAAGGTTATGTTGAATTGTATAAGGCACTAATTCGGCCTCAACTGAAGTGTTGCATCCAGCTCTGGGTGCCACATTTTAGGAGGGCTGTGAAGGCATTGGAGAGGGTGAAGCAAAGATTCACGAGAATGGTTCTAGGGATGAGGAACTTCAGTTACATAGATTGGAGAAGTTGGGACTGTTTTCCTTGGAGAAGAGAAGGTTGAGAGGAGATTTGAAAAAGGTATTCAAAATCATGAGGGGTCTGGACAAAGTAGAGAGGGAGAAACTGTTCCCTTTCATGAAAGGATCAAGAACGAGAGGGCACACACTTAAAGTAATTGACAAAAGAAGCAAAAGTGACATGAGGGAAAACTTTTTCACGCAGCGAGTGGTTGGGACCTGGAATTCACTGTCTGTGTGTGTGTGGTGGAGGCAGGTTCAATCGAGGCATTCAAAAGGGAATTAGACTGTTATCTGAAAAGGAAGAATGTGCAGGGTTACAGGAAGAAGGCGGGAGAATGACAGTGGTGAATTGTTCATTCAGAGAGCTGGTACAGACACAAAGGCATGAATGGCCTTCTTCTGCACTGTAACAATTCTGTGATTTCTCCTATAGTTCCTTTGACAATGTTTTTTTTTCAATTCTATGACCTCTGATTACCAACCACTTGCCAGAGGAAACAGTTTCTTCCTACATCCTTCCTCAACACCTGCATCATTTTGACACCCCAATGAGGGGCACCCCTACCTCCTGCACTCAAAGGAGAACAATCCCAGTTTCTCCAATTTCTCCACATAACTGAATTCCCTCATCCCTGATATCATCCTGGTTAACCTCTTCAGTACCTGATCCAAAGCCTTGACATCCTAAATTATGGTACCCAGAATTGCACACAGTACTCCAGTGATTTGTGAAATTTTGTTATTGTATACAGTGCCCCTGTTTACAAAGCCAGTGTGGCATATGCTTTCTGAACTGTCTGGTTCTGCCACTTTCAAGATATCAATCCCTAGATCCCTCTGTTCTTGCTCCCCTCTTAAAATAGTATTATTTATGTTATACTGCCTCTCCATATTGTTCCTCCCAAAGTACATACTTCACACTTATTCACATTAAAATGCAACCACCATGTGTCTGCCCATTTCCCCAGTCTGTCTATGTCCCCCTGAAGTCTGTTACATCCTGTTCACTATTTGCTACACTGCCAAGTGTTGCATCATCAAATGCCTTTTAAAGACTCATATAACAAACATTTTCTGCATTACCTTTATCAATCCTCTTTGTTACTTCATCAAAGAACTCAGTCAGGTTAGTCAGACATGATTTGCCTTTAACAAATCAATACTATCTGCCCTTTATTAACCCATATTCTCCAAGTGAGAATTAATTTTGTCCTTGCCAAGATTATTTGTCCTTTCAGTATTGATGTAATTACAGTATGTACTGCTTGTTAATATATGATGTACACCACAGGGTGTATTGTGTTAGTATTTACAATATATTCAGACTTTTAGTACTTAGTGTATATTATCTATTTTGGGTTTATTTGTTACACCATACAGTGAGAATTGTTACAGTCTGTATTGCTCTGGCATTTATTGTACATTACAGTCCATACTGTGTGTTTGTATGTGAAAATACTGACTGTGCTTTATCATATGTGCAGAATTTTCAAGAAATCACCTCTCTGAAAGATGGAAGCAGTTCAGCGACTGCCCTCCTTAGGGTCTCTGCACATCCACACCCTCGCTCAAAATCACCAGAGGTACCTTTGCTACACCCGCCCTGGCCCTCAGAGCTTCAACCTGTGGTAAGGCCATGAGAGAGAAGAAAACAATTTCAATCAAAGACATTATTGGCCAGTGCTAGCTGAACTGGGGATTCTAGGGCATAGTTATAGAGCCATTCGCATGTCCTGTTCTGCTGCCAATCAATGGGAAGTTACAGTACAATTCTGGGGCCAGGTCTTACCCTGAGTAGAAGTATGAGCCTCTCTAGGGAGGCCTCCAAACACCACATCATGCCTGGTACAACTCAGCTATAACATCAAGCCAAACACTTAAAAAGTACACAGATTGCCTGTTGGATTTTCTGTCATTTTAAAGAAAACACTCCTGTAAGTTTATAATGTTTTAGGAATTAGGCACACCCCAGGTATCTGATTTCCAACCTCTGTAACCCCAGTAACCAAAAACATCAAGAATTCTCTGGCTGTTACCTCGGATAACAAAAAGTCTTCAGCAATTCCAATACCCTCATTAACTCTTAATTACCTCAAAACGTCAGCAACAATGAACCTCAGAAACTCCAATAACCTTTAACCTCATTAACTCTAAGCAACCTGACTACAGAGAACTATGGGGTGATAGTTGGTATTGTATATATATATATATATATATACACACACACATATAAATGTATGAAAATAGTTAACAACAAGGAGGATAGGAACAGACTTCAGGAGAATATAGATAAACTGGTGAAATGGGCAGACACATGGCAGATGAAATTTAATGCAGAAAAGTGTAAAGTGACTCATTTTGGTAGAAAGAACAAGGAGAGGTAATATAAAATAAATGGCACAATACAAAAGCAGCTCAGGAACAGGGAACTGTGAGTGTATGTATTCAAGTCTTTGAAGGTAACAGGACAAATAGAGAGCTTTAAAAAGGCGTGGCTTTATTAGTAGAGGCATGGACTACAAAAGCAAGGAACCTATGCTAAAGCTTTCTGAAACACTGGTTAGGCCCCAGCTGAAGCACTGTGGTCACCTCGAGGCTCGAGCTGTGGTCATGTCAAGGCCTCAGAGACAGTGCAGAGGAGATTTACTAGAATGTTACCAGGATTGAAAGACAGAGAAGTTGGGATTGTTCTCCTTCGAGCACAGAAGGTTAAGGGGTGATTTGACAGAGCTGTTCAAAATTATGGAGGGGTTTGCTAAGTAAACAAGGAGGAAACAGTTTCCAGTGGCAGAAGGGTCGGCAACCAGAGGACACAGATTTAAGGTAATTGGCAGATGAACCAGAAGCGAAATGAGGAAAACATTTTTAACACAGCCAACATCATGATCTGGAATGCATTGTTAGTTAGGGTGATGGAAGCAGATTCAATGATAACTTTCAAAAGGACATTGGATAAATACAGGAAAAAAAGGAAATATTTGCAAGGCTATGGGGAAAGTACGGAGGTGTGGAACCGATTGAATAGCTCTCTCAAAGAGCTGGAAAGGCTGGATGGGCAAAAATGGCCTCCTCCTCTGCTGTACAATAGCATGATCATAGCTAACAACCCCAGTAACTCACTAATAATGAATATATGAAACAGAAGGAACTCGGAAATGGATTAATGTAAAAGTTAAACTCTCTGGCGTCCAGTTATCATTGTAGAAACTTCTGGGCTCACCACAGGAAAATCAGACTGCCCCACCTAATTCTGGACAGGTTATTAGTTTTGAGATTGTTAACTACATTAAATTATGTAGCAGCTATGCTCAAAATGATTTACATAATTCATTTTTAAGCAAAATAGTTAAATTTCAGAAAGTTTAAAATATTATCACATCCAAAGTTTTCACAACTACACTCCTGTCAGATCTTAAGGAACGCAGACTGGGGATATTTTCAGGATGAGATAATTCAGCATTTTGTTTTTTTAGCTGCATGCTGGGGGTGAGCTTCAGGAGAATGCCAGTGCTCTTCATGCTGTTCTGTGTGGGAGGAGGGCCTGAAAATATTTATGCATGAGCCACCTGCAAAGATTTGGCATACTTTCAGAGTGCTGTGCAAACATTGGCACATTCGCAAGGAGATTAATGCATGCTCGTGTGGGCTCTGTAAATCTGACACACTTGCAAAAACTCTTCCATTTTCAGAACCCGCTGTAAAGGTTGACACTTTGAAAAACCCCATCCCCCCCCCCCATGCCACACACACCCCCTGACCGCCCACCACCACACACACACACAGCTCCCCCAACACAATTAATATTGACCACAGGAATTTCATACCCATGTGAGAATTACAGGAGCACCCACAGGACTCCAGGTTTCACATCTGCATCTAGCAACACCCAGTTTGAAAATCACACAATTGTTGTGAAATTACATGTAGGACAGCTGTCCCCATGGGGCTCTGCCATTTATTGTCATTTTAAATCTTATCAGGCCAATCAAAATACCACAATCTTACAATTGGGATCATTCCAGGTATAAAATATTCCATCCTCTCTGCTCCCCCAGTTCCCCCCTGTCCTGCATCATAACTTAATGGAAAAGGCATGTAGATACACAATTCCACATGGAGGCACACAAAAGCACATTAAGATAATTGGCTGCCTACTCAGTTCCCCCTTTTTATTGGTCCACCGATCCCAGAATCATTGATGTAAACCTATCACTGGCTACTTACTACAATAGTTAGGTGTCGGGGAGGGGGAGGAGTTCAGGTCCACATGACACCCAAAGGATCAGTGTCCCCCTTGCCTTCTCACTGAGCTCTGAATTGCTTCTAATTTCTTTTCCTCCACTCCCATCTTTTTCTACCCACAATCTCTCCACCTCCATTATTGTTAAAACTTAGTCAGGTGACAGAATAGTCTCATCATTATTCACTTACAAGCTTTTAGTTAGAGACACACATTACATACCACACATCTCCACCAAATAAAACCTTTCCTTCTGTCTGCTCCTCTATATACTCTTTTAAACCCCAAAATAAATTAATTAACAGCCCCTTAAAGGGGCCTAACTCTCTTTATACTCAAACTAATTAGCCAATTGATAGCCCCTTAAAAGGGGCACTGTAACAAAAAGATATAACTAAAGAAAGTTGACAAATTAAATTAAAATGGCAGTTTGGGGGCTGATGATGCACTCCAGCTCCTGCTGTGCACACCAGCCACAGAAGGTCTTAACCAGATCACCAAATACCATGTGCTCCCCCTCCAGGGACACCCAAGCACAAATGTAGCCACAGAAGAGGGGCAGACAGTCAGGCCAAACACCCCTCTGCTCTTCTATACTTTCTTGTTTTGAGTACCAATTTTTAAAAAAATGGACTATTTGACAGACCCTTAAAGCGGCACTGTAATAAAAAGACAAAACTTTTAAAGGAAACTTATCAAATCAAATTAAAATGTCATTTTCGGGATGGATGATGCACTCCAGCCCCTCCAGTGTCCACCAGTCTCAGAAGGCCTCAAGTGGACATCCCTGTGCTTCTATCTACACTCTTTTGAAAAAAAAACACATCAATACAATAAACAAGTATAAGAAGTGGTGACAGCCACTATGGGGAACTGTAACAAAAATAAAACTTCAAAAGGAAATTTAGCCAGCTAAACTAAAATGGTGTTCCTGGGGCTGATGATGTACTCCAGCCCCTGCAGTCCCCACTAGTTGCAGAAGGCCTCAACCATACCAGTGGACACCACATGCTCCCTCTTCAGGGTCACCTGACCTCAGATATAGCCACAAAAGTGGGGCAGACACAGGCCAGACAAAAGCACACAGAAAATACAGGTGGCCTGGAAGTTTGTGAACCATTTTAATCTCCTAATCACACAAAACTATTTCATGCAACACCCTCTACAACAGGTCCCATTGGTGCTCCTCTATATATGAGCGCAAGAGTCACCAATTACTACCCATCACCTGAATACAATTAACATTCAATTGATGTACAATTAACATTTATGATCAGAGTAGGTGCAGGGAAATTGGAGATGTATAGCTTTCGGTGAAGAGTTAGCACAAGCACAGTGGGTCTGAATGGCCTCCCTCTCTGCTATTAGCTCTGTCACTCCTCCCTGCCTCTTGTGTGACTATGGTGAAATATAATTGATGGTGCAAATTTTCACTATTATGGAGAAAGGCAGGCGTTTGAAATTAATTCTTCGCAACTGAAGATTTGGTGTGTCTGAGAGATGGAATGGTCCTCTGAGGTCAGGAAAGCAAGTTTAATAAAGATGTTCAAAGGCTGGAATATGTGTAGGCACCTGAATCAGTGGACCAGGCCTTAGAGTCCTCAAGGAAATGAGCATGAGTGGCTGTGGTTAATATATGAGGAGCTCCATTCATACAGAGGCTGTGCCTGGACATAGCAAGTCAGCAAATGGCAGTAATTTTAGCAAGACAATGATAGACTCCTCAGTCGTGGAGAAAATGCTGAAGATAATTTCACAGAGACGGCAGAATTATTGATCGAAGAGGCAGGCGATGCACAAGCAGCCACCTGCATAGACTTAGAGGTAATCACACTTAGCTGGATTCTTTGAGGAATAAACAGAATTAAGAAAAATAATCCTGCTAATTATTGCCCTATTATGCCATTTAAACACCTCAAAGCACTTAGGAATCAACCTTGGCTCATTCGTAGCACTTGAGCCTCTGATTCAGAAGGTCAAGGGTATAACCCACATTTCAGCAGCTTGAATGTAAAATCTAAGCTGAAACTTCTGTGAACCATTAAATCGAGGCCCCTCCATCAGCCGTCTCAGGAGGGCGTAAAGGACCACATGGCTCTCTTCTCCTGATATCCTGGCCAAAATATACTCCTCAACCAGCACAGACCATCTGGTCATTTAACTTATTGCTGTTTGTGGCGCTTAGTTGTGCTCAAATTAGTTGCATTATTTCCCTGTATCACAATGGTGATTACAATGCAAAAGTATTTCATTGTCTGTTGAGCACTTCAGAATGTCCGGAGGTTGTGACACGCCCTATATAAATGCAAGTTCTTTTCTTATTTAAGACATGCTGAAAATATAACAGTGTATGCTGTGATTAATGTGCAAATCGGTCAGAAAGTCTAGGACATTAAGAGATATATTGTGAGTTGGGAATCTCCAGAACGCACTGGTTAATTTAATGTCATGCAAGTAACATCTCGACCTTCTCACCGAACATGCCACTAAAGGTTAAGTCCATTAATTTATAGCATTAAGTGCCCTTTTTAACAATGTGATAATTGTTAATTACTGCCAGTCAACCTCTCTGGCCTAGAAAGTGAACAATATAAACTGTGAACTCTCATTCTTTTGAATAATTTTTTTAAAAGCCTTGCATTTATATAGCATTTTTCCTGACCATCGGACATTCCAAAGTACTTTTGGAGTGTTGTTGTAATGTAGAAACGCAGCAGACATTTTGTGCACAGCAAGCTCCCACAATCAGCAAACTAACAATGATCAATTAATCTGTTTTTGTGATGTTGATGGAGGGATAAATATTGGCCTGGTAATCAGGGATAACCACCCTGTTCTTCTTTGGAATAGTGTCTTGGGATCTTTTACCTCCTGAGAGGGCAGACAGGGCCTCAGTTTAACGTCTAATCTGAAAAACAGCACCTCCTATAGTTCAGTACTCCACTGGAATATCAGCCTTGATTTTTTTCTTCAGCTCTTGAAATGGGACTTGAACCCAGAACCTTGTCACTCTGAGGCAGGAGTGCTGCCAACTGAGACACGACTGATACAAATGAATATTGCTGTACGAAAGCAAAATTCTGCTGAGGCTGGAGATCTGAAATAAAAACAGAAAATGCTGGAAATATTCAGCAGGTTTGGTAGCATCTGTGGAGAGGGATCCAGATTTAATGTTTCTGGCCTGTGACCTTGTAGATGCAAAGTCACAGACCCAAAATATTATTATTTTTTTTTAAAAATCTTTCACGGGATGTGGGCATCGCTGACCAGGCCAAGACTTGTTGCCCTTGAGAAGGTGGTGGTGAGCCGCCTTCTTAAACCGCTGCAGTCCATGTGGCATGGGTACACCCACAGTGCTGTTAGGAAGGGGGTCCTAGTTCAACAGTGAAGGAACGGCGATATATTTCCAAGTCAGGATGGTGAGTGGCTTAGAGGGGAGATTGCAGGTGGTGGTGTTCCCATTCATCTGCTGCCCTATTTCTTGTAGGTGGTAGAAGTCACAAGTTAGCAAAGTGCTGTCAAAGGAGACTTGGTGAGTAGCTTCAGTGCGTCTTGTAGATAGTAGCCACTGCTGCCACTGCAGCTTTGGTACTGAAACTGATTCTAAATGCGAGCTGATAACAGCAGTGGTGGAGGGAGTGAGTGTTTGTCTTGGGTGAGGTTCTAATTAAGCGGACTGTTTTCCCTGGATGGTGTCAAGCTTCTTGAGTGTTGTTGGAGTGGCACTCATCCTGGCAAGTGAAGAGTATTGCCTCAAACTCCTGACTTGTGCCTTGTAGATGGTGGACAGGCTTTGGGGAGTCAGAAGCTGAGTTACTCTCTGTAGGATTCCCAGCCACTGACCTATTCTGTAGCCACAGTATTTATATGGCTGGTGTAGTTCAGTTTCTAATCAATGTTAACTCCCAAAATGTTGATAGTGGGGGATTCAGCAATGGCAATGCCATTAAATGTCAGAGGAGATGGTTAGATTCTCTCTTGTTAAAGATGGTCATTGTCTGGCACTTGTGTGGCATGAATTTTACTTGCCACTTATCAGCCCAAACCAGGACATTGTCCAGGTCTTGCTGCATATGGACACATATGAATTGTTGCTAGCGATTTTGAAAAGGTCAGCTTCTTTAAATTATATTTCTTATTTTTTCATTCCGTCTCTTTTCTCCTCCCTCTATCTTAATTCAATTTCCCCCTCTCTTTATTTTATCATTTTCTACCTGATTTGACTCTAGTTCCCCCTCCTTCTCAGTTCCCCCTCTCTTTCTTTCTCAATCTTTGAACTGCACTGTTTAAGGAGATGTACTGTTGGCCCTGGCAATCATTAAGGTCCCAGATCCTGGTTCCTTTTGCCTTGCCATTATCAGTTCACATTTAGAGCCATTTACAGCATCAAAAACTTTTGTGTGGAATAGTGCAGAATGAACTCTAATCACGAACATCGTGAGATACCCTGCTCCAGAAAATTCTGGCCCAGGTAATTATTTTTCCATGTGCCATGTCTGCTTTTGTTTTGACCAATACAGTAACTACTCAATATCTACTATATCCACAAAGAGCAGCGTGTTGAGTCAAAATAGCAGAGAAATTCCTTGCGCTTCTTTAAATAGAGTTTTCGATTCTTGATGTCCGCCTGAACAGGGAGAGGGTATTAATAGGATCCCAGCTGGTTGGTGAAGCTGAGACCAAGACAGAGAACTTTTCTTTATTGAGAGAGTTTATTGACTTGTTCAGTCTCACACCTCTCCCCCCACTCCACCCAGTGCCCCAGCTATCCTCTGTTTATGTGTGCTCAAAGACAATTAATACTCACCACCTGTTTCTCTTAACCTTAACAATGCAATTGACAGGATATTAACTGAGGGGGTATCAGTTTAAAGATTCGGACCTCCATCAATGCAACACCCTCTCGATATTGCAGTGGGATGTCAACCTGGACTGTGTATTTACATCTGGACTCTGGACTCTGGACTCTAACTGAGAAGCAACTGTGCACTCAACTCAGCCACGCGCCATTCATCCAGTTCAGGCACACTCACTTTGAACCTTTACAGCTGCCAGAGGAAACTTATAGCCCAATACGCTGAGCTGTATACTGAATTGTTTGAGTTGAGTTGAGTTGAAGGACTTTCATTATGCTCCACTATGCCCCCAAATCTAGCTTCTCATTTCATTCTTGTGTATATGACTCGGTAAGATACAGTACTGACAGCTGCTGTCTCTCTTTTCTTTGCAGTGTTACAAATGTTGTGGATGTTTGGAGTACAGGTTTCAGTCCACAAAAGCTGGAGGAACATGTGAGTAGCAGAGCTGCTAATTTTCCTAATGTTGGGAGACTTTGATCGAATCATTGCATTGATGTGTTATTCTGCTGCTGAAAATTGGTCATATGTTTTTATAATTATGTGCTAGCAAAAACCTTGCATAAAGTGCACAGCTCCTATCCACAAACCTTAGTTTCTGTTGTCGAGATTTTTGGTCATGTTTTTGCATCAACATTTCCTTTTTAATTGTGTTGTGTAAATTGTCAGTGTAGCTCCAGATGACGACCACCAGATGGCCCCATCAGACAAGTTTCTGGAGTCTCTCCACTAACTCCTATATATCCTGTAATTGTCACACTTGCTTCCTGGAACACTTTCCTTGACGCACTTTACTCATCATGCTTTGCTGATAACATCCCGATTGTTATAAAACAGCAACAGCAACTCACCATGATCGATGCTATTGGGTATTAAGGGGAAGAACAAGAGAGGCCAATGTTCGAATTATGGTCTCACATCATTGCCAAGGCAGCTGTCACACAGAGACAGATTCTATTGGCTTAAAAATGAGTAAATCACTGTATGTGGCCCAAAACAGAGCAGGGTCCAGTTGTTCGTTGTGAATTGTTGGTGTGTATGGTCCTCACACATCTCTTATTCTAACTGTCCCTCTTTCAGAGCCTGTCCTCTGCTCAGTGTCTCTGCATGACAACATGTCACAAGTTTGAGAACCTGCATTGTGTGGAGGGGTTAATGTGTGTGAAAGTTTAGTATGTGAAGCAACAAAGAGGAATATTGATGCTCTTGCTCTTTCCTAATAAATTATCCTATTAGTTTTGCCCAGCTCACTCATTGCTGTTTCTCTTGGCCCAAATACCTCCTTCAGATGAGATGGGTTTACAGGATGCCTGTGATGTCTGGGGGATGTTTAATGGTCGTGTGACTGCTTTCCCGCATTCCCCAACCCAATTTAATCTGGCTTCATCTCCTGTAGCATGATTCACCAGCATTCCAATGCACTGTTTTAAACTCAACTTTGCACTTTGGAAGATTTCAATATTTACTTTTCTTTTACAGAAATCCACACATGGGGTGAAAACTGCTGAAGAATACCACTCTAGAACCAGGTATATAACTGTTACTCCTTGGGGAAAAAGAGAGTTGATGATGACTGAGGAATATAGGATCATGAGTAGGCCACTTGGCCTCTTGAGCTTGCTCCGTCATTCATGGCTGATCAGTACCTCAACTCCATTTACTTTTCTCAACTCCATATCCCTCGATACCCTTATCCAACAAAAATCCACCTCAGTCTTGAAAGCTCCAGAAGGCACAGCCTTTTGAGGGAGATTTCCACCAGCCAGTTTGTACTTCCTGATATCGCTCCTAAGTGGCTAGCTCTAATTTTATGACCCAGGTCCTTTGTCCTTCTCCAGCAGAGAAAGTAGTCTCTCTGCAACTACCCTCTTAACATTTTGAACACCTCGATCAGACCACCAGCATTCACTGCGTCTTCTCGTGAATCTTCCATGTGGTGGCTTTTACTCACCTACATTGGGGCCCTGACTGTTGATGCCAGGCAAACTGTCTTGACAAACATCTTACCAAATGAGAACATGGAGGAGAAGGATGATGCCGTGGAACTGGCATCATCTCAGCACTAATAGGTCTTGTAGTTAGAAGCATTTTTATCTATAAAAGTGGCACAGAGAACTGGGGCATCAACACACCCTGGGTAGTAGGAAGCAGCTCAGTCTTGTATCATCAACGGGGCTCCAGTCTCTGAACCACACTGTGCTTGGGAGATGCTGGGCCAGGTCACAAGGGGGAAGAGAAAAAATAATTGATAAACTTGTATTTATATAGCGTCTTTCATTGCCTCAGGTCATCCCAAAGTGTTTCAGAGCCAGTGAAGTACTTTTTGAAGTGTTGTCCCTGTTGTGATACAGGAAATGCAGCTGCCACTTTGCGCACAAAAAGCTCCACAAACAGGAATGTGATAATGACCAGATAATCTGCTTTACTGATGTTGACTGAGGGTTAAATATTGGCCAGGACACTGGGGATAACTGGGAATAGTGCGGTGGGTCTTTTACATCCACCTGAGAAGGGAGATTTGGTTTAATGTCTTATCCGAAAGACTTCGCCTCCAACAATGTAACATTGTTGTACTGCTCTGTACTGCTCTGGAGTGTCAGCCTAGATTATGCGCTCATGTCCCTGGAGCAGACTTTAAACCCCCGACTCTCTGATTCACACTGAGCTGTGCTGGCACCTGAACAAGTGGGAGTTTGCAGCACCTGCTCTCAGCCACTTGGTTGACCACAAATCAACTGCAACTTTGGGGTTGTGCTTGGGTGTAGAAAGTGTCTAAGCAGAGGGGAAGGAGCCAGCGAGAGATTAAAGTTAAGAGGAGGAAAGCAGATGAGATAAACAGAAAAGCTAAAAATGCATTGCAAAACCTCAGAAAGGAACGTTGTGACATAAAGATCTTTTCCTGACTCCTGGCATGACAGAACTATAGAGCAGGCATCAAAGTGATGGCTGTAATATCTACTTAAAGACACAGCCATATCATTGGCAACTTCTTACAATATATTGTGATTCCTACGGAGAGTTCTTTAGGTGCGTAATATATGTAATATGACCTGTTAAGCCACCGACGCTGATTAACCTTCTTTCTGATTTTCTCTTTTCCCTGGCCTCCCCTCCTCCCAGAAACTCACTCTAGGGGTACAGCTCCATGTTCCCAGACACAATGCAGCAGTGCAGACAGGTAGCCAATCTCCCTGTGGTAGCTTAGTGAGTGCTGGCAAACTAGTTGACAGGAAAGCCATCATGGCCAAAGCCCAATCCTGTCCTGTAAACACGCACAACTCCAATAGGATTAGCTGGACTGCGATCAGGAGTGCAAGGTCAAGCTGTATTCCACCCTCCTAACTGAGGGAAACTGCGATCAACTGTACTGTCCCGATCGCTACCTCAGTTGGGATGAGCTGTCAGAGCATTTAACCAAAACCTTTCCCACATCAGTCATCGGTAAAATTCTGAAATCTATTATTAAGGAAGTTTTAACAATGCACTTAGAAAAGCATAGTATGATTAGAACAAGTCAACATAGTTATACAAAAGGGAAATTCTGTTTGACAAATTTATTCGGGTTTTTTGAGGGTGCATCTAGTAGGGTAGATAAAGGGGAGCCAGTAGATGTACTATATTTGGATTTCCATAAGACCTTTCATAGGGTGCCACACAGAAGGCTAATATAAAAGATAAGTGCTCTTGGAGTTGGGGGTGATATATTAGCATCAACAGAGGATTGGTTAATGGACAGGAAGCAGACAGCAGGCATAAATGGGACATTTTCCTGTTGCCAGGTTGTGACTAGTGGAGTGCTACAAAAATCAGTGCTGGAGCCTCAGCTATTTACAGTCGATATTAATGATTTAGTCAAAGAGGAAGAGGGTAATGTATCTAAGTTTGCTGATGATATAAAGTTAGGTGGGAATGCAAGCTGTGAGGAGGACATGAAGAGGCTACAAAGAGATATAGGCAGATTAAGTGAATGGGCAACAAAGGAGGAAAGGAGTATAATGTGGGGAAATTAAGTTATTCAATTTGGTCGTGAGAATAGAAAAGCAGAATATTTTTTAAAAAGCATGAAACTTGTAAAGCTTGATGTTCAGAGAGACTTGGGTGTACTCGTACTAGGAACACAAAGTTAGCATGCAGGTACAGCAAGAAATCAATTAGGAAAGCAGATGGCATGTTGGCCTTTATTGCAAGGGGATTGGAGTACAAAAATTAAGAACTCTTGTTACAATTAGCTTTGGTAAGACTACACCTGGAATACTATGTGCAATTTTGGTCTCCATATTTCAGGAAGGATATACTTTGTTACAAAAGTATAATACTTTTGATGATATTATTCTGATTTATTGTAAAGTAAGTTTATGGGTGTGAGTACAGATGGTTTTGTCTGTGTGATTTAATTGCATTTGGAGTCAGGTAGACTACAAGCTTGAAATTCTCAAAAGATGTTAGTTGTAGAAGTGTGCTTGAAATGCTAATGAGTAAACATGAAAGCTGTCTTAGCATATAAGGTGTGAAGGAAATTTGCATTTTTAGATAAGTGAAAGAGTTATTTGGATTTCAAAGGGATGTTAAGATGTTTACAACTAGCCAGATAAGCAAGGCCAAGCAGTGTGTTTATTGTTCCCAAAGGTTACTGACAATTTTGGCAACATGAAAGGTTTTATATTATGGGAAAAGTGCATTTCCAAAGACATATGCGACAATGGAATTTACAGATTAAAGAGAAGGAGAAACATATATAAAGGAGAATGAAAGGCTATGTTGGAGGGGCCAGGTAAGATCTAACAGGGGTGTGTGAAACAACCTTCGGGAAGCCTCCAGCCATTTTTGCAAAAGTGTGCTGTGTCTAGTAACTTAAGTTGAAGACAAACTTTTGAAATTCCACTGTCAAGTGGGTAGTGTGGTAACTTTCTGGCTTGCTTTTTACATTTAAAATCTATTTTGGACTGTTATCTTAAAAGGCGTGTGTAATTGAGAGTCAGGTTAATTGGGAATTTTAGAATTTGTTATAGTAGTAAGTAATTATAGTCTTACGTATGTGCTTGAAATCTTTTCTTTTGTTAATAAATATTTTAATTTAATTTTTAAAATCTCTAAAGGTCTTAGTGGACTCATTACTTCCCAATCTAGTGCACACATCTTGTAATAAATACAAATTGCAAAACCATTGTGATAGCGTGGCCAATTTTCCCTTGCGGATTTGATCCACGTGGCACACATCATCTGCCACATCATAAGAACTTGCATTGGAGGTGGTATACAGCAGAGGTTCACTAGATTAGTCCCTGGGTTGAAGGGTTTGCCCTGTGATGAGAGGCTGATTAAATTGGGTCCACATTCTCTGGAGTTTAAAAGGACCAAAGGCGATCTCATTGAAACAAATAAGATTCTGAAGGGGCTTGACAAGATCGATATCGAAAGGTTGTTTCCCCTGGCTGGGGAATCTAGAACAATGGGGCACAGTCTCGGGATAAAGAGCCAATCATTTAGGACTGAGATGAGGAGAAATTTCTTCACATAAAGGGTTGTGAATCTTTGGCATTCTCTAACCCAGAGGATTATGGATGCGTCATCATTGAATATATTTAAGACTGAGGTGGAGAGATTTTTGATCTCCCAGGGAATCAGAGGATATGAGGAGCTGGTGGGAAAGTGGAGTTGAAACCCAAAATCAGCCTTGATTATTTTGAATGGCAGAGCAGGCCTGAGGGGCCGTGTGGTCTACTCCTGCTCCTATTTCTTATGTTCTTCCAAAGCTGTGTCGCTCAATCTCTTACTGAGCCAATTTAAGAGCTAAAATGGACCAACTGAATCAGAGAGTAAGGGATATAGGACAAAGGCGGGTAAATAGAGCTACATGGAGTTACATAACTTACATGACACCTTATCAAATGCTTTTTGAAAATCCAAATATACTACATCTAATTGTTTCCCCTTATCCATCCTGCTGGTCGCATCCTAAAAATCTCAAATGCATTTGTCAAATACCACTTCCCTTTCATAAATTCATGTTGATTCTGCCCAATTGTATTATGATTTTCTAAAAATCCTGTGACCACATCCCTAATATATTGGCTGGAAAACACTTTGGATGTCCTGTGGATGTGAAAGGAGCTAAAGGAATGCAAGTTCTTCCTTCCACCCAGCTCAGCCAGGCCACCACATGGCGCTGCCAAGTGGACACAAGGAAAAATTTGGGCGGAGTTCCTTCACACCTCTCACATGCTACTGACTGAAGTTAGTGACAGAGGCCAGGGAGCAGGACATCTGTCCATCCTCTAGGCTGGTCGGATTGCAGAGGGATTGGAAGCAGAATAAAAACTACTAACAAGAGCAACTGCAGACAAAATTTACAACTGAATCTATAGAAACGTCACTCCCTGAGGTTATTGGTATCACCTAGTTTATGGTGTGACCGCTGGATTGCACGATCTAGCCAAATAGAGAAACTAGCTCAAAATAGCTCCTTCTGTTCCTATAAAAGTTAATCCAGTGTGGCTGGAGCATTCTGGTCTCAGTAAACATTTTATTTCAATACTAAGCTTCTATTTATTTGGAAGGTCCTGTCAATAGGAAGAGAACTCAGTGGGGAAAATGAAAGGGTGGGATCATATACATCAATGAGAATGTCAAGTTAACATTGAGTGCTCGCTGTAATCAATCAGCGTTACTGCTCACTCTGCTGTCCCCACAGAGATGCTTTCCAGAAGGCCGCTGTCAGCATCACAGTCCTGGACAACATAATATTACTGAAACTCAGCCAAGATGACCTGGGACTCACCTTTGACCTCTACAAGCTGCCCATGTCTGAGGCTAAGATGGAGATCCAGTCTGTCATGTTTCACCTGGTGGATCAAGTACATCATCTAGAAAACCAACTGAAAGGTACGCAGGCAAGTGGTGGGGCAGAGGGGGGTTTGGTTGTGGAAAGATTGTGGGTGGGAAGGGGATGGTGGGGGACAGAAAAGTATTTGAAAAGTTCGAATTGTTTCCTTTTTGGGGGGTGGGTGGGTGCAGGGATAGTTAGTTTAGTCAGTAGCAAAGTTTTAACTATTCAGAACCTAAAAAAAAACTTGCTTGCATTTTAAACTCAATCTAATGATCACACCATAAACTAGACGATACCAATAACCTCAGGGAGTGACGTTTCTACAGATTCAGTTGTAAACCTTGTCCGTAGTTACTCTTGTTAGGAGTTTTTATTCTCCGTCCAATCCCTCTGCACTGCAACCAGCCTAGAGGACAGACAGATGTCCTGCTCCCTGGCCTCGGTCACTAACTTCAATTAGCATGTGGGAGGTGTGAAGGAACTCCACTCGAATTTTTCTTTGTGTCCTCTCAGCAGTGCTGAGCAAGGCGAAAGGAAGAACTTGCATTTCTATACCTCCTTTTACATCCTCAGGATGTCCCACATTGTTTTTCAGCCAATACATTAAGGATGTGGTCACAGGATTTTAAGAAAATCATAATACAATTGGGCAGAATCAACATGGATTTATGAAAGGGAAATGGTATTTGACAAATGTATTAGTGTTTTTAGGACCCAACTAGCAGGATGGATAAGGGCGAACAAGTAGATGTGGTATATTTGGATTTTCAAAAAGCATTCAATAAGATGCCATGTAAGTGGTTATTACACAAAATCTGGACTCCTGGGATTGGGGTGATATGTCAGCATGGATTCAAGATTGGTTGACAGAAAACAGAGTAGGAATAAATGGGTCATTTTCAAGTTTGCAAGCTGTAACTAGTGGGGTTCTACAAAGATCAGTACTTAGCCTCAGCTATTTGCAATTTATGTTAATGATTAGATGAAGAGACCCAGAGTAATGAGATAATGACCAACCAGATAATCTGTTCTTTAGTGCTTTTGATTGATAGATAAATGTATTCCAGGAGACCAGGGAGAACTAATCTGTTTTTCTCCAAAATAGTTCTATGACATCTTCTGTGTCTACCTGAGGGGGCAGATGAGGTCACGGTTTAAAGTCTCTTCTGAAAAACAGAACCCCCAACAGTGCAGCACATTCTCTTCAGAGATATGGTTACAAGGAAACCAAGGTTGGGAAAAATATATTTCAGGGTACACAGCATTTCCAAAAGACAGGCAGAATGGAAAAGGAGAAGTATCCCTGATAGTAAAGTATGACATAAGAACAGTGGCAACAAAGGATTTTGGCTCAGAATTGAATTTCATATTACATTTGTGAGCGACAGTCTCAGGATACGGGTTAGGACATTTAGGACTAAGATGAGGAAAAATTTCTTCACTCAGAGGGTGGTCAACCTGTGGCATCCTCTACTACAGAATGCTGTGGAGGCCAGGTCACTGAGTATATTCAAGAAAGAAATTGATAATCTTTTGGATATTAGGGACATCAAGGGATATGGAGAGAAAGCGGGAATATGACGTTGAGATAGAGGATCAGCCATGATCGTATTCAATGGCGGAACAGGCTCGAAGGGCCGAATGGCCTACTCCTGCTCCTAGTTTCTAAGTTTCTATGACATACTTGAGTCAAAAACAAGAACATTAAACATAAACAAAGCGAATTGCATAGGTATGAGAGGAGAACTGGCTACGATTGATTGACTAAATAGGCTAAAAGGGATGGTAATAAATAAACAATGGGAAACATTTAAAGAGATGATTCAAAACGTTCAACAAAAATATGTTCCATTAAAAAAAAACTCAGTAAGGAAGATCTATCCATGGTTTACTAGGGAAGTTAAGGATGCCATTAGATTAAAAGAAGAGACTTATAATGTTGCAAAGAATAGCAGTAAGTCTGAGAACTGAGAGAGAACTATAAAGCAGCAAAGGGCAACCAAAAAATTGATAGAAAGGAAAAAATTGAATACAAGGGTAAACTACCCAGGAATATAAAAATGGATTGTAAAAGTTTTTGCAAGTATATAAGAAATAGAGTAACTAAAGTAAACATTGGGCCTTAGAGGCAAACACAAGAGAAACTACCATGGGGAAGGAGGAAATGGTGGAGACATTAAACAAATATTCTGTGCCCGCCTCCATAGCAGAAAGCACAAATTATCAGAAATAGAGGGTAACCAAGGAGCAAATCAGAGTGAGGAACTTAAAGGAATTAATATAAGCAGAGAAAAAGTATTAGAGAAGCTTAAGGGACTCAATGCCAACAAATCCCCAGGACCCTACTTCCTGGGGAGCTAAAAGAGATTTACAGAATCACAGAGTGCAGAAGAAGCCCTTCGGCCCATCGAGTCTGCACCGACACACCTGACCACCCTACCTAATCCCATTTACCAGCACTTGGCCCATAGCCTTGAATGTTATGACGTGCCAAGTGCTCATCCAGGTACTTTTTAAAGGATGTGAGGCAACCCGCCTCCACCACCCTCCCAGGCAGTGCATTCCAGACTGTCACCACCCTCTGGGTAAAAAAGGGTTTCCTCACATCCCCCCTAAACCTCCTGCCCCTCACCTTGAACTTATGCCCCCTTGTGACTGACCCTTCAGCTAAGGGGAACAGCTGCTCCCTATCCACCCTGTCCATGCCCCTCATAATCTTGTACACCTCGATCGGGTCGCCCTCAGTCTTCTCTGCTCCAACGAAAACAACCAAGTCTATCCAACTTCTCTTCATAAATTAAATGTTTCATCCCAGGCAACATCCTGATGAATCTCCTCTGCACCCCCTCCAGTGCAATCACATCCTTCCTATAATGTGGCGACCAGAACTGCACACAGTACTCCAGCTGTGGCCTCACCAAGGTTCTATACAACTCCAACATGACCTCTCTACTTTTGTAATCTATGCCTCGATTGATAAAGGCAAGTGTCCCATATGCCTTTTTCACCACCCCACTAACATGCCCGTCTGCCTTCAGAGATCTATGGACACACACGCCAAGGTCCCTTTGTTCCTCAGAACTTCCTAGTGTCATGCCATTCATTGAATACTTCCTTGTCAAATTACTCCTTCCAAAGTGAATTACCTCACACTTTTCAGGGGTAAATTCCATCTGCCACTTATCTGCCCATTTGACCATCCCGTCTATATCTTCCTGTAGCCCAAGACTCAACCTCACTGTTAACCACCCAGCCAATCATTGTGTCATCCGCAAACTTACTAATCCTACCCCCCACATAGACATCTATGTCGTTTATATAAATGAAAAATAATAGGGGACTGAGCACAGATCCCTGTGGTACGCCACTGGACACTGGCTTCCAGTCACTAAAGCATCCTTCTGTCATCACCCTCTGTCTCCTAGAACTAAGCCAATTTTGAATCCACCTTATCAAATTACCCTGTATCCCATGTGCATTTGCCTTCTTTATAAGTCTCCCATGTGGGACCTTGTCAAAGGCTTTGCTGAAATCCATATAGACCACATCAACTGCACTACCCTCATCCACACATCTGGTCACCTCCTCAAAAAATTCAATCAAATTTGGTAGGCATTACCTCTCTCTGACAAAGCCATGCTGAATATTCTTAATCAAACCTTGCCTCTCCAAGTGGAGATAGATACTCTCCTTCAGAAATTTCTCCAATAGTTTCCCTACCACTGACGTGAGACTCACTGGCCTGTAGTTCCCTGGTTTATCTCTACAACCCTTCTTAAATAGTGGAACCACATTAGCTGTTCTCCAGTCCTCTGGCACCTCCCCCGTGGCCAGACAGGAATTAAAAATTTGGATCAGAGCCCCTGCGATCTCCTCCCTTGCCTCCCTCAGCAGTCTGGGACACCCGGACCTGAAGATTTGTCCACTTTTAAACCTGCCAACACCTCCAATACCTTGTCATTCCCTATACCAATTTGCCTTAAGAACCTCGCAGTATCTCTCCCCGAGTTCGATGCCTTCATCCTCATTCTCTTGGGTGAAGACGGATGTGAAGTATTCATTCAACACTCTAGCGATGTCCTCTGGCTCCACCCATAGATTGCCCCCTTGGTCCCTTATGGGCCCTACTCTTTCCTTGGTTATCCTCAGATTGCTGCAGAGATAGTGGATGCACTGGTTATGATTTTCCAAAACTCCCTTGTTTCTAGCAACATCTGTGGAAAGAGAAACAGAGTTAATGTTTTGAGTCTGCATGGCTCTTCTTCAGAGCTGCTTTGCTCTGAAGAGTCATACAGACTCGAAGCATTGACTCTGTTTCTCTCGCTCCACAAATGCTGTCAGACCTGCTGAGTTTTTCCAGCATTTTCTGTTTATATTTCAGATTTCCAGCATCCGCAGTGTTTTGATTTTATCACTAGAATGGTCTCAGCAGATTGGAAGTTAGCAAATGTAACACTGCTATTCAAGGAGGCAGAGAGAAAACAGGGAACTAAAGGCCAGTTAGTCTGACATTGGGAAAATGCTGGAGGACTTAATGCACTTAGAAAATCATAGTATGATCAGACAGAGTCAACACGGTTTTGCGAAAGAGAAATCATTTTTGGTAAATTTATTAGAGTTCTTTGAGGTTGTAATGAGTAGGGTAGATACAGGGTACCCAGGAGATGTAGTATATTTGGACTTCCAAAAGGCATTTGGTAAGGTATCACACAAAAGATTAATGGCAAGGGAAGAGCTCATAGAGTTGGTGATAATATATTAACATAGGTAGGTGATTGATTATTGGTGAGGAAGCAGAGTAGGGATAAATGGACATTTTCAAGTTGGCAGACTAGCTAGTGGAGTGCCGCTAGGATCAGTGCCTCAGCTATTTACAACCTATATTCATTACTTAGATGAAGAGAATGAGAAAATATCCAAGCTCACTGATGATCCAAAGCTGGTGGGAACCTGTGAGGAGGACACAAAGAGGCTGCAAAGAGAAATCGACAGATTAAGTGAATGGGTAACAAGTTGGCAGATGGAGTATAATGTGGGGAAGTGTGAGGTTATTCATTTTGGTAATAAGAATAGAAAAGCAGGGTATATTTTGAAAGGTGTAAAACTTTTACTCTTGGTACACAGGGAGATTTGGGGTACCCGTACAAGGAGCACAGAAACCAGGGTCACGGATAGAGCAGTTGGTTCCGGGAGACCATAAAATGTGGCCTGTATGTATTCGCTCGGAAGTCCGACCTCGTGACGTTATTTCCAAATTTTGCATGAGGTGTAACCCATTGATCCATCCAGGCTCGCTTGGCCAGGCAGGACAATGTCTACTTCCCATCCCTTGGGAAGGGTACTTCCTGCCTTACCTTTGCAGCCCAGAGGAGACTCTGGAGGGAGGAATCAGTAAACCATGGGTCACCTGGTGCCTTCCCTCTGCTACAGTGACAGCAGGGTCCCGATCAGCTCAGCTGGCATTTTCAGCACTCTATGTCAAGCAATCCTTTAAAACAATATAACAGTGCAGGCAAGACTGATGGCCTTTTAAATGTAGCGGCAGAACCTGCTGTTCAATCAGCTGCCACTGCGATCAGCGCCTCGTTGACTGCTTCCACTCTTGAATTTTAAGGATCCCGTGGCTCCCGTGAGTTGGTTGACCGGCTGCCATTTGACTGGCTCGAGCGGAAGCGGCACCCGCTTCTGGTGGTGTCGCCGAGGCCTGCAGCCTTCAAACAAAATTCAACCCATGGAATTAGTATGCAGGTGCAGCAAGTAATTAGATAAGCAATGGCGTGGTGTCCCTTATTGTACAAAAATAAAGATGTCCTGCTACAATTGTACAGGCCTTTGGTGAGACCACCTCTGGAACAGTATGTGCAGTTTTGGTCTCCATATTAATGGAAGGATATACTTGCAATGGGGAGTCTTGCGGTGCAGCGGTAACATCCCTACCTCTGGGCCAGAAACTCTGCGTTCGAGTCCCACTTCAGGACTTGCTGGCCATGGAAGGTGCGTATATAATGTGGCTAAGCAGGTTGATTATCAGCCTGTAAATCCTTCAAATACACCTGATGGCAGGTGGTAAGAGCAGGAGAGTTTCCTGTTCAGCAATACTTCAGAAGGGAACAACAAACCACAGCAGTACTTTTGCCAGAAATAATCATGGACCAATCGAATGGAAGTCCATGGTTGCCAATGCCCACTTAGGGCATGGTACCTGAAGGAGGAATAGGATGCTTGCATTGGAGGCAGTAAAGTGGAGGCTCATTAGATTGGCCCCTGGGGTGAGAGGGTTGACTTATGATGAAAGGCTGAGTAAATTGGGCCTATATTCTCTGGTCTGTAGAAGAATGCGAGGTGATCTGATTTAAATGTACAAGCTTCCAAACGGGCTTGACAGGGTAGACACTGAGAGGTTGTTTCCACTGGCTGGGGAATCTAGAACGTGGCGGCAGTCTAAGGATAAAGGGCTGATCATTTAGGACTGAGATGAGAAGAAATCTTTTCAATCAGAGGGTTGTGAATCTTTGGAATTCGCTACCCCAGACAATGCTACGTCGTTGAGTATATTCAAAGCTGGAACAGATAGACTTTTGATCCCTCAGGGAATCAAGGGATATGGGGAGTGGGCAGGAAAGTGGAGTTGAGGCAGAAGATCAGCCATGATCTTATTGAATAACGGAGCAGGCTCAAAGGGTTAAATGTTCTACTCCTGTTCCTATTATGTTCTTCAGTACTGTACTGGAGTGTCAGCCAAAATTTCATGCTCCAGTCTCTAGATTGAGCCTTCAGCCTGTGACCTTCTGACTCTGGGGCGTAAGTGCTGCCCACTGAATCATGCTGACCCCTGAAGAGATGCAGAGCAGCACCACGTACGTTAACCTTATTTCGTAAGGAGCTGAAATAAAAACAGAAAATAATGGAAAACTCAGCAGGCCTGGCAGCATCTGTGGAGAGAGAAACAGAGTTAAAGTTTCGAGTCGCTTGAGTCTTCTTCATACGGACTCAAAACGTTAACTCTGTTTCTCTCTCCGCAGATGCTGCCAGGCCTGCTGAGTTTTGCATTATTTTCTGTTTTCATTTCAGATCTCCAGTACCTGCAGTACTTTGCTTTTATTTTATTTTTCATAATGAGCTGGCTGCTTTACTCTGTTACCAACTCATCCTTGTGGCTGGTTCGAGCAATCAGAACTGTGAGGCAATGTTATTAATGACTGTTATGTGAATGGTAAATGACATTCTTTATTGTTAAAGTGATGAATAATTAAACATATAGCTCAGTGCTGTATCTCCCCCCTGCAGCATCTGAAGAAAGCCACGCTTTAAGCCTTGAAAAGACGATGCAGAGAACACAAAGGATGTTTCTAGGAGGTAATACTAGTCATGAAGCTCTGATACATGATCTTTATAGGTGCTAAACACATTGCTGTGTATTCCTTGCATTTTCTGGTTTTATGTAAGAGCCTGTCACTACTTTTCTCTTTTACTGGCTTCTTTCAACCATACTGCCTCCGTGATTGACCTGAGCTGAAAGCAAATAGACAGGCAAAAACCTCTCTGGGCCTGAATAAATGTCCATGGTTTTCTCTATGGTTCCCACTCTGCCATTTGCCATGATTTAATTCAAAATTATTTTTTTCACTGACTCCCCCGAAAATGTTGATTCTCTCTGAAGAAGGGCTCTGCAAGCAGTGGGAACCCCAATAGCATCTTGTCTACATGGTCAATGGGTAAGCCTTGATTCAAAATAAAGAGAAAGACTTGCATTTATACAGTGCCTTTCACAACCTTAGGGTGCCCCAATGGGTTTTACAGTCAATTAACTACTTTCGTAATGTAGTTACTGTTATAATGTAGGAAACACAGCTGCCAATTTACACAAAGCAAGCTCCCATTAACAGGAGTGTGACAATGACCAGATAAACTGTTTAAAGATATTAATTGAGGGATAAATATTGACCAGGGCACCAGGGAGATCTCGCTTGTTCCTCTTTTTTTCTATAGGATCAGTTAGGGTCACCTGAGGCGGCAAGTCAGGGTCTCAATTTAACGTCTCATTCAAAGGGCAGCAGCTTTGACAGTGCAGCACTGCCTCAGTATTGTATTCAATCTCATTGGAGGTGGCCTTCCAGTGACAGACTAGGGGGCCTTCGGAGCCAGAGGCTCCATGAGGCAATGTGGGGCTACATTCATCAAAGGCTGCAATCACAACCGAGACTAGTCTGCTTTCCCCTCTACCCTGCTTAGCTTAGCAGCCGAGATTCTAGTTATTTAATGAATGATATGCAGGCCAACGGGGCGTGCCTCCGTGTTGTTTCACTTTTGCGGTGCCTGACCTACCTCAGCGACACCCACCTCTCCCGGTGAGGCTGCCGAGGCTTCAGATCTGCCAGCCCTGTGATTGTGCTGGCAACATTGAGAGCCTACCAAACGCAGAGGCAGCCAATTAGGTGGTTGCTTCCCAGACGATTGCATCACTGCTCTCACTGCCAGCAAATATGGACTCATCCCCCCCCACCCCCCATTCCCCCCAACCCCCACCCTTTGGCCCTGACGCTAGGGTCCTGAAGTCCACAGCAAAATGCAGTTCCTAATGTCAGCAGACAGCTTTACTGGAGGGAATCACCACCTAATCCCTTCCTCACCCCACATACATTTGCACACTCGTGCATGTGTGTTGGGTACAATAGCATAATGGTCATGTTACCGGACCAGTAACCCAGAGGCCTGGACTAATCATCTTGGTTCATGAGTTGAAATCCCATCATGGCAGCTGGGTAATTTAAATTGTGTTCATTAAATGAACCAAGAGTTAAAACGCCAGTTTAAATGGCTGGATTGTTGTAAAAACCTATTTGGTTTGTTAGCATACTTTAGGAAAGGAAATCTGCCATCTTTACCTGGTCTGCCCTATGTGCCACTCCAGACCCACAGCGATGTGGTTGACTCTTAACAATCCTTGTAGCAGTTCACAGAAGTGGCAAACTGCCACCTTCTCAAGCACAATTAGGGAGGGCAATTCATGCTGGCCTTGGCAACAATGCCCAAGTCTCGTGAATGAATTGAGAAAGAAAGCATGTACATACTCTCTAGTAGACCAGTTGTTTGGATCCCTTTTGTTGTACAAGCTGAGATCGGGCAGCACAGCCCAGAAGGGGAATCAAATGCTGTGTTCTTCTAGGTCTATTTGACTCTGGTTCTCACAGTTCAGAATGGGGAGATAGAGGAATTAATATTCTTTATACATAGCAGATCATTGCTAGTGTTGAAAGTTTGCATGTATGGCAGTTTGGGCTCTTAGCCAATCATACATAATGAGGCTTGGCTGGGAGCCCAGACTCCCTTAAAAGGATTACCACGATATTGAAACAGTTGGGGAGAAGGGAAAACCCTGCCTGATTGGCAACTTGATATTGTTACCAGGAACTATTTTTTCCTGTGGTCTCTTTTGTCAGTGTCTTTATTTCCACAAAATGTGGAGCTGTCAAGTGCATTTAGCTTCTGTTATTGGTACTTTAAAGATCAACTTAATTGCGACTTTTATGAGTTTGTCGCAATAGCAGTTTTTTTTAAAGAAAATTATGAATGGGTGTTTTTTTAAGCAGCTCCACACATGCCATTGTTACTTTAGAGTTCATTGGTTATTTACAGAGTGTATACTGGGTGAATAGTCTTGGAAGTGTCATGAGTTGGTATAGAGAGTACGAGGGGCCATGGCGGGTGGGTGCAGGGCATGAGGTGGCATGCAGAGTGGGTGGGGGTGTGAAGGGTGAGGACTAGAGGGTCTAAAATATAAGCAAACAACTGTGAAGAAGTCCCAGAAAACCCAGGCGGGCCTTTTGAATAGCCCTGCCTCGGCACTCAGCTGTGCCTGTGGCCACCTCCGATCTGCTTCCGAGGTTGCCGGGTACAACTCCATCCTGCACCCCCACCCCCGCCGCCGGAGTGAAAGTCGGCTTTGACAGGGCACTTTCTGCTGAGGTGGGTCTGCTGAGTCAGGAAACTCTGCTGAGTTTCCCAACTCCAGCTACCCGCTTCGGTAGCGAAAATCCAGCCCATGGTGGATGAAATGTAGGACCAAGGCGTGTAAAGTGATACACATTTGTAGGAAAGATGAGGAGAGGCAATATAAATGAAATGGCCTACCGACTCCCACAGCTAACTCGACTACAGCTCCTCACACCCCGCTTCCTTTAAGGACTCCACCCCATTCCCTCAGTTCCTTCGCCTCCGTCGCATCTGTTCTGATGATGCCACTTTCCAAAACAGTTCCTCTGACATGTCTTCCTTCTTCCTTAAGCGAGGTTTTCCACCCACGGTGGTTGACAGGGCCCTCAACCGCGTCTGGCCCATCTCCCGCGCATCCACCCTCACACCTTCCTCTCCATGATAGGGTCCCCCCTTGTCCTCACTTATCACCCCACCAGCTTCTGCATTCAAAGGATCATCCTCCGCCATTTCCACCAACTCCAGCACGATGCCACCACCAAACACATCTTCCCTTCACCCCCCCGGCGGCATTCCGCAGGGATTGTTTCCTCCGGGACACTCCTCCATCACCCCCTACACCTCAACCCCCTCCCACGGCACCTTCCCATGCAACCACAGAAGGTGCAACACCTGCCCCTTTACTTCCCCCCTCCTCACCGTCCAAGGGCCCAAACACTCCTTTCAAATGAAGCAGCATTTCACTTGCACTTCCCTCAATTTAGTCTACTGCATTCGCTGCTCCCAACGCGGTTTCCTCTACATTGGAGAGACCAAACGCGTACTGGGTGACCGCTTTGCGGAACATCTTCGGTCTGTCCACAAGCATGACCCAGACCTCCCTGTCGCTTGCCATTTCAACACACCACCCTGCTCTCATGCCCACATGCCTGTCCTTGGCCTGCTGCATTGTTCCAGTGAAGCTCAACGCAAACTGGAGGAACAGCACCTCATCTTCCAACCAGGTACTTTACAGCCTTCCGGACTTAATATTGAGTTCAACAATTTCAGATCATGAACTCTCTCCTCCATCCCCACCCCCTTTCCGATCCCCACTTTTCCAATAATTTATATTTTTTTCTTTTCCCATCTATTTTTAAATTTATTTAGATCTATTGTTTCATCTCCACCTTTTAGCCCATTTCGATCCCTTCCACCCACCCCACCTGCACTAGGGCCATCTGCCACTAGCTTGCTTCCCTTAATGCCCCCATTAGCACATCCTTTAGATAATATCACCACCGTCAACACCCCTTTGTCCTTTTGTCTATGACACCTTTGGCAGTCTCTTCTTTGCCTCCACCTATCACTGTCCCCCTATCAAGCTCCCTTGTCCCACCCCCTTCTACCAGCTTATATTTCATCTCATTTCTATATGTCTTAGTTCTGATGAAAAGTCATACGGACTCGAAACGTTAACCGTATCCCTCTCCGCAGAGGCTGTCAGACCTGCTGAGTTTTCCAGGTTTTTTTGTTTTTGTTATAAATGAAATGGCATCGTTTTAAATAGGGTGCAGGAAGAGAGAAGCCTGGAAGTGCACAGACACGTGTTTTCAAAGAAAGGCTGGTAAAAAGGCAGACGAGATCTTTGACTTTATCAATGGAGGGATAGAGGACTAAATAAAGGAGATAAACTAAATCTTTCTAAAAGACAGCTCAGGCCCCAGCTGGAGCATTGTGGTCAGTTCTGGGCACCACATTTTAATAAGTATGTCAAGGCCTTAGAGAGGGAGCCGAGGAGATTTGCTAGAGCGGGAACAGGGGTAAAGGAGTTCAGTTACATGGCGAGACTAAAGAAGCTGGGGGGGTGTCCTCCTTACAGCAGAGAGGACTAAGAGAAGATTTGATAGAGATATTCAAAGTCCTGAAGGATTTTGATCAGGTAAATCTGGGCCTGAATTCTACCCTTGGGGTGCGCCCGAAGTCAGCAAGGTCGGAAGCGGATGTAAAACCTGCCCCCGGCCGAGATGGCGCTGTGAATGTGATCTCACGCTGGGGGGGGCCCAATTCAGACCCATCCAGCATGAAACACGACTGCTGGTTGTTTCTCCTGTGCGCGAGGGTGGGAACGCGTCGGGCACCAGGTCCAATGGGGACCCGGTGGGGTGTACAAAAACAGAAGAGGCAGCTCCCTAAAGGCTGCCAGGTGTTGTCGGGGGAGGCTGAGGGAGCTGTTTGGAAGCTATTCAAGAAGTGTCCTGAGTCATGGCCTCAGCATCTGGTGGTCATGGAAGGCAGGAGAGCGAGTCAGGTGGGCACTCTGCTGAGTGCACAGCCTCCTCCATGGAGAGAGTGGCGACTCTCATGGAGAGGCAGACTCAGGGGTTCCTGGGGTTGCACTCGGACCTGCAAGCCCTCACACAGGCACTGACCTCAGGAGGTCACTGTCAGTGTGAGGGATGGATGATGCACCCAGTCTCCCTGCTAGGTCGTCGTCCATTAATGGTGAGCAGGGAGGTGCAAACGCACCTCACGCTGGCAGACAAGCTGCCTGTCATCTCTATGGGCTTCTCTCAGGGCGCTCTGGACAAGGGCACCAGCTCCTGTGCCCCTCTGCCAGTAGCCGCTGCATCTGATGATGCTGCGACGACTGAGGTGTGCCCAGCCATGGTGCTGGATGCACCCTCCCAGGCGGAGCCTGCTCAGAGGACGACTGCCAAGGTCATCGGGGCCACCAGGACAGCAGAGTCAGCAGCTGCCTCCAGCGCCACTATCAGCGAGGCGGGGGCACCAAGATGCAGCGCTCACAGACGTAAGTTGAAGGCACCTTAAGCACAACAGGGGTGTGTCACGGGTGACATTATTTGCGTTAATTATTTTGGCTCTTGTATTAGGGATGGGCACTTTGTTTGTTCTTTGTTCGTTCATGTAAGTTAACATAAACATTTATTTGACTTAAATGGGCTGAGTTGGCTGGATGGTTTCAATAGGTGCCAGATACAGCACAGGTTTATAAAATTACGGCGTTGTGTGATGCTGACGTACTGGGTTGGCTTCTCATTTATTGATTGTTAGCAAAAGAGACACTGGCTTTGGCTTGACAAGGTGACTAGCTGAAGGTTCGCTGGATCAAATCATCCCTGGTGTCCCGGCCTCCATGAGAGTTTATGTCCTTTGCCTCGAGATCCTCACCCTGCACCTCCCCAGGCTCTTCCTCTGAGCCATCACTCGAGTCATCCTCCCTGGCCAGTGGAGCTGCCTCGCTTTCCTCAGCCTCCATTGGTCACCCCTTCCCAGAGCCAGGTTGTGCAGGGCGCAGAACATGACAACTATGAGGGAGACACACTCTGGAGGATACGGCAATGATCCCCCTGACCAGTCCAGGCATCTGAAGCATGTCTTCAGCAGCCCGATGGTCCTCTCCACCACCGCCCTTTGGAGGCATGACTCCTGTTGTATCTCTCCTCAGCCTCAGTTCTTGGGTGACTGAGTGGGGTCATCAGCCACCTCTTCATGGGATAGCCCTTGTCACCCAGGAGCCATCCATCCACTCATGCAGGAGCCATGAACAGTCTTAATACCCCTGAGTGCCGCAAGACGTTAGCATCGTGTGAGTTTCCAGGGTAACGGGCACAAACTTAGAGAATCTGTGTCCTGTGGTCACAGACGATCTGAACATTCATTGAGTGGAAACTCTTTCTGTTTATGAAAGCTCCAGGCTCACCTGCTGGTGACTTGATGGCCGCGTGTGTGCAATCTATTACACCCTGCACGTGGGGGAACCTAGCCATTGCAGTGAAGCCTCGTGCTCCCTCCGCCTGGCTTGCCTCGTCTGTCTGGAAGTGGATGAACATGGGGATGTGTCTAAAGATAGCATCAGTCACAAGGTTGACACAACTGGGTGCAGCTGATTGAGAAATGCCGCACAGATCCCCCATTGAGCCCTGAAAATTTCCGGAGACATAGAACTTGGGGGCCACTGTGACCTTCAAAGCCAATGGCATGGGGCATCCACCCACTCAGTCGAAGGTGATTTCTGGACCTATCATGTGACATATTGCTGTCACTATGTCCCTGGAGAGGGGGTGTCTGCTGCGGTACTGGACCTCGGACATCTGGAGGTAGTTGGAGCACTGCCTGAACACTCTAGCCGCTGGGTAGTGGTGTCTTCAGCATGCCCTCCCACCTTGGCCTTCCTGCTGGCCCTGCACCAACTGAGCCTGTGCCTCTCCTCTTAAAGCTCTGTCCCTGGGTTGCTGCCCACGCCCACCTGGCCTCCTCTCCCTCCTCTCCCTCCTCTCCTCCTCCTCTCCTCCTTCCTCTTCAGAGGAGGTTCCACCAGTGGAATACACTCTCCCCATTCGATGGGATGCAGAGGAGCAGCGACTTGAAAATGAAGGAACATTGTGCTGCAATACTGAGGGGACCCTTCCAGGGAAGATGAGGCCCTGAGATGCTGAAAGGCAGGCTTGATAATCAAACAAGAAGCCAAGGAACTCTGGGACAGCTCTGTACCCACACAGCAAAGGATTGGCAATGACAGAGAAAGTGCTGCTGCTCCAGGGGCCATTTATCCCACCCGTGGGTGAGGAAATGATTAAAACGTGAATTCCGCCCTCCTGTTTTGTCATTGCGTTGAACTAAAAATTGCACGGGCAATGTAAAATCGCATTCAATAGGCTTTCTAAAGACTTTAATTGGTCCTTTAATTGTCAGCCGGTGTGGCCCTGACTCCCAGACGTGTCTGCCAACCTCAATATTGCAGACGTGTGCGACGATGTCGGGACGCACGCCCAACGCGGTTTCGTGTAATTTTATGTGCATCCACCCAACCTCGAACGCAAAATTCAGGCCATGGAGAAATGTTTCCAGTGGGAGAAGGGTCATTTCCGGGGGCACAGATCGAATATAACTTGCAAAAGAACCAGAGGGGCCATGAGGATAATATTTTTTACACAACGACTTGTCATGATTTGGACCGCGCTGTCTGAGAGAATGATGGCAGCAGATTCAATAACAACTTTCAAAGAGGAATGGGTAAATATTTCAAAAGGAAAAAAATGCAGGACTATAGGGACGAACAGTGGGTCTAATTGGATAACTCTTTCAAAGAGACAGTACAGGAATGAAGGGCAAAATGGTCTCCTACACTTAATCATCTTGTGATTCCATGATTAATTAGCTTTGCTATTTTGTTGTAGACTATGAATCCATGAGGAAGGGAAATGGACCTGAATCTTCACCAGTGGCCAAGAAGAGGCCTGCAGGAGAGTCCCTGATAAATCCGGGCAGTAAGAGGTAACCTGCTTCCTTCAATATTTTATGCTGTGGCAGTCTTTGCTGGCAATGCCTTTGGGTCAACTCCTGTGAAGTGTATACCAAGTCCCAATGGCATAGCGTTCATCTCTTACTTTCTTTTTGCAGGTATTAGTGCCCCCCCCAAGGCATAGTACAGTTAGAAGCACAATAAAGCACCTCCTTCTCTGTCCAAACCTCAACTTTAGAAGGTCACCTTGCATTTCACAACAGCAACTTACATTTATATAGCGCCTCTAAAACATGCAACATCTCTAGCTGCTGCACAGGAGAGTTAGCGATCAAAGGTTGGCCCCAACTGCACATAAGGAGATAAGATGAACTTGATGAAAGAGGTAGGTTTTAAGGAGTTGTCTTAAAGGAGGAGAGATGGAGAAGCTTGGGAGGGAAGTCCAGAGCTTAGGGCCAAGGCAGCTGAAGACACAAATTGGAGGAGCATAGAGATCTCAGAGTTATAGGGTTGGATAGAGGTTCAGAGATACACAGGAGCGAGGCCATGGCTACTCAACCATTTTTTGTCTGATAATGCTCCTGCAAAGCATCTTGGGATGTTTCACTATTTTAAAGGTGCTATCCAAATGCAAGTTGTTGTATCCCATACTGAGCATCTTTGGGCTAGTATTGAGTGACATTACCAATTCTTTTTTATTTATTTGTTCTGGTGTAGGTGGCACTGGCAACAACAGTATTAATTGCCCATTGCTAGCTGCCCTGAGGGTACTTAGAGTTAACCCCATGGTGTGGAACTGGAGTGATCTGTAGGCCAGACCAGGCAGGTTACCTTCCCATGGAAGCTGGGCATTTGTTGAATTAGTTGGGTTTTTAATTACAGTCCTGACAGTTTTCTCATGTCATTTTGAGTTCAGTTTCACAACTTGCCAGGGAGGGATTTGAACACACAATCTTTGGGTTGTTAGTCTAGTATGTTAACCATTAAGCTACCATACTCTGATCAGCCTTGATTAGTCGGATGAGCCTTCCAATTTGTAATATAGGCCCAACCCCATTGGTAGACTGAAAAAAAGGCATTTTGGCAAAGGATCCGGTACTTTTAATGACAGCAGCCTGGGCTGGACTTTGACTCAAGCCCGAGATTTGAAAAGCCAGTCTTTAATCCACAGTGCTGCTGACTCCTCACTTTTTTTGTTGCAAAACTTGTGTCACTGACCAATGACACTTAAAAGGTTCTTCGCCATTTAAGGAATATTTTCAGGTGTCTCCTGGTTCACGGAACAGCCCAGAAGATTGCTCATGATGCCAAGTGAAGAGAAGAATGAAAGAATGTACTAAGAAAAATTAGTGATGGCAGCTGATGTTACCTTTCAGTCTATCCAAAGAGAGGGCGTCTCACATGGTGGTTTGCCTTCACAACCCTTTTCCTTAGTACCTGGCCCCTGAGGCTTTCAGCTCCTGCTAGGCTGAGAATTGCCCGTCTATATACTTTGCTAGTAGAATGGGAAAGAAAAGACTTGGTACAGGATTTTACCCTTTGGCCAGAACCCCGACATTGGGGTCAAATAGGGGTCACAATGCTGCACTATGTGGGATACAGTCACCCGCAGTGATTTTCCCCGAATTGACCAATTACTGGGCAGGGGGTGAGTTTCATCGCCCAGTTAAGGACAGCGGGTGTGCTCTCAGAGCTGGAGGGCCAATAGGAGGCTTTCCAGCACAGAAGCAGCAGAAATCCACAGTTCAGGCGAGAGAGAGAGGAGCACCTCCATTTTGAGGTGCACTCTCTCCAGCTTTCTGACCTTTTAAATTAAGAATGTCTTCAGCACCCAGGCCGCCATTGTGGAGCAGGACTCCCTTCTGCAGGCCAGCCTGTGGCTACAGCTGAAGCCAGGGCCTTTAAACTTGCCTGGAAGAGTGACCTCCTGTTTTGTCACCAGGAAGCCGCTGCCAGGTTATCTAACTCCCAGTGCCTCAAGAGGCCTTCAACTGGATCAATTGGCTCCCCAGTTTGCGGATGGGTAGCCCTGTCACCCCCTCATCCCAGCTCCAGGGCAGCATGATGCCCGCCAAATGGACTTATCCCAACAGGGCCTAAATATCCAGCCCTTGCATTTATGTAGCGCCTTTCATGACCATCAGACATCCTAAAGTGCTTTACAGCCAATGAAGTACTTTTGAAGCATAGTCACTGTTGTGATGTTGCTTTGCATACACCAAAGGTTGTATTTCCGTGTCACTGATACAAACTGAATCTTTCCTTCTCCGTTCAGAACAAAGGCTCCCACTGGAGTGAGCTTTGAGGACAACAGCCTTGATGAGAGTGGCGAGTGAAGCACCTGATTGGGCACAAAATGGATTTGCTGGGGGTGTTTATAATGAAGTGTCATTTACCATAATTTATGTTTTATATACAAAGATGGATATCAATTTTTTTTTTTTAAAATTGCTGTCTCTGCTTGTTTAAGAAACAATAATGGGACCTTTTATGTGGCTTTTTAAATTGAAGATTGAAATTAAAAAGAAACTTGTTTCACAGTATGTAGTGTACTCTTGTGTAAGTGTTAATGTTCACACAGATGGGTTGTTGTGATAGTGTTAAACGGACAATAGGAGATTGTCTGCCCATAAAATACCGCTTCTGAGGAACCTTGGCGTGTGTGTAAGGCATATGGGACACTTGCCTTTATCAATCGAGGCATAGATTACAAAAGTAGGGAGGTCATGTTGGAGTTGTATAGTTGGTGAGGCCACTACTGACCAAGCTGACCGAGTCCCAAAGGACATAGCTGCTAGACTGGGTCTGCGGAAGGTAGTGAAAGAACCAACAAGAGGGAAAAACATACTTGACCTCATCCTCACCAACCTGCCTGCTGCAGATGTATGACAGTATCGGTAGGAGTAATAACCGCACAGTCGTTGTGGAGACGACGTCCCGCCTTCACACTGAGGATACCCTCCATTGTGTTGTGTTGCACTACCACCGTGCTAAATGAGATGAATTTCGAACAGATCTAGCAACTCAAGACTGGGCAACCATGAGGCGCAGTGGACCATCAGCAGCAGTAGAATTGTACTCAAACACAATCTGTAACCTCATTGCCTGATATATCCCCCACTCTACCATTATCACCAAGCCAAGGTAGTGTCATGGGCCCAACCATCTTCAGCTGCTTCATCAATGACCTTCCTTCCATCATAAGGCCAGAAGTGGGGATGTTCGCTGATGTTTGCACAATGTTCAGCACCATTCAGGACTCCTCAGGTGCTGAGGCAGTCCATGTCAACATGCAGAAAGACCGAGACAATATCCAAGTTTGGGCTGACGAGTGGCAAGTAACATTCGCCATACCAGTGCCAACCAATGACCATCTCCAAGAAGAGAGAGTCTAACCATCGCCCCTTGTCATTCAACGGCATTACCATCACTGAATCTCCCACTGTCAACATCCTGGGGGTTACCATTGACCAGGAACTAAACTGGACTAGCCATATAAACACTGTGGCTACAAGAGCAGGAGTCCTGCGACGAGTAACTCACCTCCTGACTTCCCAAAGCCTGTCCACCATCTACAAGGCACAAGTCAAGAGTGTGATGGAATACTCTCCACATGCCTGGATGATGCAGCTCCCACAACAGTGAAGAAGCTTGACACCATCCAGGACAAAGCAGTCCGCTTGATTGGCACCAATCAACAAACATTCACTCCCTCCGCCACTGACGCACAGTAGCAGCAGTGTGTACCATCTTCAGGATGCACTGCAGGAATTCTCCAAGGCTCCTTAGACAGCGCTTTCTAAACCCACGACCACTACCATCTAGAAGGACAAGGGCAGCAGATAGATGGGAACACCACCACCTGGAAGTTCCCCTCCAAGTCACTCACCATCCTGACTTGGAAATATATCGCCGTTCCTTCACTGTCGCTGGTTCAAAATCTTGGAACTCCGTCCCTAACAGCACTGCAGGTGCACCTACAATACATGGACTGCAGCAGTTCAAGAAAGCAGCTCAGCACCCCACCTTCTCAAGGGATGGGCAATAAATGAATGTTGGTTACCACCTAGAATTTCAAATAAAGAACTTCAGATGGCTTTTGTGCAGTTTTAAGTTAACCGGTATTTACTTGGAAATCCAGGATACTTGGGCATTTTCCCTCTCGGGTCGGGTGTGCAGAGATGCGCGAATTCCCAGCTCCGCAAAATTGACGGTTAAAAATAATTGTCGCAGTTGGGATTTCCGTTCCATGTTGGGGGGGGGACATGGGGCGGTGAGTTGTGGGGTGGCAGTGGGCTGGCTGGAACAGGAGTCCCCGGAATGAATGCGGAGTGCAGGGACTGGTGGGTGTGGAAGCGGGCTGGGTGGAAGGCCTGCCTCTGAGCAGCCCTCCAGCTCTCATCCATCCCACACACTCCTCATGCCTCATCCATGCCAACCTATGCCTCCTCATGCCCCTCTACCCACCCCCATGACCCCTCATACTGTCTTTGCCCTGCAATACCACATGGTCCTTTATGGCTCCTATGCCAACTTATGTCAACCCTGGCTCCCATCCACGACCCTTTGCCCTTACCCCCCCATGCCAACTCACCTAATATCCTTTGACAGTTCCAATGAGTTTCTGCAATTTTTACGGATAGTCATGTTTAATTTTAACAATCTTTACCTCTCCCAAAGATGTCCTGGGACCATATCCAATGGGGTACCTTATCTTTCCAAAGGAGTACTCTGGCTATCCAAGCGAATTCACCAAGGTCAGACCTGCTCTTACCTGTCCTAATCTGTGCACTTCAGCTTTCACATTCCTGGCCTACCAAAACCCCACTTCAGTGGAGGCAGCTGGAGATTTAAATGCCCAGTTGCCTCTGTAAACCGCACATGTGAAAACCCCAGCACCACACTCGTCCCACCCCCGTGAAACTAGGAAGTGCCATGTTCAGGGGCATGACGTAGAATTTCTGGGCTTGTCCGCCATTATCACTATGACTGAGAGGCTGTCCATCGTTACAAAATCCTGGGCCTTGGTGTGACATAGAGAGAGAAAGACCTTCAGTTAACTCCTAAACATCTTACATATAAATTACTGACAAATGTCAAATAAACAGAAACAAATTCAGGAGAAAGAAATGGAATTCATTCAGGGTTTTATTCAAATCATTCACAGGTAAACAATTCAACTGCACCACTAATCATTTCACAAACAATTAATCTATTAAACATGGTACAAAGCATCTTAAATATATACTGAAGATCAAATTGTGACACAAATATCCATCATACAAAGTATTATGAGTATAATGTAAGATTCAAAAGGAGGGTTTTTTTTTTAGTGCACTTGTGACCTTATTTAGTTTTTAAACCATTTGCGTCCCTCCCTCCAAAATTCTTCCCCTTTCTACTGAGGGCCTTGTCTCAAACTGGCACCAACCACCCTCCTAAATGACTTCTCTCTATCTACCTTTGTGACGTGAGCATCTCTGGCAAGGCTGGCATTTGTTGCCCATCCCTAACTGCCCTTAAGAAAGTAGTGGTGAGCCCAAGTGGTGAAGATGCTCCCACAGCAATGTTCCCTGTTAGCTGCATCCCGAATGTCCCCCACTCAGGCCGCGCACAAGTCGATTCCATAAAGTTACCGCTCATGCGCGGCTGCACCAAAGAAGTTAAAGGGGTCATGCATTCCAAACAAGATTAGAGGGAACATTGTGCCACGGTGCTGTAGGGTGGGGAGTTTGAGGATTTGGACTTATCAATAATAAAGGAAGAGTAATGGATGTTCAAATCAGGATGGTGCATGATTGGGAGGGAACTTGGAAGTGATGGTTTTCCTAT
This sequence comes from Cetorhinus maximus, assembly GCF_964194155.1. Lineage (NCBI taxonomy): Eukaryota > Metazoa > Chordata > Chondrichthyes > Lamniformes > Cetorhinidae > Cetorhinus > Cetorhinus maximus. The sequence continues at coordinate 41,940,446 of NC_135888.1, forward strand.
GCGTCTGCTGCCTTTGTCCGTTTAGGTGGTGGAGCTCGCGGGTTTGTGAGCTGCTGTTGAAGAACCTAGGAAATCTGATCATGGTGGGCCACCTGATCCGACATCCACTCACAGGCACCTTGGAGCAGGAATAAATAGTATATTACCCTGGTGCTTTTTTTATTCACTCCTCTCCAGACCTGGAACACTGAGACCAACTGCAGCATTCCCAACACTTCCAGGGCTGAGATTAGTTAATATGAGACAAATCAATGATTGTACCTGGTACAGTGGTCTTTAGAGGCTAAGTTCTATACTAGATTGGGACACGCACTTGCAACTGAGACACAGGGAACCACAGCAATTCTCAATAAATATGGAAGGAAATTCTTCATGCACTAGAGATTGTGGTGAAAAGCACTTTACAAATAGTAGCTAGAAGGTAGCGTTTTGCATTGGGCAATGAAATTCAAGGCAACAATGATGATAGTTTATTCTTGGTAAATGCACTAACCACATACAAAGTTCAGAGAGTAAGGATATGAAACACTATGTACACTTAGAAATTTAATCTCCTTGGAAAGTAAATCCCAAACACCACATGGGCAATCAGACTTCGATAAGCAGTCAATCTTCTGCAAATGTGTGTTGCAAACTCAGATCAATGCTGCAGCCTATTAATCTACATTGTTTATATTAATATTCAGTGCGATATAAAGGTACAACACCAAGACCAGGGAGCAAGTCTCAGTATCTAGATACAGAAATATTTCATACAGTGGGTCTTTCATACAGATCACAAGTGGACTGGCATTGCCAATCCTTCAGGATTTGAACATTAATCTCCTAGACACAGAATTTGGACAAATCCATGAGGAAAATCATTGGAGCATTAACAAAATGTGCATCTTTCACATTTTTTAACACTTCTGTTTATCAGTCATAGGAATATTGGGAATGAGACAAGATGACTTTTGACCATGCAGGGTTGTAAGAGGCCAGAGTTCATTCCTCCAGGAATACCAGGTGGTGGCAACCACCAACTGGACTGAACTTCAAGAATTCAATAGCCATGCCCATAAAATCTAAACTGTCTGATTATCAGAGACACAGGAAAACCGTGAAGTGTTTTAGGATGCCCTGGGGTCATGAAAGGTACTTTTTAAATGCAAATCTTTCAATTATCTCTGACATCCTCCTTACTGCAAGCTTGGCATCAACAGAAATAATTCTGATTAGGGTCTTAAATCATCAAGATTGACATATGGCTGTAAAGGGAATTCTCCTGGTTTGAGGTGGTTATGCTTGTCAACAGAACATGGAATGTAGTATTTTGGCATCCTTCATTGGAGTTAAACATTGAGAATTAATACAGCTCTCCCAGAATTAATAAAACTCTACAGGAAAGAGAAGTAAACAGCATCCAAATCATAATCTGTAATAAAACAGCTTATCAGGAACTTAATGTAACTACACAAGCAATTAATTGTAACTGTGACATTCTGGAACATTCTGACTGATAATTTATATTGTACCTTAATGTGTTTAATAGACACACAAAATGGCTGAAATCTGATGGGTAATTATATATCCCCTCTTAAGCAAATCACACTCTGTCTCCTTGATTAGGACTCTTATCCATAGGGCCAATGTAGGACTTGGTTTACTTTGGTATAGCTATACAGGTCGAGTATCTTTTATCCGTAAATCCAAAAACTGAACACATCCAAAAACTGCACTTTTTTTGAACCTCAACGACCTTTAGTGTGGGAAGTCTGTGACTCAAGCTGACACAACCTGAGCCGACACGAACCTCGCTGAGTGCGCCCGACCTTTAGCGCAGGAAGTCTAGTTGTTTGCCTGCACTGTTTACCTTGCGAATCCTCTCCTTCAAGCAGAATGGCACCACAGGTGGGAATTTATTACAGGTACCCTGTACTTATTATTCAGTGGCACAACTTACTTTTCTAGCCACTTTATTTACTTTAGACTATAGCTAGCTTAGATTTCAGCCATTGTAATGTAAGTAGGCTTAGGCCTTTACTCAGCATCTGAAAACCAAACTTTTCTGGAATCTGAAACACAATCAGCCCCACGGGTTTCCGATAAAGGATACTTGACCTTTATTAGTGTGATCAATTGATTTTGACCACTTTTTCTGTATCATTTCTGTCCAACAAATTCAACAGGGAATTCATCAAGCAGAGGAAAAGTTTGCCTTAACTTGGGTTATAGCACACATCTTTCATAATTTTGCTTTCTCTCGCATCTTAATCTGTTCAATTTGCTTCGATTTTCTCTGACTCCCACCAAACGACTAACTCTGTATTTGGACTTCCAAAGCAAAAGTGATGTTGCTCTATGAGAAAATGTTATTTCCACAAAACCTTAGCGGCCATCTTATGAGGCATCTCCACTCTGCTGGAGACCACACCTGTACAAAAAACAACTTTCCCATCCATGTCACCTCTAATTTTCACATTAAATATAGATTTATTTGTAAAAAGCTTCTCCAAATGGTTTTTGGCGGCTTCAAATCAAACATATACTTCTTTGGGAGGTGCAATGTTAGGGATTCAGTAAGAGAGAGTTCAGTCACATCTTGTGAGGATGTCTTTATACAGAGCAAATTTCAGATCAGTTGAATCTTCCTCTTAAAAGTGCGCTAAGGATCTAAATATCAATTCACTATAAATTCTGTAAAATCATTACTAGGTGGAGTTGAGATTTTGAGGGAATTATATCACAGAATACAAATGTTGACCCTGTCCTCCAATCCTCCTCTTCTATGAGATGACATTATGAGAGACCTACAAGAAATGAGTCACAGTAGCAGATTTCTCATATGCAGTTTCTCAGTGAACAACAGTGCCCCTTTAAGAATGGAAGCTTCAAATGAACACAATATCCAGAACGAGATGGTGGCGATATATGCAAGAATGCTGCATTGGGTTAAAGCTTGTTAGTTTAATCTCCAGCATAAACGGACCCATGAGTGGAGATAATCTCCTAGTCAGTGCTGGTGCTCCAAATCTATCTTAATGTCGTGGCAACATTTCGATATGCCAGTTTGATCTCCTCTTCGTTGGGGCAGGTACTCGTGAACTCTTCATGTTTCTCGGCATTGTTTAGGTATCTACACAGGCCTGTAAGTTGCTTCGGGATTGTAAAGTTCCGATAATGCTTGCACACAACCTGTTAAGAAATCAGATACACTCAAGTTAGCCCCTGCACTTGGCTATGACCATGATCTCCAACCTCCCAATCTATGTCAGATAGTATATTCCCTCCCACTTTTTTAATATTTGTCTGATCACAGGAGAGATGAAGAGGCTCAATGATAAAATTACATAGAACCTACAGACCAGGAACAGACCATACAGCCCCATAGGTTTATGTCCGTGTTTATGCTTCACACGAGCTTCGCCCACTCTTCCTCAACTGCCCCTCAACTTAGGAACCAGCCCCAGTTCAGCATAAAACTTTTTTCAAAACAAGTCATGTGGGCACAGATACAAATGGTAAATGAGGGATCTTCACATCAGCATATCAAACCTTCCTTAAGGTGCATAGAGTAAGGCCCAAGGTTAACCTTGCACTCAGACAACATGTATATAAACTGATCACCAGGAAGTCTGCAATGCAACACATGCCCATAAAGGTTCCTTAAAACATCACAGGCAAATGGTGATGGTTTTGCAGATCCACTGGACTGAGTCTGCTTCCAATAAAAATGGAAAATGCTGGAAGTGCTTAGCAGGTCTAGCAGCAGCTGTGAAGAGGGAAACAGAGTTAATGTTTCAGATCTGTGATCTTCCATCAGAACTGAGTCTGTTTCTTTTCCAAATGAATTTTCCGCCACCTTGGACAAGGTACTGTGGTCAACAGCAAGCCCATGGTGCCGGCCATGACTCAGAGACTAACTCAATGGTTCAACAAGATGGAATGGCACCCAATCTCAAAGACCCTTTTCATTGTCTTTTCCTTATTTCTTTCTCTCTCTTCAGGTACCATGCCCTAAGAGGGCGCTGGCAACCATGGACCTCCATGTTAATCTTGCTGTAGAACTGTGGATCATCTTCATTGGTGATACATTCATCCAGTTTGCGAGGCTCTTTAGAAAGATTATTCTTTGTCTACCTCGATCTCTTTTATCATCGATCCTTCCTGTCAGCATCAGACTTTCTAAATCATGATTTCATATTACGAGAAATTCCAACTGTCTCTTCCTGATCTTGTTATTTTGGTCTCAGGTTTTACCAGCACCTCTTCAAGATATCTTCATTATTCACCTCAAAAAACCACAAGCGGCAGCCCCAATTTCTCTCTGCATTGTTTCACTGATCGTCCAACACTCACTTCTTTTTGTCACTTCTTTTTGGTGTGATGTAACATTCCAGTTTCTCAGTTTTGTTTTCATGACTAATTTTGAATTGATCATAATCTGTTTCATTTTTTGAAATGCATCTTTGGCCATTCCAATCCTTTGCCCTATTTCTTGGTTTCACTTTCCGTCCAATGTTAACATACTTCCTCCAACAAAATTTGCCTACCTGTTTGACCTTTCCATTCTTCACTGTGACCTTACACTTACTTTCCTGAAATCCTCTTGTCTTGGGAATGGGAGAGAAGGCAGCTGGATGTTCTTTAAAGATTTTGGGAATCCCATGCTAACCAGTACCAGAAATAAGCACAAGAAAGACTTGCTTTAATGTAGCACCTTTCAGAGCCTTCCTACATCTCAAAGTGCATTACAGCTAGTGAAGTACTTTTGAAGTGTAGTCATAGATGTAATGTTGGAAATGTGACCACCAGTTCAGCTACATCAAGGTCCCAACAAACAGCGATGAGAAAATGAGCAGACAGTCTGTGTTTTTTTTTAGTGATGTTGGGTGTATAATAAATGTTGGCCAAGACATTAAGGAGAACTCTCAACCTGCTCTTTTTTGAAATAATCATGTGGGATCTTTTGCATTCACCTGAGCAGCTAATAGGGATCCATTTCATCAGCAATGATCCAGTCACATCTATCAGCTCTAAACTAATGATGGAGAAATAACAATAGTGAAGAATTTAAATTCCTTTAATCTTATCCCAGCACTGAACTTGACAATCTCAGTCTAGATAGTAGATTCCACATCAAATCATTCCTACACATGTCAACTGAATGCTATCACTGTTTCCATAGTCTATATTGTGCAGTTAAATTGGGTCAACAGAGTTCAGGGGCTCCAGCAAGTCTTTACATACTGGGATTTAGTGGGGTGCTCATGTTCGGATGGAATGACCCTGGACTCATTACCGTTTCTGAGCCAGAAGGCAAAGAGTTCAAGCCCCCACCACTACCACTACCACTTCCCCCCGACTATGGCCCTTCCACTGAGTGCAGGATGGGGGAATGAACTTTGAATACTGGGATGCCACCCGGTGGATGGGATTTGTTTGCGATAGATGAAGGTGCCCCCCACTCCCCCCATATTGTAAAAGGAAACTGGAACTCTTTAGCCTTGGTTGCAGCCCACCTAGCCCTACACTAAAAATAAACAATAGACCTTGAGGGAAAATCCCTCAGCTACTCTTCCCTAGCAAGTAATCAAGAATCACACGTGTGAGACTTCAGTTAGGACATGCCCTAGGGGCAGAACACATTGGATGGACAGGCGGTGCAGAGTAACTCTAGGCAAATTCATGGTGTTCACTTCTAAATGGATTTTTTTTTCTTTATTCTTTCATGGGATGTGGGCATCAATGACAAGGCCAGCATTTGTTGCCCATCCCTAATTGCCCTTGAACTGACTGGCTTTTTGAGCCATTTCAGAGGGCAGTTTAGAGTCAACTACACATTGCTGTGGGTCAGGAGTCACATGTAGGCCAGACTGGGTAAGGATGGCAGTTTCCCTTCCCGAAAGGACATTAGCGAACCAGATGGGTTTTTGGGACAATCGCTGGTGGTTTCACGGTCACCATTACTGAGACTAGCTTTACAATTCCAGATTTATTAATTGAATTTAAATTCCACCAGCTGCCATGGTGGGACGTAAACCCAGGTCCCGAGAGAATTCATCCTGGGCCTCTCGGTTTATAGTCCAGTGACATTACCGCTACACCACCATCTCCCCCAAAGGACCTGGGAGGGCATGAGGAGGAATCCAGTATGGGTAGGGTGGGGGTGTTGGCGAGAATATATTTCTTTTAGGTAGTCACTGCCTCTTCCTGTCCCCTCTCCTCCCGCCTTGCAGGCTGGGTCAAAGGTTAGAAGAAAAGTCACAGCGGCAGGGTCCAAGAAACAGGCGATTTAACAACCACTCTTACTTAACAAATTCTGCTTTAACCAGACTATGTGCAGAGAAAAAGGCAAGCAAACAAAAATCTGCTGTGAAAATAAATTGCAGGGAGGCAATCTCTGGCATGTGACACCGCAGGCACCTTTATTGCACGACAGGTGCTACTTTCCACAATGAAGCTGAACCATTGCTTTCAGAAGCCATTACTTGGTTGCTCATAAACTGGCAACTGGATAACCATTGCTAAAAATGTAGTCTGTCTAAAATGTGTAAAAATACTGTAAAACGGTCCTTAGTAATAAATATCTAGATAAAAGCAAAATACTGCGGATGCTGGAAATCTGAAACAAGAACAAAAATTGCTGAAAAACTCAGCAGGTCTGACAGCATCTGTGGAAAGAAAGACAGAGTTAACATTTCGAGTCCGTATGACTCTTCTTCATAAATATATAGATCCAGGAATTAGGCCATTCAGCCCCTCAAGCCTGTTCCACATGCAATTAGATCTATACCTTCAGTTACCCACCTTAGTTTCATACCCTTTGATATCCTTGCCCAGCAAAAAAAATCTTTCAATCTCAGTTCTGATATTTTCAATTGACCTCCAGCCTCAACAGTTCTAATTTTTGTGTGAAGAAGTACTTCCTGACATCACCGTGGAATTGTTTAAGGTTATGCCCCTTTATTCAGCATTCCCACGTCAGAGGAAATGTTTCTTTCTGTCTCCCTACCAAATCCTTAATCACCTTAAACACCTCAATTAGATCATCCTTATTCCTGAGTACTCAATCAGCCTAGTCTATGCAGTTTGTTTCATTAATGCGCTGTAATACCTATCAATGCCTATTAGGTAATGCTTACTGCATCATATGGGAGGTCTTGTGGCGCAGTGGATAGCGTCACTGGCTCTAAGCCAGAAGCTCTGGGTTTGAATCCACTCCAGGACTTGATGGCCATGGTAGCTGCGTTTGTAATGTAGCCAAACAGGTTGATTATCATAAAAGCAAAATACTGCAGATGCTGGAAATCTGAAACAAAAACAGAAAATGCTGGAAAAACTCAGCAGGTCTAACAGCAGATGCTGTTAGACCTGCTGAGTTTTTCCAGCATTTTCTGTTTTTGTTTTCGTTGATTAGCAACTTGTTAATCTTTCCAATACTCCTAAGGCAGGTGGTAAGAGTGGGAGAGTCTCCTGGTTAGGCATGATTGATACGGAGTAGCACTCCGCAAGCTATGGCTTCTAGTGACAGGCTAGCCACCTGTTCCAGGAGAAACTAGCTATGGAAGCAAGTGGAAACATGTGCTCTGTCTACCTCATGCACTACTAGGCGTGGGAAGAGAAAAGATTGTATTTGAAAGTGCCTGCATTGTCAAGTGTTAAAGATTGCTTTTCCCTCAGTTTGTTTTCATAGTGGATTTTTGTTTGTTTGTCTTTTTCTCTGCACATTGGCTGGATAAAGTAGAATTCATTAAGAAGGAGCTATGGTGGTCTCTTGGTTCAGAATGACCCTTTCCCTCTCGTTCAAGGAGGAGATTGAACAATAAGCACCTCTTCCGCGTAATTGGTTGGTGGGGGGGTGCTCTTGATAAGGAAAAGACTTAAAAATTTCACTCACCTTAACCACGTGGAGTTTGGGTAGGAGGTTGCAGTCAGCCAATGTCAGCTCATTCCCATCCAGGAATAACCTTTTTGATGGGTAGGTTCCATCTTCGTGTGGTAGTGGCGTGTTCAGATATTGTTCCAGCTCCACTAGTGCTTTTAGGAATGATGTCTCCAAAGCTGAACACAGAGAGCTATTAGCACAATGCAAGAACATGTCACCAGTCACACCAGCCATTATCAACAGCAAGGGCCACTGAATGCCCAAACTTGGCTGAGCCTTTGTCCAAACACTGTCAAACATTGGTCAAGCAAAAGTAACAGGGTAGATTTCCATCCCCCTCCCTCACTACCCCTCCCCCCACTCCCCCCACCAACCCCGCCACCACCCCACCCCCTCCCCCACCCACCCCCCGCCCCCCCACCGCCCCAAATCAGAGCAGCAATGATGCTGCCTTTGTTCACTGGAAACAAGCCAAACATGAGTCTACCAATTCAAAAAAGCGAGCTTTAATTGGTGTACCGCCATTACAATATCAAAGCTTCAACTGAGTAGCTGGTGAACTTACGCTCATTCTTTTGAGGAAGTGGATTCTTAACGTAAGCTGAGAATTTCTGGAAGACGCTATAACCTGCAGTCATGGATTCCTTGCATCTGACACTCAGTCTAGGGTACCTGGGGAAAGAATGAAACAAATCTAACCCTTTATGGTCAATGAAGACTAATGTATAAAATGGCTGCACATCTCAGTGTTTCTGAATGGTGCAAATTGATTTGGAGAAGCTAATGTCTCTTTATTAGAAGCTATTTTTATGCACTTAAATGTCCCTTGTTGGACATCAGTAACCAAACTGAGTGGGAGACTGTGTGACCTGTGATGTACAAAGGCACACAATAAAATAAATGATCAATAGGTGGTGTTATAACCCAGGGTAATCCAATTCTGCTCTCATTATTCAGCCTAGTTTATATGTGACTCTTAATTGCCTGCTGGAGTCGCCTTGCAAGCTACTCACCTGTATCAAACTTCCACTGCAGCAGTTCAAGAAGAAGGCCCTGTACCATCTTCTCGATGAAGCTGTAGGGATGGGCAATAAATACCGGCCTCGCCAATTAGGCTCACATCCAAGAACAAATTATAAAATGTCCTTGGTTGTAAGGACAATTAGGGCCCACTTCTAAATTTTAGGTGAGGTAGTCTAAAAAGATTCTGACCCAGGGCACAATGGATTTACCAACCTGGCAGGAGAAGAGGAGGAGGTGAAACAATGGGATGGCTCATTCAGCAAGTAACATTCCCAGTCACCCTTTCCTTCTGGGATCAGGCTCACCCCTCTGGGAGTAGAAAAGTGGCCATGACAGCCAGAAACACTGTCTGATTGTCTAACCCCTCACTGTCTATCCATTTTGCAGAAGTGATTGTCTTCATTAACTGTGTTCACTTCATTCATATGCTGCTCTGTGCTGGGTTATTATTGGGGGTTTAAATTGACTCTGTTATGAGGGTTTGGCCAGCCCACAAATTGATTGTTGCATTTCGCTGCGTTCCAACAGTAACTACCATGTGAAAATAAAAACACTAAGGTGATTTCTGTTTTCTTTAATTATCTTTACTGCCACTGGAATAAATCAGCACAATTAGATTTCAAACTACAGCTCAAATCCATACTGCAGGAAGATTTTGGAGCAGGTACAGCAGAGATTTACTAGAATAATTCCAGAGATGGAGGATTATAGTTGCATTGATAGATAGGAGAAGCCATGATTGTTCTCCTTGGAGCAGACCAGGTTTAGGGGAGATTTAATAGAGGTGTTTAAAAGGGTTTAGTTAGAGTAAATGAAGAGAAACTCTTTCCAGTGACTGAAGGGTCAATAACCAGAAGGCACAGATTTTATAGGGGAGAGTTTTCTCCCTGTTGGGCGGGCCGGTCAGGAGCGATGGCCACCTGCTACCTGCGCGGGTGGGGGGAGGAGGGAGAGTTGGAGCCTACGAAAGAGTGCAGAAATCTCCCTGAGGCACGGAGCTACCTCAGGGAGATTAAGTTGAGTTTGAAACTTCACAATAAAAAAAGTTAAAAATCATTTACACATGTCCCCTCATGTGACAGCGTCACAAGAGCTGGGACATGTTTATCAAATGTTTAATAAGTATTTATTAATTTAATAAACCCTTCATGAAACCTCATCCCGACCATGGATGAGGTTTTGTGAAAAATGTGAGGCCACCTGGGCTCTTTGCCTGCCCGCCAGCCTTAAGGTTGGATGGGCAGCCCTGTCAAATTTATTAATGGCCTTAATAAGCCTTTGACAGTTCAGCGGGCGCACAGCCGACTCCGGTGCACGCCTGCCAAACAAAAGATTGGAATGACGCACGGTGACATTGGGACGCATGCCCGACATCACCGTGCGTCATTTTACGCATCAGTGTGCGGGGCCCGCCCCCGCACGCCGAACAGAAAATCCTGGCCATAATGATTATCAAAAGAACCTGACGTTATGTAAGGAAAACTTTTTTTAACACAGTGAGTTGTGACCGGGAACACATTGCCTGATAGAGTGATGGATACAGATTCAGTAGGAGCCTTCAAATGGGGAATTGGATAAATCCTTGAAGGAGAAAAAAGATGCAGGGGTGTGGAGAAAGAGAGTAACTGGCTTGTTTTTCAAAACAGCCGGCACAAATTGGATGGGCTGAATGACTTCCTTCTCTGCAAAATGATTCAAAGAAAGACAATTTTTCCAATTTGAGGCAGTTATTCCATTTTATTTGTGCTTCTGAGCCTCTCTGTCATGCAGGGCCACTGGGCTCCTGACCTCATTACAGCCTTGGTCCAAACATGGACAAAACAGCTGAACTCAAGAGGTGAGGTGAGAGTGACTACCCTTGACATCAAGGCTGCATTTGACCAAATGTGGCATCAAGGAGCCCTAGCAAAACTGGAGTCAATGGGAATCAGGGGGAAATCTCTCCACTGGTTGGAGTCATACCTAGTACAAAGGAAGATGGTTGTGATTGTTGGAGGCCAATCTCCTTAGTCCCAGTGCAGGCGTTCCTCAGGTTAGTGTCCTAGGCCCAACCATCTTCAGCTGCTTCATCAATGCCTTCCTTCCAACATAAGGTCAGAGGTGGGATGTCTGCTGATGATTGCACAGTGTTCTGTATCATTCAAGACTTATTAGACACTGAAGCAGTCTGTGTTCATAAGGCCTGGACAATGTTCAGGCTTGGGCTGATAAGTGACACACAACATTTGTGCGATACAAGTAGCCCATCTTCAACAAGAGAGACTCTAACCATCTTCCAACAGCATTACCATCCCTGTATCCCCCTATATCAACATCCTGGGGATTTACCATTGAGGAGAAACCGAACTGGACCAACCATGTGACTACAAGAGTAGGTCAGAGGCTGGGAATTCTGTGCAGAATAACTCACTTCTTGACTCCCAAAGCCTGTCCACCATCAACAAGGCACAAGTCAGGAGTGTGATGGAAGACTCTCCACTTGCCTGGATGAGTGCTGCTCCAACAACTCTCAAGAAGCTTGACACCATCCAGGACAAAGCAGCCTGCTTCCTTGGCACCACATCCACAAACATTCACTCCCTCCACCTTCGAAACATAGTGGCAGCAGCGTGTACCATCTACAAGATGCACTGCAGCACTCACCAAGGTTCCATTCACAGCACCTTTCAAACTCTCAACCGTTACCACCTAGAAAATAAGGGCAGCAAATGCATATGAACACCACCAACTGCAAATTCCCCTCCATGCCACACACCATCCTGATTTAGCACTATATCGCCGTTCCTTCACTGTCACCAGATCAAAATTCTGGAACTCCCTTCCTAACGGCACTATGGGTGTCCCTACATCAGGGGGGCTGCAGTAGTTCAAGAAGGCAGCTCACCACCACCTTCTCAAGGGAAATTAGGGATGGGCAACAAATGCTGTCCTTGCCTGCAATGCTCACAGCCCATTAATGAATTATAAATATATATATTTCACAACAGCAAATGTTCGGGTCCTCCCCTTTAGAGGATTGACAAACCGGTCACTGCATGGAATAAAGCACCTTCGATCCACACCCAACGGTCTGTGTGGCCTCAGACTGCATGGGAGCAAGAGTTTGTGTGATATTCCATCTCTGGACATATGCAGATGTTTTACAATACAATAGTTAGCAATAACTTAGAGGAGGATACTGCATTCGGGATTTCAGAATAACCTCCTTTATTGCAATGTCCTTGAATCTTTGTCAGCAAGTTCATTCATGTAGCACCTTTAACATAATAAAACATCCCAAAATGCTTCACAGGAGCAATCATTGGAGAGACGATGGTGAAGGGATGTAAATCAGGAATCCTCAAGGTCCCAAAATTGGCAAAGGGATCTGGAGGACTGTGAGGCAGGAAGATGCTATGAAGATCCAGAGGGACGAAGCCAGGGAGGGATTTGGAAATAAGGATGGGAATTATTGACAATCAGAGTAGTTCAGCTATGAAAGAAAGTTGCTTTGCTGGATCCAAACTTTTAAAGGAAGTTTTTAATTTTTTCATTCCAACTGCGAAGTGTCAGTGTCAGAGGCAACAGTTACACCCATCCAGACAAAATAAATGAAAAAGACAGCCTTAATGAGTTTTTGTTGGCTGGTAATTGCAGTTCACCTGCAGCACTTTGAACAATGTTTCATTGATGTCAGTACCCAATTTTCAACAAGTGCTCCCGCTGTCAAAGAAACAAGAGCTCTTGAAACTATGAAGAACAATTCAGCAATGAAATCACTTACTGTGACACAGCAGCTTTGCCTCAGGCTCTGCAACTCTTTCAGCCACAAGTGGAGACACAAGCCTTTTATAATAGGTTCTCATAGGGGAAAGAATAGGGGAAGTTGAGAATGTTTTCTTAATGCAAAGGAAGTTAAGGAGAGATGTATTAGGAGTATTCAGAATTATAAGGTTTTGATACAGTAGATAGAAAAAGATAGATGGAAAAAAAGATACTGATTTAAGGTAATTGGTAAGAACCCAGGGAGGATAGATTTTTTTTAGTTCTTATGATCTGGAAGAGTGGATGCAATTTCAGTAAACAGATTTCAAATTGGAATCCGGTATACACTTAAACAGTAAAAATTTCCAGGGCTAGAGCAGGGGACTCGGGCTAGTTGGGGAGGTTTTTCAAAAAACTAGCACAGCAATGATGGGCCAAATGGCCTCCTCTGCTATATGACTCTACACTTCTCTGGTTATTGAGTTTATTCCTCTCCTCTTGGGGCTTTCTGTATTTTCTCATCCTCTGATAAGTGACTTCTTAGTCCTGATTGTCATCATTAGCTGCAGCAGCCCTGTAAACATTTTTGGTCATGTCCCCAAGATAACAAAGCAAAATTCTAATAGTTACTGGATCTGCACGGTGCCTCCACTAACTTCTTCCTAGCTCTGAAAAGCAGCAGAGTGTCACGTCAGATCTCATTCAAATCTTAATCAATAGGCAAATTTTCTGAAGAAGATATACAGCCTTGACTTACTTGGGAGGAGCGAGAACCTCCTCCAGAAATTCTTCAATTTTGTTATTATCTGTCTTGAGCTCGCCATTGTAAATGAGTAAAGGTGGCTGACAGCCTGGTGCAATATCTTTCAACATGTGTGGGTTCCTGCAATGGAAATGGGTATTCATTATGTTTTGAGACATCACTAATGCCTAAGCGAAGCCTGGGGCTCAGGTAATTCAGTGACCGGAAAACAAACTGGAAAAAGGGATGAAGCGATGGGAGAGTATGCGACAAGTTGCACATCTACAGATCAGGAGACAGATTAACACCCGGAGCTCATGCCCCAGCAAAACAAACCCAAAATATGACAAGAATGCTGCACACAACTGCAATCCAAGCACAGTAAATTGTGGTACGATTTGCTTTTTAGGTAATGCAGCGAGTAAACATTCTACAGGCCTATTTCTTCATACATTTTACTACATGTTTGTTTTAGTAGACTGGGGAGGAATATTTGTACAGTGGATGCATAGAGGCCTCCAATGTTGTTGATGTCCAGAGACCCTTAATCTGCCTCTGAGACTTCCTGACATGATGAGAAGCTTTAAAAATAATGAGGCTGCTCCTATGAACTCCTTGCTGGCTATCTTAGAAACATAAGAAATAGGAGCAGGAATATGGATCAGACAAGCCTGCTCCGCCATTCAATGCAATCCATCTGCCCTTCAGCAATTCTTTTTCAATCTTCTCTTTAATCCCCATTTTCAAGCTCCATTGTCAAGCTCCCAATCTTCTATCCTTAAGGCATTAATGTTGGGCTATAACTCCATGAGGTTCCAGTGCCCTCCCATACTTCATCCAAATGGCTATTAATTATTCATGTGACTGAGGCTGATTCCTGTTTTTTTGAGCACAAGAAGTAGAGTGGGAGGATTACTGAGTGCACTGCTGTCCTCCAATATCCCCCGCATATGCTCTTCCACAATGGAACACTGGGGCAGTCAGGAGGAGGAATCCTATCTGATTTTCCCTAGTCCTTCTAATCCTTCTACCAATTATTTTAAATGCATGCCCCCTGGTTATTGACCTCTGGGAAATAGATCCTTCGTATCCATTCTCTCTAGGCCCCTCATAATTCTATACCCTTCAATAAAATCTCCCTTCATCCGTTCCTGTTCCAAAGAAAACAACCCCAAAATATACAATCTGTCCTGTTAATTAAAATTCTCTAGTCCTAGCAATATCCTTCTAAATCTCCTCTGAACCCTCTCTAGTGCGATCACATCCTTCCTGTAATTTGGCAGCTCTCAAAGTCCTCCTGTGTTGATCTGAAAAACAGAACCTTTTAGCAGGTCAATGTTTCTGGTGATAGCTGGAGTCATGCTCAATAACTCGATCTGGTGCACCTCTCCTGGAGAAGGCTTATGCAGGCAGCCACTGCAGTCACAGGAGTTGCTTATGTTCCAGTATAAATGCAGGGTCCTTTGACTAGTTAGTAATATGTGGTTTTGAATTTATAAGCACTTCACCTCAGCGCATCACAGGCTTCAGTCCTGGGCAGTATCTTCTCAGGATTTTAGGAGGCTACTGTATCGTACAACTCCAGAGACTTAAAAAAACATTGCCCTTTGCAGATCTTTCCCTTCCTATAGCTAACAATACAACACTTTCATCTAGTTTCCCCTTAAATGCATCCACGCTATTCAACTCAACTAATGTTTGTGGTAGCAGGTTCCACATTCTAACCATCCTGGATAAGGAAGTTTCTCTTGAATTTCTTATTGGATTATTAGTGACTATCTTATATTTATCTAGTTTTGGTCTATCAAAATCCTTCATAATCTTAAATACCTCTATCACCCCTCAGCCTTCCATTTTGCAGAGAAAAGTGCCCCAGCTTATTCAAACCTTCCTGATTGTATAAACCATACAATGCATCTCCCCTATCATTTGTTGTTTCTTCCTGTACTATTTTGAGATCTGCTCCTATATCACAACAGTGGCTAAGCTTCAGAAGTATTCAATTGCCTGCAAAATGCTTTGGGACATCCTGAGGTCATTAAAACAAAAATGCAGGTTCTTTCTTTGCTACCTGATTGCTTGCTTGTTGCAACAATTAGGTATTTTGTTTGAGGATCTTTTTCTTTCCAAACTTCGAGTTTCTTTTTGGCCTGGCTCCTCACTATCAGCACTGTTTACTCTTTGACCTTATGCCTTGAGGGAAATCCATTGACCTGCCACAGACTGATTGATGCATGAATTTTGTGACCATCTACCCCACCCATGTTACATATCCTCCACCCACAGCCTAATACTCAGCTATATTAACAAAGGACCTGTGGTTTATTGTCAAATTTAACTATTGATGTTCAAAAAAACCTCCAAATTATAGTCTCAAACCATAGAAAATGCCAGGGAAGCAAATATGTGAAGGGAAAGTAACATTTGAGGCATGAAAACTGCTTGTGCCAAAAAGGTCACTCCTCGCCTTGTTTACTTGTTAAATAAACAAAACGAGGAAGGGAATATTTTTCAGCTGCTGACAGGAAACATTGCAGATTCAGAGTTAAGTGTTCTCTACCATTCCAACCACATGAATCAACCCCAAAACACTTCCTATAACACTACTGCGACATGTGACTTGTCACACCACGGAATATGTCATCATAATCTCTCAGAGTTTAATAGCTCAACTCTGATTTGCACCAACTGTTGTGTACCGCAAGTCTGTTGCCAGGAAGAATGACTGAATTAAGACTATTCAAATTCCATTCACAGGGTACCCCAATCAAGCAGAGAGAAAAAACCCTTTCTTCCCACTGACTTTGTCTAGCTATGAGAGCCTCTTGGAACCTGTTCATTCATAAAGACCAGTTTGGATGTAACTGATATATTTTCACACCAATTGGAACAACATTTTTTGAGAAAGGCCAATAAACTTGCAATATTGCAACATGGCACAAGGTGACAAAATAAATAGTTGAGGGATAGCGTGCACCTCAGAGTTTGACATCAAACACAATAGTGACATGGAGCACAGCAAGAAACAAAGATAGACAGAGAGAGAGAGAAAGGGAGATAGAGATAGACACACAACATTTTGAATACCAACCAGCCATATTTTGAACTATATTACTCAATTAATCTTCTATGGGTTTGCTCAGAGAATTAAAATAATTTTAAAATATTAAAAATATGCTCTGCTATCCTCCATTTATGCTTTATGTGCTCTTCATTCCAATATGTTTTAAGAATGTTTTTCCTTTCATAATTGGCTTATAATCCTTATTCTTTGGACTCAATATAATTGTCCTTCTTTTCAGAGTTATTACTGATCATTATTTACCATAAACCTTTATTTACTTTATGCAAATTAGATGTATTCTTGTCTACCAGCAGCCATTTCAAAATTTCATACTTACCCCTCAATACATCCACTGTGACTAAATCCGAGAATTTAAATGATCAATGTTGCACTTGCACTGCATATTGTAACCAACGGGAGGGAAATGGAGATAGCATTATGTACATGGGACTAAGGTTGCTAACTGTGATTGAATGTATTCATGGAAGTCTGATCACATGACTTGCCCCTACACTCTTGCCATTTGTCACCAACATATCCATCATTGTGACGTACAGCCTTCCTACGCCAAATGGAAAACAAAAACACTCAAGACCCAATTGGATGATACTTGACTGTCAGCCAAACAGCCTTCCCCCCACCACCCACCACCCCATGCCACTCCCTCCTCCCCCCTCTCCCCCATTTTCAATATTTTTATATCTGGCAAAGAAAGATGTTCAAAGAATTTTTTTTTTTAATTTTAATGTCCTGATGATTTTTTTCTCTAGGGTTGCACACAGCTGTGTCCTGGAGATGGATCCTCAATTCCTGGAGACTCCAGACCAACCTCGGTGGGTTGGTAACACTAGACTGGGATTGTGTGGAGAGACCGACTGGCAAAGTCCAGGGCCAGAGTTGGGAGCAGCACTGACCAGAATGTAGATCA
Organism: Cetorhinus maximus; assembly: GCF_964194155.1. Classification (NCBI taxonomy): domain Eukaryota; kingdom Metazoa; phylum Chordata; class Chondrichthyes; order Lamniformes; family Cetorhinidae; genus Cetorhinus; species Cetorhinus maximus. The sequence goes on from NC_135888.1 coordinate 41,957,814, forward strand.
AAAGCATCGTGTGCAAGCACATGAATAGGGATGAATAATTGGACAAACAGGTTTCAGAGTGGGACCTGGCCAGCTCAGAGTTGAAGCAGGGAGGGAGGGGAGATAGGGGCTGTTGGGAGACACAGGGAAAGAACAGGATGGTGGGTGTGGAGTTGAGATTTGGGGGGAAGGGAAAATATCAAGAGCCTAAAATGATTTTTCAGAGTTGTGATCTAGTCACTTGGCCTTGTCACTTTAATTTTATATTACAATTGCATTCCTCATGCAGGCATGGCAATAGACGTTGAGGCATGCAATAGTTCATAGGAGTTGTAGTGCAGTGGTCTGGCTCAGAACATTGAGCCTCAGCTCAGTAGGCTGGACCATGAAGTGTCAGATTTCAGCACAAGAACAAGCCATTTTGCTCAAGTGATCGAGGCCAAGTTTATGCTTTACATGAGCTGCCTCCAACCCTCCATCATCAAAATCACAGCACATCCGGACAGAATAAATAGGAATAATCTAGTCCCATTGGTGGACGGGTCAAGAACCAGAAAATGCCAATTTAAAGTGATTGGAAAAAAAATCAAAGATGAAGTGAGGAGAAACCTTTTTACACAGCAAATGATTAGGATTTGGAATGCTCTGCCTAAGGGATGAAGGCAGATTCAATTGTGGCTTTAAAAAGAGAATTGGATAATTATCTGAAGAAAAAATATCCGCAAGGCTGCTGGGAAAAGGCAGGACAATGGGAATAGTTGAGTTGCTATTGCAGAGAGCTGGCATAGACATGAGGGGCTGAATGGCCCCCCTCTGTGCTGCAACCAAGCTATGCATCCAGTCAACATATCCTTCTAATGTCCAGCTACTTATTAATAAACAGTGACACCTGCTGCAAGGTGAAGGCAGAGAAGCTGTGACACTTCTCACGAAGAAACAGCTGAAAATACTAATCGTCTAAGCTTACACATAATGAACCAGGTTGTCATGTCCAGTGAAGACATGTCCTATTCATAACTTTAAACCTGGGCTGCACTCAGTATACTGTCTTTTATTTTTAAAAAAGGGTCAATTACAAGACTGTTAAGATGGCTGCCAAGGGTCAGGTGACATTTGCAATTTTTGCACAGACAAAGGATTAACTCATGTCTGAAAAAGCCTCTGGAAAGTTCTTAAATGCAAATGAGTTTCCCAGGTGTAAAGGGACCATCCTTACCAGCTCAATGGAAGAGATCTAACAAAGAATGACTGCCAAATGTATCAGAGTCATGAGGATAGAATATCAAATAAAGTCTTCCAGTGAGCTAATTATAGCTGTTATGTTGATGGGTTGCCAATCATTTGCCCATTGTATATCACTTACCATGGCTTCAACCCATTATGCAGAAAATGGTAAGGCATTGAGATTTGCCATCATGTGACCGAAACTAGCTTCTGATACCAAGTCCTTTATTATTCCAAGAACCAGAGAGAAACACAGTCAGCCTACAAAAGAACACCATCTGCAGGGAACATCAGCAGCAGCAAAAGGCGATAGACCCATACCTTTTTGAACCTGGAGACAGTTACATCTATAAAGTCTCTTAGCCTGGTTCCTATTCCAAGCTCACCTATAAAGAAACTTTATCTCCTGGTAAGAATAAGCTACAAGTGACTAACTTTGTGACCTGCTGAATATCCATCCCTTTGAAGGAATCCTACAATAACCCCTGACATATGACTACAGTTATGGAAACTACCTGAATCACACTTTCAGAGTGAAATGCTGTCTTTGCCATGCCTGCAATGACAGTTTTTCCTAAGATGAGCAAAACACATGAACTATAAGCTATTCTTTTATTTAGAACTTGTAAAAGTGCACTATTCTCTTGAACTGCATCTTACGTGTGTGTGTGTGTGTGTGTGTGTGTTTATGTGTGTGTCAGTGATGAAATGTTTAGGCTTTCAGGGTAAATGCCTGAATAAATAACCCTCTTTATTTAAACCCACAATATCTTGTGGCCATTATTTAAATTGACTACACAATCCAGGGGCTAAGAAACACACACATCTCCCTCTTCGAAAACCACACTGATTACAGACATTAAGGAGTACAAAGGGTATAAATTACCATGGCTCCAACCTATTATGCAGATAATGGAAGGCATTGAAATTTTCCATCATGTGACCAAAACTAGCTTCTGATACCACATACTTTATTAATCCAAGAACCAGAGAGAAATTCAGTCAGTCTTCACAAGAACACCATCTGCAGAGAACATCAGCAGCAGTAAAAGAGTACAAAGGGTTTCAATTCTCTCCTGACCCTGTCTGTAACAAGGGTGACATAAGGAGCAGGAGACAGAGAAAATTAGCAAAAGCAGATGCAGATTTTGAGGTGCATCACACAATCTAGCAGAAGAAGCAATAACTTCCCCAGATTCAAAGAAAGCACTGCCTAATTTAATGGGAACATTTGTGCAATAGGCCACTGAATTGAGAAACATAACATTCACATCAATGATCAGCCACACAAAACCAGAAACACCAGGTGCTGAAACTTCACCATCAACAACCCCTTCTCAATAATTTTAAGCACAACCAGCTTTGAATTAATTTTTACAATCTCTAACAATTTTTATTGTTGCAGAAGCTGATCTTCATTGGCAAAGAACAACCATATCCTCATATAATTAAAGAGCAAAACCTGAAAGAAATTACTGGTACAGAAATGTTGATGTGGCCCTGTTCAGCATCTCAGGCGAGCGTACAATGGTAATGAAAAATGAGACAGGCAGGTTGGAGAAGTGATTGAAAGATGGCAAAGTTATGAATATAACACCAGTCTTTCACAGTAGACTTTCAAGCATTCATGGCATTCAGCAACAAAGTGGCTCATTGTCACATCTCATTGTGCCTCTTTGTTTCTTGGATCAACACTTAGTTCAGATCAGACAGCACTCACCTCTTCATATCCACTGTGTTAATGGTGAAAGCAACTTTCTTTAACCACAGGATCATGAACAAGCGTTGGGAGAACGGACAGTTCCCAATGCTCTCACCATTGTCACTGGCCTGCACACAAAGAATAGGTTCAAAAGTTAGGGTTCTCTTTGTTCAGTTAACTAGTGAAAACCACTGGCATTTTTTATTATTTTTTCAAAATGTGCAACTCTTGCACAGTTCTGGTTTACAGCTACCTGGCATTATTGTATCTGTATGGACTACACTAAAGGGCAAAAAAGTAGATATTAAAGGAGTTTTCGAGGGAGAAGGGATGCACAGTAAATGGAGGGATTGAGGAATAATTCTTTTGTGATACAGTGGCCGAAGCCTCAATGGTTATGAATGGTCTGGGGTGGGGGTGAGGGTGGGGGTGGAGAGTCTTGGTGGAGGGAGACAGCCGATGGGAAAAACACCCAGTAAAGAGGCAGACCCTTCACCAAGATGTTTCTTTCTGGCTAAATCCTAATCGTTTGTGCGTGGTGCTGTTCCAACAAAATTAACCAGTTGTTTTGCTTCCCAGTGATGAAACATTGGCCCTTTAAGAAAGTCTTCTGTCAAAACATGATGTAAAATCGGACAAGAGTACCATGCTAATTTGTCAATGAGGCAGCAGCTGTGCTATGTATGAGGCAGTTACACAACCAAATAAAATGCTGTTGTGTTGGAAACCGCTGCACATTGGACGGTGTATGGTCAGAATAACTGCTTGCAACAGGAAGAATATAATACAGCAATAATTATCAGGAATCGTTTTGCAGAGAACTGGGAGTGGGTTTGTGTTTAGAGTTTCCTTAAAGAAAGAATGCACATTTCTATATCACCTTTCACATCCTCAGGGTAACCCAAAGCATTTTACAGCCAATGTAGAAGTAGGAATGTGATGAAGGTTTCCTGCCCAGTATGATTCAATGCTTTATGAATTTGTCACATGATATTTGATGAATCGGTCTGTCTTTTTTACCTTAACACTCTGGTATGCTTGATTATAGAACTCCCTATAGTTACACAACTTCATTCCTAAGAAAACAGAAAATACTGGAAATACTCAGACGGTCAAGCAACATCTGTGGAGAGAGGAGCAAAGTTAACATTCCAGGTCAATGACCGTGTAAAAAGGTCCTTAATCTGAAACATTGGGCAGAATTTTACATTTGGCGTGCGGGTGTGCCCCTGACGCACCGGAACATAATATAATATAATATAATACGCGATGATGTCGGGCATGAGACCCGGAGTCGGCTGCGTGCCCGCCGATAATTCAAAGGCTTATTAAGGCCATTAACGAACTAATTAATTTCAAATTTATGCTGCCCAATCTAACGGTTGGCGGGCAGGCGAAAAGGCAAAGCGGCCTTTACATTTTTTAGGAAACCTTATCCACGAGCGGGATGAGGTTTCCCAAAGCTATTACAAATTAAATAAAAACTTTCTTTTGACATTGAAAACATGTCCCATCTCATGTCCTATCTCAGGTAGTGAGTTCCAGACTCCCACCACCCTCTGGGTGAAAAATATTCTCCTCAATTCCCCTCTTAGCCTTCTACCTCTTACCTTAAATCTATGCCCCCTTGTTATTGACCCCTCCACTAATGGAAAAAGTGCCTTCCTATCCACCCTATCTATGCCCCTCACAATCTTATACACCTCTATCAGGTCCCGTCTCGACCCTTTGCTGCTCCAAGGAAAACAACCCCAGCCTATCCAATCTTTCCTCATAGTTCAGACCCTCCAACCCAGGCAGCATCCTGGTAAATCTCGTCTGCACCCTCTCCAGTGCAATCACATCCTTCCTATAATGTGGTGACCAGAACTGCATGCAGTACTCCAGCTGTGGCCTAACCAGCGTTTTATACAGTTCCAGCATAACCTCCCTGCTCTTCTATTCTATGCCTCGGCTAATGAAGGTAAATATCACATCTGCCTTCTTAACCACCTTATCTACCTGCCTTGCTATCCTTAGGGGTCTATGGGCATGCACACCAAGGTCCCTCTGATCTTCAGTACTTTCCAGGGTCCTACCATTCTTAGTGTAATCCCTTGCCTTGTTAGCCCTCCCCAATTGCATTACCTCACATTTTTCTACGTTGAATTCCATTTGCCACTGCTCTGTCCATCTGACCAGTCCATTAATATCCTCCTGCAGTTTACGGCTATCCTCCTCACTATTTACCACCCTACCAATTTTTGTGTCATCTGCGAACTTCTTGATCATACCCCTTACATTTAAGTCCAAATCATTTATGAATACCACAAACAGCAAGGGCCCCAGCACCGAGCTGTACAGTACCTCACTGGAAACAGACTTCCAGTCACAGAAACATCCCTCTGCCATCACCCTCTGCTTCCTGCCTCTCAGCCAATTTGGATCCAACGTGCCACTTTGCCTTGGATTCCATGGGCTCTTACTTTCTTGACCAGTCTGCCATGAGGGGCCTTATCAAAAGCCTTGCTAAAGTTCATGTAGACCCCATGAAATGCATTACCCGCATCAACACTCCTGGTTACCTCCTGAAAAATATTCAATCAAATTTGTCAAACATGACCTTCCCTTAACAAATCCATGCTGACTACCCCCGATTAATCCATGTCTCTCCAAGTGCAGATATAGTCTGTCCCTCAGAATTCTTCCTAGTAACTTCCCCACCACCGAGGTTAGGCTGACTAGCCTGTAATTTCCTGGTCTATCCCTTCCTCCCTTTTTTAAACATGGGACAACCTTAGCAGTCCTCCAGTCCAGTCCATTATTCAATTCAATAAAAGCAACACGCTTCATATTCCGGGGCAACTCGTAGGTGCATTGGGCAAATAAACAGACAAAGTGTATTGAGACGGGGGCTGGGGTAGATGGGAAAGGTTGCAGTGAGCTGGATACTGCAGCCATTCACTCTGAAGATCTATGTTCAAATCTAGCTCGCATTGAGGGACCTATGTGAAACTGAAATTGGACAGTCTCAAAGGGATAACTTCAGGTGCCTTGGCCCAGCTCTCTGGAATCCTTCTCCAAGCGCTTGTCCTCTCTCCACTTTTTAAAGACTTGCCTAAAATGCATCTTTTCCACCAAAGCACTCTCCCAGTTAAAACCCACTGCTGAAAAAAGAAAGGAGAGGGCAGACACCTCGCAAAACTGGGCACTGGTCAAAAATAGTCCCCCAGCCAACTCCTACCACAGAAAACCCCTCCCATTTCGATCCCAAGGGAATTCTGGGCCTCCTGCTCTACAATAACCTTATTATATCATCTTGCTATACTCGATACAATAATCTCATGATATGATCTAACATTTTTTTTCCAACACATGCTCTAGTCATAAAATTTGTGAAATTTATTACATAACAGTTCAAATTAGACATTACATAAAGTGTAATACTGTTCAGTTTCTTTCAATACAGGACATGAGATCCCTTACTACACTTGCCATTGCACATTATCTTACAATGTAATTTTACATTTCATGTCAAACATTTTCTGGCGCATACAGCCGAGGGGTTTCTGGCCCCTTGGTTCACTATGTCGGGAGCACCTTAGAAAGAGGCCTTTCCCTGTCCAGCCTTTGCAGTGACTGCACCCAGCCTTAGTGCATCCCTCAGCATGTAGTCCTGGACCTTGAAATGTTCCATAATTTGACCTAACTGTCCTACATACAATATGCTGTGAGTGCAGAAGTAGCAGATTCTCCTGCTCTGCCTCGCCCTACATTGATACATTCCACACTATTGTCACACTTAATTTGCTCAATCTAATCTTCTGACCTGCACCCTGGCACTGATCCAAGATTAGCTCATTTCTTGACAGGGGATCAGCCAATTTGAAATGCGGAAGGAAAGAAGCTAAAATCAAATAGACGTACATTGATCAGTCTTATGTTGGACATGAATGCTTGCTTTGTCTGAGAAATAAGATCAACTAGGAAGCTGAATCTAGGGCAATAGAAAGGCTGGCGATGCTTTCAACTATGGAATCTGGATTTGAATCCTGCCCAGACAAATGTGATGAATCTCTCCTCAACCATCTGTTAGTGTTGAGAAACATATGTGAAATCAGGTTGAGCAAACCCAAACTAGGGCAAGTTGTCAGGATCATGTCTGCAAGAATCTAAAATAGTGGTTGGCAAGCTAGGGGACAAGGAATGCTGGTGTGGGATGTGGAAAAGTTCTTAATCCTTAAGGAAAGGAACGTCAGTGCGGGATAGTGAAACACTTGTGCACCAAAGAACTTCCAAAACAAGTGTTTGGGAGGCTGATGAAATGGACCCTGCCATATTGAACTGAAATAACTTGATGACACTTGATCTTCAAGTGTTCCAGCATTGACATCCCACATCTCAAGGAGCCTTGTGTTTGAAGCAGGACATATTTGTATTCTTCAACTGTAAACATTTGTCTACACATATTTATATGTTTTAAAACTAACTCTCTGCTCTTATTAACAAAAGAAAATGCAGAGAAGTGCTCCTGCTCTATCAGGACTGCCAATGAATCATAACTCCACAATGGGCGTGGTGCATTGCTGTCTCCACTGAAGGGAAGTAAGGTGGAATTCCCTATATCATTTGGCACTAGGAATGACTCTGTTTCCTGAAAATCTGGTTGCAATGTTGATTGAAGCTGTGAACAAACACAATTGGAGGACACACATTTCAGAGCTGTGAGATGACGTGGCCAGTTTTGTGAGCAGAGGTCTGTTCAGACTGAGTATCCGACGAATGATTGTAAAAGATAGCAAGTGAACCTGGGTGCGAATGTGGAGGAAACTCTAGGCCTCACAGCTTGCCCTGAGCCACTTACTGCCCCTCCAAGTGCTAAATGGCTGCGGTGCAGCCTGTGAGGGGCAGGTTTCATAGTGACATTTTCAGTGGCAGGGTGACAAGTTCTACCAATCATGAAATCCTGCCCACTATTACTGGATTTACAGTTTTCTTATAGAGGTCCTAATGCTGAAAGTTACAATGTATTAATGATTGAATCAGGATGTCAGATGACATTGAGATGCTTGCCTTCTTCTGCTCTGTCTAAAATTGACAAGACTCTGTCTCTATTTCGTTGATACTTGTAACTTCAACTCTAATTCAAGAGAGCTGGTGGCGTAGTGGTGATGTCACTGGTCTAGTAATCCAGAAACCCAGGTTAAGGCTCTGGGGATGGGCGGGTCAAATGTCACCACTGCAGCTGGTGGAATTTAAATTAAATTAATAAACCTGGAATTGAAAACTAGCCTCAGTAATGGCGACCACGAAACGATCATTGATAGTTCATAAAGACACCTCTGGTTCACTAATGCCTTTAAGGGGGATTCCCGATAGCACTGACTGCTCCTTCTCACCTGCTGAACCAGTTAGTCCTCAAAACCCCTCTTTACCTTTTAAAAGCTGCAGGCTCATCAAACTAAGGTAGCCTGAAAAACACCTCAGCAATTTTATAAATTGAAGAATGCAGGATGACAGAAACTGTGAGCAATAAATGTCATCTGTTGTCAGCTGCATCTTTCATTTTCACTTTTATTTTTGGTGGTGGAGCAGTCAGAACATCTGGATTTTTAAGTCCAGTTGGTATTTACATTCTGAATCTCTCCAGGAGTTCTTCAGAAACCTTCTTTTGTAAAGCTCGTAAAAACAAAAATTAGTGCTACAGAGCAGGATAGGGAAGACAAAAGTATAGTTAGGATTGAACATATAGATATTTTTTGTGAGAGTTTCACAGAATTAATTATGCTCTTGCAAAGCATTAAAGAGGGTACTCTAATCAGGTCCTTTTCTGACATAACCAGAAATTCGTTGCATTGTCATTAAATCAGGTCAGATGTTGGATGTTAGCTAACAGGATCAGCTTTGAGTGCAACTGGGATATATCCAAGTAGATGATAAGTCAAGCAATAAGTCCATTTGGAACAGCCAGGCAATGATCATCTCCAACAAGAGAGAGTCTAACCATCACCCCTTGACGTTCAATAGCATTACCATCACTGAATCCCCCACTGTCAATATCCTTGGGGTTCCCACTGACCAGAAACTGAACTGGACTAGCCATATAAGTACTGTGGCTACAAGAGCAGGTCAGAGGCTAGAAATCTTGCAGCAAGTAACTCACCTCCTGACTCCCCAAAGCCTGTCCACCATCTACAAGGCACAATTCATGAATGTGATGGAATACTCCTCACTTGCCTGGATGAGTGCAACTCCAACAACATTGAAGAAGCTTGACATCGTCCAGGGCAAAGCAGCCCACCTAATTGGCACCACATCCACATACATTCCCTCCCTCCACCACTGACGCACAGTGTGTACCATCTACAAGATGCACTGCAGGAATTCAAAAAGGCCCCTTAGACAGCACCTTCCAAACCCATGACCGCTGCCATCTAGAGGGACAAGGGCAGCAGATAGATGGGAACACCACCACCTGGAAGTTCACCTCCAAGCCACTCACCATCCTAACTTGGAAATATATCCCCTTTCCTTCACTGTCGCTGGGTCAAAATCCTGGAACTCCACCACTAACAGCACTGTGGGTGTACCTATGCCATATGGACTGCAGTGGTTCAAGAAGGCGGCTCACCATCACCTTCTCAAGGGCAACTAGGGATGGGCAATAAATGCTGGCCCAGTCAGCGAAACCCACATCCCCTGAATGAATATATAAAAAATGAAGCAAAAGTCAAAGAAGGCAGCAAGGATGATGGGTGCAGAAGTACAGAGCTAGAGATCAAGAGTGATCAGTGACTGAGAAAATTAAAAGCAGAAAGAATCAGTAAAGTAGAAACTAGGGGAGAGATGTAGACTATGTGGAGGGGACACAAAATAACAGTGTAATTACTGTAATGCATTTATGATCTAGGCTGGCTTGACAGTAGTTACAACTGGTTAAAGTCAATGGGGAATACACACTTTCTCCATTGTAATCGGCTGTCATCATTTTCCACTTCGACAACCTATACCAATTGCAACTTTTAAATTACAGGCTACATTCTGTATTTACTCTTTCTGGATCTAAGATCATTCTGATCACATTTGCTTTATTTCTGAATTTTTCTTTGCCATTATAATCCAAAACCAGACGATAGACTGCACTTTGCTGCATTTCATTGATGTCTTGACTCCTTAAAGAGAGTAATGCCCATTTTGAAAACACATGGCTTGCAGAATTTCCTCAAGCATCAATATTTATTTCTCGATAAGCTTGCAATAATTATGCCAACATTAATTTTTCAGGGTGCGTAATAACAGGTGTAAATGACAGGAATCATTGGCTGAGCAGATGGTGCTGGCATCAAATATCACTCATATAATGAGCTCTGCATGTAATGAAAAAACCTTGAGAGCAATCTAATCCTAAAACCACTCAAGCTTCCCTTTTACAGTCAAATCAACCCTTTGCTAGATCTCAGCCTGTAACTGACACCTGTATATCCATTATTCCAGACCTAATCTATCAAAATTCTGATTAAAGTCCAGTCTGCAATTTAGTCCCCAGGATCTATTATTTATCCCATGTACAAAAGTCATCTGCACCCCTTAAATAGATTCCGACATCTAACTATATATCTTATCAGTACACTAATATATCAATATTACTGTCAAAAACAAACACAAACTCAATTTGTGTAACCATTAAAACATGAGAGCAGTAGAGATGGACGATGTAGGAAAGGATTTATATTAGACTGGTTATTGGGCAGAAGAATGGCAAATTTAACCCGATAAAGTGTAAATGCTCACCACAACTAAATTACATTGATTGAGACACAGTAAACGGTCTTCAGAACAGTGCTAAATGCATGCAGTTCAACATTTGGACTATGTGGTGGAGTAATTAAGAAAAAACAAACAGAATGACACAAATATGCGTATAGTGCAGAGGGCAGCAACTGAATTAGTTTGAAACTTAAAGAAGCGCACAAAAGGAAACTCATTCTGTGTATTGTTTATAAAGAATGTAGGTAAGGGCAGAACCTCTTAAAGCTGAATACTAAATGGTATAGGTTAAATAAATTGGGAATATTCCTTCAAATTGAAACATGGTAGGACCAGAGGACATACATGTAAATGTGTGGAAAGCAAGTTGAAGAAACATATATGAGGAAAAAAACATCCTTAGGAGTACGTGAAAGATCAAAGTAGCCACAATGGAAGCTGCTTGAGATCTCATGAGAGACAAGACACTAGAGCTTTTGATGGGCAGGAACAGTCCATGAGCCTTTCATTATTATCATCTATTCAAAGTTCAGAGTGAAAAACAATTATGACAGAGGACAGTAACTGAATTCCTTAGATTAGACACGGACCAAAAGAAAGTTGATATTAGTTCAAAGCTAGTTTAATTATTCCTACGCATAATTTATACAGCAGAGACTGACATTTTAAGTTTAAACAAGGGAGGAAGTTAAAATAAATTATTTAACTCAAAAATACCATTGAAATAAAATTTGACCTAAGACTTCAATATTTCCAGCTCAAACCTTACCTTAATGAACAGCTCAATCTTGGGATCCTCGGCCATTCTCTCCTTGCAGTATTCTGTAACCTGCGCACTCAAACTCACCAGCTGATCTTGACAGCAAATCCTGAGCTTTCGTGGCTGGCTTCTTAAACACTTACTTAAGACCACACTCAGCAAGTCTGGAGAAAGTTTGAAGCTTTTTAGCAGAGGCTGAGCACACTTCAGGAAGCTTCCTCTAAGCCTGTTGGATCGGGAGAATTTGCTCTCTCTGTCTTGGCATAAATGCGCAGGAATAGAGGTGAACTCTGCTCTCTACGATCAAACACACCAATTTTGCTTTTGGTTGCTTAATGTACGGTGTATGCAACCTGACACCCAGAAACTGAGAGGGTGTGGGAGGGATTATCTGACAGTTTCTCTCCTCCCAAATAGTGCAGATTTCATGTTATACACAATGGATGACTTGTTAATAGAGCTGGATTCAATGATTGTGGAAGTGATAAAATATTGGATTCTTGAAGAGGGTGTAATCTCACCAAATATTTAGTGCATACCATGCTTACGTATGCATACTTACAATAATGTTTACTGTAAACCAAGCTGACCGTATATTATTGAGGAAATGTCACCCCTAACTATTGTGTTATATTTGCATGTGTTACATATTATATGCCTGGGATTTTCCGTGCCCGCTGGTGTCAGGTGTATTTGGTGGTGTGAGCGGACAATACGGCACGAGCAGGCTGCTTTTCCCACCATCAGATGTCAGGAACCTCATTATAACACATCTGCATATCATTATTAGGCCTGCCCACCGGAATCGTTGCTCCCCCCGCCTTGGTGGATTGTCTGCCCATGTTGGCGGGAAAGCACGCTAACGTGTTTCACAATAGCATATAAAAGGCATGCACTTGGCGGGCTACAATTTGAGGGGAACTCAGAGGTGAGGACACAATAACATTGTGCAAAACTCACCAGGGTCGCCTGTTGGACTTCAAGCTTGAGGAGGCGCGTTTGGGGTGTGGAGGGGGCTAGGGCAGCCCTGCAGTTGAGGTAACTTGGGAAGGGTGGCTAGGGCTGCCCTGCAGTAGAATATAATACATAAGCATTCAGGGTGTGAGGTAGGGTGGGAGAGAGAAGCAGCCACACATTAGGGAAATCTGTATAAAGTGACCATTCCTCTGCAACTGAGACAGTTCAGGTGCAACCATTGATATTATTGGAGTCAGGCTTCTAGCTTATCTGCCCACTCAAGCAATGCAGAGGCAACAAAATGCCACCAAGTGCTCCAGAGCTTTGCGCCCCTTGGGCATAGATTGAAAACTAATGAGCGTTTTAGTGGACTGCTGAACAATTGGATGACTGGGCACATGTACAATCTCCTTGCTAAAGCTGGCCATGGAGCAGTCACTGGTGAAGGCGCTCACAGCCCCTTGCAATGTCATCATCCCGGTTTGGACCAGTCTCCCCCATGGTTCAAGCTAACAGCCTTGCAGTGTGGGTTAGGAGAATGCTTGTGCCTGAGCTGAGAGCACAGCACGCAGTCCAGTGGACAAAGCTGCCGCCAATCGGTCAGGTGGATGGGCCGGAGATACGTGGGGTTTCGGGCAGCCATGCAGTGCAATAATCTTTGGCCATCCAAGTGGTGGCCAGCACTCTCCAGGGGTGCATTAAGGGGCTTTCACACTTAACCAGGACAGGTTCTAACCACATGTCTCTCTCTTTCATCCTGCAGGAGGAGTACATCAGGATCATGGAGTCTGGTGAACTAGCTGTATGCCTCGTGGCGTACAGAGAGCAAAGACGACGGAGGAGAAAGCGACTAAGGCGCCTGGCTGCGCAGAGGGAGGAGCAGCATCCTGAGGAAGAAGGGGCGGCTGGGGCTCCCGCACATGCTGCTGAAGAACCACAGCGAGTCATCGCTGGTCACCACTTAGGGTCTATAGACGCTGCCTTTCATTCCTGCAGATGACCAAGAACCAGTGTCGCTGAAGACTGCGCATGTCTAGGGAACTGGTCAGTCACATCTGTCACCTGCTGCAGGATTTGGCACCACGGGGACACGGAGGGCATCCACTGCCAGTGGCTGTGAAAGTGACAGCGGTGCTCAATTTCTACGCCAGTGGCTCCTTTCAGGGTTCCACAGATGACCCCTGTGGGATATCACAAGCCTCCACCCACAAATGCATCCATGAGGTCACGGGTGCCATATTTGCGAGTGCACACAACTTTGTGCATTTTGCCCAGGGCCAGGACAGCCAGGATGCAAGAGCAACTGGATTTGCCCAGATCTCTGTTTCCCACAAGTGCAGGGTTCCATCGACTGCACTCACGTGGTGCTTAGGCCTCTGTCACAACACGTGGTCAACTACATCAACCGCAAGGGCTTCCATTCGCTGAATGTGCAGCTGGTGTGTGACCACCACAAACGCATCCTGTAGATCTGCGCACAGTTTCAAAGGAGTGTGCACAACTCTTACAATTCCTGTCGGTCACAGATCCCTGACGTATTCCAGGATCCACAGAAGCTGCAGGGATGGCTCCTGGGGACGAGAGCTACCCACAGAGGACGTGGCTGATGACACCCGTGTGATGGCCTCAGACTGCAGCAGAGCGACGCTGTGATGAGGCTGATGCTGCAACTCGCAAATTGGTGGAGCAAACCATTGGGATGCTGAAAATGAAGTTCCAGTGCCTGGACTGGTCTGGTGGAGCCCTGCAATATAGTCCACAGAGGGTGTCATGCATCATCGTCGTCTAATGCTCCCTTTACAGCCTGGCGCTGCAATGGGGAGAGTTGCTGGCTGAGGAGGAGGTGGAGGAGATGGAGGTCTCCTCAAATGAGGAGGACACCATTGGGAATGAGGGTGAGGGGGTCCTCGGAGGCGGCAATGATGGGGATGAGATCCTCGCACTGGCCAGATGAGGCAGGCAAGCACGGGAGACCCTCATAGCTGCTAGATTTGTAGAGGATGATGACGAAAACTAGTGAGGTGACCCCCTGAGATCCTCATCTTGTGTCTGTGAATGTTTGACTCCAGTTTGACATATGACAGCGCACATACCCTCTGTGATCATGTTCGTGTCATGGGGGCGCAGTGAAGGACCTAATAGTCAGTCTCATAATCTGAAGGTCCTGAGTTCAATCCTCAGAGAGGGCACCAAGGGGACATGCTGGGTGGCGGAGGAGCGGGCTGGATGCTTCCACAGGAGTTGGCGCGTCGCGTGTCCAGCTCGCGGCCAATGCCATTCAACCTTAGGACGGTCGTGCTCGTCCCCGACGTTATACTGGGTCTCGAGGTGGCCCAGGTGCGCGGTGGTCTTCCGTCTGAATGTTCCCCTGTTCGGACAGAATTCCACATTGGCCCCAAGCCCCGAACCCTCCGTCGGGAGCCGGTGCCCCACAATATGAGCCGCCTCGGGGAAATGCCCTCCGTGTCCTTTAGCACAACGCGGAGGAGTTTCCTGTATGGACTGCTGCTGCACACCCTTCATTTCCTTGCCCTCGCCCGCCGCCCGGACACGCCCTGGTGTGCCTTGTTGTGGTCCGGCGGCGGAGGTCCCCGTTGGGGGGCCCTCAACAGAGGTGTCCTCCAGCTTTCCTTCAGGGACCTGGGTTGGAGGGTGTTGCATGCAGCAGTCCCCTACAATCGGAGAATGTGTCGTTTCAAGGACCCCCAAGATTCCTGCCCTTTTTGCAGTCTTGTGGAGTCCGTGGACTATGTTTATAGAGGGTGTTGTAGACTCCCTTTTCAGTTATTTAAAAAACCTTTGATTACTGTTTTGTTTGCACTTAAGTCCCACGCTCCTGATCTACGGACGCCTGGTGCGGAGAGGGGCTGGGAAGGAGGAGGACCTCCTCGTGAACCTGCTCCTGGGCCTAGCCAAGTTGGCCATTAACAGGTCCAGGCAGCGGGCGATCGAGGGGGTCGTCCCACCCGACTGTTTGCCCCTTTTCCGCGGCTACGTTCACGGCCGGGTGTCCCTGGAGAGGGAGCACGCGGTGTCTGCTGGCACTGTCGAGGCCTTCCATGCCCGGTGGGCATCGTGGGGTCTGGTGTGCTTTATCAACCGCCTTAATCACATTTTGGCTTGATGTTGTAAGTTTCCTTTAAATTTTGTCTTTGGTTTTGCAGTAACCCTAACTTAGGGGCTGCGTTTTACTTTATCCCTCATTTTATTAATTTAGTTTAATTGTTTGATCTGAAAGAGTTAATTCTTCTTAACTTTCCTAATCCTGCTGCTATGTCTTGGTGGTCCCCAGACATCCACAGCGGAGGTGGAGGCGGCCAGTGATGGCCTGGTAGGCGTCCTATGGAGGGCTGAGGCCTGGCGGGCCCCAGCCTGCACTCAGCGTCCTGCTGTGTGGCAGTGGCACCCTCCTCGGTCTGTGGAGCTGGAGCTGCTGGGGTCACAGGAAGAGAGGGTTCGGATGGGCCATACACTCCCGAAGTCACCTGGATAGATGGCCCCAGGGGGGACATGTGCTGATCCTCCCCACTATGGGTGCCTGAGGGCCCCCAGCTGACTCCTTGAGGAAAAAGGATAGCTGGAGTGAGATTGGACTGCCCGGCACCCCTCTCATGTACACACTGTTGGAGGTGAAGTATGATGTCAATGATGGAGTTGAGCCCGCACAGCAGTGCAGGAGCAAAGTCCTGGACCAAGGTCTCCATGGCAGCCACCACCCTACCAGTGTTGATCTCAGTGCAGTGATGTGCCAGCGCTATCACCTCAGCCTGAAAGCGGACAGACTCCTCCATCGTGCCTTGCAATCTGAGGAGTGCAGCGGACATCCCTTCCTGTTGTTTCTGAGCTTGCCTTTGCAGCTCCAGCAACTGTGACATGGCCAAGGCCAGAGGCTCAACATCTGACTCAGACTCAGCAATGTCCTGACCTCCAGCAGTCCTCCGAGTGCTGGACACCTGGAAAGTCCCTGCCGCCGCCTGCTGTCGGTCAGAACGTGTGATCTGCCCACCAGTTTGTGATCCCGAGGCTACTCTAAAACTGGGTCACACTGAGGTGTGTGTCCCTGTGCTGGTGGAGGGTGTGGGTGAGCGCTGTGATGGGACTTCAAGGTGGGTGCCTCCAGATTCCTCTTCTGAGGTTTCTTTGGGGCTTGATTGGAGGCCCTGGGTCATGGACTCTGTCGGCTGTTTGGCAGGTGTGCCTGTGAAAGCAAGGGGAGATAATTAGTCCATGGCAGTGGCCTGTGAAACAGGACACATCACTCACAGCATGGTTGTCTGATGGATGTTGCACTGCTGGACCCTCACTTGGTAGAGCACCACCGACCTCACCATCAGCACAGGAACAGTCCTGGTCATCGCCGGCCAGCTGGATGGCTCTGTTTTCAAAGTCTGTGAGGACCTTGATTTCAGGCATTCCTCCATTGGTCTGCAACCTCTCCCTGTTGTTGTGTGCCATCTTGTCCTGCATGAATAGAGATGGAGAGAGTGTAAGCAGGACACCTGATAGGCCAGATGATAAGTATGTCTGACATATGTGGGTGGTGCGTGGTCCCATGGACAGGATGAGGTCCGTGTGAGAAAGTGAATGATGATGTCACACAAGCTGGCAGTGAGTGAGGGCCCTGTGGATGTGTGATGGGTCTGTAATTTTGTGAGTTGAGAGAGATGAGAAGAGTGACTTACCCTGGTAGAGCAGAAGAGATCGTTCATCCTCTTGCAGCACTGGTGGCTGTCCTCTTTTGAAGGGCGTTGGCACTGACCACCACTCCCACCACCTCCCAAGCCTGGTTGGTCATGCCGCTGCCCATCCTGCGGCCAGAGATGTGGTAGAGGACATTGCGGCGGGCCTCCACGGCATTGAAAAGGAGCTCCAGTGACGTGTTGCTAAACCTGGGGGCTGCAGTATTTTTGCCTTTTGTGGGCATCTTCCCTGCAGCAGTCGTGGGTTGAAGCACTGAGATGTGGTGCGCGGCTGGACTTTAAAAATAGAGCCCGGCATGATGAAGTGGCAAGGTAATGGCGTGGCGGGCAAGTGAGAGCCTGCCCGCCATGGAAATGGCGTGTTTCCTGGGAACGCATAAGTAATGTGGCGGGTTTGAGTGTGAAATTCCGCCATCAAGGCCGGTGGGTAAAACATTGTTTTACCGCTCACTACCGCACTTAGTACAAATCTGAGACCATTCCGCCCTATGTATTTTTCATGTTTTTGCATATAATTACTTACAGGTTTGCGGTAAAATCAATCTGGTCAAATGTTTTTTCTTTGTTCATTAATGGGATGTAGGTGTCACTGGTAAGATCAGCATTTATTGCCCATCCCTATTGTTATCCTGGAGAAGGCAGTAGTGAACCACCTTCCGGAATACAACTCAGTGTTATAGTATAACTTAATGAACCATTTCTGAGGGCAATTAAGAGTCAATCACATTGCTCTGGGTCCGCAATCACATATAGGCCATGCCAGGTACGGACAACAGGTTTTCTTTCCTAAAGTAGTTGCATGGTCACCTTTACTGATACTAGCTTTTTTATTGCAGGTTCATTTATTACTGTAAATCGCAGCATATAAGTTGGCCCAGCATACAAGACAACCCCATTTTTCCTACCCCCCCCAAAAATCATGTTTTTGCATATACTTTGGGTATAAGTCGACCCCACCCTCCTTCCAACCATGACATGCCATACTCACATTAACAGTCAGTTTCAATTTTTCACCCCACAAGAGTGCACGTTTTACTCACCAGGCACATATACTTACAATTGGGCACAAGGGATCAAGCAGGTGGCACAGACTGTGTTGCGAGGATTTGCGGGAGTTTAAGACACGCCCACTCTTTGCCTCGGATGGTGATGACGTTTCAAAATGGGTGAGCAACCACAGCCAGGTCGGTGGTTGACTTTTATACTTGGCATAAAAGTCAACCCCCATTTTTTGAAGGTCGACTTATGCACCAATGTATGTATGGGTAACTGAATTTAAATTCCCTAGCTATTGTGGTGGGACTTGAACCTGAGGGCTGTGCAAGTTGGTGTACAAGGGTAGGAAAATGGGTGAGGGGACTGTTACCACAAATGATCTGATTCTCCCTTCCGCACAGGCGATATGCTACATTGTAAGAGCAAGTAAAGAATGTGTTTAAAAATTAATTTAGATGGGGAAGAATGTTTGAATACAAAGGTAAATTGAAATTTAAAGTAGACAAGGCAGAAAATAGGGAAAGGAGAAACAGAACTAAGCTAGCCATGTTATTTTTTTTGTGTTTTCTCACTACAATTACAGCAATAAAGAACATTTTGGTATTTGTGTAGCTATTTTGCTGTAATGAGATTTATTTCCTCAACACAATCACTGAACCAGGGTTAAATTCTGACCATTTTATTTTACACTGTTTCCAAATTTGAAAAATGTTTCAAAACCTCACATTTTCATAAACACCTAAGGATTGTGTGATTGTAATGATGATGGTACTATCAGTGTTCACCATCATTACAGCTGTAAAACTGACAACAGCTTCTGGTGCTGTGCATATGCAGTTAAACATGGAAATGCAGAAGTAGCTGCCGGCATAACCCAGCTCCTTCACAGGGGGGCACTGTTAAAGTCCCCCCACAGATGACAATCTTTACAAGTCACTTGACCCGATGTGAACTCCCCGTTTTACATAATAATATCGCTGTAGATAAAAATCCCGAAAAGTTACACCCTGTTGAAAGGGCTGTGGGTGGAATAATATGGGGGGGGCGGGCAGAATTTCCAACCCCCCCCCCCCCCCCCCCCCCCACCCCCACACTCCCCTCTACCCCCACCACTGAAAAGCCATGTTGGCATGGAACCGACATGCTCCACGCTGACCCACCCCGAAGCCATGAAGTGCTGCGGGGCGGATTAACGAGAACTGAGTGGGGCTACCGTCTCTCATTGGGCCGTATGTCCCGCCGACTGGAGCTGCAGGCCAATCGGATTTGTGGGCAGCTCTATCAGTCCCGGCAGAGCCAGGAAGGCATCAATGGCGGCTGCCATGGCTTTAGAAGGAAAAGAAGATCAAGGCCCATGGATCCCTGGAGCAGTTAAGCTCGGGGTTTTGGGTCAGGTGGATTTGGGTAGGTTAGGTAGAGAAGCAAGGGGTGGAGGGGGCAGGTTTAAGGAAGGGAGCATGTAGGAAGGAAGGGGGAGCTTCAACCTAAGCAGGGCTACCCCGCGATAAGCCAAGGGCAGCCCCCAAAGAGTGAACATCGCCCACTTCCTTCCTGCACTTTAAACATTTAAATTTAAAATACAGGCTTCCTGCTCTTGTCCTGCTGCCCATGCCAAATGTTTTACGGTGTGGGCAGTGTCTTATTAGGGTAAATTATTATGGGGGAGAGCTCGGGGGTGGGCGTGGAGGTGGTGGGATGGGCACCTACCTCATTTTATGTGCCCTGCCGCAAGAAACACAAAATTCAGCTCCTTAAGTGGTTTTTAATGCTATACTAAGCTATGATACCTCTAAATTTTCTTTCTTGTGTGCAGTCAGTTTATTTCAATGAACAATACCTTTAAATTTTTTTGTGCGTCCACAGTATCCTAAGGGGGAAAACTTGAGAGTGCTCTGTGCAGTACCTACATGATTGCTGCCTGGCTTAGAGGCGATGTTGGTACTAAGTCATAGCTACTAATGAACAAACTCTCTGGCCCTGAAAAACTAATCTTATATCTGTCAAATTTCTACATTATGATAAAAAAAATTCCATAGGTTTTCAACATAAGAATTTTTTAAAAATTTCTCCAGATATTTCAGCTTCTGCCTTATCCAATGCTAACGTCTCACATATTTCATTCTCTGTAAAATGAATAAAAAATGAATGATAATCATTTTACTCCCTGGGTTTGCTGTCTATGGGAATTATTCAGTGTTATTGGCTGCCTAGCTTGCTTTATGACATCATTGTTGCTGGACTTGGCACCAGAATCAAAGTACCCATGAGGAAAGGTAAAATCCATGCCACAGATATCGCTAGATACTTGTGGGCAATTTTCTTTGAGGTCAGTGGCCAGAATCCTCACTTTGTTGCTGTCTGCAAAATCTGAGCCAACAAATCTGAACTTTTAAGATTGCAAGCAGATCATAAATTGGGAGAAACTGTGCTCAACACTTGTGGAAATTGGGTGGCACAGTGTGATGATGTATCGATGCATTGTATCATAGAGGGGTGCGCACAGTTCATGCCCACACATTGTTTGAGGGCCGTTTGCTTATTAGAAGCTAATTTAAGTTTCAAAAACTGTGTGAAGGGCCCAGTCCCATCATGTAGGGCACTGTGAGGACTGGAAAACAAACCTGAGAAATCAAGAACCAGCAGAATGGCAATTCTAAACTTAGATTTTTAAAGGATGTTTCCACTGGCAGAGCAGAGGACACAAATTTAAAGTAATTGCCAAAAGAACCAGAGATGATATGGGAAGAAATCATTCTTATGCAGTGAGTTATGGTGATCTGGAGTGTTTTGCCTGAAAGAATGATGGAAACAGATTCAATAGCAACTTCCAAAAGGGATTAGGATATATTCTTGAAGGATGCAAAGAGCAGGGGACTGGGAGCAATTGGAAAGCTGTTTCAAAGAGCTGGCACTGGTTAGATGGGCCGAATGGTCTCCCTCTATGCTGTAAAATTCAACAATGTAGCTTGTAGGGGGAAGGGAAGACTTACAAACAGGGTCAAGAAATAACACCCACTTTGCTCCCTGTTCACAACACCCAGGGGCTTGTGCTTTGTGGTTTGACTCTTTCCGAAACAGACTGAGCCTTCTCAGTGTTTGTGAAGCTGTGCCAAAGCCAAAAGGCAGAAAGGTGGGAGGAAAGCAGACAATTCAACTTTAGGTATTCTTCTAAACTGTAAACAATGCAGAGAAACCAGTTTGTCCCAGTCAGGAATTCAATTGAGAAAACAACCTCAATTTTGAAGCAGTATACAACAGATATTTTTAAATAAAGCAGGTCTGGTTACAAAAAACACTTTTCTTTCTGAGTCCTAACTAGGTTATGATACCCAATAATAATCTGCATTGATATTCTTGGGAGCATGCATTAAACAGTGTGTAAATTATGTGGGAGTTAGTTACGAGACACTGAAACATGAGGCATTGAAAGATGGGGCGAGATGAAGTCATGGGGAAGAGGCTCATGTGGAGCCTAAACACTGGCTTACACTTGATGTGCTGAACAGTCTGTGTGCTGTAAATTCTAATTTAAAAATAGTTGCCAGTATTGGACCAATTTGCATGATAACATTTGCCTTTTTATGATTAATTAGATATGAAGGGACCAATTTAATAAACCTAATGTAAATGAGCTTGTTTGCTTGTTTTGCATTGTCACACAGAACTTTTTGCCTTTGGGAAACAGTGGGGAAGTGTTGGAAGGATTAGCTAGCTGATTATTAGACTATTGAATCAAGTCATGGACAACCCTTCTGTGGTCAACAAGTCCTGGAGTGGGACCTGAAACAAAAGCTTCTGGTTCAGATGTTGGGACACTACCTGCTAAGCTACTACAGCTCCTATATAAGTGATTCTATTCCTATTGTCACGACGATGTGTTATGTGCATGCAGAATACTAATCTTTAATTTCAACAGCTGATCAAATACACATTTAACTTCTGTAAAAGGACTTTTGCCAAGCAAAGACACTGACTTTAAAATGGCTGTAGAAGTCACCTGACCTACAAACTGGCCCAAGTCTGGAAACTTATGAACGTGGATTTGCCAGGAGATGTGGCTATAGGCAGTTCCCCTCAAGGACTTCACATCTGCCATTGTCTGAACTCTCTCCAAAACATAGGCACAATAGGCAACTAGACTTTCTGACCCCAGAAATTACCAGGAACAATGAAGGACCAATGAAACGTATTATGAAAGGAGGGTGCCAAGGACCCCTATATGTTTTGATGGCATCTTGACAGCTTTGACGATGGGATATCAAAGACCCTTCGTTAAAATGGATCACCCTCCATTGTGTGCCAATAACAGCTGTCACATGACTGAAACCTTCTTGTGAAAAGCTATGATTATGAACATGGCTTTTGGTGACAGTAACATCCTGATTAAGAGCAGTCTGGGACAGGGAGGTCTGAAAGCAGAAACAAAGCTGCATGCCTCCCTCTCTCTTTCAGCTAAGGTGAACACTGCTTGCTTACATCATACTGGGGTCAACATACCGAGAAATTCTGAAGAGACTTCAAATTCCAAATCAGTGTTTCCAGGGGAAAAAGGGGAACTACCATTGAAAGAGCTGCCTCAGCCATGAACAACAGCAAAGGGCTCATAAACAGTGGACTCGCTATTTATTTGCCTTTTATCATTGAATCTTAATTTGTCCAAAAGCTAACCTCCTCTACTATAACTTGTAATTTTGCATGCTTGTGAGTGTGTGAGTGTGTTGTGACAGTCAGGATATTTTCTATATCTTTAGCTGGGTGGGTTGTTAGCACAATAAAAACTAACCCTTTTGTGTTTAAACTCAAGAAAGCCTGTCAGACTAAGTCCTTTGCCATCAGCACATAAACTGCCCAGTATATACACTGAATTGGCACATTCATTCTCATAAATTTCAAAAAACCTGTTATGATCAATCAAGGAGTGTAATAAGAAGGTGGGGGAGGTCCTTACACTCATCCTGACCTGGTTGTAACAATATTTAGGTTTTTCATAATTGTTGGGTTTAATAGTAACTCCATGGCAAGCTCCCCCTCTTCTTCAACGCATTTGTTTATCAACATATCAACATTCATTGGTTTACACAGGTGGAATTTTCTCTTCTGGGACTAAGTCCCGTGCCAGGACTGGGACAGGGAATGTTTCCTGCTGCAGAGGCCACTGGGAATTTGCGTGACATCGTGCAACCCCGGCCTTATTAGTTATGCAGTTGGGGGTTTCCCAATGTTTTGTGCAGTGGGGCGGGCTGCATAGTATGCACCTCATTGTCAGATCTGGGTGCCATATTTAAAAGGTGCACGGACAGCAACTTACCCACCAACGCTGATTGAGGAGATGGCTAGAAGAGGACAGGGAGCTCCAGCACCCAAGTTCAGCGATGCCTCTCTGGACGTCCTCCTCCTCCAAGTGGAGGCCAGGAGGGACATCCTCTTTCCAGTGAGTGGGAGGAGGAGCCTGAGCAGGGAGACAAACCTTGCATGGGGGGAAGTCTCCAGGGCAGTTAGTGCCCAAGATGTGCACTGGAAGAGTGCCCTGCACTGCTGCAAGAGGATGAATGACCTCATCTGCTCTGCCAAGGTAAGTGAACGTTCAGCTGCTCACACTCACCTCAACAAATGGTACAGGGGACATGGGCCTCGGTGGTACTGTGATAAGGTCATACCTCATAGACCCACTGCAGTCCATCCACCCTGCAGGTGGAGAAACCACTGAGGCTGTCTGGAAGGGCGGGTGGGGGAGGTAATGGGGGAAGCGGTGGATGGGGGAAGGGGCTCAGGCTTTGAGGGCACCAGCAAGCACCACAAATGATATGCCTCTCTGAGTGTTATCTTTATATCTGCAAAGGCTGAATGGTCTGCAGGGTGCCTGGCTCAGAATCCTGCTGGACGAACTACAGTGCATCGATCACATGCCATGCAATCCAGTGGGTTAGTTGTAAGACTGGAAGCATGAGAAAGATACACAAAATTGCTATATACAATTAAAGGCTAAATATAATTTCTCTCAACCCCGTCTCCTCTCTTTGCACGGATGAAGTTCTGGTCACCACATTATAGGAAGGATGTGATTGCACTGGAGAGGATGCAGAGGAGATTTACCAGGATGCTGCCTGGGCTGGAGGGCCTGAGCTATGATGGAAGATTGGATAGGTTGGGGTTGTTTTCCTTGGAGCAGCGAAGGTTGAGAGGGGACCTGATAGAGGTGTATAAGGCTATCAGGGGCATAGATAGGATGAATAGGAAGGTACTTTTTCCATTAGTAGATGGGTCAATAACCAGGGGGCATAGATTTAAGGTAAGAGGTAGAAGGCTAAGAGGGGAGTTGAGGAGAAATTTTTTCACCCAGAGGGTGGTGGGAGTCTGGGACTCACTGTCTGAAAGGGTGGTTGAATCAGAAACTCTCAAAACATTTAAGAAGTATTTAGATATTCACTTGTGTTGCCATAGCCTCCAGGGATATGGGCCAAGCGCTGGAAAATGGGATTAGTGTAGTCAGATCTTTGTTGACCAGCATGGACACGATGGGCCGAATGGCCTCCTTCTGCACTGTAAACATCTATGAGCCTATAAATTAAGCCATAATCCCATAACCGTAGAGAGAGGGAGAAGATGGGAGGGGTTCAGCCACAGTTGAAAGAACTGACTGACTTTGAGGAGCAGGCACCTCAGCTGGCAGGTATGGAGCAGGACTGGGTCATCGGAGATGGAGAGATTTGCTTGTGATCTCCATCCAGTATGGATCCCCGCATGTCATAGAAACCTCAGGACCAAAGATGCCTCCATTTTGGAGGCAGCTCAAACAGTCGCTCACTTTCTCCTCTCTCACTTATGGTGCCACCAGGAAGAGGGCAAGACCTGAGCCTCAGAAAGCCCTGTCCAGCTCCAACACAAACCCGGAGAGGAGTGAGGATGCCGCAAATGACCAAAGTGCACCTGTAGAGGCGTCAGGGCAGTCAGCTGCACCCTCCACCAGCCCAGAGACACACACCTGGGTGGGCATTAGTTCTAGTTTAGGAAGGATCTCACATTCTATTGGAGGAGGCAGAGTCCTTGGAGGAGTGCTGGGGAAGAGGCATCTGCGAGGTTTGAGTCTGATAATGGACCTCTGGAATCTGCCTTCCAAGAGATGCTGGAGAGGCAGCAGGCAGTGGAAGAACATGAGGCAGGGATGTGGGAGGCCCTGTGAGTTGCTGCTTGAAGATCCAAACCCTGGGAGGAGTTGCTGCTTGAAGATCCAAACCCTGGGAGGAGTTGCTGCTTGAAGATCCAAACCCTGGGAGGAGTTGCTGCTTGAAGATCCAAACCCTGGGAGAAGTTGCTGCTTGAAGATCCAAACCCTGGGAGGAGTTGCTGCTTGAAGATCCATGCTCTAGGAGGAGTTGCTGCTTGAAGATCCATGCTCTAGGAGGAGTTGCTGCTTGAAGATTCAAACCCTGGGAGGAGTTGCTGCTTGAAGATCCATGCTCTGGGAAGAGTTGCTGCTTGAAGATCCAAGCCCTGGGAGGAGTTGCTGTGCCGAGTATAACCACCTCCTGGATGCTGCAGAGAAGATCCACATGTCTGATGCTCCACCCGCCCAGTATTGCATGTGGTGTTCCAGGGTCCATTTGCTGGAGGCCTCCATCTTGTCCTCATCTCTGTGAGCTGCCCAGGGCCTTCCTAAGGTAAGTGCTGGCATTTATATGCCATGTTGGTCCAGCGTGATTTCCCGCTGGTGTCGCAGATGATCCGTGGGGGGCCGATTCCAGCTCAGCTTTCACCTGCATCCCATTAGCGGGATGCAAATTGGTTTCACGTTGGCCCCTGGCCGGAATTGCGATCCAACATGGCAGCCGGGAGCAGAAGGTCCCACCGTCATTTTACACCGGCGGGAAATCGATTTTTGAGCTTGCACCGTGTTGTCCTCCCCCCGCCCGCTATTAAGCCTGCCACAGTGGGGTGGGGGGGGGGAGGAACCTCTGGAAAATTCTCCCCAATAAGAAACATTGGCAACCTACCTACCATCACATTTGCACAGAGTGGCTCAGAGCATAGAAAAGTCCAGGCTTAACTTAAGTACATAAGAAATAGGAGCAGGAGTAAGCCATATGGTGCCTTGAGCCTACTCTGCCATTCCATAAGATCATAGCTGACCTGCTCTGATTTGATCTTAGCCTCAGCTCCAATTTTCTGCCTCTTCCCTGTTACACTCGACTCCCCCTATAGTTCAACTTGTGTCAAGGCTTCACACAGAGCATGGAGCCAACATACAGCTCCATGGACGCCACAATGGCTTCGACCATAATGGACTCATCAGGTCTTAGCTTGAAGGATCAAACAGCTGCCATGTTGGCACTTAAAACATGAACAGCCACTAAGTAGGAGAATTAACTAAGATCATTTAAAAGTTGTCATTCAAAATTTTAAGTTGAGTTGGAGCGGCTGTAAAGCATTTCAAAATCCCATGTTCTCACTGAAATTCTAACTAAGTTGACCTGAGAGGGTAGTGGAGGTTGGTTTAACTTAGATTGCTATTTGAAAAGAAAGAATGTGCAAGGTTACGGGTTTAGGGCAGGGGAGGGCATTAGGTAGGATGCTGTTTCAGAAAGCCAGTGCAGACTCGATGGGCCGAATGGCCTCCTTCTGCATGGTAAAGCTTCTGCGATTCTGTGAATGTTCTAGATGAGGTGAGGTTCTGAGGTCCTGGTTAAATCTAAGCAAGTCAGGAGAGCCAGATTCAGGCAGAGTCGATGCCAACATTTTTAAAGCAATGCCAAGGGAGATCAGTAAGTGCAGTGTCAAAAAACAATGGTTCTTATAATCCAGCAGTGGAATTTCCCAATCAGCTGCCGTTATATCTTTGAACAAGTTCTGCCATCTGTGCATTAACCTTCACCATCTGTTTGTTTTGCAATGTAATTCTTCTGGTTTGACAAATCAAATCAATCCTCTTCAAGAATGCACAGGCAGTTAGATGTGCTGGGCTAATCATTGCTTCTTTTACTACTCTCGTGGGAAAATAAGTATTTTAAAAACATATTCATGTTTTTGATTCAGAGCCCACAAAATACATCTTGCCAGACAAGATGCTACGAAAGCCTTGTGTTACAACATTCAGCCACAAAGTATGGATGTCCTCTGAATCAGACCATCATTTTCTTGACCCTATGGAATTCTTATGGGCTAACCATCAGCTTAAGGAAGGCAGAGGTACTCCACCAACCACCACCAAATTCTGACTATACTCCACCTACTATGACTATCAGTGACA
Source organism: Cetorhinus maximus (assembly GCF_964194155.1). Classification (NCBI taxonomy): domain Eukaryota; kingdom Metazoa; phylum Chordata; class Chondrichthyes; order Lamniformes; family Cetorhinidae; genus Cetorhinus; species Cetorhinus maximus. Next base: position 41,985,122 of record NC_135888.1, read on the forward strand.
CAACCCTGAAGGCTGTAGATAATTTCACCAATCCTGTAAGGACAACCTCCAGAAATGTGTGCATTGGCAATGAGGTGACTGATAACATTGCCAGCGCAAGCCCAGCATTTGTCCATTTATGCAAAATACTGTGGAGGAAATGAAATATCAAACTTACAACAAAACTTGTTTATGCAAAGCCGTGCATTTTCAAAGGTATATACTCAGCTTGAATCTTGCACTTCAAATCTTCCAGTTCAGCTCTGATGCAAGCATCTTCCTGTAAAACAGCTTCATTTACATTTTGCATATTTTGCTTCATTTGAGTTACTGCAGATAGTTTTTCTTCATTCACAGCTATTTGCTCACTTTGCATTGCCATCTGTCTCCCTTGCTCTGGGGTCTTTTGGCTCCCTTTCTCTGGGGTTGTCTGTCACCCTCTCTCTGGGACCTTTTGTTGCCCTCTCTCTGGGTGTTATGTTGCCCTCCCTCTGCAGTCTTTTGTTGCCCTCAGTGCTTTTATTGGGAGTTGCCTTCTCTCTGGGGACTCTTGTTGTCCTCGACACTTTATTGTGGGTGTGATTGACATTCTTCTAGGGTTTGCACTCTTCACAACTGGGAGTTTAAAATATCTGTCAAACTTTAATATCTCACCAAATGTTGTCCAGTATTGATCTATATGTTGGCTGCTGAATACTTCACCAGCAAATGAACCAACGATGAATAAGCACTTATCAATTTGTACTTCTTACGATTGCTTATTTAATCTTGTAGTTCTTCCGTAAACTAAAAATGGATTTTCCTAGACTCCCATTCTTGAGTTTGGCTTAGCCCTTTCCATAGCATAAAAGTATCTGGCTCTTCTAATTTTCCATCCATGATTTTTCCTTTTGTAGTTACTGCTTTAAATGTTGCTACCGCTTTAAGAGCTGTCAATGCAGTAACCATTTTTTACTCTCAGGTTGTTTCTGCAGCTGTTGGTTTCTCTGTATACATTTCCTGTGCTTTTCCCAATTTTGGTGGGCTCCCCGGCAATCATGGGCTTTTTTTAAAAACTGTTTTAAACTTTGAGGTAGGAGCATTTCTTTTTTAGGTAATTCTTTCTGCTTGTTTTCACTCCTGAATGGCTTTTTTGACCCTCCTGTGCTATGGGAGTTTTGGTGGGCTCGTGGTCCAATCAAGGTCATTTTTTTTTAAACTTAAAGCAACAGCAATTTGTTCTTAAAATCTGCAGGTCTCTCTTTAAAAAAAAATCTGCAGGTTCTGCTTAAACTTTTGACTCTGCCAGCTGATTTTTACAGGTTTTTTTTGGAACCTTTGTTTTTTTACTCAGAGCTCTCTTTTAGCTGCCCTCTGGGTGCTGAGCCCTTGAGACCGCCACCTATTCTAAAATGTAAGTACGGCTACTTCTTTTTTGTATTTTTGCTCACCATCTCATGAACTGTGTCCCTCAGGTTCTTGCAATTTTCTGTAATGGGCTTCCACTTACTCTGGTGGATTCCTCACTTCTAAGTCTGTAGTGAAGCCTCTTCAGCTTTTTCTTCAAGTTTTCTTCTTAGATGCGCATCTCTCCAGTTAGGCTTCAGTTGCTTTTAGTTTTTCACACCCTGGGATACTGTTCTGGGTTTATGCATTTCGCTGCCACTTTTCATATCACCATGGATCACCATGTCGGATTATGATACTATCTCTGATGTGGTATCTTGTAGAAGCTCCCATTGCTGCTAACCATGTTGTAATATGGTGCTAGCTGTGGTTTCTCAATGATGAGATCGTGAGACCTGTACATTTAAACATGAACCATTTATTGTTAATCTTTAACTATTTACAGATCCCAGGTTACTGTCGTGCATAGTGCTGTTACCTCCATGCAGGCTGCTTCCAGAGTGTTCATTCTAGGCTGTTCTCTCAACCTATTACCATGTGACTCTATACATCACATCGTGGGTGGTGTTATTCTCCAGTCCAACATTAACCCTTGCTTTGCCGAGCACCTTTGCATTACAGTGGCATGCTGGCACATATAACCAGGTGCTGGAAAGTACTATTAAAATGAGTGGCTAGTTTCTTTTTCTGGCTGGCAAAGACATGATGGGCTGAATGGCCTCTTTCTGCGCCATAATGTTTCTATGAGTCTACTTCCTAGCACTTCAGCCATGTTTCTTAAGCTCACCTGTCAAGTTCCATCCTAGTTGAAGGTGGGGATGTTCAAGGAACCTTCTTCCCATTAGTGGTCTCGTTCTCCATTCTCAACCACTGTGGTAAGACCACAGTACATTGCACTGATCCATTTATTGTTGGACTGGCTAGGTCTGTCTGTAGCCAGCTGCTTTTGTGTTTAACATGCTAATAACCCTGTGTAGTAACTTCACTGATTCATACTCCACTACAAGGTATGCTTGATGATGCTCCTGGCAAACCCTCTGCATGATGACAGTTGATTTGGCTTGATGGTAATCAAGGAGTCAGGGATGTGCTGGACCATAAGATTGCAGATCGCTGCAGTATATAATTCTGCTGCTGCTGTTGATGGTTTGCAGCACATCATGGATGCCCACTTTGGGGCTGCTTTATCTGTCCTTATTGTTAGCACAGCGGTAGATATAGTACCGCTTGATTTTTTTTTAAGCGGCAAGAGAAGGGGCTTATGATTCCTTAACCTGTGCGATCAGCAAAGCTTGATAGAGTATCAGGGGAAGTTCACAGTTGTGTAATGGATGGGGTGGGCTTGATGAGGTGAAAGGCCTTTTCTCATTCCCAATTTTATATTCACAATCCAAATCAAAAGGCAAATCCTCTCTGACAAAGTTTTATACAACAAAACAAATATTTATTTTGTTCTTGTGAGCGATATACAGGCTGTTCTGTCATTGCCCTAAACTGAAAACATTACAGAAATGCAGGCGCTTCTAGCCCAACAGTCAGAAATACCCCATAAAAGACAAGAGACACACACAGGAAATGTGCAAATATGACACTACTTAACACATCCACTGCTCTCACCAACAGGCACGTCAACAATTCCACTGACACACAAACTGATGGTCAAGAAGCTCAGCTCAACAGGCCAGACACAGAAAAACTTTGCAAAAACATACAGGAATGCACGAGGCTCTGGAGAAAAGGGAGACATTGGGCAAAATTGATGAAAAGTTTTTTGAAATAATTTTATTTGGGAAGCTGGGAACTGTATTTCAGGACAGGTCCTGGGGGCCCTGCCACTACTGAAAGATTAAGAGGGGTGAGAGACAATACGAATGGTACATTGGTACCGAAATTTGAAGTGGGCATTTGCCCAGACCAGCAATGGAGGTTTATAGCCATTAAGCACTACTGTTAATATCATTGCATTGTTTATATGCTATTACTACATTACCTTGTGATGCTCATGGTACCAGGCTTGTATCATCACCATCTTCTGTGTTAGAATGGACTAGGACCAACCAGGCTAATCCTTTATAAAAGCATATTGATACCCATTTTGAAGGGGCTTGTTAGTTATATGGCTTTGCTGTTTTGGAGGTAATGCAGGAAGACCCATTTTAAAGGAATTGTAGAGAACAAACATAACAGAAATCTGTATTTTCTTTTGCTAATAAAAAAATCTCTCAATTGGCAAGTGAACTTAAAAGGTCCCCCATTATATGAAAAGATTATATTGAACAGTCCAGCTGTTCTTAATGATTATGCTTACTAATATCACGGTGCCCATTTCCAAGTTGACGATGGCAGTACTTTATCGCCTTACATTTTTTCTCATTAAGTGGCAGCTGGGTTGTAGTATCAGTGGAAATGAAGCAGCCATGTCTGCCCGGGGTTCTTCAACAAGGTACAAGTTAACTCAGTTGCATCACACTGCTGGGTTCAGAGACTCTTCAAAATCCAGTTCTTCCCCTTTCCCCTCAATAATGCCTATTACCATCTACTGTTAATCAATATTTCATAAAGGAACCCAGAAGGGAATGTTATAAGAGAAAATCATAAGTATGCTGAAATGAATAGTTAGGTTTCGTGACTATTTGATCTTGATTTTTTCCAAAGGGTTTCAATGGGAATGCTCACCCCTCTTTACCTCGTTTTGCATTGGATTTTCTTCTTCTGCACCATAAAGAAATCCATTTTTCTCATACTTTGTTTTTTTTTTGCTGAGTTTTTTTAGAACCTTTTCTCAAACAAGTTGCAGCCTTCCAAACATTCAGGTCCCTGTTTTGAAGTGTGTGGTGTGAGATTTGATATTACAAGGCTGAAAGGCACAATACAATGCCAGGGTTCAAGCAGTTCACTTTAAAAAAAAAACATAATTTGCTCACATTTTAGCAAAGAAATCGTCAATCAAATGAAAATTAAAATGCAGAAAGCTGGAGAAAAAAGAACAAATAGAGAAAAGCAAAATGACTAAATTTCAAGTTACTTTCATTGAACCTTTTTAACTCTGCCTTCTCAGGTAAGGTCAGAATTAACAATGCAGGTTAAGTTCTATTAATACAAAAAAAATTCCTTGCTGATTATTTTTTATTTTCATTGCACAGCTTGACATGGAGATGTACTGAAAGGTAAAAATCAACTTAAAACGCCATCTTTCCTCCCGGCCCACAATTTCATAATTTAATTCCAAAGCTTACCAAAAGTACTAGCTTTTAAAAATAAAAGAGAAAAAGGCACTCCCCGGTTCCATGGAATGACTGAGATGCAGTAACCTGAGGCTCATTTATGTCTCTTGGCTGCTTCAATTGTCTGCCAGGTACTTGGGTGCGTCCAGTGTCCGAGGTCACCATCAGATGAAAGGCTCAGCCACATAGTCACACCCACATGGCTGACTGACAGTCAAGCATTGAAGGTGGAAACAGGCATTCACCTCAGGTCACTTTATCTCAGCACTTCAATAGAATTGGTGGCCAACATGAATATCACTTTGATATTAGGATCACTGTGGGAAATGCTTTAGGATTTAAAAAAAAAAATATACAAGGCATCCATCTGAAATGTGAGTCAGATCTTGGTGCTTTCTGTTTAGAATATTTATAATAATCAGGGGCATTAGTACTGACTGTCCACCTCTAATAACAGCAGTTTAAGGTTACAATTACATCCTTTGTTGTGTTGCTTATGCTTATTTTAAATAAAACATCTTCAAGAGAAGTCACAGTCCTTGTACTGCAGCTCATTGTAAACACTCAGATTTTTCGACATGCACAGTTCTGAATGGGGTGGGAAGCATTGCTTCAACTGCAAAGATCAGGTCTCCTCTGGTTATGCCATCAAGGCATGTGAGCCTTGGCTCAGCTTGTTCTTTGATCTTATGTCTGAAGTTATGGCAGTATTTCCTTTTAATATGAATTTATATCCATGTTAGCTGCTGAGGGATACACTGAAGTTCGAGTGTAATAAAGTTTAAAATATTTTAATAGGGTTAGATGGACATTACATCTTATTTTATAGCCAAAAGGACCTACATTCATTTTCTATTACACTTCTGTGCTTTACTTCAGCCTAATTGGTACTTGCATGGGTTGTGGCAAACATGTATCTGTTGAAACATTTACAAGATCAACAATAAAGAAAAACAAATTAAAGTAAATATATCATCCAAAGTGTGCCAGAACCATTTTGCAAAATCCGCTTCAGGACAAAGATCAGTCAGTCAACAGAAGTCATCCTTGGAAAATAATAACATACATTATCCTGTACCACATAGTTTGTTCTGTTGACATTGAACGTTTTATTCCTTGCTTATTTGGTGTGAGTGATCACTGCGAGGTGGAATAAATCAAGTCAAGGGTTCACTTGACTTCAATAATATGTTAACATGAAGAGAATAGCCAAGCACATGGAGTAGAGACCTGAAGGTCTTATTATGGTTTCTAAGAAAGGTGAGGGGGCAAGGAAAATTAGGGACAATGTTAGCACCAGGGTAACAGTAAGATTTTGGTTTGCCCTTGCTTTGTTTCGAAAATCTAAGCCATAAGCACATGGGTGGGCTCAAAAAATTCTAATGATATGTCTTATTTATAAATAGTCATGTTGGTTTTAGTCAAAGGGGTAAGAATGCACTTTATTATTGTATTTTTCTAGAAATAGAAATTGAAAAATTATAAGCAAATTCTAATTTCTAGAACATTGCTCAGATCATGTCTTTTTTCAATCTGAAATTATAAATCCTAATCATTTAATGAAAGCTGGACTGCCATCAGTCCCTCCCTATAATGTACCAGGTTACTGTCCAACAAACACTAATAGTAATTCAAGCTTGCTCTTAGCATTTGAGTTACTGTTATGTACACTAAGTGGTGTTGCACTTAAGTTTTTCAAGGTTAGGCCTAATTTGTAGTCTGGATTTCATTGTACAGGTTATAGGCCATATAGACCCTGGATATATTGGATAATTTCATGCATTTGTTGCAGTGACAAGGCTTAAATATCTGAGTGTTTACAATGCTTTTGTAATTGAAAATAAGGACCCTAATTATTTGCTCTTCACTTCTACACTTTTAAAAATAATTTTTAAATATTCCAATACAAAGCAGACAGGTATTATACACTATGTTTTTGACAGTGCACCAAAATAAAACAGCTCTGCATTAAATAAAATGCAACACTCAATGTTCATTGGAGATCTACTTCGCCAAAACGACCCAGAAGCAATGCATGGGTAACAAAACCGCTCGCACCATCGAAGCAGCGTTCTCTGTTGGTTAATGGGTTTAATGTCTCCTCCGAATTACTTCAACTCGAAGGAACTATTGACCACACAGACGGTCATTTCCACCACCCTACCCCCTACCCCCTTTCCCCAGCACTGCCTTTAGTCTTGTGCTAGGCTGATGCAAAGTTCTCAAATGTCCTGTACACGGTCGTCAGCAATTGAAATCTTCATGGGATTTCATCCACTCAGCACAGCGTGTCCGTGTTGAATGAAAGCTGAGCCTGAAGAAAAAGAAGAAAAAAAACATCAGATGATATCCATCGAGAATCATGCAATAAAACCATACTTTTGAACAGATAAATTTAACGGGCAGGCAAAGACCAGCTGGTCCATCAAGTTTGTCCCAAAGCGTGGTGGCTGGAACATCATGATGGGACACTTCTTTTCTACTATGGACAGCAGCATATCTCCAGACAGCAACGGCTCTGTGAGAATGCAGTGATTTAGCATATGGCTCATGAATCCAGTTTACTGGTATATACATTTGTCTGTCTGTCTGTCTTCCTCTTCATACATACCATTTCATGGTGACAGTCAGTATTTTGGCCGCCTGGTTAGTGCACCAGCATTTGTAGTGGCGGACCCTTCTGACCTAATCTCACTTCTCTAGAGTCTGGTCCCTAACCCACTAGAACGGGACCCTGTCGTTTCTCACTCTCGTTTCCACCGTTATGATAGGGATTGTTCCCACTTATAGTATCCAAGATGCTGCAATCCTGTCCGTTAGCAAATGGCACCTCAAGTAGGAGCAAGTTTTTGGGGCCAGGGAGGCTGGGCGCGAGGGAGGAGAAGGGTGGTTGGGTCGAACTCAAGAGGGGAAGAAAGGAGGCAATAGATGAAAGGAGCAAATAAAAATCACAGGCTCTTACTGTGCAGAAGGTGGACATTCAGCCCAGCCTGCCTGTTCTGGCTCTTTGACAGAGTTATCTAATTAGTCCCACTCCCTGCTCTTTTCTCGTGGCTTTGTAACTTTCTCTCCTTCAAGGATTTAACCACTTCTCTTTTGCAAGTTACTATAGAATCTATTCCACCACCCTTTGAGGCAATATATTCCAGGTCACAGCAAATAGCTGGGTAAACTTTTTCCTCATCTCACCTCTGGCTCTGATGTCAATTACCTTAAATCTGTGTCTGCTGGTTGCCAACTCTTCTATCACTGGAAACAATTTCTCCGTCTTTACTCTATTAAAACCCTTCATGATTTTGAACACCTCTATCAAAACTTCTCTTAATGGGCGATACTCTCAGAATTATAGAACTGTTACAGCGCAGGAGGAGGCCATTCGGCCTGTTGTATCTGTGCCAGCTCTCCGTAGGAGTAATTTACCTAGTGCCACTCCCCTGTCTTCTTCCCACAGCCCTGCACATTAATCCTTTTCAGATAATAATCCAATTTTCTCTTGAATACCTCAATTAAATCTGCCCCCATCACACTCTCAGGCAGTGCATTCAGATTATAACCACTCACTTTGTAAAAACATTTTCCTCATGTCACCATTGCTTCTTTTGCCAATTACCTTAAATCCATGCCCTCTTATTCTCGATCCTTCCACCAGTGGGAACAGTTTCTCCCTATCTACTCTCTCAAGAAGCCTCATAATTTTGAACACCTCTCTCAAATCTCCTCTCAACCTTCTCTTCTCCAAGGAAAACAGTCCCAACTTCTCCAATCTATTTGAGAAGGATGGGGGTAGTAACTGCAAAAGGTATCTGGGAACAGGAGGGGGCCATTCAGCCCCTCAAGGCCTTTCCATCACTCTACTGGTTGATCTGTATCTTAACTCCATTTACCTGCTTTGTCTCCATATCCCTTATTACTTTTGCTTAGCAAAAATCTATCAATCTCAGTTTTTGAATTTTCCAATTGATCATGCATGAATAGATTATTTTTTGGGGGAAGATTTGCAGATTTGCACAATCCTTTGTGTGAAGAAATACTTCTTGACATCATCCGTGAATGGTCTAGCTCTAAGTCTGAGATTATAACCCATTATAACACTTGTTTTGGACCCCCCCCCTACATCTGGTACATTGGGAGGAAGATTGGGTAGAAACTAGGAATGCTACGGTTCAGTTGCGAGAGATAGAAATGCTCCAGCATTGATGGAGAGGAATGTGCCAGCTTAAATGGGAGAGGGTTGCGAGTAGTGTGCCAGCCTCAGAGGGTTGCAACGTTAGAAGAGCTCCAGGTTGAACAGAAGGGAGGGGGAAGAGAGTCTGTATGAACTGGTAAGGTTGGAGGAGAGGAGAGATTCTCTGTGAAAGGATGAGTGGTAAGGTGGGCTGCACTATCCCCATACACTGAGGACATGAAGGGTTGGGTATGAGAGAGTGACTGTTGGGACAATGCTTGGTCTGAATGATGGCCTACCTGGTCTATTAACAATCCAAGTTGTGCTTTGTTTATCAACTTAAAAACAATTAAAAAGTATAATATAAAATGTATTAATTTTAATGTAAAAATCCATTATTTCTGGGGAAATATTCAATTTGCCAATCCTACCCTTTCCTCCCAGACATAAGCCACTAATATTGTGCCTTTCATAATTGGATTTTTCCCTTGGCCTTACATATACTAATATTTCCACTAATACAAATGATGGAATGTTTACCACAGAAGATACAAAGCCTGCTAAATGACTTGACTTCACATGCGAGAAGCACTTCTGAGTTGACAGATTTTGGGGGAACCATGCCAGCTCTTTGAAGCCACTAGGAAGTTTGTTAAGTTGTCATTCCTGCCTCTCCACCTTTTGTTAGCCTGTTTGGTGAAGTACATTTGATCATTCCTAACACTGGCTGGAATTGGTTGATGTGGATGCTCTAGAATTCCCCACAATTCAGAATTACTTCACAGCATAATAGCAGTTTTAGTCAGAAAGGCAAATAGGATGTTTGAATTCAGGGATCTATGTCTGGTGATAGGGTTCTTATGCTCAGGGATCTATGTCTGGTGGTAGGGTTAGGATGCATTGTCCCAATGAAGGGAACCACATGCATCAACATGCTATTGCTGACACCGGAGGCGAATAGGGTTTCCAGTTCTAGACCTGAGATCCCACAACTCAGGGAGCAGTAGGATTCTTCAGGTTAGGTGCAAGGGCTGTGGTAAAAAGATTTTAAACAGGATTTTTTTCTGGGCTTAGTGGAAATTTGAATTTACATTTAAAAATTCTCAGTTAAGAGTCAAATTGCGATTCAGCTGTAAGTCTTCATAATTACAAGGAGATGATACCATGGGGTGAATTTTTCAGTTGGTGGGCGGGCGATTCGGGAGCGGGTGCAGGCGGGCGTGGAGCCGATTGCCACCTGCGATTGGCTGCGTGCCATTTTACGCAGCTGGCTAATTAAGGCCCGCCCAGCCATAATGCGTGACCGGTAGCGCTCAGTGCTACCTGTACGGGCGGAGGGAGAGTCAGGGTCTACGCTCTTTCGTGCATGCGCGCAAAAGAGTGCAGCAATCTCCCTGAGGCACAGAGCTGCCTCAGGGAGATTAAGTTGATAATAAAACATTTTTTTTTATAAATAAAAGTAAAAAATTATTGAAACATGCCCCCTCATGTGAGTGTTACATGAGCTGTCATGAAAAATATCCTATCGGTTTTTCAATTCGTGTCTTTTTCTTGTAACAATACAGCCCCAATGCCTATATTGTTTGCGTCAGTGGCCAACTTAAATTGCTTGCCGTAATTGGATACTGCCAAAATTGGCATTGGAGTTAATACAGTTTACAAACTATCAAATGCCTTCTGACACTCCTGTGTCCATTGAAACTTCTTTCTTTTTTTTTAATAGTTCAGTCAATGGTGCAACCACACTGCTAAAATTTGATACAAATTTCCAGTAAAACCCATTCATGCCTAGAAATCTCAAAACTTCTCGCTTTGATGTAAGCACTGAGAAATCCATGATAGCCTTGACTTTCACATCTCTCGGAGTCACCTTACCATGCCCAATGGTATGGCCTAGATGTGTAACTTGCACTTTTGCAAAATCACGTTTAGCCAAGCTCATCACCAAATTGGTTTCTTGTAATTGACAAAACAATTCTTCCAGATGCTGTAAATGCTCCTCCCACATCTGACTGAAAGCTATTGAGTCATCAAATAAACAGCACAATTGTTCAGACCTGCAATTACTTTGTTTGTCAGTCTTTGAAATGTTGCAGGTGCATTTTTCAAGCCAAAGAGCATGGCTTTAAACTTATATAGTCCATCTGGAATCACAAAAGCTGATATCTCCTTTGCTGTCTCTGAAAACGATACTCGCCAATATCCTTTTAACAAGTCAATCTTTGTTCTCCCTCATCTATTCTACTAGTTACATCCTTAAAAAACTCCCGTAGATTAGCTAAGCATGATTTCCCTTTCATAAACCCATGCTGACTTTGTCTAATCCCGTTAATGCTTTCAAAGTGTTCTGTTACCACGTCTTTTATAATAGACTCTAGCATTTTCCCCAGTACTGATGTTAGGCTAACTGGTCTGTAATTCTCTGTTTTTTCTCTCCCTTTCTTTTTAAATAGTGGGATTACAATGCTACCCCCCAATCTGTGGTAACTGCTTCAGAGTCTATAGAATTTTGGAAGATGACCACCAATGCATCCAATATTCTCAGAGCCATTTCTTTTAGTACTCTGGGAGGTAGATCATTAGGCCCTGGGGATTTTTCAGCCTTTAACCCCATTAATTTCTCGAGCACCATTTTTTTTTTTACTAATACTGATTTTCTTCAATTCCTCCCTCTCACTAGACCCTCCCTAACATTTCTGGGAAATTATGGGCTGAGTTTTGCCGTTGGCGAGCAGGGGGCGGGGCCCGCTCGCCGATGCATAAAATGACATGGGAGGAACTCCTGACGTCATCCCGCCCCATTTAAATTTTCAGGAAGTCGGGCCCACAGCAAAATCAGCTGCTGGCCCGCCGACCTGTCAATGGCCAACTGAGGCCATTGACTGGATCATTGAAACAATTAAAGGACCTGCCCGTCCAACTTTAAGGTTGACGAGCAGGCCAGGAGCCTCGGCGGCAAATAGAAAAAACATGAAACCTCATCCACCGGCGGGATGAAGTTTCATGTAGGGATTTAAAAAGTTTAATAAAGTTTTAGTGTAATTAATGAACATGTCCCATCTCATGTGACATTGTCACATGAGGGGGACAAGTCAAGGATTTTTTTTTCTATTTTTAACGTTATTAAAACTGTCAGCGATCTTCCTGAGGCAGCACTTAGCCTCAGGGAAATGTCGCTTTTGGGGAATCCCCCCCCCCCCCCCCCCCCACCCACCCCAGAAGTGCATAGCGCTTCCCGGCGGACATCACGCTGGGTGGGCCTTAATTGGCCTGCCCACGTAAAACGACGGCAGGGTCCGCTTCTCCGGCGGGGATTGGATCCCCGCCCACCGGAGATTGGGTCGGGCCCGCCCGACCGGCAGGCAGAAAATTCTGCCCTATGTGTGTCCTCTTTTGTGAGGACAGAATCAAAATATGTGTGTTCAATTCTTCTGCCATTTCTTTGTCCCCCATTATAGTCTCCCCTGTTTCTGACTGTAAGGGACCTACGTTTGTCTTCGCTAATCTTTTTCTCTTCACATATTTATAGAAGCTTTTACAGTCAGTTTTTAATGTTCCTTGTAAGTTTACTCTCATATTTCATTTTCTCCTTCTTGATCAATCTTTATGTCCACTTTTGCTGAATTCCAAACTGCACCCAATCCTCAGGCTTGCTGCAGTTTCTGGCAATTTTATACGTCTCCTCTTTGGATCTAATACTATCCTTAATTTCTTTTGTAAGCCATAGTTGAGCCACCTTTCCTGTTTTATTTTTGCACCAGGCAGGAATGAATAAATTGTTGTGATTCATGCATGCAATCCTTAAATATTAGTCATTGTCTATCCACTGTCAAGCCTTTTAGTAAGGTTCCCCAATCCATCATTGCCAACTCGCGCCTCATACCCTCATAGTTCCCTTTATTTAGATTCAAGGCCCTAGTTTCGGATTCAACTTCTTCACTCTCCATCCTAATGAACAATTCTATCATTTTATGGTTGCTCTTCCCCAAGGGACACCACACAATAAGATTGTTAATTAATCCTCTCTCATTGCACAATACCCAGAATAGCCTGCTTACTAGTTGGTTCCTCAACGTATTGTTCTAAAAAGCCAGCACGTACACACTCCAAGGAATCCTCATCCACAGTATTATTGTTAGTTTGGTTTGTCCAATCTATATGTAGATTAAAGTCACCCGTGATACAGTTGTACCCTTATTGCATGTGTCTCCACTTTCCTGCTTAATGCTTTCCTTTACATCTCTGTTACTGTTTGGGAGCCTATAGACAACCCAACAATGTTTTCTGCCCCTTGGTGTTTCTTATCGCCACCCAAACAGATTCCACATCATGATTTTCCGAGCCAATATCCCTTCCTCACTACTGTATTGATTTCCTCCTTTACTAACAGTGCTACCCCGCCTCCTTTCCCTATTTGTCTGTCCTTACTAAATTTTTAAATCCCCTGGAGGTTCAGTTCCCATCCTTGGTCACCCTGTAGCCATGTCGCTGTAATTGCAACTATGTCATAACTGTTTATATCTATTTGCGCTGTTAATTTATCTACCTTATTGTGAATGCTCCACACATTAAGATTCAATGCCTTTAGACTTGTCTTTTTAACCTTGTTAGTCATCTTAGCTTTATTTTGCACTATGACCCCATTTGTTTTTCACCCTTGTTTTTTCTGCCTTCCACTTATGCTTCTTTCTTTTCTGTCTTTTGTTTCTATCCTTGTTTCCTCCTTCTCTGTCTCCCTGCTCAGGTTCCCATCCCCCCATAAATGTTTAACCTAGTTCTGTAAAAACCTATAAAGCTCGGTCTTATTACTACTGAATTCAAAGACGGCATCTTGAAACATACAAATTGAAAAATTAGTTGTGGCAGTTGTCTCAAGTTTCCCTCTGGGATTTGAACAACATAGCATTTACCACCAGCTGTGACATAAAAAGTTTGATACATAACCCAGGAGAGACATTTCTGAATCTTGACCCACCAATTTCTCATGAAACAATTTCAGTGGTCCCCTTACCTCATGACCATAAACTAGTTCGAAAGGACTAAAACCAGTCAATGCATTAGGAGAATCCCTAATAGCAAATAACCAGAATGGAATCCCCCTATCCTAATCCTATGGATAATCCTGACTATGTGCCCTCATAGTTTTTAAAGTTTGTTGCCATCTTTCCAAAGCCCCTTGTGACTCAGGATGGTAAGCTGTTGACTTAAATTGTTTATCCCCAAACTGTTCATTACTTCCTTAAACAGCTGTGACATGAAAGTTGAACCCTGATTTGATTGCATTTCCTTAGGTAAGCCATATCTTGTACAAAATATTAATTAACGCTTCCACGATTTTCTTTGTTGTAATATTTCTCAAAGGTATTGCTTCAGGAAACCTTGTAAACACATCCATTATTGTCAGTAAGTACAGATCCCACTTTTAAAATTAGGGAGGGGTCCTACATAATTAACCATGACCCTAGTAAAAGGTTCTTCAAATGCTGGAATTGGAATTAAAGGTGCCGCTTAATCAATGCGGTTTCCCTATCACCTGACACATGTGAGATGTTCTACAGAATTTGCCTATATCCCTATGCAATCCAGGCCAATAAAAATTATTTTGTATTTTCGCCTGTGTCTAATTCCCAAATGTCTCCCCACCATTGGACTTTCATGAGCAATTATCAGAATCTCATTTCTATGTCTAAATGGTATTACAATCTGATGCATCTCCCTCTAGCTCTCATTTGCTGAAACACGATACGGCCATTTCCTCATTAAAACGTTACTTTTAAGGTAATAACATTCTGAGATACATTTTGCCTCTATTTCTGAATAAACTATTTGATATGACAGTTTTACTTGCAAATCCTTTGTCTGTAACTTTGCCAACTGCCTTGAGTTAAATACCTCAGTTGCATTGTGTTCCAGTCTTTCTTCCTGAAAATGTTATCATACACAGTGCCAGTTAATTGGACTTCCACACCTTCTCTCTGCCTTTGAACTTCCTGTTCTTCTTGTTTCAACCTATGCACCTGTGATCTTGCTATCACACAATCTGGAAACAATCCAGGACGCTCTCTCTGCAGCACTCTGTTGAAAACGCTTCTAAGGTTGCTCAACTACCATAGGCATCACCCACATCTGTGACCCAGCTATATCATTACCAAAAATAAATTGAACCCCTGCAATGGGCAATTTTTCCACTAGTCCAACAATCACCTCACCTGTTTTCCACTTGCTTTTTAAATTTACCTTCCACAATGGAATAGGTTTAGCATCTCCATGAGCCCCACTTATTATCACCTGTTCCTGCAATACTCCTTCTAAACAGCTAATGTCACCAGCCCACAACATTAAGGATTGACTAGCCCCAGTGTATCTTAAAATTTTAACATCTTTACCTATTCCACCCCGTACACATGGAAAGACTTCCCTTCACATACAAAATCTTAAAACATTTTTGCAACCTGCTCCTCAGGATTCCCTTGGGTGACTTGTGAACACAATTCCACTTCCTTACCTATCACTGGTTCTTCCTGTTTTACCTGCACACAAACCATTGGTTCTTCCTGTGCCTGAATCTCAGAATCCACAGTACTTATACTTCCAGAACTTTTCTGTAGCCCAATAATCCCAATAGGTTTTCCCTGCAATTTCCAACACACTGACTTTGTGGGAAAAGTTTTCCCCCCATTGGGGGGGTTGTGCAGGGGCAGGCAGGGGCGGGCACAAACCTGATTGGCGCCCCCGATTGGGGCCGCGCTGCCATTTTACGTGGGCAGGTCAATTAAGACCCGCCCAGTGTGACTCTCACCCAGAAGCGCTGAGTGCTCCCTGTGCGGGCAGGGGGGGATTCCCTGAGCTGGGGCCTGTGCTCTTTCGCGCATGCGAAAATGTTTTAAAATTTAAATAAAGGGAAAAAAAACTTTTAAAACATGTCCCCTCATGTGGCAGTGTCACATGAGCTGTGACATGAATGAATTTTTAAAATAATTTTTATTGAATTTTAAAACACTTCATGAGACCTCATCCTGCCCGTGGATGAGGTTTCATGAAAAATGCGAAGGCTGCCTGGGCTCTTGGCCTGCCAGCCTTAAGGTTGGAAGGCAGCTCATTTAATTGTTTAAATTAGTTTTTAAACAGGCCTCAATAGGCCTTTGACAGTTTGGCGGGTGCGTAGCTGACTCAGCTGCGCGCCCACCAAACTGAAGATCTAAATGACACACGGTGACATCGCACCCCCACCCCCCCCCTCCGCCAATGCTCGCCGACAGGATAATGCTTCCCCACGTGTCCAACTTTATAGAATAAAACACCTCAATTTTCGAGCGTCACTTCTACCCTCAGCATCTTCCTTTTTATTCTGAGAAGAAACTTCCTGCGAATTTCCACCTACTCCTTCTCTTCCCCGACTACCCACCTTCCTTTCGCTTTCCAACTTTCTATCCTTTTCTGATTTAAAAGGGTGACGAGAAAAAGGCTTAGCTCTATGAACTAACTCATTATCATCAGCTATCTCTGCTGATGTCTTCCCGTCTTAACCCTCTGTTCCTCCACATGAGTTCTTACTACTAAAGGAATTGAATCTTTAAAGTCTTCCAAAAGAATTACTTCTCTAAGAGCTGCATGTGTTGTCTCTATCTTTAACACTTATATCCACCGGTCAAAATTACTTTGTTTTACTCAAACTCAATATAAGTTTGCCCAGGCTGTTTTCTCATATTCCTAAATTTCTGCCTGTATGCCTCAAGAACCAACTCATATGCACCCAAAAGAGTCTTTTTTTTTTAATCACACCATAGTTCACTGACATTTCTTCTGACAGTGAGGCATAAACTTCATGTGCTCTACCCACCAACCTGGATTGTAACAACAATGTCCAGTTTTCCTGTGGCCAATTCATCTGTTCAGCTATCTTCTCAAATGAAATAAAGAATGCTTCAACATCCCTTTCCTCAAACTTTGGAAGAGCTTGTACAAATTTAAACATTTCCCCACTAGGTTTTAGGTTAAAGTATTTTTTCGTCATTAGAACTTTCCTCAGAATCTGAGATCTCTTTTTTAACTTCCTGCCTTTTAAGCTGGTATTCCCTTTCTCATTCCTTCTCTCTTTCCCTTGCCTCTCTTTCTTTATCCTTATTTCTTGCCTGGAATTCCAGTTCCAGCTTCTTTTCTTTCTTCTGCCTTTCCGCTTGCTCCGTTTGAAATGCCGTTTTTCTTTCCTTTTCTTTTTCCTTTGTCTCTAATTCAAATTTTTCCAGTTCCTTTGCTTGTTCAAGTTCAATCTTCATCATTCATAATAGAAGTCTCGCTACCTCCAGCTGTGACTCACTAGTGTCAGATATCACTTCCAACTATAAATGCTGTGCTATCAATTCAACTATGTCTGCTTTTTTTGCCCCTACTGGTAACCTCAACTGCAACTTATCCGCCAACTCTCTTAACTTACCCTTAGATACTTTTTGCAATCCAATCAGAGTTATAGTTTCTACTTCCAAAAGATTTTAGCTATTTTTGCAGTCTCATCACTTTAAAAATCCCTCACACCAACTCCTGAATTCAAAGTGCTTCTTGTACTCGTCACCTTAAGATTCACTAGCTCCAAACCAATCAAGGCATTTCAAATATATCCCGGACAAGCCCCCAATTTTGTTATGGCAGGCGGATGGTAAATGCCAAGCTGCACAAATCCCGGAGGGAAACGTGAAGTAGCTGCCACAACTACTTTCAAATTGTATTTATTGCGAGATGTGGGCTTTGGATTCAGTAAAAAAGCCACCAAGGGTTAAAGTTTTTTTAAAAAACTAAATTAAACATTTATTAATAAGAGATAATTTAAGCACATACATAGGTCTACAAATTACTATTATGTTAACTCCTAGCTCCCCTAATTAATCTAACATCAAGTAATACCTTTGTTAAGGCAATCAATTTTAAAAAGGCTCAGGAACAATATCACAATACCCTGAACAGTCGAATTCAAAGTGAGTTTTCTTCACTTCAGTTCGTGTAGACAACTTGAGGCTTAGAGGTTGGAGGCTTATCACACTTGTTAGATCTTAGAATTCCTTCCCTTGCACACAGCCTTCTCTCCTTTATATATATTTTCCCCTTTGAATGCAAATTCCCATTGTTTCATTAGGTCTTTGGACTTAACTTCTCTAATAATAAAAATCTATCATAGTACCAATTTTACCAATAATCTTTAGGAAAAATAAACACTTTTTAAAAAAAAACTTCTTCTGGCTAGGTGAAACATTTCACTCCCTCTTTTGAATTCAAGCTACTTTGGTTCATTTAAAAATGCAAATGTCCCCATTACACCTCACATTCTAAAACTTCACCCACGTTTACCTATTTAGCATTTCAAACCTAGCTTCTCTTCTTACAGCAAAGCCTTCAGACCAGCTGTCTTTAATTCAATTAAGTCAAACACCCACACACATGTAGACACAGGCCCCACTATTACACTACAATAAATTCCAAATAACATTATGAAAATTATTATATCTTCCTGACAGGTAGAAAGCAGTTGGACTGGTGACAGGCATGTGCCTTGGCCACCTCAGATCTACTTTTCCTAATTGCAATTTGAGAGTGTGCATTTAAGCTGACCTCTCTCTGCCCATGAATCTGTGAAAACCACCCATGTTTCATTTAAGTTTTCCAAGGGCCACAAGCAGAAACCAAATTGGCAAAATATATTTTGGTTGTCTGGCTCTGACTTGCTACAAAAAAAAAAATGACACTGTTTTCAGAGGAACTTGCCTGTGGGCTACCAATGACACAAATTTCTGAACAATAAAAAGCTTTGTTGTACTCCAAGGATAAAAATCTCCACAGTCTCACAGCAGTCAACAGTTGAAACCAGAGCTAGCATAGAAAAATAGATATTTCTATCCCTGTTTGGAGCTAAAGTTGGTGGCATGGACTATTGGCTTATACATGGGGTGTACCCTCTCTTGGATTCCTTCCTAGTCAAGTAGATTTCTAAAAGGTGGTGGAAACCCCAGTTGCACCAGACCAGTGCATGTCCTGGCTCCCGCTGGATAGATACAGGGCTGAGGGATAGGAGTCAAGAGATTTATAATTAGTGATGGGAATCAAAACTACTGTTGGAAAGGACAGGTGCCAAATGACAGCAATAGAGCAGTGGACCAACATCTCATAGGCACCTTCTGGTTGAAATAGGGACAACAGATAGAGAATTTACTTATGATGCCAGCAAACCTAACTGGAGGGTTTGATGAAGAGAAGCTTTGGAGTGTTGTCCTCATCTTACAATGGATGGTTTGGGTAGACTTTTGGGGACAGCAGGGACATAGCACGTTGAGTCTTTTAATCTCAACTGCATGCGGTACTTACACGCTCCTCCTCGAAGCTGATTAGCCCTTCATCATCACTCTCTAACTCTTCGGGCTCTTCAACAGTCAGGGCCTGTAGTTCTGTCGTGGTGCCCCTCGGCCGCAGCAGACTGAGGATACGCTTGATCGGTGACTGCACGCTCCCTGTGCTGACAGTTTCCTGCTGCTCCAGGTTGTCGCTCTGCTTCTTTGCAAAGTTTACAAACACCTGCAATGATTGACAAAGTAGAAGAACCTCTCAATAACAACAATTTGCATCTATACAGCGTCTTTAACAGAGATGCTTAACCGAGCAAAACGTGACATCAAGCCAAAAGAGGGGACATTTAGGATAGGTCACTAAATGCTTGGTCAAAGAGTTAGGTTTTAAGAAGCATATTAAAGGAGGAGAGAGCTAGAGAGGCAGAGAGTTTTATGCAGGGAATTCTAGAGCTATCTAATGTGATTTAAGGCTGAACTTCAAATCCAGATGTCTTCCTTGCATGAATATTTCAGCCGCATACTTGCTAGCCTTTCAGTTGAAAGCTTCAGGAAATTTTCCAAATAAAAAGCAACTAAGACAGTGCAAGGAAAACTATTTGTGGGAGCATGTTAGTTGTTGAACTTTGAGATCTTAGTCTGAAACAGGTTTAGTCAACTGGCTGGACATCTCTCACTGCTGGCTCAAGGTATCCTCCATGAAATGAGATTGAGCATGTTCAAGGCAAATCTTTGTGGGTGTCAGCACAGAGGACAAAACTGGTCACGATTTGTCATGACACTTAGAGGGTTAGCACAGGACATTTGGTGCGGCAATAGAAAATGCTACACTGAGTTGGGAAGTTGGCTTTGTGGCATCCTGTCTGGAAATGGTTGATACCAACAATGTGCTCAGTAACAGGTGGAAAATCAATAGTAGGAATGCAACACTGTTTTGTCGCTTTGGCTTCTGGCTCAGGCCTCTCAGGAGTCAAATCCAGAGAGCCTCACTCTTCCCTAGCAGTGTGCAACGCCATGTACAGAAGAGCACAGAATGCCAGCGCAAATGTTATTTTTCTGCAATAGCTAGGCTTTCTATATTCCTAAGTGAGATTTGATGCTTAATCATGGGCACAATTTTCTTTTGACTGAATTGTTAACAGGGTGTTACAAACTTTCCCAAAGGTTTTTCATTTAAGACCCTGAAGACTAGAAAGACTTTCATCTCATCAGTTTAGACTGGCCTCAAATGAAGTCTAAGGATTGTATTCCAAGAACCTTTGTCATCCAACTACATTATTCATCATGAGGTTCAAATGCTTTAACAATGGAATATTTTTAATTAAAATTTCCCTGCTCCCACTTCCTCCAATCCATGGTTCAACTCTTCTTGGCAACTAATCTCATCTCACCCCGACTGAACCCTGCAGCCTTTTATTTTAAAGCTGTGAGGTAGACAAGTCTGAGCCTGCCTGACCTGAAGCCAGTTAACTGTTGGCCAGAAATACCCAGTGATAGAGACTTAGCTTTCTCAAGAATTTTATAAAAAATTCTACTTAAGCACAAAACAGCAGCCAAGTCTGATTTATTTTTCAATGTCCTGTTCCTTAGGACTGAAAAAACAAATTTAGTCGTTCCAATAAACTGAAAATGGTAAACGAGTGGTAGAGCTATGAAGTCTACTGGGTATTACAGCACAAATGACAATGTTTATCTATAACTGTGTACACCAATATATATCTATACAGTTTAAATTCTATTAATGGTACAGAATGATAATCCCCTCCAGTGATGCAGACTGGCTATCCTTACTTCCAATGTGACACTTATCTCAACGATAGCAGTTTTGCCTCTGGGTCAGAAGGTTCTGCACCAGAGCTTGAGCTCATACCCCAGGCTGGCACTCCTGCTGTCCTTTGGGTAAGACAATGAACCAACGTTTTCCCTGCCTATTCAGATAGATAGATGCTACATTATTTTTCCTAGTGTCTTGGTCAAGTCAATCAATGACTAAGAAAGAAAAATGATGAATGGTCATTTATGGTACATTGCTCACATATTTGAAAAGTGGATAATCCTATAAAGCACAAGTGAGAACCCTTTATTGAGATAAGGCACTACATAAATGATTGCCTGTCTTTCTTATTGCTACTACTATTTCTCCAAATTGATAATACCAGATGGCAACACCCATGTGTAGACAGCATTGTAAGATGTTATAAACTGCAATAGCAGCTGGTTTGTCACTTCAACCACAAAAACAGAAAACCAACCATAATCCTTTGTGAGATACACTATCCTTTGACTTACCCAAGTGTCATTTTAAGGGGCTTAATGGTGTCTGCATTATTGGAATTTACATGCTACGTGGTAATGTAGGACATCTCAGAATGTGTGGTTACTGATGTGGAAGCTTAATGAATCATATCTGATGGTGAATTTTAAAGGAACACACCATACTTCAATTGCTCTGGTGGCAAGATTCATGTTGCACCTGTGGCAGTGGCTACACAAAACGTAAAAATGACATCCTAAATGTTTTCATGCTTTTGACTGATGTATGTCACCTATTTATTTGCAAACATGTTAACTAGGTTTTGCATTATGAAGAGATCCTTGCCAGGGGTTCACAAATTATAATTACCCTTGTTCTCTAGGTGCTGCAGGATTTACTTACATTGTCCAGTGTGGTTTGACTGACAGAATAATCTTCAATTCCTAATATGTCAACTACTTGCTCCATCTTACTGAAAACCTGGGCCAGCGAGATGTTTTCTGACTTCAGCTGATACTGCACTTTGGTATGGTGTCTCTCCTAGAACAAAAGAAGTCTGCATCAGATTGGTATGAGTCTATTGCTGCGATAGCAACTTCACAAAATTGGGCCCCAACTCCAGCACTGGAGCAAAACATAATCACAAATAAACAGATTCAGGGTGGAATTCGTGCGCTTTGGCGTTGGGTGTGTTTGGCGGCGTGACGGACAATATAGCGAGAAGGCCAAAAATCGGTTTCACGACATCGTGAAACCAGTTTGCAATTGTCAGTTCTGCCCGTCAATGGCAGTCCACGTTTCCCACCATCGGATGTCAGGAACCTTATTGTAATGCATTTGCATACAATTAAAAGCCCAGCTCACCAGCATCGTCAGCCAATGCTGGATCATCCGAGCATCTTGGCGTGATTGCATGCTGACGTGTTTCACAACAGCATACATAAGGCGTGCACTTTGCAGGCTGCAGTTTGAGGGGAACACAGAGGTGAGTGCGCAGTAGCGTTGCAGAGCGCTCGTCAGGGTCGTCTGCTAGACTTCAAGGTTGAGGCACGGTGCATTCAGGTGAGAGCACAGGCAAGTCTCTTTTTCCCGGCTGGCTGGCAAGGTGTCGGGGCAAGGGCTGCCCTGCAGTTGAGGAGACTTGGGGGTGGGGGGCAAGGGTTGCATTGCGGTTGAGGCAACTTGGGTGGGGGGGGCAAGTGCTGCACTGCAGTTGATAGTAGTACACAAGCACATGGGGGGTTGGGGGGAAGTGGCCAAGTATTAGGGAAACTTGTATAAAAAGTGACCATTCCTCCACAGCTGAGATGGTTCAGACGCAGCCACATTGACATGCTTGGAGTCAAGCCTCTAGCTTATCTGCCCAACCAAGCAATTCAGAGGCAAAGTGCCACCAAATGCTCCAGCGTTTTTCACCCCTCGGGCACAGCCTTCAAACTAATGAGCATATGAGTGGACTGCAGAACAGATGGATAACTAGGCACGCTGTACAATCTCGTCGCCAAAGCTGGCCATGGAGCAGTCACTGGTAAGGGTGCTCTCAGTTCCTTACAATGTCAGCATCCCAATTTTGACCAGTCTCCCCATGATTCAAGCTAACAGGGCAGACTTACATTGTGGGTTAGGATACTGCCTGTGCCTGAGCTGAGAGCACAGCATGCAGTCCAATGGGCAAAGCTACTGCTAATTGGTCAGGTGGAGTGGGGTGGAGGGGATGAGATCTCAGGCAGCCATGCATGCACTAAATTCTGCCCATCCAAGTAGTGGCCAGCACTCTCTGGGATGCATGAAAGGGCCTTCAGGCTTAACAAAGGGGGGTTCTTAGTACACCCATGCGTCTCTCTCTTTCATCCTGCAGGAAAAGTGCATCAGGAGCCTGGAGCCTGGTGAACTAGCTGTATGTCTCGTGGCTTACAGAGAGCGAAGAGAAAAGAGCAATGGAGGTGACTGGCTGGGCAGAGGGAGGAGCAGTGCTCTCAGAAAGAAGGGGCGGCTGGGGCTCTCGCACGCATCGATGGAGAGCCACAGCAAGACGTCACTGTTTGGCACCTAGCTAGACCCAGGGTCTATAGATGCCATCTTTCATTCCTGCAGATGGCCGAGAAACAGCGTCGCCGAAGACTGCGTGTCTAGGGAACTGGTCGGTCACACCTGCCACAGGTTTGGCGCCACGTGGACATGGAGGGCATCATTGCCCATGACCATGAAAGTGACAGCGCACTCAATTTCTATGCCAATGGCTCCTTTCAGGGCTGCACAGGTGACCTCTATGGGATCTCACAAGCCTCCACCCACAAATGCACCATGATGTCATGGATGCCATCTTCGGTAGGGCATACAACTTAGTGCATTTCACCTAGGACCAGGACAGCCAGGATACAAGAGCGAATGGATTTGCCCAGATCTCCGGTTTCCCACAGGTGCAGAATGCCATCGACTGCACTCATATGGTACTCAGATCTTCATCGCAACACACAATGAACGATGTCAACGGCAAGGGCTTCCATTCTCTGAATGTGCAGCTTGTGTGCAAACACCACAAATGCATCCTACAGATCTGTGCACAGTTCCCAGGGAGTGCCCATGACTCCGACGTTCTCAGTTGGTCTCAGATCCCCGACATCTTCCAGGGTCCACAGAGGCTGCAGTGATGGCTCCTTGGGGGCAAAGACTACCAGCAGAGGGCGTGGCTGATGACACCCATGCGGTGGCCTCAGACTGTAGCAGAGCGAAGGTATAACGAGGCTCATGTTGCAACCTGCACCTTGGTGGAGCAACCATCGCAAAGCTGGAAATGAGGCTCCGGTACCTGGGCTATCTGGTGGAGCCCTGCAATACAGTCCACAGAGGGTATTAAGCATCATTGCTGCCTGCTGCACCTGTTACAACCTGGCACTGCAACAGGGAGGGGAGATGGAGGAGCTGGGCATGTCCTCCGATGACAAGGACGTCAATGCGGATGAGGGGGAGGAGGTCCTTGAAGGCGACGATGACGGCAATGAGACCAATGTACTGGCCAGACGAAGCAGGCGTGCTCAGGAGGCCCTCATAGCTGCCATATTTGTGGAGGACGATGACAACACGCAGTGAGGTGACACCATAGATCCTACATTGCATCTGTGAACATTTGGCTCAAGTCTGGCTGATGGCAACGCACATACCCTCTGTGATAAGACTCATCATGGAGACGCAGTGGAGGCCCTGATAGTCGCTCAATTCCAGGAGGATGCTGACGACATGCAGTGAGGACACTCTCTACATCTTCACATAACCTCTGTGAATGTCTGACTCCCATCTGGCCGAGGGCAGCTCACTTGTGCTGTGTGATCACAGTCATTTCATGGAGATGCAGCCATGAAACTTTAAATGCACCTGATCCTTTGTCAGCCTTCAGAACCTGACTCCTTCAGGAGCACAGTGTCACTGGTCACAGATACTGATGAGATGGGGCCAGCCCCACCTTAAAGATGCTGAGAGCACACAGAGAATGATGGAACTCTGTGGCACCTGCCCACAACAGTCTGGCAGCAATGACGAACACCATTGAGGTGCGGACATCACTAATGTGTCCAGTGAGTGAGAGGCCGGACCATCACTTTGATCTGAAGTCTGCACAAAACACAGGAAAGAGGCCCTGGACTGAGACACCTGCATTTATCTTGTGCGGAATGGTCTCATATCTGAGTAACACAAAGAGAACATGGAGCCATAGGCAAGGAGACATTCTTAGGAGTTTATTAACAATTGTGAACATTATGTAAAAGTGATTAACAGCCGAGCCCAGGCGGTGCAACTACATCTTCCTAACCCTGCTGCTATGTCTTGGTACTCCCCTGATATCCATAGCGGAGTGGAGGCAGCCTGCTGACTGCCATGCGCTGTGATGACCTTGGTCGGCATCGTCTGGGGGGCTGAGGCCTGGAGGCCCCGGCCTGCTCTTGGGCTCCTGCTGTGTGTCAGTGGCACCCTCCTCAGCCTGTGGAGCTGGAGCCGCTGAGGTCACAGGAAGAGGGGTTTCGGATGGGCCGGACATTCCCAGAGTCACCTGGGTGTATGGTCCCGGGGTGTATACCTCCTCATCCTCCTTCCTATGGGTGCCCCAGGGCCCCTGGCTGACTCCTTGAGAAGGGGTAGTTGGAGTGAGATCAAGCTGCCCAACACAACCCTCTTCTGTACACACTGTTGGAGGCCAACTATGGCGTCAGCGATGGAGTTCAGCCCGCGCAGCCATGCAGGACCGAGGTCCTGGGTCACGGTGTCCATGGTGGCCGCCCTCCTACCAGTTTTGACCTCGGTGCGTTGCTATGCCAACGCACCATCACCTTAGCTTGCAGACCGATGGACTCCTCCATCATGCCTTGCAATCTGAGGAGTGCAGCAGACATCCCTTCCTAGTGTTCCCAAGCTTGCCTTTGCAGCTCCAGCAACTGAGACATGACCAAGTCCAGAGGCTCGTCATCTGACTTGGACTCAGCAGATTTCTGGCCTCCAGCAGTCCTCTGAGTGCCGGGGAGCTGGGAAGTCCCTGCCGCTGCCTGCTGTGGATCAGGCAGTGTGATGTGATCACCAGATTGTGATCCTGAGGCTAGTCTAAAGCTCGGTTCCACCGAGGTGCATGTCTCTGCGCTGGTGCAGGATGTGGGTGAGCACTGTGATGGGTCTTCAATGAAGGTGCCTTCAGATTCCTCTTCAGAGGTTTCTTTGGGGCTTGATTGGGAGCCCTGGGTCCTGGATTCCGTCGATTGTTTCCCACATGTGCCTACGAAAGACAAGACTCCAAAGTGCCTCCAGACAACGTCTTCATACTGGCTTTAAAAGGTCTGGACAGCTCTTTCGGTGAGACCATTTGACGAAGGATGCCAGGGAGCAGTCTTTATGTGCCGGACACCATTCAGGTCTGTGAACGTCTGAAATTCGATGCTGGTGAAAGCTGTTCCATTGTCAATCTCTGTCTCAATAATCTCAGGCAAACCATGTATACTAAAGGAATGATGCAGCTTTTCAATAATTGCAGCTGAAGTTGGCGTTTTTATCTCGTAGACATGAAGCCACTATGAGCAACAAGAACATGGTGCCTAGAAGTCCCACAGTCAATATTCAGTCTGACCTAAGGACGCCTATGCCATTCCCATAGGTGAAGAAGAGCTGAAACAGGTAGTTTCTGGTGTTGCTGTGAAATGGTAAAGTGTTTAACCATGTTCTCGATGTCACTATCTATTCCTGGCTACCAGACATATCTACATGCCAACGTCTTCATCCTCGATGTGCCTGGGTGTGCATTGTGGAGCTCTGCCAAGAGTGACTCTGCACTGGGAAGGGGCCACGACTCTGGAACCCCACAGCAAGATTCCATCCTGGCAACTCAGTTCAGTGTTTCTGGAACAAAAGAGGTGCAGATCATCCGACACAAGTGTGCTTGGCCAGCCTTGTAAAGTGAAGTCTTTGACTTTTGACAGCACTGGGTCTCTGCTCATCCAATTCTTGATCTGTTTAGCACGTACAGGTGATGAATCCAAAAATTTTAACAGCAACACTAACTTTTGTGGAATGGGTGTATTGGCAGGGCTGCCTGGTAACGGAGGATGACTGAGTGTGTCTGCATTGGCTATATGCGAGCCAGGGTGGTACATGAATGTGCACTCATAAACTGTTAGAGTCAGGACCCAATGTTGGATTCTCGCTGAAGCCGTAGGTGGAATAGCTTTGTCTTCATTGAACAAGCCTGTCAGCGGCTTATGGTCGGACAGGATTGCGAAATGTCACCCGTGCACGTATTGTTGAAACTTCTTGACACCAAACACAACCGACAGCCCTTCTCTCTCCAGCCGGGAATAACTCTTTGCACTCTGGGAAAGTGTTTTTGAAACGTAGCCAGTGGGCCTTACTGACCTGTCCTCCATTTTATGTGATAGTACGGTTCCTATGCCATAGGGAGAAGCATCACATGTCAGCACTAGCTCTTCAGCTGGGTAATAATGTACTGCCAAGCAAATGAATGGAGCAGTTTCTTCGCTGCTGCAAAGGCTTTTTCTTGAGGTGAGCACCGTGAACCAGCGGTGGTTCTTCTTCAGTAACAGGTGGAGTGGTGCAAGCACGGTGGACAGGTTAGGTAAGAAAGGGCTGTAATAATTTATCATCTCTAGGAACAACTTAAGTTCTGTCACATTACAGGGTGATGGTGCATCTTTAATGGCTTGGACCTCGTCTTCAACAGGATGCAACCCCACAGGGTCCACTCTGTGGCCCAGGTGTGTTACCTCAGATGCCTGGGATGTGCGGTTTTCTCACTTCGAACATACACCTGCTTCCATAAATCTTCTCAGCACTTCCGCAAGGTCGGCTAAATGTTCAGCTTTGGTCGGTCTGGTAATGAGAATGTCATCCAAGTACATAACCACATGTGGAAGTCCCTGCAGGAGACTCTCCATGGTTCACTGAAAAATATAGTGTACGCGGATGAAAATCCAAAAGGTAATTGAGTGTACTGGTAGAGGTCTTTGTGAGTATTGATTGTCACATACTCTCTTGCTGTGCTGTCCAATTTCAACTGCTGATAGGCATAACTCATGTCCAGCTTTGTGTATGACTTGCCTCCTGCTAACTTGGCATACAAGTCATCAATTTTGGGAATGGGGTAGTTGTCTAACTTTGCTGCTCTGTTGACTGTCAGTTTGTAGTCACCGCATATACGTATAGCTTGGTCTAGCTTGACAACTGGGATGATGGGTGCAGCCCACTCAGAAAACTGTAACAGGCTGAATTATTCCCAGGTTTTCCAACCCACACAACTGTTTCCACTTTTTCTTTTAGTGAGTAAGGCACTGGCCTGGCCCTGAAGAAGTGTGGTGTTGCCTGGGGATCGATGTGTATTTTAGCTTGCATGCTCTTCAGTTTTCCCAATTCATCTTGAAAAACAGTGTCATATTTCTTCAAGAACTCTGGAATTCCATCGGACTTCAAATGGGATATTTCTGACCAGTCTAGTTTTATTTTCTGCAGCCAATCTCAACAGAAAAAACTGGGCCTCTCCCCCTCTATGATCATCACCGGAAGCTGGGCTGTCTGCTGTTTGTAGCAGACTGGAAGAGCAGCAATGTGTTTGACATGAATGGGCTCCCCAGTGTCAGTTCACAGTTTGGCAGACGCGCGCTCCAATGTCAATGGCTGACTCCCCTCATTGAGTTACTTGACCGTGTGCTCCCCAATGACAGTAGCTGAAGCATCGGTGGGGACCTCCATCTGCAGCTGCTTGCTATTCACCTGCACGGTCATTGCAATGGGCTCAGATTTAACAGCAGTCACACGATACAGAGAATATACATCAGCAACATCAGCTTCTGCATTGCCAGTTGACTCAAGCAGGTTCGTTCTCTGCTTTGCAGTTTGTTTATTTTTTGTTCTGTACTGCCTAGCCAGGTGTCCTTTCTTATGGCAATAGTTACACTCTGCCTTCCTAAATCTGTAAATGCCTGCTCCATGATTCCCGCCACATCTATGGCAAATGAGTACCTTGTCAGCTGACGCATTGTTATTAGGCTTCCTAACTTGTCATGTGGAAGAGAGGGAATCCGGCTGAAAATCTGCCGTGCCACTTTTCACGCTATGCTCAGCGGCGGGCCTCTGCTCAGCATGGTGCACTGCACCATTATTCACATGCTGCAAATCCGGAGAATCTTTTGTGGCACTCTCCATAGAAAGAGTGTGTTCCAGAGTATGCTTAAAATCAACATCTGATTCAGCAAGCAAACGGCACTGTATGGCGTTGTCAGTCACCCCACACACAAGTCTGTCCCGCAGCATATCATTCATGGCATCCCTGAACTCTCAGTACTCAGTCAGCTGTTTCAGGTTCGTCACCAAAGTAGCGACAGATTCTCCTGGTGCACGAATTTGCGTGTTGAGCTTGAAGTGCTGCATAATTACAGATGGTTTTGGCTGAAAATACAACTTCACAAACTCCACTAACTCGTTGCACTTAGTACAGGATGCATTCGGGGCAGTCAGGTTTCTGATAAGATTATACGTTTTGCTTCCATACGCTCAGCAGGATAGCTCTACATTTATCCCCAACAGTAATTTCATTCAAAATGAAATAGAAACTGAGCCCCTTGACATACTGACTGCAATCCTCTGCATTTGCATCGTACAGATCAATCCTCCCGAATAATGGAATGATCGGTAAGTATTTCTCAACTTTGTGTCACTCACAGCCACTAGGGCGAAGTATGCAGCATAAGCCGATTTCATCCTTGTCGCCAACTGTAATAACTTGAGGTAGGAGCAGGTATGGTGCAGAGAAACTTAATTTTTATTGAGGACACGTGTTACAAAACTTACACGCTTAGCACCCTCCGTCTACAAGAAGCACGCCCCTCAGCGCCGACCCAGGGCTGATAGACAGGAGGGAGGGACAACCAATCCAATTACTACAGGTGGTAATGCATAAATTTCCTGGATGCGACACACAAACAAACTGAGATGTTCTTCCAGAATGAGTATGCTTGCGCAGAGGGATTGTGAAGGAGCACATGGCCTATGTACCTCCTGTATGGCACCAATCTTTTAATGGGACAGTATTAGTGTTCCCCACTTCTTCATTTATATATGAAGACAATAAAAAGGTAGTTTTCAGCTGAATTCGCACCTTTAAAACTGCCTTAGGGAAATTTCTGTTCAACTTCCATGGTCTTCAGCTTTAAAAGCTCTAGATAAACCTGGCAAAGGTACCCCTTATATTTCCAATCCCATTTTATCCGTAGCGCATAATAAATATAAATACAGGAGATGTGGGACAGGAACACGACTGCCCCTCATTGAAACATGGATCAGTGATAGCATCCTAATTCTGAAGGTCATTGCTTCAAATCCCTCTTTGAGACTTGAGCACGATTAAGGTTGACACTTACTAAGGTAACCTTGCACTGTTGGAGGTACTATCTTTCAGATGAGGCCCGTTTTTCATCGCAGATGGACACAAAAGATCCCATATTCAAACAGAATGTCCAGGCCAACATTTATCCTTCAACCAACGTCGCTAAAAACACACATTATCTGATAGTTAATCTCACTGCTATATATCGGAACTTGCTGTGCGCAATTTGGCTGCAACATTTTCTCACATTATACTTCAGAAGTGCTTGGCTGCAGATCAAACTGCGATCATGAATTTGGGTGCAGTGCTCTTGCAAACTGGCAGAAACTACTTCCACCCAATTTGCTGCTGAGGAAACAAAGCAATCGAGATATCTTAGCCCCACCAAATCACAAAAGCTGGGATGGAATTTTGGGCATTCTATTCACTACATGTCACAAACAACTTTAGGGGATCATTTTGTTGTCCATTGACATCAGTGATTTAAACCTATTCCAAAAACTTTGGAAAAGTTAGAAATGGTATGTAGGACATCCAGTTAGTGTGAAAGAAACAAATGAAATGGTAATGCATAACTCTCCTGGGCCAACAGACAAACAAACTGACATATTCTTCCAGAATGAGTACGTTTGCACTGTAGGTTTACAAAGGAGCATAGAGCTTGTGTACCTCCTATACGGCACCAATCCTTTAATGGAACTGTGTCAGTATTCTCTGTTGGAAACAACACAAACAATAACATTGTTTTCAGTTGAATTTATACCTTTAGAACTGCTTCAGGGAAATTTCTGTTGAAAAAGCGGACAACTTCTTTCACGTATAGGCTGGACTTTGTGCGGACAGTGATCATGTAGCCATCGCCAAACCTTGGAAAGAAGCAAGATGGAAGAGGCGATCAGTCTGAATCCATTTTAAAATCAGGTGACCATCAGTTTGAGTTTACAATGTTTTCCCCCAGCCCAGCTTGTTTCAGAGTTCACTTCTTATCCAAAGAATAATTAAAAATTCCTAATTATCTCCGTTCCTTAAAAGTTAAAATCCTTGTAATGCTGATTATAATATCAGAATTTTGTATCTGATGAGAATTTATTTTGTCTCTTTTTATCTTTTCCCCCTCCAGAAATCACCTTAGGGCATTTTCCCTACTCTTGAAGAGCAGGTTTGATGAAAGTGGCTGCATCTTAGGGGTAACAGTGTACTACTAATTATTGGGGTGTTGCAATTTGGTAGCCCCTCCTTGGTTGCAGCCCTAAGTGAATCCTGGCAGATTAATATTGGTTTGTAGCTTAAGACCTGTGCTTTGAGAACCCAGTGATACTGGTGAAGTATAAAGCAGCCAGTAAGAACTTAACTAATCTTTCTCAGAGAATGGCAAATATACTTGGATTTTTGCTCAGGTTATAATCACCTGGTTTTCCGACCTCCTTGTCATATGAGAAATGTCGCAGTGTATGCTGGTGGTGGTAAGTGCCCGTGCCACTGGTGACAGAGCGTGTATCAGAAATGCAGAGTTACAATAGTGTTCAAGCGGATACCAATCATGACAGAGTGCTTGCCAGTACGTGGTATCATGGTGTCAATCAGTAAAGAGCATTTTATTCACATTTACTTGATTCAAAATGTGACCCCTATATGGAAAGAAAGAAGGAAAGAAGAAAGCCAACCAGCGCCACTAAATGAAAGATTAGCGCATGGTGCTGAACAGCTGGCTTAGCAATGTCTGACTGATTAAGATGGGCTGGGAAAAGCTGGAATGTCAAGTTACCGGTTTTTCAGGTGCTGGATGCTGCCAAGACACTTGAACCGTCCGTTTACCATGATGGCGAGTCTTGTGCACAGTGCTTCACACTCCTCCATGCTGCAGAGATGAAAAGAGGTAGATTAGAAACATGTTTCTCAGCATCTCACTATCTCCCAAAGCACCGCCAAACAATGGTGAAAAATGTTTTCTCTTCTGCTCAGCTTGGCTTTTCAAATTATTTAACAAGAGCAGGGTTGCAGTGAAAAGGTCACATCCAATACTTGTGCCCTGTATCCTTCTATCTTGGTGGGATGTGGGATGGGATGAGGTTTTATACTCATTAACATTAAGAAAGCCTCAAAACTGAAAAATGATAGGATTCCACTTCAGGCACCTGATGTTATCATGAAAATCTGGTCACAAACAGAATGGTTTCAATGCAAAATAAAAGCTGTCTATTAAATGATGCACACTAGATTATCACCCACTCACTTCTGAACCAGGTATAATATTTTCAGTTGGCTATGCAAATGTTTATCAAATTGCAATTGGAGATCTGACTTTTTAAAAATAGACAAAACTTTTCTCCCTTGCTTCCTCCTGCCTACTGATACGGCAACATTAATCACTATGTTTTCAATGAATTTTCAGCAGTCTAGTATATCTCAGAATTCCAGTCATGATACCACTCCCATTTGTATCCTGCTCTCCTGTCCCAGTTTTGCATTTGATGAAATTTGACAATCCTATTTGAACAGTGATCCTGAACTTCAGCAAACAGCTGCTAATGCATCTTCTTGGGTTCAATGAGGCTGTCAATGTTATACTAAATTATTTTTTTACCTCCTTATTTGTCATTGAAATGTGGACCTATTTCCAAGTGGATTCAGTTCAGCCAGTGCTTTTACAGAAAGGGGTAAAAATTTGAAGTCGCCAAAGTGGGTGGCAATGGATCAGCCATACCTGTCCTACTGCAGTTGATGGAATATCAGGGGTCGTGTATAAGGTGTGGCTGACCCGGTAGTGCCCGTTTTGCGTCATTGCCCAAGGCAAACATCTAGCTCAAGATGTTCTTTCAATCAGACCTGACTAGATTCAAGATACCCTGGTCTCAGACCAACAGGATGGTGGTTGAATCCACTTCACTCCTCAGTATACACACATCTTGTGAGACACTACAGCAGTGGTACGGAATTGTGTTGATACATTTGCATGCCAGTCCTGTATCTGCTATTTTAATTAGGGACCCTTAACTATCAAGTGTCAGTTGTGGTTCAGTGGTAGCACTCACGCCTGAGTCACAAGGTTCCAGTTTCACGTTCCACTCCAGAGACCTGAGCACAAAATCTAGGCTAATACTCCAGTGCTGTACTGTCAGAGGTGCTATGTCTCAGGCGAAATGTTAAACCAAGGCCCCCTCTTCCCTCTCAGGTGGACGTGAAAGATCCTAAGGCATTATCTTTCGAAGAAAAGCAAGGCAGAAAGTTTCCTGTTGTCCTGGCCAATATGGATTCCTTAATCAATGTAATTAAAACAGATTATTTGGTCATTATCGCATTGCAGTCTGTGGGTCCCACGAGGGTCATCATCAATCTGAACATTAACTCTGGCCGGGATTTTCCAGTCCCGTCGAAGTCAATGGGCTTTTGGCTGGATCCGTCAACCGGAAAATCCCGGCCTCTGTTTCAGGCCACAGATGCTGCCTAACCTGCTGAGTATTTCCAGAATTTTCTGTCTTTATTGCTGTTTGTGGGACTTTGCAGTACACAACCTGACTGCTGCTGCGTTTCCTTCATTACAGCAGTGACTACATTCTGTAGGTACTTGATTGGCTGTAAAGCATTTAGGAATGTCATGAAAGGTAGTCTATTAAAGTACATCTTTCTTTAAAAGGGATTTAGTGCTAGTTCAAATAATGGACAAATGAAATCATACGAATGTTCTGAGATGTCTGTTATTAATATCACAGGGCACAATCTCAC
Organism: Cetorhinus maximus; assembly: GCF_964194155.1. Classification (NCBI taxonomy): domain Eukaryota; kingdom Metazoa; phylum Chordata; class Chondrichthyes; order Lamniformes; family Cetorhinidae; genus Cetorhinus; species Cetorhinus maximus. The sequence continues at coordinate 42,019,053 of NC_135888.1, forward strand.
CCCAAAGAACAATGTGCTGAGGAAATATTACAAAACTGCACCTGACTGAGCATTTCAACGAAATAAAACAGTCACACACTTTTAACTCAGTTGAACATTACAATTGGATTGTTGCTAGCAGTTTTGCAAACCGAGCCTGCACAAAAGACTATTAGAATACCAGCTGTAGCCAAAGGATAAGCAAAATTGGAGTGGCATTAAGATCAAGACAACTAAGTGGCTGACAGGTTTAATTAAAACATTTCAAATATCCCAGTATTGCAATTAATTATCAATGAATCAATTCTTGCTCTAAATGAAAGGGGGAATTTTAACAATGGTTATTTCGCTGCCTTCACAAACCCCCTGCTGGATTTTTCTGGAACAGTTTTAGTTTCAGAATAAATCACCTAGTTTGAACCTAATGTGGCACTGACTGGTTTGAGTCCTGATATGCCTCTCCTCTCACGAGACAGCACAATACAGTCACTGCAGCCCAAGGTACAACAGTTCCCAACACACCAACTTCTCTCCCTTCACTGTTCAATTATCATGCAAATGCCCGTAAGTTGTGCTTAGATACTGAACCACTTAAATAGTGATTTGTGGTGTTTGATCGTATTTTGATACGATTCCAACTTAAGCTCGTTTTGAAATTTTATACTCTTGTAAGGCAACCAGATGCATATTTGGTTATAAATGTGATTGAAGATTCTAGGCAAGGCCTCTGAATTATAGGTTTAATGAGAGAAATTTAAAAAAAAAATTGCAAGGCTACTAACGAAATTCTCCAAATCCGAATAATAGAGGAATTTCACCTGTTGAGTCAGTATAAATCGGTCTACCTCTATTATAGGGGTAGTATGAAAATATGAACAAGAAGTGATCAAATACTCTGTGGAATAAGATCAACCCTCTGCAGTCGGGGCAGGGAAAGTGTCAACCGTAGAAAACATCCGGTGAGGTGGAGTAATGTGAGTGCAGCTGTAGTCAGGTAAGGTAAGGATTCAACTTAACTGTCTCTGGGGTTAAGCCGAAATCCTAAAGAATATTCCCTTAAGGCAGCAACCTGCGGCTCCAGAGCTCATGCAGCTTCTGACCTTGATTAATCAAACCCATTTAATGGTAATTAAATAGTTTCTTAAACTTTGATTAACATTGTACTTGTGAGAAAGTAGTCACTGTTGGTTCCCGTGTTATCTAGGATGGCCATTTCTTGCGTGCGCAGAGTCATCTGTTGTGCATTCTAACTTGTCTGTGGAACCCGATTGTAGTCCTGCTTGTAAATCTTTGTACGGCTGGGAGGAGTCAACTGATGGATTGTGAACGACTGCTCCCCAGTTTCAAAAATTGGGTTATAAAGTCCATCTGCACATATGTTAAACCATACTTTGCTGTCAACAAATTCACCTGGCAACTTCTTAGCTCTGAGTGAATGTCACTGTTTTCCCCCTTCCCTGAATGCACTGTGGGACTTGTAACCCACAGCACAAACTACAGCACTGCTGGCATTAAGGAAAGATAACATCATTAAAATTCCACTTGAGAATTGTGCCCACTAATGTATTTCAGGGAACTCCTCGCTCATAAAACACAAAAGCCTGTTGTTTCACTTTAAGCTCACACAAGCTAGACACTGAATTGGCCATCCTTCCCAGAATGCACCAAAGAGTGCAGCATTCTCCCCTCAAGGGAATATAAAACGATGTTGCAAGATCATTTTTCCACAGTTCAGAAATGTTGACAGAGGATTTGTTGATGAGCAAACCATTAAATTATGGCATTTAAGTGAGGTCGACTTTCCTAACAATGAGAACCAGTTGCACAAAAGTTGACTGGTGACATTATAGTAATTTTGCAGAAAGTATAAAAATCCAAAAACCAGATGATTCAAATATTTGGAATGATATTTAGAAGAATACCTATGTTATTTGAAGCTCTCTGTTTCCTAAAAAGAACAGATTACTTTTAGGCTATCAGCCATTTTGAATTATTACTTGGAAGCTACATCAGATACAATAGCTTCTTCGGATTTCAGTGTGCCTGTGAGAGGTTTTTGAAGTGTGCATCACAATGTGTACGCCAGAAATACCCCAAAGTCATCTCCTTCTCTGGAAAAAGACTTACAATTATTTTTCCATTTATCTGACGAACCTAGCCAATTAACAAATGTTTCCTGGTGTATTTGCCTGAGTTTCCTTTTGGCTGTTAGGGTGGGTTGAGGGGAAAGGCAAAGAAAATCACCCTATGCCTCCCAGATTCTGTGTAACACTAAAAATATCTTGCACAGTATAAAATCAATTCATCGGCGCTCACTGAAAACTCTTTTACATGGGAACGTCAGAGTTCCAGTTCTTTCTGGTGTAGAGACCTGGAACTGAGCCAGCTTGTAACTAATGTGTTAAAGAATCTGGCTCCAACGTCTTATAGGTACGTGTCGCTTGATACTGATCATAATCTCTGACCTGTAACCTATTTGTTGCTTTTTTTAAACTGATGATGAAAGATACTCACATATCATATAATAATTCCAGTTTTTCTGGTCTCTCTAGAGAAGCTCAAAGAAGAGAAGGTTAAGAAGGTTTCATAGAGATCACTGATGATGAAAGATACTCGCATATCATATAATAATTCCAGTTTTTCTGGTCTCTCTAGAGAAGCTCAAAGAGGAGAAGGTTAAGAAGGTTTCATAGAGATCATAGAGCCATTACGGCACAAACAGAGATGTTCAAAATCATGAAGGGTTTTGATGGAGTCATGAAAGAAAGCAAGACTTGTATTTATATAGTGTATTTCATGACAACTGGACATTTCAAACTTCTTTACAGCCAGTGGAGTATTTTTTGCAGTATAGTCGCTGTTGTAATGTAGGTAAATAGGAGCTGCTTCAACCGGCAGGAGGGTCAGTAAGAAGGGGATACAGAGTTACAACAATTGGCAAAAAAGAACCAGGGTGAAAATGAGCAGGATTTTTTTTTCCCCGCAGTGCAAGGGTGTTGAAGCAGATTCAGCAGTAATTTTTAAGAGGATATTTATATGAAAAAGAAAGGTTTGGAGGGCTATGGGAAAAGAGCAGGGGGGTGGTACTAATTGAACAACTCTTCAAAGAGCTGACAAACATATGACGGGCCGAATGGCCGCCTCCTCTGCTGTATAATTCTATGAATTTCTGTTCCTCTTGATTGCCAATCAAAGAGTATTTTAATTCTATAGGTCAGTAATATTAGGCAATTGCATTGGGGAAGAGTCTGTGCTATTTTATCTACAAATGCTGTAATAATCAATATTTAAGAAACTTTAAAGATGTCTTTGAAATTGTGAGGCTGCTGCTGCTGCTTGTAGCTACTCTTGCCAGATGATCTGCTCTCATGGTATGTCGTGCCCGTCTGCCTTGCACCATCCTCACAACCACTGTAGCTTGTGTACAACTACTCTATGGCGTCTGTCATCCAACTATATGTCTAGGTTGGCCCCTCTTTCTGTTCCCTCCAATTTGTCCTCCAGAAGAGATCTCTGTAGTTTTTCAGCTCTGATCAAATGATTGAAATACTGACATTTTATTTTCTGAATATCACTTTTTAGAATTCTTTTAGTTCTTGCAATTTCAAGCGCCTCTTATTGGTCTTATGGTCTATATGTGGAATTTTTAGCACACATCTTAGCACTCACATTTCAAAGGCCTCTTTTTCCCCCCCACAGGTCTTTATTTATTGTCCAGGTTTCTGAGGCTGACAGGATAGAAGGTAACATCTTGAGTTTTTTTTTCTTGTTACAAGCTTCAGTTTTCTTGTTGTTAAACATCCTTCATCTTCACAAAATTATTTTTCATCTCTATCCTTCTTCTAGTTTCAGCATCACATCAGCCATCTTCTGTTGTCATTTGTCCTAAATAAACAAACTTATCTACTTTTTTCAGTGTGACACCATCCACTTCAATCTTCACTCTAATTTCTTCTAATGCATTCTTTCTGACTCCCACTGTTTTTGTCTTTTTGGTGTTCGTGCTCAATCCATTTTCTAAACTTCTAGATTTTACTTCATCTACGATAGTTTGTTGGGCTTCTTCTGATTCTGCAAGTAGCGCTGTGCCGTCAGCATACCGCAAGTTTGTGATTAACTTTTAAATGCCCTCTCAACGAGGGCAATTAGGGATTGACAATAAATGCTGGCCTAGCCAGCGATGCCCACATCCCATGAATGAATATAAAAAAAAGTTTATGTTCATGCCTCCAAGTTATACCCTCAGAAGCACATCTAATTCTCTGAATATTTGTTCTGTGTACAGTTTAAATAATCTTGGTGACAGTACACAGCCTTGGCACGTCCTTCTATTCACTTGAAACATGTGATTGTCCCTCTTCTAGCCTGAGGCTTGCTATTGGTCCCAATATATGTTCTGGATGAATTTCACATCTTTACTGTCAATGTCACATTTCAACAGTGCATCTATTTGCTTTTGGTCATAAACACAATCGAGCGCTTTTTCATAGTATATGAAGCATATATGTTCTTGTTTACTTCTAGATATTTATCAAATATTGCTCTTAAGTTAAATATTCCTTTTCTTGTTCCTACACCAGGTCTAAATCCAAACTGCGTTTCACCAATTTCTGTTTCAATTATGTTATTATTTCTTTCTATTATGATTTTCAAGATCAGTTTAATGAGATGGCTCAGTAAGCTTATAGTTTTAAAATGATTGCACTCCATTGCTTTAGGTTTCTTAGGTAACATAAATACTGAATGTCTCAAGTCACTTGGAATGCATCCTTTGGTATATATTTGATCACACATTTCTATTATCACTTCTATTCCTGTTTCTCCAAGGGCTTTCAGAAACTCTGTTGTTACTTCATTTATGTCTGCAGCGTTTCCTATACTCATCAATTTCAAAGCATTCTTTACCTCTAATATCACAATGTTTGGTCCATCGTTTGCCTCCATATCTTTAGGAGTCCCTCAATTTGGATCATCATACAGTTCGCTTATATATTCTGCCCATCTTTTTGCTACTGCATCCCTTTCAAACAATATTTTAACATCTTTGTTTTTTATGCGCCCACTATCTGTTGTTATTCCTTTCTTCCTATCTGTCAAAGATTTCACCTTCTAGTGCTTAACCTTCATTTTGTGATTTATTTCTAGCTGTAATACTTCATCACACATCTCATTACACCATTTCTCTTTGGCCTGCCTACATGCATTCTTTTACGAGACTGATCTCATGAATTTCCTGTGAAGAAAACATGCAGTGGCAAATTTGAATCCAGGCCATAAAAACCACCTGTGTGATGTCAGCACCACTGAGCGTCCAGTCTTTATGATATCGAGAATCAGGTTCCATAAAAATCTGCGTGCCTTGGGATCCATTCCTGTTGTTGGCTCATCCTGAAATATAACCGAAACAGTAATTTACATAATGCAAAATTAATCCCCTCTGCACCCTGAAAATGTGCAGAATCAGATGCAGAAAGGCGAGTTTGCCTAGGGGTCCTAGGGAAAGCTGCGTAATATACATTTATCAAATATGTAGGCCCAATATGATGTGGGAGCGAGGGGTCTGTCCCCCTCCCACTCTGGCACTTTCTCCTCCTTTGATAATCACACCGTATCCCACCCCTCTTGCCTCTCATTTAAAATCCTCATTTTCTACTGCCCACCCATAGACTACAAAAGTTTCCTTACCAAGATATCTTCACTGCTATCCTCCCTCAGCCTCTGCATGGAACAACTTCTCAACCTCCATCTGAATTCATCATGCTTCCTGTTCTCTGAGTCCACTGCCCTAATCTCGCCCTCCACAAACTCCCTAGCGCATCTTCACAGCCACTCCCCTGACCTTGCCATTTCACGCAACTACTCACACCGTATCAGTCACAGATAAGGTCATTTTTGATCACTCCCTTTTAATGCTCTCCATCCACAACCCTCTTCCTCTCCAAACCTTACTTTCTGTGTCTGCCTCTGGAAAGAAGCTACCCCAACTCAATTCGAATTGCACTTTCAAAATCCCAAAATGCTAGCCTTCGGACCTCTGCTCACCACAATGTTTCTTCAGTTCCTGATCACCTCAAACACACCCTCCCTTCCATCTTGGATGCCCTAGTTCCAATTAAAACCATTACTCTCTCTTACTCTGACCTTTCCCCAGGAATAGCTCTCATGTCTGTTCCCTTAAATCCAAAGAGATGCAGACTTGGGTGTCTATAGTAGACAACTGATTTAGCCATTCGCTACCAGATCTAACTCGACCACATAAGATCCTCCTCTTGTCTACCAAAACTGCTCCTTATTTCAGGGTTATCATGGAATGCAAGGATAACCCAGGGCTTCTTTTCTCTACCGCAAACCGTCTTTTTTAACCCCTCTCCCCTCACCTCCAACAGGAAGTGTGAGGAGCTCATGGGATTCTTTGTTATTTAGGTTGAGACCATTTGATCAGCTGCCTCTGCCACTGTACCCCCACCTTTCCCTAGCCTTTTGGGCAAACTTCCTCTATGATTTTCCACCTGCCCTAGCCCTGAACTCACACCTTTCTCTAGTTTCTCTCCTTTCTCCACTCATACAGCCTTCAAGCTCACCTTGTCCACGAGACTCATCTCCCATTCCCTCGGCCCTATACTCACGAAACTTCCGCCCATCCAACTTCCCTTTTTGTCTCCCCATGTTAGCTGATAATGTCAACGGTTCTCTCTCTTTGGCTACTGTCCCCTCGCCTTCAAATCTGCCATCATCGTCCTTCTCAACAAAACAACACTGGAACCATCCATCCTTGCTAACAACTACCCCATCGCCAACTTCCTTTTCATTTCCAAAGTCTTTTACTGTGTTGTTGGCTCCCAAATCTGTGCCCATCTTTCCAGGAACTCTATGTTTTAATCTGTCTAATCAGTTTTCTGCTCCTGCTGCAGTATTGAAATGGCTCTTATCATTATCACATAAGTCATTCATGATTTTGATAAGGTTAAACCATCAGCCTTCATCCTTCCTGATCTGTCTGCAGCCTTTGACACAGTTGATGACACCATCTTTCCCAATGGCTCTCCACAGCGACATCTAAAAACAGTGTCAGATTCCACAGGCACCCTGGGGATACCCAGCTCTACCTCACCAGCACCTCCCGACACTGACCCTAAATTGTCAGGCTGCTTGTCCAGCATCAAGTACTGTTTCCAACTAAATATTGGTAATACAGAAGCCGTTGTCTTTGGTCTCTTCACAAACTTTGTTCTCCAGCCATCGAGCCCATCCTTCTCTCTGGCAACTGTCTGAGGCTGAAGCAGGCTGTTTGCAACCTTGGCATCACATTTGACAAAGATGAACTTCCAACCACATATCTGCACCATCATTAAGACTGTCGATTTCTACTTCCAGAAAAATCACCCAACTCCACCCCTGCCTCAGCTCATCTGCTGCTCAAACCCTCATCCATGCCTTTGTTACCTTGAGACTTGACTATTCTAATGCAGTCCTGGCTGACCTCTCATTTTCCATCCTTTGTAAACTTAAGACAATTCAAAAATCTCCTGCCCATGCCCTAATTCCCATCAAACACAGTTAACCCATCACCCCCATGCTCGCTGACCTACACTGGCTCCTGCTTAAGCAATTCCTTGATTTTAAAATTCTCATCTTTATTTTCAAATCCCTCCAATCACTTTGCTCCTCTCTATCTCTGAAATCTCATCCGGCCCCACAACCCTCCAAGGTATCTGTAATCCTCCAATTCTGGCCTCTTGAGCATTCCCGATTTTAAATCACTACCACTGGGGACTGTGCCTTCAGTTGCCTAGGCCCCAAGTTCTGGAATTCCCTTCTTAAAACTCCACCTCTCACCCTCTTTTTCCTCCTTTAAGGTACTCCTTAAAACCTAACTCTTTGACCAAGCTTTTGTACCCTAATATCTGCTCATGGTGTCATTTTTTTCATGATGTGCTAGCGAGCTTTTTACTACTTTCAAGGTGTTACATTAATACAAGTTGTTGGTAATATTGCAGGCTGAAGTTCCCATTTATCAAGATGAAGTGTCATCAAGGGTTATGAATATTCTTTCATTTCCCTCCGAATCTACTGTAACTCACCTCACTTTGCACCCTTAAAAGGTTGGGAGAGCTGAGTGTGGCATTCAATCACTCTGGGCTATATTTACTCTTTATCATGAAGGCCCCAAATGAGATAATAACAGGCCACTTTAAAAAAAAAAGTCTTCCGAATATTATATTGCCACTCAAAGGGCAAGTTAATTCCACAAGTCAGTAAAATTAAGCAGTCACACAGGGGAAGGGTCAGGGCTTTTTTATCAATGAATAACAATCAACATTTAAGAAGTTGTGAATACATCTTTGCGGTTGCAGAAATAATGTCACGATTTTCCTCTGAGGAAAATATCTGGTGACAATTTTGAGTCTGAGCTGAAAGAATAGCCAAGGACAATAAGATCACTTGGTAAACAGTGCACAGTAAGGATTGTGTAGCTGCCATAGGAGTTCTGACATGAGAAACATAAAGACAAGTTTTGTCTATGAAAAAGCAAGGAGTTATGATCAACCTTTATAAAACACTGATTCAGCCCCAACTAGAGTAATGTGTCCAATTCTGGGCGCCACACTTATAGGAAGGATGTGAAAACTAGAGCGTATATAGAAAATATTTATGAGAATGGTTCCAAGGCCGAGGGACTTCCTTTGCAAGGATAGATTAGAGAAACTGAGGCTGTTCTCCTTGGAGAAGAGAAGGTTGAGATAAGATTCGATAGAGGTATTCAGAATCATGAGGGTCTGAACAGAGTAGGTAGGGAGAAACTGTTCCCAATGGCAGAAGGATCAAGAACCAAAGGACACCAATTTAAGGTGAACAGCAAAGTAACTGAGAGCAACATGAGTCAAATCTTTATTACGCAGCTGGTGATTAGGATCTAGAATGCACTGCCTGAGAGTGTGGTGGAGGCAGGTTCAATCATGGCTTTCAAAGAAGCATTGGATAATTATCTGAAGAGAAAAAAATTTGCAGACTATGGGGAAAAGGCATGGAAGTGGGACTAGGTGAGTTGCTCTTGCAGAGAGCTGGCATGGACAACAGGCAAAATGGCCTCCTTAGAATCCCACCAGAAGGGGCAAGTTATGCTTTGCTATACTGACCATTTTTCCATGACCAACAACTCATCAGTATGTAAATAAACTTGGATCCCTTGTCTAAAAAACTACTGTAACCATTCTATAATTCCACTCTATGATTCTAAGTTTTTGCACACCTGGGAGGGACATATATGAACTAAATCTTCAAGTGCAAGATTTGGACTTTCAAAAACACAATACAGTTTGCAATCTAGTGACCCATAACAGGTGGTGCAAATGGTTCAGGAAGTTTCTGTCCGTCATTGTGGGATGCACATATGCATGTAATTAAAGCAACATCAAAACCACAGAAAAAAATGAGCTTATTCCCTTCCTTTTGTTTGAGAGAAAAGCCATGCTGGCATGAAATGTTCATTCTCATGGGAGAGACAGAATCGTAATTGGTATTTTAGAATCATTAAGCTGGAATTCTTCAATGGACACCATTGCTCATTGGGGTGAGGAAAACAAGGTTTATTACAAAGTTGAATGACATATCTCTACATTATTGATTACACATCTCACATGGGCTATTAAGGCAATGAACAATTGTAAATGGGAATCAATTAAGTGATGAAGGGGCTCAACATTTGGATTCTTTGTCAAACAAACTACACAAGCTTATTTATGTAGTGATGAGTCGCTGGTCATGGAGAAATGGTCAGTATAGCACAACAGAGTCCCACCAGAAGAGGTAAGTTATAAGTCAACAGGAATATAAACGAAAACTGAGCATGACTGAGCTACTTGGGGACAGCTACAAATCCTGGATCGCTCAATATTTCAGAATGTTGCAGCACAGCATGCTGCCATCTGCATGCTGCTGTTTGTACTGACACCTACAGAGTGCCATCTCCAATATGCTCCCATCCTCTTACACCTTTCATTTCAAATCTTCCTCTAAAAAGTATCTTCCACTTTCCTTATAAAAGCTATTAAAGATTCTCAACCCACCATGATTTCTGGTATGCCATTTCACGCCCACATCCAGACAAATTCTGTTGAACTTTACACAATGCATCAGTTTCAGTAGAAAAAACCAGGCACTTTGTGAGTACTGTCTCTCAAATGCAGAGCATTGATTTAACTGTCTGCCCTTCCCTTCCTCCAATGTTTTTGCTTTGGGAAACTACCTTTTTTTTTCTCTGGCTGGCCCAGAGAAGGCTATAAGGAAGTAAGCAACACTAAGACTGTATTGGTGAACATTGCCAACTCCACAAAACAAGTTGAACACTATTTTTGGAAGCTAGCACAAGATTATCAAATATCAGTGACTAGTTGATATTTTTCATTTATTCCAACTAAAAGACAACTCCAAGAAAATGCCCTAGGATTACTTTATCATAGAACGTGATTGCTTTATCATAGAACATTCAAACACTGTGTGCTTTTAAAAATAAAGATACAGAGGTGTATTTAATACATGAATGCCCATGGGTAAAGCCTCTGTAAGAACTAGCAATATTCTTTCAAAGAAACTTTAGCCCAAGGAGGGTAAATTAATGCCATTAGTAAATGGGGCTGTTTTACAATCTACCTAATGACATTGTAACTTGTGTTTGGATCTAGGACACTGTACAATCACTATCTCTGACAATGAGGCAGCCACATTGCTATTTCAGCATGGAGACAACTATTAAGGTGGCTTTAAAATCAAGGCAGACAAGTTGGGACTCGACTCTTGTACTCCACACTTGGATTCCATGCTGAATGTGCACAGCTATCCCCAAAGGTTGACGCAAAAACCTGGTAGGACAACAGTGCTCAAAAGCCAACAGTGCATCGGCCTTGTTGGTATATTTTTGTGAATCTGAACATAACTTATCGACCTGCTGCAGCCCAACCGGTTTGTAATTCTTACCAGGAAAATTAAAGAAGGGTAGCCAATCAAAGCAATGGCGGTAGACAGCTTCCGTTTGTTGCCTCCACTGTACGTCGCCGCAGGCTTGTCCGCATATTTTGTGAGTTCCAGTTTATCAAGTGCCCAATTTATAACCTAGAGAAATGGAGTCAAGAGGGTAAAAAGTACTTTTAAGTTTTGAGAAAAAAATTAAATCCCTGTCCACTGATTTTTAAAACCAATGTCAGTGACAAGCTCTTCTAAGTCAAATAAACAAGTTAATAAACATTTTTCTCTATATTTAATAACAAAACCACCTCATGATGCATCCTTTTTAACATTTTTATTCCATTTCCCACAGCAGCCACCTTGGCCTTGCCAATCACTGTCTAATTCCAAATGGCTGTGCGTTGTGGGCATATGCCCAACCAAAGTCTTCTTACAGAGAAACATTACAGCTAGTTGTTAGAGGGCATATTTATGACTGAGCTGGATTTAAATTCACATCCTAGAAGGGGAAAAGAAAAGGGTAGTTACTCATCATCTGAAGCATGTAGTTAGCTGCCAATTTAATGTTCATAGTGTGGGAAACAGGGTCAGGGTAGAAATAGCTAGGAGTATGTAAGCTGTCACTCTATGTCTACCTACAAGATGATGACCCTGGTGAGATTTTAAAGATTTATTTGTGTGTTAGCTGGTGCCTAGGAGCGAACAAAAGTGCTCTGGTAATATTTTGACTGGAACACAAGGTGGTCTCATCTGTCCCATTATTTATGCTATAGATCCTGTGGAGCTACTGAGGCAGATTCACTTCATCTTTGTACTCCACACATTTGATGTACAACTTAATCATCACTGAAGATAATATAACTGCCGTGGTTTCAAACCCTGGAATAACACTACAGGAAGATATCCTCTTGTGGTTTTAAGAAGAAAGTTGTAAATCTCTTTACCTTCCATCCCAGAGTTTAGGAGGTAGAGGCCTCTGCTCAAAGGAGAGCCAGAGAGATTTCTGTTTCAGTTAAGAATAACATCTGCAATCCTCCATCAGATTACTCTCCATGGGCATCACAAGTTAAATGGAATCAATCTTTGTGCAATGATGAAGAGTAACTTCTTTACCCTGTAAGTGGTCAGAATGTGGAACTTGCTACCACAAGGAGTAGTTGAGGTGAGTGGCATAGTGAATTTAGGGGAATCCAGGTAAGCATAGGTGGGAAAAAGGAATAGAAGGATATGCTGAAAGGGTTAGATGAAGGAAAATGGGAGGAGGCTTGTATGGAGGATAAACACTGACATAGAATAGTTGGACCCAATGGCCTGTTTCTGTACCATAAATTCATATAACAGACACCTGCTACACAGTAAAATCTGCTCTGCAACTTTCATTGATGCAAGTTTACACCAAATGTTCTGTTTCCCTCAAATCGTCGAAGGGCTGCAGTAATAAACAGCTTTATTGGTAAGCTTTAATAGGCCATAGGAATTAGAAATTCTTCATTTTTCAGTGTATACATATGACTCGGCTAGTGACAAGTATACAATTCCTGAGGCAAAACCCGGCAATAAATATATATGACCACTAATGGAAGAGGAAAACCTAGGGGACCATTTTTTATTTGCTTAAAGTACATCCTGATGTTTAGAAAAACAAGTAAAATTCTTGCACCAATGAGGAGAGTTGGCTTTGTCTCCAGGGCAAGCCAGTGACATCACTAACAGTTCTCTACATTGCAGTCAGGGTCTTGATGTGGACTCACCTGAGAATACATTTTTTAAAAAAGAAGATTTTGGGAAAATACTTTGCACTAAAGGAATTTAGTTTGAATTCCCTTTCCCTTTAATAAATAATACAGTGACCTAAGGATATTTTGACCCATTATGTTCAGTAGGTCATTAAGCTCTTGAACTTAAACACAACAAATACTCATGTGAAACATAAATGCTGGCATAAACCAGTAGGTGTGAATGGCCTGTTTCTGTGCTACAAATTCTATGTGATACTGACAATTGATTTGAGACTCTGTCCCCAACTCTTACCCTCTCTTCATCTTTCCAGGGGACTCCGCGTAGCCTGGTGTAGAGCTCCATGTGTTCCCGGGCGGTCAGCTCATCGAAAAGTGCATCAAACTGCGGACAGTACCCAATACTCTGCTGCACCTTCAGCAGGTCCTTGAGAATACTGCAACAGACAACACACAGGAGGATGAATGCCATGCAGGGCCACCTGGCATGGTGGTGGGGAATACTGAACTTTCCCCTGTGAAGTTCAGGTCCTGAATAGATGACTGGTAGCTGATTAAGGCTCAATGCATCACTGTGTTTTTCTTTTTCTCATTGTACCAAGCAACTCCTATTATTTACCTGTTTCTATTCACAAAGGCCTCGCCGCCAGTTGTACTCTCGTCCCCTGTCAGCATCTTGAATGTTGTTGTCTTCCCAGCTCCGTTCACTCCCAGTAACCCAAAGCATTCTCCAGGACGCACACCAGCACACAAGCGATCCACTGCCAGGATCCGGCCCATCCTACGTGACTTGTACACCTGTAGGTGTCATGGATAGAACAAGTGTGAACAAGACTGAACACCTTTTCTGATTGACTAATGATCAAACATAACCAGTGGAACTCACGGCAGCATTAAGTGTTAGCTAAGAATTTCTATACCCATTGGAAACTTAGCAGACATGATCTAATCAAACATTTTGGAAGACAAATCACATTGTACTGAAACTCTACATATAATCAGAACAGCCCCAGGATAACTTGTTATCTCAACTGTGTCACAGAATGATGCAGCACAGAAGGAGGCTATTCACTCCATCATGTTTGTGCCAGGTCCTTGAATTATCTAATTATTCCCACTTCCATGCTCTTTCTTCCATAGCCCTGCAAATGTTCTCCCTTCAAGTATTTATCCAATTCTCTTTTGAAAATTATTAATGAATCTGCTTCCATCATCCTTTCAAGTAGTGCATTCTTAACCATAATAACCAAAATAACCACTGCTTATTTTTTATTTAGTCACACAGAATTACATAGAATATACACAGCACATAGACAGGTCATACAGCCCAACCAGTTTGTTAATGTTCCACTCAAACCTCCTCCTATCCTTCCCAATTTTGCAATGTTGCCTCTGCTATTTTTTGAAAACTACCTTAAATCTGTATCGACTGGCTACCGACTCACTGCTACAGAATACATTGTGCCCTTATTTAGTCCATCAAAACTCTTACAGATTTTGAACAAGCTGTTGAATCACCCCCACCCCCCTCCCTCCCTACCCCACAACCTTCTCTACTCAAAGGAGAATTAGAAAGATTTCCATCCTGTCGGACTTGCCATCCTGCAGATAAGACTTTAAACTGAGGCCCTGTCTGCCCTCTTGGGTGGATGTAAAAGAGCACTATTTCTAAGAAGAGGGGAGCTGTCCTTAGTATCCTGGAGAATATTTATCCCTCAACCAACATCATTACAACAGATTATCCAATAATTATCGCATTGCCATTTGTGGGACCTTGCTATGTGCAAATTGGTTGCTCCGTTTCCTAAACTGGTGTGGATTTTACAGTCAACGGTGAACAAACAATGCTTGGTGTCCATTATCCTTATAGCTCTCACAAACATTTGTGCGCTTTTGTGTGGCAGTTTACAGTTACTGGGCATCCGAAGCAGTGTTGCACCCCATGCAGTGGATCTGGGATCCACTGTGTGAACAGACCAAGCAACAGTGTGTGTCATGAATTCAACCAAAGATATTGAAGAATCCACACTGGATTCTAATGTAAGTTAGAAAATTTGATTCAATGTAAAATCAGGGAGCAAAACATTGGCCCAGATCTTCCACGGAGCGTAATCATCGCCGGATTGCCGCTCCCCTCGAACTCTTGCCCGTCCCGACACTGCTCTGCATTTCCTGCCAGGTCTTCTGAACCTTGCTTCTCCAGAAGTGCAGAGCGCAGCATCCTTTAAAAAGCTCCAGTGCAGCGCTGTAGCATCAGGGAGAAGACAGGAGACAGATCCTTTTTACAGTACTAGCTGCTGCAAAAGTTTAAGTGCCCAGTGTGAATATCAGTGAATGGATGAACGTTAATGAACGGGTGATTGGATAAATGTTTGTGAATGGGCGGAATGGTAGGGTGGCTGAGGTAGAAGGTGAAGTGGCAGGTGGATAGGATGGTATGTGGGTAGGGTAGGTCAGGGTTAGTTGGGTCGGGAAGGAAATTGGGTCAGGGTGTAAATGCGTGGTTGGGGTAGTCAGGTTGGGTTGGGGGTTAGTTGGGTGCTGGAAATAGTCAAGTCTGGCTGTGGGGGAGGGTTAGTCTGGTGAATGGGGGTTAGCATGTTTGAGAGGGGTAGTTAGGTCAGGTTGGGGGAGTTAGTCGGGGGGCTAGTCAGGCGGGCGTGGGGAAGTAGGGATGGGTCGGGGGGTGGGGATCAGTTCTGTAGTTACTCAAGAGTTTGTCTAACATTTCTTGGGTAACCATTCAGGTAAATACCCTGGAACTGTCCAAAGCTCTGAATCTAGCTCACAGTTGGACATTCACAGAGGGTCCCAGTGAGCAGGGGAATTTCCCTTTGGAAATTCAAACTTTTTGGGCAATTCCCGTGGAGGTCAGTGCATCGGGACTTCCGTGGTCTCCCGACGTGCATCTTGGGTTGTAGGTCCGGTCTCTGATGATCCGAAGACCGGAAGTTCTGGGCCATTGAGAGGCAAAGTAGGATGAGATTAGGGAAAAGAATGAAAAGCAAATAATAATTTTAAATCTCCGACAATAATTAAAATCTGAAGGAAAGACACTTCAATTTTATAAAAGTAAATGTTCAGGGTCGGAGACATAGCTTGGCAATAATTAAGACTTATCACACCGTTAAAAAATTGGTTACACTTGAATGGACAAGTTCTAACTTTTTTGCCATGGTTAGTGGGTATCTAGTGGGTAAGTGCCACAACTTTTTCCCCTTCATGTGTTTCAATGCCAAATTTCTTGGCAAGATACTGTTAGGGCAAAGCTTCAGAAGGAGCAGGGCAACTCGGACAGCAACATACTGATTTCCACCTTTAACTGTGCATGTGCTAACTCTGGAATTTGCTGTCTTCTTTGCTCCTTAATTATGAACCATAAACACTGATAGTCCATTTGCAAAATCTAAACCAATGTAATGGTGATTACACCTTTTAAAAATCACTTAATTGGCTGTAAAGTGCTTTGGAATGCCTTCAGGCTATGAAAGGCATTGTGGAAATGTAAGACTTTCTTTTAAAGACAGAATTTTCAATGCTCCCATTCCACTTTGTTTTACCTTTGTCAGGTTCTGAATTTTAAGAACATCGGTGTCTGCATCTCCTCGCAACACACGTCGCCTCTCATTCCCCACATCAACATCGTCATCTTCTATTGGCTTGTTAGAAACTGGTAAGCGTCTGTTACACAGAAGGAATTAATACTTAAAACAAATACTTAAAAACAGACACAATTACATATCTTTATTATCATGGTGCACACATTATACACCAGTATCTTGCTCAACAGAAACCATGAGATCACAATATAGGTTTGGCTGCAAAAGTCCTCAAGTCCACATCCACAAAATTAACAACAGACCTATTATGGCACCTGCCACTTCTTCATTGAGTCTAATATCCCTATATCACTGCCACCTCGCTCAACTCATCCACATTGTTAAATTATCAGACTGCTTATCTGACATTCAGCATTGATGCTCAGAAATTCCTCTAACTAAATAATGGGCAGGCTGACGCCATTGTTTTTGGTCCCCACTCCAAACTCCATTCCCTAGCTACTGACTCTATCCCTCTCCCTGGCAACTTTGAGACCAAACAAGACCATCGGAAACCTTGGTGTCATGTTCAGTGCCATATTTGTGCTATCACTAAGATTGCCTATTTCCACCTCTTTAACATCAACTAACTTCACCCATCTCAGCTCATCTGTTGCTTAAATCCTCGCTCATGTCTTTATTACCTCTAGACTCGACTAGTCCAACACACTCTGCCCTCTGTAAACTTGAGGTCATTCAAAGCTCTGATGCCCATGTCCTAACTTGTACTAAGTCCCATTCACTTATCACCTTTGTGCTCGCTGACCTATGTTGGCTCCCATTCAAGTAAGGTCTTGACTTTAAAATTCTCATCCTTGTTTTCAAATCCCTCCATGTCCTCACCCCTTCCTATCTCTGTAATCTCCTCCAGTTCCACAACCATCAAGGTATCTGCGTTCATCTAATTCTGGTCTCTAGTATCTATAATTTTAACCAGTCCACCACTGATGGCTGTGCTATCAGCTGCCTAGGCTCTAAGCTCTGGAACACCCTCCCTAAACCTTTCCACCTCTCTACCTTGCTTTCTTTCTTTAAGACACTCCTTAAAACCTACCTGTTGACCAAGGTTTTGGTCATCTGGCCTAATATCTCTTTATGTGGCCTGGTGTCATGTTTTGTTTTATAATACTCCTATGAGTTTCATTACGTTAAAAGTGTGAACTAAATACAAGTTGTTGTTGTCCCATCCAAATCCAAATGTCCATGCACACATTGCATAACCATCTGTCAAGAAATATGTCTTGAATTTATGGCCTCTTGTTGCCTGGGTGTATCTGAACATATTACCCTTAGTTGATTTTCACTATCCCATTAAATACCTTATAAAGCTGTATGATACCCTTTGAAAGATCTCTTCCAAGGTGAAAAATATGTAGCCATTTCCCGAAATTCATGCCTTTAATACCAAGGATCAGCCTCAGTGCTCTTCTTTTTGTAACTTTGGCTTCGCTACTAAGTATCTTTTAATGATAGTTTCAGGGGAGTTTTCATAAGTTCCAAAGGGGAGGACGGGGAAGAGAACATATTCAGCAGTGTGCAATTCACACATTTAATCAGGCTGCCACAAAGATCACGGGGGTAACTCATGCACTTTTCTGACAAATATACAAAAATCTTCAATGATTTTTTGTCAAGTTGCAACTCTAGATGGTACACGGGCTTACAGATGATACCTGTCCCCATGGTCACATAAAACATACTTACTGTGGCTTTCGGAAGAAGTTATACTGGCACATGATAGTGATGAAGAATCCCACAAACCCTTCTATTGTCATGGCAACTAGGCCTCGTGTCACGATGTCCCATTCAAAAGGGGATTTCATTTTGCCAAACTGGCCTGCAGGGAGAAATTATGCACATTCGAGCTAAACCCATTTTACAGAATACACAGACTTCACTCTATTCATTTCTCAATGGCAAAAAAATTATAATGAAATAAAGTCATCAAATTCACCAAGAAAAGGCCTGAACTATTGATGCTAACTCTCAATACTGTGTATGAGAGCTTGGCACTGTGCCCACACATTGACTAGGTGCGGAATGATCACACAGGTGAGCAAATGTTGAACTAGATCTCAACATGAATCAGAAACTTCAGGAGACCAGGACAAAGGGATGACAGAAATGAGAGTGACCTCCCCATTAACACACAGAAGTAGCAGTGCAGAATATTTCAATGACATGTTGAAATGGGCAAGGGTGTAACCAGTGGCACTGTTGCTGGCTGCGGCTTTTCCAACTGATATATCCCTAAGTGTCATCTTGATTGGTCAACTTTTTTTTCTTGAACGATCAGGTTGGTCACTGAAATCTGGTTGCACTGTTTGTTGGTTTATTTTTTGGTCAGTTATTTGTTTCACATAGAAACCTGTCACTTATGCTAAAAAGTCTCTGAATCAAACAATTGAGAATTCTACATAAGTGAAGTTTCTTTTTGCCTCATAATGGAATGCATACACGCTATCGGGACACACCCCACTGCACATAATTAAGTTGTAGTTTGGCAAGGGTCAAGGGTTAAATGTGTGCTGATTTACTGCTACAGCTTAACCAGCTGAAACAACATACCTGATTACACACCTTACTTTGTCATCTGCTTACTTGACCCTTTGGGCGAGGTTTCATGCCATGGGTCCAGAACATCACTGTGCCACTGAGCTCTACTCTCGCAGATTCCAATCAGCTAATTAACCATTATTTTGGCAGCAAAGTCTAGGGCAGTAACTGAGAGAGGTGCAGAGCTGGGCTGGGGGAAGCATGACTGACTGACAGAAATCTGGTGAAAAGGCCAATCAGATGACTCTGACAGTACAGCACAGGCCACAGCACTGCCTGGGGTATATGTGAAGATACATTCAGGCTTCTTGTCTTTTATTTCTTTGTTTTCTTTACTCAGCTCACTAACACTCTCTCTGAATGTGAAACTGCAATAGAATGACATGATAGAGTGAAAAGTATAATAGAGGCTGTCTGACTGCAATTGCAGAAATGCTACTAAATACATTAAATCCTATTGGACATTGTTGTTTAATATAAAATAATGCTCTTGCTGTCAAATTCATCCCATTTATATTGTAGAGAAGATTTGCTGGTAAGTGATAACTGTCAATGTTAGCACCCACATATCCTCAACCTTTCATGAACAGGACTTGAATAGAACTGTGGATGCATTGGCCTCATATGCGTACAGTTATTAAAAGTCTGCATTTGCAATTTTGTCAACCTAGGCTGGAACCTTTTCATGTACAATCCGCTCCAGGCCAGGAAATGCTAGAATGTATAACTGGGATGAATTCTGGCCAGACTAAGATGGTAGACATTTTAATTCTCTGTATTCAGCCTCTTACACCGGGCAAAAGTTTAGTGTCCCCTGTAGGTGGGTTTGCAGGTTGGGAGGGCAGGGGTGGCCATAAAGTTCTGTGGGTACCTTTCCTGCACCCCCGACTTGGTCGCAATTTAACGAGTAGCGGGTGAGGTCTCAGGCCTGCTTGGGCAGCAATGGAGGCTCAAGGGCCACGTATCAGCTGGTGGGAGGAGTTTGGCAACAGGTTGGAAGCCCAACAGGTAAGCCTACTTGGGCCTTGAACTGAAAGGGGTTGGGGGGGCAGTGGGAGATGCCTCCACCACAGGCCCCCTTTTCTGATCAGAGGCTGCTCCCGAGGTCTGCTCTCCAGTGCCCCCCACCCTGGTGCTCCTTCCCACCTGGCTTGTGCACCCCAGCCATTGCCCCCCCTTAGCTTCCTCTCCTGGCCCCACTAAGAATAACCCCTCCACTCCTACCTCCCCACACCCTGTCCCCACCCCCCCCCCCCCCAAACCCCCCAACCCCCTGCCCCCCTGCCAACTGGCTCTTTTTTTGCTGTGATTGAATGCAGTCCCAGAAGTAGCCTCTGCTTCTGATGGTGCTGCTGGGACCAAAAACCTGCCACCCAATCAGGTTAGCCGGCAGCTCTCAGAGGCAGGACTTTGTCCCCATATAGGGGTGGAAGTTTTGTCTTAGCCACTTAATGCTCCTCTGGGCTCTAAATGGCTGCAGGCAGCCTGCTGGAATGAGGGCAGGTTTCACAGCGACCTTTAAAGCAACACCCATGAAATCCTGCCCACCTTTATAATAAACTTCAACAAAAACTCGAGAAACAGCACATCCTCTTTCAATTAAGCACTTGACAGAACTTATGGGCTCGACAATGAGTTCAACAATGTTAGATCATAAGCACTCCTCCCATTTGCTCAGGTGCAGCTGCTGATAAGAATCCTGTTGTTTATTAAATGTCTCATGCTTTCCACCCTATCATTTATCTTCCCTTTTGTTCTTTCCTCACCTTCTCCCATTTCCCGGCCTCAGTACTTGCTTAAAATTTGTAGTGTCTTCCAGCTCTGGCATGGACCAGAAACATTAATTCTAGTTCTTGCTCCACAGATGCTGCCTCACCTGCTGAGCTTTCCCAGCACTTTCTGTTTATGTACAAAAGAGGTTATATTCTGATGTTGTTATGGCATCCAAAGGTCAGATGCACTGAGCAAGCACCCCTGTCCCAAGATGAGACTTGGTGTTTCCCTTGGCATCAGTGTTGCTACGTTATTTTATAGCAGGTTTGACACTGAACAGCACCCCATAAAGGAAGCTATATCTTGGTTTCTGTGAAGCACAATTGCTCTAATGAAGTCATTTCTTCCCAGTGCACTTTGTTTTATTTATCTGCTGCTGTACCTTAAACCTCTTTTTTGCCTAACCAAGTACATCATTCAATTTGAACCTGTGACCAAGGAGATGCTGCAGTGAGTCCTGAGTGTCCGGGAGGAGCAGGGGCAAATTAAGATCCTTAAGACACGTGGTCATGTCACCTGATAGAGACAACAGAAGGTAGCTGGTATTTTGTTTCACCAAGGGTTAGCACCTCAAGAAAGGAAGAGAATACATTTTTTAAAAACATCTCACATGGGAGAATGATTAAAAAGTTTACACAAAGGTTTTTTTTAAAGTATATTGATCTCCATGCAGCAATCGTTTTCATTGATAAGGAGGCCAGTATAATTCATTTGTTGCCCATTCCCTCTGCAACCCGATTTTGCACTCATGGCATCTCAGCCTTTAGGAATTCTTTCCCAAAGCACTTTACCTCATCGACACCACTCTGTCTTCAAAAGCCTTTTAAGCAACTCCCACTCTAGCCTTCCTTCTGGCCTCATACCCATCCAAAATTTCCTGTTCTGTATCCCCGCAAAACGTCCTTCTCTCCTGCTCAGTGCGCACTTTTCTCTCCTTGCTAAGAATTCTGATGTTCTGATGTATTTTACATGCTTAAGCTTTGTTCTAACTGAGGCTGGAGTTCTGCCTTTATTTTATTACTGCTCCTTTCAGTAGAGCAAAAACTCACTGGAATGTACAAAAAAATCCTCTAGGATCAATGTGTAAATCAACTGACACTCATCGCATTAGTGACATTGGAATGAACTTTTGCTTGCACCATGCCATCATATCAATCCCACAGTCCATTAACAAATGCAGATGGCTCTACAAAGGAGGCCTGTAAACAGCAATACTGGGTATGGATCCACAGAATGGCCAAATGCTTACTTTCCCTTTTTAATGGTCAACTAATAGTCCTGGGTAACACTTCTGTATTTACCTATTTTTGCATAGTATTCATTGATGTACTCATTGTAGGCCATTTCCATCAGTCCGTGGCCCAGGTTATAATTCGGGAAAATGAGGAAACAGGATTTCAGGTAGCCATTCACAGCTTTCAGATCCTGTGAAGTGAAGCATGAGAAGGTAAGTGACATTGGAAACACCCAACTCTATCAAATCAAAATAAGTGCATGGACCTTTATAATACCATTATTGGTTAAAAACAGCTAGAATTAGCGTAGAATTTTTTTTAAAAATGCTCAGTAGTACTCAATTTTATACCTTAATGGAGACCCACCATTTTGTGATCATTAAGGGTGGTGTGTATCTGCCTGTCTCCACCATTTATTTTCAGTGCTGGTGAATCAGTACTGGGGTCCACTGGAGTGCCAACCTACACTTCCGTTCCATCAATAAAACATATTGCTAGCATAGAATGCAGCTGCCCAGCAGGGTTTTGTCCAGGGCCAGGAATAATATTACATTTAACAGATGGCGAATAAAGCTTTTCCCTTTAAAATAAAGATGCAGTGTCACCAAGAATCCCTGTCTTGGAGGAAGAGGAGTTTGATGGGAAAAGTAACCTGTTTGACATGTCCAACCTTCCCCTGTTGCCAGCTCACCAAATGCCTCTTTTTACCTGTTTTAGGCTCCGGAATTGGGAAAGGTACTTTACACATCCCAGTTAATGGTCCTGCTACATGTCAGCCTTGGTTGAGTGGTAGCATTCCCACCTCTGAGTCAAAAGGATCTGGTTTCAAGACCCAGTCCAGGAACATGGATGCATAATTAGGCTGAGACTTCAGTGCAGTACTGAGGGAGTGCTGCACTGTTAGGATTGCCATCTTTTGGGTGAGGTCTCGTCTGTCCTCTCAGGTGAACGTTAAAGGTCCCATGTCGCTTTTCAAAGAAGAGCAAGGGAGTTCTCCGCTGTGTCCTGGCCAATATTTATCCCATAACCAACAATGAAAGTAGATTATTTGGTTATTACCTCATTGCTGTTCATGGCACCTGTGTGCAATCTGGCTGTCGCATTTACCTTATAATACAACCGTGACTACAAATTCATTTGTTGTAGAGAGATTTGGGATGTTGTTGAGGTAGTGAAAAGTGCTTCATAAATGCAAGTTCTTTCTTTCTGTCTATGTAGCTAAAGTTTTGAAGAGGTCTCTTCAACTAATTCTACTGCAAGCCACTTGTGTTAACTTTGTTTAATTTTATATTTTCAGCTAGGAATTGCCATGGATAAAAAAAAAATCGGAATGTTTTCAGCACTTATTTAATGCTTACTCCCATCTGCAATTTTCCATTTCTTCCCTCATAATTCTTTCCCCCTCTCCTGAAGCTGCTGATACCTCACCCAAGTGGCCAATCTTCGTAGTTTACCATAGAGAATCACTGTCAGCAAGGGATGCAGAGACACAGCCAACCACAATCCTCAAAATCTGGTCTACTTTCAACAAGAGTAACTGGGTCATGATCAGGAGTTGGAACCAATATGCAGCTCCCTATCCCAGGCGATTGAGGCCCATTGGTACTCCTCCACTTTTGACCGGCTTAGACGAGCACACCCAACACAGATCGGAGATTGACCCTATGATCTAACTGGTCTTACTTAACCAGTTGAGCTATTAGAAGACTCCTTGTCTCTTCCTTCTATGTTGCATTCATCATCTCAAAACATTCCCTCCATCATAAGATCAGAAGTAGGGATGTTTGCTGATGATTGCTTGGTGCTCAGTACCATTCATGACTCCTCGGATAGTGAAGCAGTTCATGTCCATATCCAGCAAGACCTGGAAAACATTCAGGCTTAGGCTGATAAGTGGCAAGCAACATTCATGCCTCTCATGTGTCAGGCAATGACCATTTTCAACAAGAGGGAATATAACCATTTCCCCTTGATATTCAAAGGCATCACCACGCTGAATCCCCTACTATTAACATCCTCTAACATTGACTAGAAACTTAACTGGACTAGCCAAATAAATACTGTGGCTACAAGAGCCGGTCAGAGGCTGGGAATTCTGCAGGGAGTAACTCACCTCCTGGCTCCCCGAAGCTTTTCCACCATCTAAAGGCACAGGTCAGGAGTGTGATGGAATACTCTCCACTTGCCTGGATGAGTGTGGCTCCAACAACACTCAAGAAGCTCAACACAATCCAGGACAAAGCAGCCCACTTGATCGGTGCCCCGTGCACTGCAGCAACTCACCAAGGCTCCTTAGACAGTACCTTCCAAACCTGCAACCTTCACCACCTAGAAGGACAAGGGCAGCAGATGCATGGGGACACTACCACCTGGAAGTTCCCCTCCAAGCCACACACCATCCTGACTTGGAACTATATCGCTGGACCTTCACTGTCGCTGGGTCAAAATCCTGAAATTCCCTTCCTAACAACACTGTGGGTGCATCTACACCACATGGACTGCAGTGGTTCAAGGTGGCAGCTCATCCACCACCCTCCTGAAGGCAATTCTGAATGAGAAACAAATGCTTGCTTGTCAGTGATGTTCACATCCCATGAAAGAATAAAAAGAACAAATGGATCACTGTTGCTTTTTCTAAGAGAGTATTATCACTGTTGCTGCTAAGGCAAATGTAGCAGCATATTTTGCAGAGCAAAATCCTACAAACAGCAAATATAATGCCAGACCAGTTTATCTGTTTTTGGTCATGTTTAATGAAGGAGGAATTTGTCCAGGGTATCAGGAGAACATCTTGGATTATACCACAGGATCTTTTAAGCCTGTGTTAACGAGTACGGAGAGGTTTGGTTTAATAAGATGACGAAGAGCACTATGATTAAAACAACTTTGGAAAAGATTGCATAGAATCATTAAATTTAACACCTTTAATTTTGTTGGTTTCTTTGCACTTTTGGATCATTTTGTTTAAACAGTGACTGTTGTAGATGTGCTGCCCATGTATGGCTGAATGTGACAGTGCATTCAATATGGTAGAAGCGGCCCTTAGCCAAGGGTACTTCAAGGTTTATCACTTCAAATTTGTGTTTTGATCCATCTTCACGCTACTGGGTCAGTACATCTGTCCACCTTGTGGGAGCCCCGTCAGTATGACAACTACAGCAGTTTATTGAAGAAGTCTGGTCACCACCACCACCTTCTTAAAGCAACCAAGAACGGTCAATAATATGCGGCCTTGCCAGTAATGGCCACAGTCCAGATACATAAGTTCTAAAGTTCAGCAATGAAAGCAGCAGCCAATCACTGTTTAAACCAAAACAAAGCAATTGACAGAAACAAAACCAATTGTTCTCCATACCATATATACTCATGTAAAAGTCGAATTTTTAGGCCAAAAGTCATGGTGTTGACTTTTATACAGGTAATGTTTTCCAGGGGTTGATGTGCCTGCTTGATTTGGGGCTAAGTGAAATCCAAAAAAGACTGTTGCAAAGGAATAAAATAAAAACCAACAACACTAAAAAAATTCATATTAATTATCATTCATAATCTGATCACTTTAATCATTTGAATAAATAAAAACAAGTAGAAACGTTTTAAGTATTTACTTACCAGTACTTATTTTCATTAACATATGTACATTTATAATGAAACAGAATCTGGTCACCACATTACAGGAAGGACATAATTGCTCTGAAGAGAGTGCAGAGGAGATTCACAAGAATGTTGCCAGGGCTTGAAAACTGCATCTATAAATAAAGACTGGATAGGCTAGGGTTGTTTTCCTTAGAACAGGGGAGGCTGAGGGGTGATCTAATTGAGGTGTACAAGATTATGAGGGGCCAAGATAGGGTAGACAGGAAAGGCTTGTTTCCCTAGCTGAAGGATCAATTACCGGGGGCATAGATTTAAGGTGATTGGTAGAAGGATTAGAGGGGGCATAGGAAAAACTTATTCACCCAGAGGTGGTGAGCGTCTGGAATTCACTGCCTAAACTATTGGTTGAGGCCGAAAAGCTCAACTCATTTAAAAGGTGCCTAGATCTGCACCTGAAATGTTGTAACCTGCAAGGCTATGGACTAGGTGTTGGAAAGTGGGATTAAAATGAGTGGCTGTTTTTTTTGTTTCCTCTTTTTTGGGCTGTAGCAGGCATGATGGGCTGAATGGCTTCTTTCTGCACCATAACTTTTCTATGGTTCTATGAATCATTAACATCTCCAGGATTATACTTTGGCTCTAAAATTTTTGGACTTTCATCCCTGAAAAACTAGAGTCTATTTTTCCATGAGGTGTATGAAAAAATGATAGTTTCTTGGACCCAAAAATCAGGGGGTCGACTTTTATATGAGTATATAAGGTAATGGTCTTGCATCAGAAAGCGTGTATGACACACAATCCAAAATTATAATAACATTATCAGAAACAACATAGTAAACATTACAAATGACTAACAATAGACAAGAATCTGAGAAATAAGTCGCACAAGATGGTTACCAACCGCTTGACTTTTGCACTCTGACTTGCACATTGTAGAAAATGTGTCTGAAGGAAAAGTAAAAGAGCAGGATCAGAAAGGAATACAATAAGTTCACACTGCTTGAGTACCCACCTTGTCATGCTCAAAGAGTTGAAGCAGGAATGTGGCAACTGTCGCTGTGATACCAATGAAGAGGTTGATGACAATCAAGAAAACATAGGCTGTACTGGGAACCTCGAACCAGAAGGAAGCTGGATACATGATTGGAGTGATTGACCAACTGTGGAGCAAGCAACAATAGTAAAGGTAAGTGTTCATGTCCCTACTTTCAAGTTTGTGCTTCTCCCTTTTTTTCGGTCATTACATAATGCTGCCCACCAAGAGGGTTCCGAGGCATGGGGCAGCTCTTTACTGATGAGACTCTGCAAATGCGATAAAAGACACCACCTACTGACTTTCCCCCTTTTCCTGAATGGAAGCTTCTTGATCCAACTGTTATGATATGGCAGGTGGTATTTGCCAGGCTGACCAAATCCCCAAGGGGAGAATCTTTGGCTCGGCAAGCGGGGGCGGGGCCCACTCGCCGAGGAAGTAAAATGACGCAAAGTGATGTCGGGCATGCATCCCGACGTCTCTGCACGTCATTTAGATTTTCAATTCGACGGGCACGCAGCCGAGCTGGCAAAGCGTCCGCCGAACTGTCAAAGGCCTATTAAGGCCATTTAACTAACAATTAAAATAATTAATGGAGCTGCCCATCCAACCTTAAGGTTGGGATGAGGTTTCATGAATGATTAAAGTTTTCTTGAAATTCTTTATTGAAATTAATGCTCATGTCCCAGCTCATGTGACAGTTTCACATGAGGGGACATGTCAGAAAATTTTTTCAACTTTATTGAATTGTTAAAACTTAAAACTAACCGCCTCAGGGAGATTTCTGTGCTCTTTCGTGTACATGCACGAAAGAGCACACTCCCAACTCAGGCAACCGCAATCCCCCCCCCCCCACCCCCCAACCTTCTAGGTGCACATCACACTGGGTGGGCCTTAATTGACCCATCCACGTAAAATGGCAGCACGGACCTGATGGGGGACGCCGATTGGATCCGTGCCCGCCCCCGCACAGCCCCACTGAGGGGTGGAAAATTCTACCCCAAAGGAAACTTGGCTATGCTATTACAACCATTTTGCAATTTGCATTTATTACGAGAAGGCTTGTGCACTAAAGTCAGAAGTAATGAGTCCACTAACACCTTTAGAGATTTTAAAGATTAAATTAAAATATCTTAACAAAAGAAGAACGAACTGAAACACACACAAGATTACAGTTACACAATTATAACAGTTCCCAAAATTTCTACTTAACCAGACTTCCACTATACACCCCCTTTAAGTCAACAGTCCAAATAGATTACCAAGTTATAAAGTCATCCAGCAATATTACCACATGCCCCACTGGACAATGGACTACCAAAGGCTTTTAACATAACTACTTTGGTCACTGGAACAGCAAACTTTTGAAAGGTGGCCAGTGGCTGGAGGCTAGGGGCTGGAGGCTAGGGGCTAGGGGCTGGAGGCTAGGGGCTGGAGGCTGGAGGCTAGGGGCTAGTGGCTGGAGGCTAGGGGCTAGGGGCTAGTGGCTGGAGGCTAGGGGCTAGTGGCTGGAGGCTAGGGGCTAGTGGCTGGAGGCTAGGGGCTAGTGGCTGGAGGCTAGGTGCTAGTGGCTGGAGGCTAGGTGCTAGTGGCTGGAGGCTAGGTGCTAGTGGCTGGAGGCTAGGTGCCAGTGGCTGGAGGCTAGGTGCCAGTGGCTGGAGGCTAGGTGCCAGTGGCTGGAGGCTAGGTACTAGTGGCTGGAGGCTAGGTGCCAGTGGCTGGAGGCTAGGTGCCAGTGGCTGGAGGCTAGGTGCCAGTGGCTGGAGGCTAGGTGCCAGTGGCTGGAGGCTAGGTGCCAGTGGCTGGAGGCTAGGTGCCAGTGGCTGGAGGCTAGGTGCCAGTGGCTGGAGGCTAGGTGCCAGTGGCTGGAGGCTAGGTGCCAGTGGCTGGAGGCTAGGTGCCAGTGGCTGGAGGCTAGGTGCCAGTGGCTGGAGGCTAGGTGCCAGTGGCTGGAGGCTAGGTGCCAGTGGCTGGAGGCTAGGTGCCAGTGGCTGGAGGCTAGGTGCCAGTGGCTGGAGGCTAGGTGCCAGTGGCTGGAGGCTAGGTGCCAGTGGCTGGAGGCTAGGTGCTAGTGGCTGGAGGCTAGGTGCTAGTGGCTGGAGGCTAGGTGCTAGTGGCTGGAGGCTAGGTGCTAGTGGCTGGAGGCTAGGTGCTAGTGGCTGGAGGCTAGGTGCTAGTGGCTGGAGGCTAGGTGCTAGTGGCTGGAGGCTAGGTGCTAGTGGCTGGAGGCTAGGTGCTAGTGGCTGGAGGCTCCCTTCACCATCCACCCTCTGCTGAGACTTCACTCCAAACGCCTGTTTTATACCTCACTTCTTTGATAATTTGAACCTTGCAGTCTAATCAGCTCTACTTTATTTAAATTAGCCACACACACACACACAAACATAAACCTGCTTTAAAACATCCCACAATAATACTTGGAAAAATATGATAGTTTCTTGACATGACCCTGCAACTTCATAATAGCCAGGATGATATCAGGTGTTCACTAGATGGGGAATTACAGCTATGAATATGCTATGAACCCACATCTTTTCACACTGTGGTACATTGCACAGGCAGACTAGTGCTCTGTGCCACCTTGATATGACAGAGGTTAAGAGTTTTCAAAAACTTTAATTATGTTGGCTTTTGAAAGTTATTGCTCCCTTGTGAGAATGCAATAAGTGGCATTGAGACAATGCTGGTTAGAGTGGGGACAAAACCAATAGATGGTTTTGATTTTCTACCAGAATCAGGAACAGAGTTACCTGGAAGTTCCTCAAGTAGCTGTACTGTCACTGAATGAATCAAGGATTATAGGCCAGTTTTGGGCACCAAGGTAAAATACAGATGCTTGATCAGACAACTTATGAGTGCACCCTGAAGACTGCGATGAGAGTGGAACACTATGTTATCATAAAAGTAACCTCAATTTCCAGAAATAATCCTGGAGATTTGCTGTGATAAATTTGCCAAGTAACTAAATACAAACCAGCAGGTAACTTGTCACAAGGAAACACACAGCCAAAGGACAAATTCATGTAACAGGAATCAAATCAATACCAATGTCTTAAAGTCTGCTTTTTACATTGTCTGTATCTTCAAATCTAATGATTGCCCTTGGTGCTCCAGTCATTCTTCACAGTATGTCTGTAAGTTTGCTAACTTGATTTCGCACATCAGTAATTTCTTCGTGCTCCCTTTAAAGGTGCCTGTTTATTTTCCTGATGTTTCTTAATCGGATAAATCAAATATATAAGTATAAAAGCAATAAAACTGAGTGTGAGGTTAATAGGCCATTCATAGTCAGATTGACATGAATGAAGCCATCAGGACCAGAAGTGCCAATGTGGCACTTTTGGAACAGTTGTCATTTGAGGTCAATTATGTGCCATGAACTGCTATCAATCACTAGAGAGGAAGTTTGCATTCCCAGTATCTGGGTTACTTTTGAAATCTTCTGCAATGATGTTGGTTAAACTTGTGCCAGACA
The DNA here is from genome assembly GCF_964194155.1 of Cetorhinus maximus. Lineage (NCBI taxonomy): Eukaryota > Metazoa > Chordata > Chondrichthyes > Lamniformes > Cetorhinidae > Cetorhinus > Cetorhinus maximus. The sequence goes on from NC_135888.1 coordinate 42,048,995, forward strand.
ATACAATGGTTCCCCACCTATCTGGTGACATTTAGTGTTGGGTGTGAATTTGAACAACAAATGAAAGTTATGTTACTGTTACCACCTCCCTTTCCTTTCACAAAGGGCAATTTTCAGACACAATTATTGTTCTGGCACAAACTGAAGGCAAACCCACTGCCAGTAAGTATTCTCAGGTCCTGATTAATTCCCATGAGTACGCACTTTCCAACTTAGGCACGTCCAGGGTTACTTGCACAAAATTATTTTCTTCCAAGGCTGACTGTATCGACATGTGCCTCATTAAAAACTATTGTCCTGATTTTTTTTCCCATTATCCAGCTCGGAGGTGGAATAGTCTCAGTTACAGATATTGCTCTGGATGAGACAGTGAAACAGGCAATATTAGTCCAGGTGGGAGAAGAGATGGGGAGTAGGCGATCTTCTTTACGAGCTTAACTCCATAGTAATTTGTAGTAACTGAGGAAATCTACTCAATCAAGGACAATGGGTAATGGTCTAACACATGGTTTTAAATGCAAACTTTTGATGAGATCACTGGCAGGTATTAAATGATTAGGAAAAAACCACATACAACATGCACATAGAAGGATAAGAAATGATAATCACTTTAAAATCGAGAAATGTGTGTTTTTTCTGAGGGTAAAGTGCTGTATTTACTCCCATCTCCCTTTCAATCTAACACCAGCAACTGCTAATTACACTCCTAATTTCTCTCACATCTGAGAGTTCTTTTCATTAAATTATATAAAATTACACATAAATATTAAGCACTTACCAAAGTGATGCAAAGAAGAAATTATTGGTGCAAATCAACAAAAAAACTAAATTAAAAAGTTTTTGTAAAATGGTTATATCCTTAAACATTACTTCAGATTATCCAAAGGATGACTATTTTTACCCATCACACAATTGCATGCTAATGATTTATTCAACCTTCAACAATTCCACTCATCTTAACATGAAACATACAGTAGGTTTATTAGGTTTATTCTTTGGTGTTTGCAAATACTGATGAGTTCATGGGCTAAGACAAAAACAAATTGTTCACTGATTTGGAAGAGAGATTCTGTCACAATTTAGTGTTTAGACTCTATGTCTCTGTCATGATATGTGAATTCTTACTTAGCTCTAATATTAATAATGTTTGATAGGAGGGACACAAGAAAAAGGCATTGCAGCAGCAAAAAATGGTAATCTGAAGAATAGGCCAATTACTGCCTCATCAGTTGACTCTTTATCATCAGCAAAGTGATGGAAGGAGTCGTTGACAGTTCTATCAAGCAGCATTTACTCAGCAACAACCTGTTCTCTGGCACTCAATTTTGGTTCCACCAGGGCCACTCAACTCCTGATCTCATTACAGCCTTGGTCCAAACATGGACAAAAGAGCTGAACTCAAGAGGTGAGATGAGAGTGACTGCCCTTGACATCAAGGCAGCATTTGACCAAGTGTGGCATCAAGGAACCCTAGCAAAACTGAAGTCAATGTGAATTGACAGGGGAGGTGGTGACATAGTGGTATTATCACTGGGCTAGTATTCTAGAGACCCAGGGTAATGCGCTTGGGGCCTGGATTCAAATCCCACCATGGCAGATGGTGAAATTTGAATTCAATAAAAATCTGGAATGAAAAGTCTGATGATGCCCACAAAACCACTGCCAATTGTCAGGAAAAACCCATCGGGTTCACTAATGCCCTTTACCTAATTTACACTAATGTCCTTACCTGGTCTGGCCTACATGTGACTCTAGACTCACAGCAATGTATCTGACTCTTAAATGCCCTCTAAAAATCTCCACTGGTTGGATTCAAGCACAAAGAAAGATGGTTGTACTTTCTGGAGGTCAATCATCTCAGTCCCAGAACATCGCAGAAGGAATTCCTTAGGGTAGCGTCCCAGGTCCAACCATCTTCAGCTGCCTCGTCAATGACCTTCCCTCCATCATAGAGTCAGAAGTGGGGATGTTTGCACCATTCATGACTCCTGAAATACTGAAGCAGGTCCACATGCAACAAGACCTAGATGACATTCAGGTTTGTGCTGATAAGTGACAAATAACACCTATACCACACAAGTGCCAAGCAATGACCATCTCCAATGAGAGAGAATCTTCCCTTGACATTAGCATTGCTGAATTCTTTACCATCAACATCCAGGGGTGTTACCATTGACCAGAAACCCAACTGGACCAGCCACGTAAATAATGTGGCTACATGAGGTCAGAGGCTGGGAATTCTGAGGTGAGTAATTCACCTCCTGACTCCCCAAAGCCTGTCCACCATCTACTAGGCACAAGTCAGGAGTGTGATGGAATATGCCCCACTTGCCTGGATGAGTACAGCTCCAATAACACTCAAGAAGCTGAAAACCAACCAGGACAAAGTGGTCTGCTTGATTGCCATCCCATTCGCCACCTTAAACATTTACTCCCCCCACCTCTGATACACAATGGCAACAGTGTATACCGTCTACAAGATGCAACGCAGCAACTCACCAAGGTTCCTTCAACAGCACCTTCCAAACCTGCGCTCTCTACCACCTAGAAGGACAAGGGAAGTAAATGCATGGGACCTCTACCAACTGCAAGTTCCCCTCCAAGCCACAAACCATCCTGACTTGGAAATAAATCGCTGTTCCTTCACTGTCCTGGAGTCAAAATTCTGGAACTCCCTCCCTAACAGCACTGTGGGTGTTCCTGAAACACATGCACTGCAGTGGTTCAAGAAGGCAGCTCACCACCACCTTCTCAAGGTCAGTTAGGGATGGGCAATAAATGCTGGCCTAGCCAGCGATGCCCACATTCCACGAATGAACAAATATACAAAAAAAGCTAAGACCTAACAACTGCCATTTTTAGGATTCACATCCTCCTTTCTCTTCCTATTCCACACAAAGTGACATGGATCATGGCCTTTGCTGCATCTGCCAATGAGGTTTCATAACCATCAATAGCATACAATCTATAGAGTCATGAAAGGGATAGCTCCATCAGTATGTTTCCTCTCCCTGAGATACGGAGCTCCAATGATTATGGAGTTTCATGTTCAATCAAAGTCTGATTCCAGCTTTTGAGTCAAGGGAGTCAAAGTGAAAGGAAGCTGGCACAGTAATTGTGCCCTTGCTGTAATACAGCAGGATATAGTAATCACTAAATCTGTTGTTGGTATGAAGCATACTATAAAAATATGCTCACCTTTCTGTGTATTATTTTGACTGTATCCAATTTAGATCTATTGGCGCCCGTCCTTTAATTAAGGATGCACCTGAACTGGCTCCAAATACTCCCTTCAAGAAAACTGAGTTAAGGTTCAATCCAACACTTGTGCCTCACGTGCTGGATGCTTCACACAACACCACTGTGGACAACTGCACTGCTTTTACTGAACTATGGTCATATTTATTTTTAGCATTCAGTAGCTATTATTCACAATAAGTGCTTGTCATGAAAGAATGAGTCCAGGCTAGTCTTTTACCTCAAGCTGGTTTATTCTCAGGACAGCCCTGCAGCGTAACAGACTCACCCAGTCCCTTCCACACCGGCTTGTTACACTGCACTCACTTATATAGGTGAACCAATGCTCATCACCTGTTTTAACAATGCAGTTGTCTTAACAATGTAATTTCCAATCAACAAGATGATTGTTATTGGACCTTGACAATGTAATTACTGACACATTGATAGTAACTCCGGATAGGGAACCAATCACATACATCGTTTTTTTTTAGTTCATACTCCTTTCCATTGAACCAGTTTTCTGTTTGCCAGGGAAGGGTTTGTTTTATTTCTTTGAAAGTCAAAACACCACACCCAGAACATGTTTGTGCTCTAATTACTCGCTCCATTTCACAAATAAAATGGTTTAAACTGCATTTACCTTTGGTGATAACCATCAAATCAAAATGAAATTGAAAGGAATTTTAAAGGTTATTTTTGGAAAATTGATTACATTTCCTTGCAAGAATTTCTCCTGCCAACAATGATGAGAGTCGTTGGAACCATCTGATCTCAATATCCAATGCTGCTGTAAGTTAGTTTATGAAAATTTCTTCTGTTTGGTGTTTTCATGTAGGAAATCTTTAAAAATACACCCAAGAGTGTTTGACTCATAGAATCATAGATGTTTACAACACAGGAGGAGGCCATTCAGCCCATCGTGTCAGTGCTGGTCATCAAAGATCTGACTACACTAATCCCATTTTCCAGCACTTGGCCCATAGCCCTGGAGGCTATGGCAATTCAAGTGAATATCTAAATACTTCTTAAATGTTATCCGAGTTTCAGACTCAACCACCCTTTCAGGCAGTGAATTCCAGACTCCCACCACCCTCTGGGTGAAAAGATTTCTCCTCAACTCCCCTCTTAGCCTTCTACCTCTTACCTTAAATCTATGCCCCCTGGTTATTGACCCCTCTACTAACAGAAAAAGTGCCTTTCTATCCACCCTATCTATGCCCTTCATAATCTTACACACCTCTATCAGGTCCCCTCTCAACCTTCGCTGCTCCAAGGAAAACAACCCCAACCTATCCAATCTTTCCTCATAGTTCAGACCCTCCAGTCCAGGTAGCATCCTGGTAAATCTCCTCTGCATCCTCTCCAGTGCAATCACATCCTTCCTATAATGTGGTGGCCAGAACTGCATGCAGTACTCCAGCTGTGGCCTAACCAGCGTTTTATACAGTTCCAGCATAACCTCCCTGCTCTTGTATTCTATGCCTCGGCTAATAAATGTGAGTATCTCATATGCCTCCTTAACCACCTTATCTACCTGCACTGCTATCTTCAGGGATCTGTGGATGTGCATACCAACGTCCTTCTGATCTTCCGTACTTTCCAGGATCCTACCATTCATATTGTAATCCCTTCCCTTATTAGCCCTCCCCAAGTGCATTACCTCACACTTTTCTGGGTTGAATGCCATGCGCCAGTGCTCTGCCCACCTGACCAGTCCATTGATATCCTCCTGCAGTTTACGGCTCTCCTCCTCACTATTTATCACCCTACCAATTTTCGTGTCACCTGCAAACTTCCTGATCATATCCCCTACATTTAAATCCAAATCATTTATGAACACCACAAACAGCAACAGCCCCAGCACTGAGCCCTGCAAAGCCCCACTGGAAACAGACTTCCAATCACAGAAAGATCTCTTTACCATCACGCTCGGCTTTCTGCCTCTCAGCCAATTTTGGATCCAACATGCCACTTTGCCTTGGATCCCACGGGCTCTTACTTTCTTGACCAGTCTGCCATGAGGGACCTTATCAATAGCCTTGCTAAAGTCCATGCAGACCCCATGAAATGCATTACCGTCATCAACACTCCTCGTTACCTCCTCAAAATATTCAGCCAAGTTTGTCAAACACGATCTTCCCTTAACAAATCCATGCTGACTATCCCTGACTACTCCATGTCTCTCCAAGTGCAGAAACGTTCTGTCCCTCAGGACTCTTTCTAGTAACTTCCCCACCGTCGAGGTTAGACTGACTGGCCTGTAATTTCCTGGTCTATCACTTCCTCCTTTTTTTAATAATGGGACAACCTTAGCAGTCCTCTGGCGCCTCACCTGTGGCCAGAGAGGATTTGAAAATTACTGCCAGGGCTCCTGATATCCCTTCCCTTGCCTCCCTCAACAGCCTAGGATTCATCTCATCCAGGCCTGCGGATTTATCCACTTTCAAGACCACTAAACCCACTAGTACCTCCTCTCTCTCTATGTTAATTTCCTTTAATATTTTACAGTCCTTCACCCTAATGTCAATACCTGAGTCGTCCTTTCACATTGTGCAGACCGACGCAAAGTATTCATTGAGGACTGTATTCACGTCTTCCGGGTCCACACACAGATTACCTCTATGGTCCCTAATTGGCTCTACTCTTTCTCTAGTTATTCTCGTGCTCTTTATATATTTTAAAAAACCCTTTTGGTTTTGTTTTATTCTACCCACCAATGCTTTCTCATGCATTCTCTTAGCTTTCCTAATTTCCTTCTTAGGTTCCCCCTGCACTTTTTATACTCCTTCAGGGACTCTGCCATATTGAGCCCTCAGTATCTGCCATAAGCTTCTCTTTTTTTTCTTAATCCTAACCTTTATGTCCCTTGACATCCAGGGTTCTCCAGACTTGGTCCATCCCCTTTGTCTTTTTGGGAACATATTTGCCTTGTACTCTTGCTATTTCCTCCTTGAATGTCTCCCACTGCTCTGACACATTTATATCTGCATGTAGCTGCTCTCAGTCCACTTGGGCCATATCATATCTCATCTTAGTAAAATTAGCCTTTCCCCAGTTTAGAACTTTTATTCCCAGCCCAACCTTATCCTTTTCCATAACTATCCTATATCTAACTGAGTTATGGTCAGTATCTCCAAAATGCTCCCCTACTGATACGCCTTCCACCTGCCCAGGCTCATTTCTGAATATTAGGTCCAGAACTGCCCCCCCCTCCCTTGTTGGGCTTTCTAGTACTGGCTAAAAAAGTTCTCCTGGATGCAACTTAAGAATTTTTCTCCCTCCCTACCTTGCACACTAAAACTATCCCAGTTAATATTTGGGTAGTTAAAATCCCCTACTATTACTGCCTTATTATTCTTACGCTTCTCTGAACTTTGATTACATATTAGATCCTCTATCTCTCCCTGACTGTTTGGGGGCCTAGAGTACACAACCAACAGTGTGTTTGCTCCTTTTGTGTTTTTTACTTCTACCCATATGGCCTCATTTGATGATCCTTCCAATATCATCCCCCCTCATTCCTTTAATTGATTCCTTGATCAATATTGCATCCCCTCTCCCTTCTATCCCCCTCTCTATCTTGTCTGAATACCCTATAACCAGGAATATTGAGCTGCCAATCCTGCCCTTCTTTTAGCTGAATCTCGGTCATAGCTATGGTATCATACTCCCACGTGCCTATCTGTGCCCTCAGCTCGTCTGTCTTATTCCTCAAGCTCCTTGCATTAAAATATATTCCAATTAGCCTTGCTAAATTCACTTCTTTCTTATCTAGCCTATGTTTCCTCTGCCTTGCAGGCTCACTTACTAGCGTTTTAACTTCTAATTCCATCTCAGCTTCTCTCCCCTCTGAACTACTTTTCAGGGTCCTACCTCCCTGCCAATTTAGTTTAAATTCAACCCAACAGCATTAGCAAACCTCCCCACGAGGATGTTGGTCCCGTTCCTGTTCAGATGTAACCTGTCCAACTTGTACAGGTCCCACCTCCCCCAGAAACGGTCTCAATGCCCCAGGAATCTAAAGCCCTCACTCCTGCACAATCTCTCCAGCCAAGCATTCATTTGCTCTATCCTTCTGTTCCTATACTCACTACTGCATGGCACCAGGAGTAATCCGGAAATTAGTACCTTTGAAGTCCTGCTTTTCAATTTCCTACCTAATTCCCTAAAGTCTGCTTGCAGGACCTCATTTCTCTTTCTTCCTATGTCATTCATCCCAACATGGACCATGACCTCTGGCTGTTCACCCTCCCCCTTCAGAATGCCCTGCAGCCATTCCATGACATCCCTGACCCTGGCACCCAGGAGGCAACATACCATCCTGGAGTCACGTCTATGGCCGCAGAAGCACCTGTCTGCTCCCCTCACTAACGAATCCCCTACCACTATTGCCCTTCCACACTTCTCCCTCCCCCCACATGAGCAGGTGGACAACCCACAGTGCAATGGCCTTGGCCACCACAGAGGAACCGTCATTCTCACCATTTTCCAAGGCCGAGAAATGGTTTGCAAGCGAGATGTTCTCGGGGGATTTCCTTACTATCTGCCTGGTCCCTTTCTTCGGTCTGGCAGTCACCCATTCCCTCTCTGCTTGCGCTTCCTTAAGCTGCGGGGTGACCACGTCCTGAAATGTGCTGGCCACGTCCTGAAATGTGCTATCCACAAACCATCAGCCTCGTGAATGCATCATAGCGCCCCTAGCTGCCGCTCAAACTCCAAAACCCGGAGCTGGTGTTGCTCCAGTTGGAGGCACCTCCTGCACACATGGTCATCCAGGCCACCAGGATTTCCCACATAGCACAGGATGTGCAAATCATGGGAATGAGCTCCCCAGACACATCTTATGCCTTACTCCTACTTGAGTATAGACTAGATGCTAGATCCTCTAGATAGACTAGATCCTCTAGGTGTTGCTGACTGCCTGTCCCCAGGTCGTCCTTTCGCACTCTCCTCTGGGTGCTGCTGACTGCCTGTCCCAGGGTCCTCCTTTTGCACCCTCCACTAGGTGCTGCTGACTGCCTGTCCTAGGGTCCTCCTCTTGCACAGAGAGGGAAACTCCTTTGGTGTGGGGGGGAGGGGGGGGGGGGGGGGGGGGGGCAGTCAGTTACATTGAGGACAGATTTAAATGATTGGCAAAAAATCCAGGGTGGAAGTGAAGAAAAAATTTATACACAGCAAATTGTACATATGAATGCACTGCTTCAAAATTTAGTCAAAGCAGGTTCAAAGGTAACCTTTAAAGAGAAGTGGATATATTCATGAAAAGGAAGAATTTGTAGGATTATGAGGAAAGAGTAGAGAAATGGAACTAATTGAATATTCCCTTCAAGAGCTGGACTGGAACTTGATGGGCCAAATGGCCTTCTTCAGTGTTATATGAATCTTAGTGCCACTACACTACTGCTGTAGACTGTAGGAAGATATCAAAGGACTGGTCAGGTGGGCCAAAAAGGGGGCAAATGGAATTCAATCCAGAGAAATGTGAAATGATGCATTTGGGGTGGTTAAACAAGGCAAAGGATTACACAATAAATAGGACAATACTGAGAGGTGTAGAGGAAGTGAGGGACCTTGGAGTGAATGCCCTGAAGGTAGCAGGACAGGTTGATGAGGTGGTTAAGAAGGCAAATAGAATCCTTTCATTTATTAGCCAAGTGATAGAAAAAAAGAGCAGGGAGGTTATGCTGGAACTATACAAAACTAATTAGTTAGGTCACAGCTTGAGTACTGTGTGCAGTTCTGGTCACCTCATTACTGAAAGAATGAAATTGCATTACGTTAATAAGGTTAAATTTGCTTATGATGTAGCTCGTTATTTCATAACACAGAATACATTATACAGTAGATAAATTTCCTGCAAAACTCATCCATCTGCTACTTATATAACTAATACAGATTCCTTCTCGGAGCAGTATGGTGAGGCACCAAGCCTACAACATGTTATCCCCAGTCAAGAATTAAAAAAAGAATTTGACGAGATCTCAAATAGTAAACGGGAAGGGCTATTTGGTCCTGTCTACATTACTTGGCCTTGAAGGCCATGTATGAATATGTACTTTGTGATGCTGAAGGTTCCCAGCTCAGATATTTCCCTATTAGCATTCAGAAGAATCAATTCCATAATTGGGTGTCAGCTGATTGGCTCCTTGCTGCACGTGGGAGACCCAAAATTTGCAGGTCTGCACCCAAAGGCGCCAAATTAAAAAAATCAAGCAATCAAACTTAACATCTTATAACTCTCTCTAAATTCACTGAATATTAAGTATTTATTTCTAAGATAAATTATATGGCCCTAATTATATAGATATGAGTCTTTTAATTCCTTTAAGGTCAAAGGATTTTTTTTTGGAATGATGAGGAAGTACTGCCTCTTTGAATAAGAGTCATGGCCATACTGTTTAAAAGTATGACAGTGGTCTTTCTATGCCAGATTCTCCCTTTGACTGGTGGACGACAGCAACATTTTTTTGGGAATTCTATAACAACTGTCATGGCTCGAAGAGTCACTTAAAGTGACATGGTTGGGTTGTCTTCTTATTGCTTTGTTAGTCTCCATTTCTCCTGGATCTTGATATGGTGACATGTAGCAAACAGCTCTTGAGCATGTCCTCTAAAAGTGACCCTGGCAATTGCCAGTGGGCTACTTCATGGTGGAAGGGCATTGTAGTCTTGCCCGGCATCTATGCAGGCACACTTTTTCCAGCAGGGGACACCACATAGTGAACAGGAATTGGAACTCTGGCCAACTGGAGCTTACCATTTACTGAGGTTGACCAACTCAGTACAGAATGGGAACCAACCACAGCACCTTCTACCCCTGCACAGATTAGAGCTTTCCTACTAGAAAAGAAAAGAGACCATTCGAAATCCAAGCCGTAACACCATGATTGTTATCTGAGGACATGGGGCTGACACAATTTTGGCAGCAAAATCAAAAATGATACCAGAATTTGTAACATTATGAAGATCATATTTGAATATGGGTTACATTGAGATAAACGACTTATTGTTCATTTAGTTTCTGTATTTAATTCACAGCTGTATCACTTGACTTACCCATATAGCAAGAAGAGTGAGAGTACTGCCGGGAAGTTGGTGGGTGATGTGTAGGCTGGCAGATCAAACACAAAGAGTATGATGATGCAGCAGGTCGCTGGTACCAAATAATTCAGCTGGAGATACAGAAACAGAGGGTGGGGAAACAAAAGGTGAATGAGCAAGCACTAACAAAACATCAATAGCTGTTCATCTTGCCTGCTAAAGAGAAAACACTGAGAACTAGTAGATTTTAAGACAATTAGGATCCATATTTCAGGCCAGTTGTTTAAAAAATAAAACAATGTGTTGTGTGAAATTCTGCACTTTGAAAATGTCTTTTTTGGGAGTTATTTCAGTTAAATTATGGTACAATATTGATTAAAGTATAAGTGATGGCAAATCAATCACTGTGGATCAGATCTATTTGTAACCACCATTTTCACTTCCTCCAAGATATTTTATTAGTTAGGGAGCAAAGTATGTGCTGCTCGTTGAGGGCGTAGAAATGTAGCATTATCATGTCTATCCCAATCACTTAACCAACTGAAGAAGTCACAAAGTTCAAATTGATCCAAGTACATCAATATGAGGCAGAAAATTATTTGTTTATTTGAAGAATAATGGTATTAGAAAAAGAATGATTGATTCTCAGTAAATTGCCTTTATATAATAACTTCAATGCAAAGGATAGCCGAAAGCTGATGGGCATGTAGAAAATTACACTGAACCTGAAGCAGCATTTAGGAGAGCTAACAAAAATCTTGGTTAACAAATTGGATTTGAAGATATTTTTAAAGAGGACGGAGAGGTGGAAAGATCTAGTGAGGGGTTTGCAGATATTAGGACCCAGGCAGCGGAAGGCATTCCTACCAATGGTAGGGTGGAGAGGGGGCATGAAGACAAGGACAAAGCTGGGAAATGGGACAGGAACAAACTTTTTAAAAAGGAGTAGAGAAAGCAGTAGCTTGGAAATGAGGGTGTGGAACTTGAGGCATTAGGGAACAGAGAGCCACTTCATATCAACAACAGAGGATTGATGGGCTAATAGAACTTCGCATGGAACTGAAACATGGCAAGAGTTTTGGACAAGCTGGGGTCTTCAAGACCAAAGTCAGTACCGTAGTTGTTGAGTCTGGAGGTGGTAAAAGCGCATAAGGATATTAATGCAGTTTTACTGAATTTCCAAATAACCCTTCAATATTAGAAGGGAAAAGTGATATCTCAGGTAATCTGAATATGACAGAAGAAGCAGTGAGGAAAAACCTGTAACCTGCAATTTCACAGCACAGTACAACACATTACATCATTAACCTTTCAACTATAACGGATTTAGATAATTTGCAGCATTCCAGGGCTCATGACTAAATTGAACATGGGCAATGGAGCACATTTTTTAAATATTTAAAGTGATTCTTTATTGTCCTTCTGAGTTGGAGCATCTAAATAAACACATGCAACAGTTGTACACACCCACACAGGAGAGAATCTATTAGCTTCAAGATACTTCTGTATAATTATAGAAGAGTCAAAAAACAGAAGCTCTGCTGCAATAGAAATGGTAAATTTGGTAAATCCAGTGAAGAATGGGATTCCAGTTCTGGAATCAGTGGTGCAGCTCTGGAGCAACCATGACACTGTGAAACATTCACTGCATGTTTTCTGCCATTGATGCTTTTTATAGTGAAAAGTGATGTCTTAAGATCAATGTTGAAATTGCTGAAATCCACCCCCTCTTAAGAACAAAATTTATTCTCACCATGTCCCAGACGTAGTTGGCCAGCCAGTAGATCACAGGGTCACATCCACTCACAAACTGCAGGTGTTTTGCTTTGGTCGACTTCTCTGCCACCAGGAACACCACAAAGCTGGCAGGGACGAAGGACATGGCCACAATGATGAAGATGGCAATGACCACATCTGTGCCCTGCAGACTGAACACAATTCAGAAATTCTCAATTCTTTTCTTGAAATCAAACCACCGACAAGAGGTTACACCACATGTTAATCATGATTAACAATGCAGCTTTGAGCTAGTCTAGTGGGAAAAATAAACCCAACCACGAGGACTTTTCTATTTAGATTCTTTATGCACTCTATTATGTTCCATTCCAGGGATGTCTCCTTGTGTGAAGTCAAAGCTGCATCGTGAGCTTAAGCTACACAGGAAAAAATGGACATTGCTTCGTCTTTAGTACCGATCAAGATAATTTTCTCATTCTCCCTGTCTCCCATTGATGGGGATGTGGCTGGCATGAATTGCCCTCCAGTGACTTTGCAAAGTGGATGGGAGGTTAGCTTTCATATTTAGGTCTCCCATCTATTCATGCAACACACTGCATATGATAACAGGTCAGGGGTTAAGAGCCAGACGCAAATACGCGTTAAGTATTTTCAATTTTTTCCTAGCTTGACATACAACACAAATATTCACATGCTCCTGGGTACCCACTGTCCTAACTTCCAAAAGATTTTGCTAACTACGGACATGAAAACAGTACCATCATTGCATAAAATTCTTTATTTTTCCTCTTATCATGGAGCAAGAGTAATTATGTAGAAAGAAATGAACATATGTAGAAAACATGTTGAAGCTAGGATCCATGGCCGTGTATCCAGTCACAGGCTGATTGAAATTTGATAATCTCACAAATGTCTAGGTAAGCCCTTGTGGACACTCCAACTCCATGCATCAGAGTTGGAAAAACTGTAACGTCATATAATTCAGTAATAATTCACCCGTGTGATGTGCAATGACATGCTCAGTATTGTTATAACTTCTACCAGTAAAATAGTTTATCTGCACCTGCTCCCTCTTGTGGCCAACTATCAACAGGCACTTACTGCATGGAAGATGGTGCAGGAAAACCTGTCACCCACAATTCTGTAGCACAGTGCTAACACAGTGCACCATTGCCCTTTCAGTCACAATGTATTCAGGTACTGGGGTGCCTTGCAAGGCTCATTATTAGACTGGCCATGTAGCAAGGGAGATTTTTTTTTTGAGCGAGTGATATAGTCAAATACGTGCACATTCCTCCTCCTCCTTCAGGTAACATGCCCTAAGAGGGTCCATGGACTTCTACTGGATTGGCCCATGATTATTTTTAGCAAAGTACTGCAGTGGTTTGCCATTGCCTTCTGCAATATGGATGACCAGGGAACTCTCCTGCTCTTACCACTTGCCATCAGGCACTTTGGGAGGATTTACAGGCTGATCATCAACCTGTTTGGCCATGTTATCAATGCACCTTCCTTGGCCACCAGGTCCTGAAATGGAACTTGAACCTGGAGCTTCTGGCCCAGAGGTAGGGATGCTACCAGTTAGTGCACATTACGGAAAACAACATAAAGGAACTCTGATGGTGAACATCTGCAGCGTAGAATTAAATATTAAATACAATGTTAACTCTTATTCTTACAGGTAATCGAGGGACAAGCTGGCACTGGTCTTGTTCATTGGATGGTTTGTCACTGTGATTCCTATAAGACAAATGTAGCACAATGATTAAAAACACCACTGCAAAACCTTCTGAAACTACAGAAGCTACGTTGTGTAGTTAAATTATGTGCTAACTCAACACAAGAGCTACAAATCTGTGATATTTTCAATTCAGCAGTTGTGATTTGAGGCATTTCAGTTACAAACAAAACAAAGATTTGCATTTATATAGCGTCTTTCACAAGGATGTCTCAAATGCTTTGCAATCAATGGAGTACTTTAGAAACGCAATTATTGTTGTAAAGTAGAAAACATGACAGCCAACTTTGACACATTCTTTCTGATGCCATTTCCCCATAACATTTCAAAAGTTCTCATTTTCACAAGAGCTGAAGTTTCCCTGCCAGAATAATGTCGGACTGAAATGGCTCACCTATTCCATGTTGCCATATTCAGCAACTCTGCCCCAGCACTGTCAGCACCAGGGGCATTATCTCAACTGAAAGTGATGGACCATCACCCAGTGCTTACAAAATCCAGAACGATTCCACAGTGCTTCCAATGCTCAACTCTATCACCGCACGGCCGCCTCGCAAAGCTTACCAAAGTTCAAAACCAACCCCTGGGCCATCTCTCAGCACTATCAAAGCTCAAGACCAGCCCACCGTCATCTCTCAGTGATGATTAAATTCAAGATCACATCCAGATTCATCTCCCAGTGCTCCAACAGGACAATTGACATTATTTTTATGAAGTTTATATTTGACTTATTCGATTGTTGTAAATCAGTGCATACACTCTCTGACTCAATCTGAACAATGCTAAAGGAGAGCTGTTAGATTATAAGTGGGACATGTTTTTATTTTAAAATATATATTCCTCTGTATAGTTTCATATATATATTTGTTGTTTGTTTTCTTTTGTGAAGTTTGAAACAGGAATGGTTTGTTGTGTTACTGCCTATAGATGGCACTGTTACACTAGTTTTCAACGGCTGAAGCAGTATCATTGAGAATGTGAATGCTTCACTTTTTGAAACAGCACAAAGTTCTCCTATAAGTCACTCTGTATACAATAGAACTGCAAGATATGAATCTGGACATTGACCAAACAGGTTGAGAAAAGGTCTAACTGCAAAGAAAAGGCAGAGTGGAAGAAAATATGGCAGCTCATACCAGGCTTGGCAAAACCAGTCCATAGCAGCGCTGACCAGTAAAGAATGACTCAACCTCTTTAACTATGTTCCCATTTCCGACAATACAACAGTTACTACCCCTCTATAAAAATATTTTACTGTATGGAATGTATTTTATCATAAATCAAAGTCTTTCTCTTATCTTTTCCACAACCACACAGGATAAGAAAGATTCTTCTTACAGGTTCATGACATATAACCAGTTTCTCATGGTTAAAATGAATACCCCACATTGCTGCGATTAATATTGCTACTACCAGTCATGGATGGTTAACGAAGTTAGGATATACATTAAAAGCTCTGATAAGATAGGTTTCTGTTTTTCTCTAATACAATATATTCTAGTTAACCATTACCCTGCATTCAACTGACTCTTAATTGATGGCAGCCAGATTTCCTGAAGAATTCCTTAAATAGTGCATAGTTAGCTGTACAGGTGGATAGAGTTCCCACTCTGTAAATCCTGCTAAATCAAAAGAATTCAAGTTACTGGAAGTCTGAGGCTGACATTCCTGAACAACAAGAAAACTGAAAATAAATCAGTATTTAAATTGCATAAATGTGGTTCCTCCTTTGTCAAATTTTCAATCTAATTTTCATGACAAGAGATCTTCTGCAGCTTTGCTTGTAGTATAAGGTTCTGGCATATACAGGGTTAATGTGGGACTGAGTACACACCGCCCACACAGTGATGTAAGAAGGCACATGACCTAGACCTAGAGTCAGTGGTGTTCAACAGAGCTGTGTTAAGACCTAGACATGGAGATAGCTCTTTGCCTGTACCCTACACTGTATATATGAATATAGTTCCAAGTAGTTAATAAAGACTTGCTGTTAACATTCAGAAGACCACAAAGACTTCTTTAACAAACACGTTCAGCCAACAACACCATCCCAACATTGCTCACATCTGGATCTTTCTGTTCATAAATGTGTCAAATTTCTACATTGCATTGCACAGCAACACAGAAATCTGGATCTTCATGCATATTGCTCAAGGAAAAGTCCAACTGTTGAGGAGGTGCTGGCCTTAAACAAAAGGAGAAAAGAAAACCGTTGTGCAGCTTCTGTTAACAGAATGATCCCGGGGCTTAAATGGTGAATTTGAGGACAGGTTGCATTAACTTGCCTTGAAATCCCTTGAACTTCAAAGGTTCAGGGATGATCTAACAGACATGTTTAAAATGACAAAGGGATTCAAAGGGTAAATACAAAAAAACTACTTCTGCTAGTGGAGGAATCAAGAATAATCTTAAAATTAGATCTAGGGCATTCTGGAGTGAAGTCAGGAAGCACTTTTTCCACACACGTGGTAATGGATATCTGGAACTCTCTCTCCCTAGAGGTTTCACATGCTGGATCAATTGAAATTTTCAACATTGCAATCAAAAGGTTTTTGACAGGCAAGGGTACCAAGGCACATGGAGTTGAGACACAGTTCAGCCAAAATCTAACTGAATGGAAGCACAGGATTGAGGAGCTGAATGGCCTAACCTTGTTCCTATGATGACTACTGCAGTGTTAGTACACCCTCAATTTGACAGTCTCCATAACAATGCAACACCTCACTGTGTGAACTGGGTACTGCAATCTCCCATATCCATTTTCTCCTATCTTCCAGGAGGTAGACTGATGAAATCTCTACTGAGACAAAATTTGCACATAATGTAAGCCCAATAGACGACACCTCAGAGGTTCTCATTTCAGGTGTCATGGACAGACGGACAGTAAGTGCAAGACCTTTTTGACTCAAATAAACGGATACTTGTAGGAAGGAGCAAATATAATTGAATAGACAGGATGGATGTACTTGTAGTCTCCTTGCCCCTGAGATATCTCTAAACTGCTCTGCACAAACCTGAACATCTTAGCACATTGACTTTACTCATTTTTTAATATTGTGCTCGACTAGATATTTAGCTTATTGTGGAGAAGTTAAAATACAGCTGTATGTTTCAACATAAAGCATAAATACATTTCAGTGACTGTTGTCTATGTCCAATAACTAACAAAAATGGGAAACTTCGCTAGAAAGAACTGTGTAATTCAATACAAAGTTCTATTGCATGAAGATATTTCAATCTTTTATCCATGAGCTAATTGTTGATCAGTGGAATATATTGCTGTTCGGTAATCACCTGTACTCAATGGGCACCATCTGAAAAGTCAGGGTGAACCTGTCTCCAATGTCCAGGGAAGCCACAACCATGTGGGAGAATGTCCCGCCTCCAAGAGCTGTCCAGTCCCAGCAGTGCCACCAGGAGCAATGGCCACTGTTGGGACTGCAGTTAGACCCTGACAAGAAGCCATGGGGGAAGCCAGGCAGGAAGGTAAGTGGGGCGGCCTTGCCGGTGGTGTCGGGAGGGGAGCCATGATTGGGAGGTCAGGGAGGAGTCAACCGAGGGCCGTCTTTTCACTGGGGGGCCCTCTGTTGGGCACAGGGTGCTCAAACAGGAGGGACCAATCACCCAAACCTGCAACCAGGGTTTACCTGACAGGCTCGCCACGTGGAATGGGCACCACTGCCACTGATAGAAAACCAACAGTAGTGGGAAGAAGCCTGTACTCAATTAATGAGCCACTCTGCACCTCCCCTGCCACTGATAAAATACCAGTAGAGGTGGGTAATGAATTAGCATGGGGTCCCATGTCACTTCACCCAGTTTTACACATCTGCCTCCCCTTTTGCAGAGTGTCTAGCTCTTCAGAAATAAAATAAGGGAGACTTTGACCATGAGACCCAGTGGGTGGGAGTGGGGGGTGGGGTTGAGGTTTTGAGATTGGGGGTGGGGGATGGTGGTTTCCCACCTCACTGGGAGAAAGAACTTGCACATATATGGATGTTTATCTATTCAGTTAGTTATTACTGAGAAACTCGGAGAGATTAATATAACATTAAAGAAAAAGCGAGAAAAATATAACAAAACTTGGCAAGCTCTGACTTGTCTTGTTCAAGCAACTTAGCCTGTGGAAAATTTTAATACATGCTGTTATACTTAATCAGGGGCCACAGAGTAAGAGAAGCTTAATACTGTTTAACTCAGCCTGGGAACCAACAGCCTATAATATTGTTAATTGCATTCTATTTTAAAGTTACCTTGTTTTTAGGATTACATAAGGATATATGGATTTGGAGCATGCAGGCATTAACAAGGATTGCGCTTATAAGTTATCTCGACAGCTTTGTGGAACTTCTCACGTGCTTTGAGAAGCATGTTACTCATGTATAACTTCCATAAACAGGATAACATGCAGTCTGCAGCCTATTACAATATCATGGGGTTAAGGACTTCCATAACACACAAAAGCAAAGTTAGAGCTGTTTACCAATGATTAGACAAGTGATCTGATGTAACAACATGGCAAATCCTGGGTTTCTGCATTTAGTGTCTGTGCAGTTGTTTGTTGCCCAGTACTATAAGTTTGCATAACAAGTCTAATTGACATTTAAAATGCTGGTTCCTGAGCAGATCTGGGCAAGGACAAATCATTTCCACAAGAAACCATCAGACCAACTGGCATATTCTCAATTCAGAGAAATATTGGTACCGTGAAACATACTCCCACCTGCCTAATTCTGTATAATATTCACAGGTGGGAGTCATGGCAATAGGAAGAGAGTTAAAGAGAGTTGTTCTATTTTCACTGAGTGCTATATGTCCTCTTGTGCCCACTGCCTCAATCTCAGCTTTATGGATGAATGTCTGTGATCGGATTCAACAGTCAGGAAATTGTGATTCCTGTAATGTAAACGAAACTGGGAAAACATTGCCCGTTTGCTTGCACTGGTACCTTGTCCGAGCATCACAGGTGGTACCAGACACTGTAAGTTCAAAGATGGAACCTTCATCACACCATCAACTTAGCAAAAGGCCTACCACATCCCGGTGCTAATCCAGCTCATTCTGTACTGAATGTACTTTATAGATCACATCTGCTTTCTATTATATAACATCTGTATTAACAATTTTTGTTAAGTTTCAAACACTAAAAGTCAAAGTTGAATTAGAGGGATCTTTATCACCATAAGCTGTTTCCCGATTCTCATTTTATTTTGAATTGCCTCCTCTCCACCCCCACAAAAGTAACTTATGTCATTGTTGCAGATATGTGAAGACTCCGGTATTCAAAGGGTTACTTTAGAACAAAATTGCAAAGAAGTCAGCCAATCCCCACACTTTCATAGCACGCACACCCCTGAAAGTGTTAGTTTGTGATAAATTCAGCTGGGTTCAAAGCACAACTGACCTCTGCAGTACAGGCAGCCAGATAATGCTATCGCTGATTTCCTGTCATTAGTAAAAGTTAATTCATTACATCATTTATTTTCTAAAAATCATTAAGCAAAGAATCTTAGGTTTTAATGGTTTCATTAAATTTAAGGATCCATCAATTTAAATTACTGCAAAGAAGTCATTCAAAAGCCCACCTCCTATTTATGAGATCTTCCAAGTGTCCAAATATACTGCTTGGAACATTCACTGCTTAGTTACTTAAGAAATTATCTTTAAAGATGGTGTATGAAGGCATTCAATTATTCCCCACCAAAACAGCAGTGTAATATGTTCCTGTTCCCCAGTGTGTGGGACTCACTGTCGTGTGTGTTATGATGATATAAAGGCACCAATCGCTCATAAGGGATTGTGCAAATATGTTGTAGGTTCATTTATTAAGAATGGCACATGTGAACAGATATACATGGACAGAAAGCTTGTGGACATCACAACTGCAGAGCTGAGTGTCTGTGTTCTGTCCAGGCTGAAATGAAACTGAGGCTGGATCACACAGCACACTTCCCTTAAAGTGACGGCATGCTGCCATCCCTTAAAGGCATATTACAACATCCCCCTTTCTTTTCAAAGACACTTTCCCACCCTTCAATCAAGTATAACTATTTACAATACATGTTCATGTCTAGTTACCATTACATAAGTGTATATGTCTAGTGAATCTATGAGTCTCTAAAATGTAGGGGTAATCTACTGGTATGCCCATGCCTTGTAATGGTAGCCTTGTCTGGAGGTGTTTTTATTCGCACACAATGATATCTAGGATTGTCATTCTTGGATGTTATTCTGGTTGCATTTTGGATCTTGTCCTAGATGCGATAGGATTGCATGGTGGTTGAGAAACTGGAATAGATCTGATTTGCCCTCAGTTATGCCTTGCCGTTGTACTTTTATGTGTAATGGCTTCATAGGACTTTGGTTCTGAACAAATCCTGGTCACCATGGCTGTTGGAACATACCTTCGGTGGGATCCTGGGGTGTGAACTTGTCCAAACTGTAAACTTCGTAATTCTGCATTCACAATTGTGCATGTTGGTCATCTTCTCTTGCAGTTTTAAAAGTTGCTCTCCGGTTTCTGAGAGAGTAGAATGGGTAAGAATGGGTACGCACTGGTCTGCTGAACATGAGCTCTGCCGGTGATGGAATAGTTGCACTTACAGGTGTCAGTCTCAGATGTAACATTGTAATGTGTAGATCTTGCTTGGTCTGCCTAAATTTGAGAATTAGGGATTTCAACCATGTGAATCATTCATTCAGCTAGGATGTTAGATCCAGAGTAATGAGGAGAAGATGTAGTGTGATCGATATTCCACTTCTCTCACATATCCTGAAATGATTTACCAATAAACTACAGACCGCTATTGGTAATGATCTCTATAGGCACACCAAATAAACTGAAAATAGTACTTAGAGTGCGTGTGACAGTTGTGCATCATGTATTGTGCATTGTCGAATAATGGGGCATTTGGTAAAGTAGTTGACAATGACGATGAAGTCAGTGTCATGGACATGAGCGAGGTCAGATGTGATTTTGGACTAAGTATGGGTAGGAACTTCATGAAAAATCAATGGTTCCTTGTGTTGACTTGGTATATGCTCTTGACATGACTTGCTTCTTGACAATAACTTCAATGTCATTGTTCATACCCGGCCAATAGACTCTCTTGCTTGTGAGTCTTCTCATCCAATCTATGACCATGTAAAAGTGATGAAGATTTTGGTACGGTGACCTGCCTGCTTTTAAAAATGACTCCCCAGGAGACACCTAGCTCATCCCGGTCAGGCCAAAATGGTCTCACGTGTTTGTAGACAAGTTGAATTGAATCAGGCCATCCTTCCATGATGATTTTCTGCAGTTTCTATAATGTGGAATCTTTCACCATTTCTTCTTGTGGCTGTTGGTATTTATGCTGTGCAAAATGTGCTAGATCAGTCGACAGATTTGCTTTCTCCTCCAAGTATAACATTGAAGCTCCCTTGAAACTGCCAATTTTATCAAAACATTCTGGATATTTCAATGCTATGTCGTGAACTGAGGTGATAGGAGTAGTTTCTGAAGTTGATCTGCTTTGTAAAATCTGACTACTGTGGATTGTCACTGGTGTGAGGTCATGGCATGCTGGTACACCAGCGATCACCAGGCCCTTCAGCTCCACAATGTAGAACATCTGTGGCATGCAGGAGGATTGATTATACTTGCACTATGGAACTTGTGCATTGAATCAGTGAACTATTGTATGCTGAGAGTTTCACAGCCATAGGTTTTGTCATGGCCTTCCATGTCTATGAATACATGTCTTTTAGAATTCGCAGAGGTAGTATGTTGGCACTTGCCCCTGAGTCAATCTTGGTCAATAATGAGTAGTTACCAACTTTGTTAGAGCAGATAATTTGGATCTTGGCAAACACTTCAGATGGTGTGACAATGTCTGTGTTTGTCATGAGATTGACAGTGTGAAACATGCATTCACCGCTCTTCGCCTCGTCGTACACATCATTGTCATTTTCTGGTTTTCGTGACACACTGCCCCACTCATTGAACTGAAAGGCTATGCGCTGCAATCTCACCACGAGGAATCGTCTGCTTAGCAGCTCTTTACTTGAGTGCTATCTCTGCACTCTGTTTCAAAACTTTTCTGTGCAGTCAGCACCTCTAGCCAAGCTGTTCCAGTACAGCTACAACACTGGCAACTACCCTACTGTGTGTAAAATTTCCCAGGTACATCTTGTATACAAAAAACAGGATAAACCCAACCCGGCCAATTACCACCCCATCAGTCTACTCTCGATCATCAGTAAAGTAATGGAAGAGGCCGTCAGCAGTGCTATCAAGTGATACTTGCTTAGCAATAACCTGCTCACTGATGCTCAGTTTGGGTTCTGACAGGGCCACTCAGCCCCTGACCTCATTACAGTCTTGGTTCAAACAGCAATAAAAGAGCTGAACTCCAGAGGTGAGGTGTGGGTGATTTCCTTTGACATCAAGGCAGCATTTGACCAAGTGTGGCACCAACGAGCCCTAGCAAAACTGGAGTCAATGAGAATCAGGAGACTCTCCACCGATTGGAGTCAAACCTAGCACAAAGGGAGATGGTTGTGGTTGTTGGAGATCGGTCATCTGAGCTCCAGGATATCACTGCAGGAATTCCTCAGGGTAGAGTCCTCGGCCCAACCATCTTCAGTTGCTTCATTAATGACCTTTCTTTCATTATAAGGTCAGAAGTGAGGATGTTCGCTGATGATTGCACAATGCTCACCATTTGCGACTCCTCAAATACTGAAGCAGTCCATGTTCAAATGCAGCAAGACCTGGACAACATCCATGCTTGGGCTGACAAGTGGCAAGTAACATTCGTGCTACACAAATGCCAGGCAATGACCATCTCCAACAAAAGATAATCTAACCATTGCCCCTTGATGTTCAATGGCATTACCATCACTGAATCCCCCACTATCAACATCCTGGGGATTACCATTGACCAGAAACTGAACTGGACTAGCCACATAAATGCTGTGGCTACAAGAGCAGGTCAGAGGCTAGGAATCCTGTGGCAAGTAACTCACCTCCTGACTCCCCAAAGCCTGTCCACCATTTACAAGGCACAAATCAGGGGTGTGATGGAATACTCTCCACTTGCCTCGATGAGTGCAGCTACAACAATACTGAAGAAGCTTGACACCATCCAAGACAAAGCTGCCCGCTTAAATGACACCCCACCCACAAACATTCACTCCCTCTACCACTGATGCACAGTAGCAGCAGTGTGTACCATCTACAAGATGCACTGCAGGAACTCATCAAGCCTCCTTAGACAGCACTTCCCGAACCCACGGCTGCTACCATCTAGAAGGATAAGGACAGCAGACACATGGGAACACCACCACCTACAAGTTAACTTCCCCTCCAAGCCACTCACCATCCTGACTTAGAAATATATCGCCGTTCCTCATTGTCACTGGGTTAAAATCATGAAACTTCCTCCCTAACTGCACTGTGGGTGTACCTACATCACATGACCTGCAGCGGTTCAAGAAGACAGCTCACCACCACCTTCTCAAGGGCAATTAGGGGTTGGCAATAAATGCTGGTTTAGCCAGTGATGCCTTCATCCATCAATGAAAAAAAAGAAAGCACACTGCAATTTCAATATTCTCCAATGCTTTGACTCCGTTGTGGTCTGACTATAATGTCGAGGGTCATCTCATGCCATGTAGCATAATCTAAGACTGCTCACCATGTCATACCTGTGCTTAATCTTGGCGCCATGCTGAGCATTATGTCGTTTAGGTGGAACTACTGCTAAACACCATGCTGAGTGTATTATAATGATATAAAGGCACCAATCACTCATAAGGGATTGTGCGCTCATATGGTGAGCTCATTTATTAATAACAGGCACATGTGAACAGATATGCATGGACAGAAAGCTTGAAGAGATCAGAGCTGAGGTGCTGGCTGTCTGTGTTCTGCTCCATGCTGAAGTGAAACTGAGGCTGGATCACACAACACACTTTCCTTAAAGTGATGGCATGCTGCTATCCCTTAAAAGCATACTATAACACTCAGAAGGGCACACCGATTAGTTCCGTACGAACAGTATTTTGTCTCAATACAGTGACATTACTTTGGTATTGCTCTGTAAGGTCACTAGATAAATACAGGAAGGAGCCTTCTGGCACTTCTCTGCGCTATCCCCAGGATTTAAATGTTACCCTTGTGCCAAGTTGACCAAATTGAAACAAAGGCGGGCTCTGACCAGAGTACACCATAACATTCTCCAAGTTACAGGCTACTATTTCAGCATACAGTTCAGTAGCATTCTTCAATGGCGCCACACGGTGATTCACCCATTTTTTTTCCAATGTCAAGTATCCGTATTAAATTTCATCTTCCACCATCTTGCCCATTTTATCTCCAGCAAAAGAAAGCACAAAGTGTTGTGGAGACATAGTTATCCCCATATCGTTGGTGGAAGCTCTTTTGTTAACGCTCTAGGGCTTTCATTGATGCTATGAATACCAGGCTCCCCTCCATGACATTCTCTTGTCTTAACCCGCTCTCCTCAGGGAAAATGTAAGGGAGTTGCCAGGAAATTAAAGCAGATTATTTGGAAGCTAGAAACAACAATTACAAGAGTGAGTTGGGAGATTAGATCATAACCCCATAAACAAGTCTCCTATGAATGGAGCAGAGATGGTCGGCCCACCTGATTTAACAATAATTGATATGATGCAAAAAGTTGGGACATTTCCATTCAGTAATACAGACATCAACAGCATAATGAGCACAAAGTTAACTGCCCCTCTTCTCCACTCCAACACAACAAAAGTGCTGTGATTAATGTTTCATTGTGTGGTTGGGGTCCAAACGGCAGTTTGGGGGATTGTCCGTTTTCCCAGAGTATGCTGCTCAAGTCTATAGTTTCTCAAAGCCATTACTCTTTATTTACAGCAAGCATTTACACATTTGGACCTCTACATGAGGTTGGAGCTTCTCCTCCTTCCAGATCTCGCCTACTTCTCAGTCATGTGATCTGACATCATTATTAGATCAGCATCATGTATGCTTCTAATGTTAACCCTTTACTCTAAAATTGATAACAGAGTTATGGAACAAGCAAACACTTTATTTAGAAACTTGTTTGTATCGTACCAGCCTGTGTATAGTCAAGCAAATCAGCCTGGTTTAGGTGTCTGATTTGGTTTGAACATCATGTTAGGTATGTGTTACATTTTTGATCCTTTCTAACTACTTTATTCAAGATCTTTTTGGTTCTTGTGACTTACGTCACTCCCATATGGTAAAGTCCCAGCTCCTCGTACCTTTTAAGAGCGGCCATCACCAGAAAGGCAAAGCTTGAAGCAGCTGCATTGCCAGCATCGATTCAGTGAATCCAGGGCTGTTGCACTGCTACAAGTGGCGAGCCTGAGAACTGTGGGTCTGGTTGAAAAAAAAGCTCCAGACAACTGATTATTTCCAGATTTCAGGGTTCTGGCCACAGAGGTTACAGAATATGGGACAAATGACATTCTAAGGGGGTTGTGGATTTTGTACAGGAAGCGGGACAAATGTTGAAAATATAGGACAATCCCACAAAATAAGGGATGGTTGGTCACCTTGGCCCTCCCACCTGCCAGCCCTCTCCCAGAGGGAGGGTGGTGGGGGAGGTGGTGATTAGATTGCAGCCACTGCAAGGAACGTCAACTTTGTAGAACTGAAAAATCTCTCATTTCAGGTACCTTGAGTGTGCAGTAAATCAGATGCAGAGTGAAGGTTCTCCGCAATAACAAATTTTAGTCTAACCTCCTGCTGCATGCACTTAATTTTCCACACCCATCTGTGTGGTCTTTGGGTGAAATTGGCAGCTTTATGTCAATCAGCAAGGTCTGAGCTATGAACCTGTAACCATTAACTAGGTAAAAACTGTCTCAAGTGACTTTTTTTTGCAGCTAACAGACATGGATGATCTTCAATTTAGGCTTCATTCAGAATCAGGTTCCAGAGATGAAAGGGGAATTTTTTAACCTGGAGGTTACAGAAAATTCTACATTTGTATTAAATCTGTGCACAATTCAACAAAATGCAACAAATTCAGTTACTGAATCAAGGAAGCTTGAATAAATTCAACTGTACCATATCTGTATCTGCAGAATTTGACTGCTGATATCAGTGACTTTACCATTACTGACCAAATATTCAATTTCATTAGTTCATCATCTGTATCAACAGCAAGAGACAACAGGGATTTGCTTTTAACTTCAGAATGACTTCTGTATCAAAGGGTTTATTCATATGATCCTTTGGGCTTACCATATCCTGCAGGGTTGCCCTTGCTCTTGGGCAGGTTGGCTCGGAGAATGGCATTGTTCAGGGTGTTCAGATAGGTTGGCATGCTGTGATAACCCTTGTTGTTGTAAAACGCCTACACAAATAAAAGATAGATGTGGGCAGAGTTAGTTAAATGCTCATCTTTGCGTTTGTGTTAATGTCAGATTGCAACTGTTTCCATTTTACTTCCAAAATATATTTTCTTCAGCTGTTGTCCTCCTATTAAAGGGCAATGAAAGATTCTCAGGGAGGTGAAATGAGCATGAGTTTGACTTATAGAATCAGGCCTCCTCCAACCCATCAGCAAAGTCAGTTAGCAAGGCCTACCTCTTACCCTTCATTCTGCAATAAATCAGAAATCTGTCAATTGCCATATCAACAATGCCAGCGACAATATTTTTAGTTATAAGTTAACTCCAAGCGTGAAGGAATTGCTGCTTAATCCTTGCGCTTCACGCCAATCTTATGGTCAGAGCAGGACAGCATCTTGGTGCACTGTAACTGGTGCACAGCAAGTCCAATTACAACACTCCACAAGACTCAATTAAATAACTGACACAGTACTATGGTATCAGCTCCAGGTGAACTATTTCACCCTCTAGTAATGTATCCACATCATAGCGTAGAATTGAAACCATCCTATTCACTCAGCGGTGCTAAATCTATCTTTTCACAGGCTGCTGGCTTCCTGTGGAGGTACCACTGCACACATACATGGAGGAACCATTTTACTTTGTGGGCAACACCTACTTTCTTATGCACATCTGATGCCCCATAAAGTTGTACGGGAAGACTTTGAGTGTCACTGATTGCACCAAGTATAGCCTAGTTACACCTACTAAGCCGTGACATTTAATGGGTCACATCACTCTGGTCAAGTAAATGATAAAAAGACACTAGCCAAGGTTCAATGTGCTGTTTTTTTTTTGGCTTGTTATCATGTATCCTTGCAATGGTTCAGCAAAAGCACTTCTTTCTTCAACCAAGACATTTGTTCTCTAGACTGTTTTTCATAGATCAGTGATCCTTTGTTCTTTCTACCATTTTCATACTTATTTGTTGAAACCCAAATTAGACACAGTAAAACTTTAATCAGATTTTGCAATCAGCTTTATCCAAACAAAATGGGCATAAATTGGGGCAAAGCCAAGCCAAAGTGGGGGTATGGAACTATCTAGCTGCTTCTTTGCTCACATCACTTCCCATAAATTTTTTGCTGACATTTCTGATGCCAGTCATCAGCAGTTTTTAAATATAAATTAGCCCCAATTAAGAAAGATGCACTGCACAATTTCCAAAGTTACCCCAGCAGGTTATTCCGGTTTTGCCAACCTGTTCAGGCGTGACCTTTTGATGTTAGTGCTTTAAGAAGTTGTGCAAAGATGATGTAAGGTGAATCTACACTCCATTTGTTAATTTCTTACATAACTCTCATCACTTAATACCTTCATGGCCATTGTTGAGTAAGTTCTACTGTCATTCCAACCTGAAGCAGGGCCTCAGGTGACAGGATAAATTTAGAGGGTTCTGGCAGTGTAGCCCAAATAAGGACCTACGCAGCAAGGTAGGGTGCTGCACCCTGTAAGTATCACCATGACATATGGGAGGAGACTGATGCAGTCTTTCTTTATTCTTTCATGGGATGTGGGCATCGCTGGCTAAGCCAGAATTTATTACCCATCCCTAATCACCTTTGAGAAGGTGGTGGTGAGCTGCCTTCTTGAACCGCAGCAGTCCATGTGGTGTAGGTAAACCCAGTGCTATCAGGGATGGAGTTCAAGGATTTTGACCCAGCGACAGTGAAGGAACGGCGACATATTTCCAAGTCAGGATGATGAGTGGACTTCCAGGTGGTGGTGTTCCCATCTATCTGCTGCCCTTGTCCTTCTAGATGATAGCACTCGTGGGTTTGGAAGGTGCTGTCTAAGGAGCCTTGGTGGAGTTCCTGCAATATATCTTGTAGATGGTACACACTGCTGCCACAGTGCATTGGTGGTGG
The DNA here is from genome assembly GCF_964194155.1 of Cetorhinus maximus. Lineage (NCBI taxonomy): Eukaryota > Metazoa > Chordata > Chondrichthyes > Lamniformes > Cetorhinidae > Cetorhinus > Cetorhinus maximus. The sequence continues at coordinate 42,077,024 of NC_135888.1, forward strand.
AGGGAGTGAATGTTTGTGGATCATGTGACAATCAAGCAGGTTGCTTTGTCATAGATGGTGTCAAGCTTCTTGAGTGTTGTGGGAGTTGCACTCATTCAGACAAGTGGAGAATATTACATTGCACTCCTGACTTGTGCCATGTTGGTGGTGGACAGGCTTTGGGGAGTCAGCAGAGGTGGGAAGTGAGTTACTCGCTGCAGGATTCCTAGCCTCTGACCTGCTCTTGTAGCCATAGTATTTACATGGCTAGTCCAGTTCATTTGATGGTCAATGGTAATGACAGGCTGTTGATAGTTGGGGATTCAGTAATGGTAGTGTCATTGAATGTCAAGGGGTGATGGTTAGAGTTTTCCCTTGTTGGAGATGGTCATTGCCTGGCACTTTATGGCATGAATGTTACTTGCCACTTGTCAGCCCAAGCCTGGATACTGTCTAGGTCTTGCTGCATTTGGACATGGACTGCTTCAATATCTGTGGAGTTGCGAATGGTGCTGAACATTGTGCAATCATCAGCAAACATTGGCATCATGACATAACATGCAGCAAGACAAGGGGGAGGCCTGCTCTGTATCTGGCACTCTGCAGCAGAATCCTGTCCGGAGGTGCCAAGGTAAGTTTTTAAAAATTGCCACTGTTTGAGTTCCTGGTGGACCAGGAGAAGCCTTGGAGTCAGATCCCGCAGGTCCTTGGGCAACCCCAGCCCTGGAATTCCCAAGCCCCTCTTTCCCTTCCCTTCCAACTGCCTCCCGATCTGACCACACCTGCTGCAGTCTCCTGCCTGCTGGTCAAGTAGCAATTTCAGGCAGCAGGTCAGGCAGGGCTACAGCAACCTTTATTAAAGTGAGGCCCTGCTGTTCAGCTCAACAGGATCACCATGTCCCTGAAATCCCTGGGTGAGGACCTTCCGACAGGCTTCTGCTGCAGAGTGCCAGATACAGTGAAGGGTGAGCTAAAATACACCACTTCCCCCACCCCTGTAAACATCAAGGCCATAAAGTCGCAATGTTGTAACTTGAAACAAAATGGTGTTTGCTTCTGTCACTCTAGCACCTTGTTTTATATTTGTATGTATTTGCATGCATATGTTTTCGAGTGTAGTTAAGATACTGCAGATTGTTGCAACATATGTTATTAACCTTAGAAAAGCAGCATCTTGCCCTACCTGTGCAGTTCTCCTCACTGCAATCTTTCGCACCATTGGAGCAGCCTTTGTACTGAAGGACGCTGGGATAGATTTGAGCACATTGCCAAATGTCAGCCCTCCATACCTGAGAAAATCAAAATAAATTAAATGGAAACTTGGATGCACAAGGCAATTATTAGCTTCCCCCACAATGAGCAAAAACAGCCAGCATGGATTATTGGTGCTCAAGAGCTGATGGGTCTAACCTTCAAGATGATCAAAGGTTCAGTAGTAAAAATATTCATTTCTCTACAGTTCATTTATTTTTTAGCCAGTGGAACATTTTTAAGCTCTCTCTTTCATTCCTTGATCATTAAATCACACTGGTTATTGAGAAACAGTTCTTTCTGCATTCCACTTCTCTCCTCTGAGTAACATCCTCGATTTGAGGGTTGCCAAACCACGGCTGTGATTTTACCACGGCACAGGCGAGGAAGCAGACCCTAAAGTCTACCTCAGCCGGAACTGGGATCAGACCCCGTGCTGTTGACATTAATTTGACCCATGCATTAGCCATCTAGCCAACTGAGCTAACCGCGCCTCCCCTTTCAACATTGACCAAAGAAAGAAAAATTCTTCTCAAGGTTTGTAAAGATTTAGGAAATAGAATGAACACTTGCTTCTCAAAAGCCCAAACAAATGGATCAGGTATCAAGACAAAAGTAGTTCCACCCAATCCCTGACCACCAATTCATTTAACAACATTAACCTGAATTTGTGTTTCTGAATGGAGTGAGTTCACTTAGACAAAGAGCGAAGAGGTTTATTTTATATAGCACCATGCCATCTCCTCAGGAAATCCCACATTACCTTTCTAATAATGAAGTACTGTAAAAATCCAGTCAATGTTATGTAAGCAAACGCAGGGACCACTGTCCACGAGGCAAGATTCCATAAGCAGCGATTCAATCAGTAGGTAATCTGTTTTTGATGGTGTTGGTCGAGGGATATTAGCCAGAACACCATGAGAACTCCCTGTGGTTGGCTGTGTAGTGCCTTGGGATCATGACTATCCACCTGGGCAGCTGGTTACTAATGGGTTACTGCATTATCCAAAAGATGGCAACTTCAGCAACATAACATTGTCTCAGCATTACAGTGAAATATCAACATAGATAAAAGCAAAATACTGTGGATGCTGGAAATCTGAAACAAAAACAAAAAGTGCTGGAAAAACTCAGCAGGTCCAACAGCATCTGTGGAAAGAAAGACGGAGTTAACATTTCGTTAACTCTGTCTTTCTCTCCACAGATGCTGTCGGACCTGCTGAGGTTTTCCAGCATTTTTTGCTTTTGTTTCAAATATCAATATAGACTGTGATCAAAACCTGCAGCGAGACTTGAAGCCATAATCTTTCAATTCAGAGGCCAGGATGCCAGCAGCTGAGTTAAGCTAACCCCAAATTACTGTGATACTGATGCTTGTCTTGAACATCTGGCTCCAAAGGGAATCATTAAAGTTTCTTCTCTATCCATCAGCGACACAGGCCACATTTGGCATCAGCTGAGTATTAATTCTTTATCGATCTCATTATCTGACCTTGCAGGCATTATTAAATTAAATTTAATATCTGTTGTTCAAAACTCAGAGCCCCAAGAGGCAGAAGCTTGTATTTGCTATGTTCTTTCTAAATCAAGTCCCTTCAGTTGGAATCCAGACGGAATAAGTCAGAGTCTCCAGCTCAGGTTTATTCCACGAAGATTCCCAATGAAATAACGCCTTTCAAGTTTTGGATCCACCTGTGATTACAAATATCTCCAAGACATTCAGCCTTCCTCAAACTATTGCTCTCGGTACACTCTGAGATCCATGTTCAATGCCATCCACCGTCGCTCTCTCAAACTCTTTCTTCTGGTGCACCGACTCATTCTAGCACAAAGCTGTAAAGTTTGAAGTTCCTTTACATCCTTTGCCTCATCTGGTGCTTTAACAAAAATACATTTCTCTTCCTCCTTGGTGTCAAGGATCCTCACAAGCTTCAACAATCCCTCTGGATCCTTCTTGCCCTTCATTTTTTTCTGACCCCATCCTTTCTTCCAATATTACCCCTTGCTGTGTTTTCACTATACCCTCTGACCTCAAATGATTAGTCCCTGGCAAAGGCCTCGATTGGACCCCCACCTCAATGAATTTCAAGATTAGCACACGCTGATGTCTTCTTCTGCCGCCTTCACCTCTACACCCACTTTTTTGACCAGGAGTCCTCCCCACCCCGGACAGCGGCCTCTTTTATCTCCCAACCTGGACCCTTCCCTCTGACCTCTCACCCTCTCTAGATCTTTTCATTGTTATGAGCAATGTATAATTTTAAGTTGAATTTGTATATATATTTGTGTGTTGAGAAAGGTAAAAATGGTTTCAGTTTCACTTAGGTTTTGTTTATGAACCTTGGTGCCTGGGCGTCTGGAAAGACTGTGGCTGAAAGATTTCAGGTCTTTTGGGTTTGTTTGTATATATACATTTTAATGAAGTTCTACAACCCCTGCAGTTAAAGAGATGGCTTAAAAAGGATTGAAAGTTCCGTGATTCTGAGAAAAAAACAAAGTAGAAAAGTTTTACTGTTGCTGGGCGACAGTGATTCAGTGACAGACACAAAAAAAGATGGGAGCTGAGAGAGGAGAAGCTCAGTGTGTCAGAGAGAGAAGACAGCAATTTCAAGCTCTCTAAGAAGAAAAACTACAAGGCTATTGGGACAGTCGTTAACTGAATAATCAGTTCTAGGACTCAGTAAAGTGATCAGTTTAGCAGAGGTGCTACTGGAAGACTGAGTTTAGGGAATTCATTTGTTTGCTCTGCAGTCCCAAGGGAGAAGCCTTTGCGTCAAGCTAGTGGTAACCCTTCACAGGTTTGTGTATGATAAAGGATTAGTGGGAATTTGAATCGTCATCTTGTACTTGTATTAAGATCTTTCTAACCTTTTCGTTTGGTGTAATATAATTAATTTTTTCTCGCTTTAATAAATATTTTATTCAAGCATCAGCAGACTCCCATGAATTTGTTCAGTAGCCTTCCTTCCATGGTTTCTAAAAAAAAGTTAGGATCTATCAAGCCAGGTTTCACTCTGGGATCTGACTTGTGCAGCATTATCAGCTGGGATCATAACATCATTGAGAACTGCTGATGTGACATTGGCTACCTCAATTTCTCTGCATTCAATTTAACCGATCTCCCTCTCAGCTTGCTGCAGTCAGTTCTGTCAGGCCTATTCCTAACACTGCCAAACCTGCTGACAAGGTTAGTTCTGCTGTTGTCTTGTGAATCAAGCTCTATCTAGCGGAAGCTGAACACCAACTCTCTGTCACTTCTCCTACATCCCCACCCACCCTCCCCACCTTGGACCATGGCCCTATCGCAGAACATCAAACTATGGTTTCCAAGACTGTCACTGGCTTCACCTCCACTATAGATTTGCTCTCCATGACCAATCTCCCAACACCGAAAAGTCTGCCTCTACCTCCTTCCCAAGATTCACAAACAGGACTGCCCTATTAGACCCATTTCAGCCTGTTCTTGCCCCTCAGAACTTCTCACCTTGACTCTATTTTTTCTCCCTTGTCTCGTCTCTTCCCAGCTACATCTGTGTCTCTTCCAGCACCCTTGCCCTAATAGTTTCCTTTTCACCATAGACATGCAACCTCTACATTTCAATCCCCCACCAGGAGAGTCGGAGAGCTCTCCGCTTCTTCTTTGAATGGAGGCTCAGCCAGTCCCCATCCACCACCACCTGGCTGAACTTGTTCCCACATTGAACTACTTCTCCTTTAACTCCACTCACTTCCTCCAAATAAAAGTTGCTGTTATGAGAAACCATATGGATCCCAGTTATTCATGTCTTTTCGCGGGATATGTGGAACATTCTTTGTTCCAGTTCAACTCAGGTCTCCAACCTCTTCTCTTTTTCTGGTACATTAAGAACCGTAATGGTTCCTGCTCTTGCCCTGAACTCAAATTTCATCAACTTTGCTTAAAATTTCCATCCTTTCCTTGATATCACATACTCATCTCTGACTCTTCCCTTCCTATCTTCCATCTCTATTTCTGGGTATAGGCTATCAACTAATATTAACTAAAATGCACTGGCACACAGCTTCCTTCAGTATACTTCCTTCCACCCTGTTTCCTGTAAGGACTCTTTTTCATTCTCCCAGTTTTTCTGTCTTTGTCACATTCTGACGATGCCATCTTCCACACCAATGCTTCTAATAATGGCTTCCTTATTCCTCAACCAAGGATTTCCCACCTCCCCACCCCATGGTGGTTGGCAGGGCCCTTGACTGGATCCTTTCCATTTATCACACTTTCCCTCCTCCCAGAACAATGAGAGGGTTTCCCTTGCCCCAACCTTTCACCTCATCAGCTTCACCCTTTAACAGATCATCATCCGCCATCTCTAGCATGATGCCACCACTAAACACATCTGCCCCTCCACTTTCAGCATTCGGAAGTGTCCATTCTCTTGCGATATCTTGATCCGCTCGTCAGTCACCCTTAAGGCCCCCTCCCCTTCTCACCTCAACTTCCCTAAGCAAGCACAGGAGATGTTATACCTGCTCTCTTACCCCTTCCCTTCCTAACGCCCTTGATCCGAAACACTCCTTCCAGATAAAACAGTGATTTACTTGTACTTCTTTCAATTTAGTATATTGTATTTGCTGCTCACGATGTGATCACAATATTCGGGTGAACAAACGCAAATTGCATGATAGATTTTGTCGGAAGCCTCAGTTTAGTCCCTAAGCATGGTACTTAGCTTCTGATTGCCTGTAATTTTAATCCTGCATCCCGCTCTCACTCTGACCTCAGCCTCCTACACTGTTCAAATAAAGGTCAATGCAAACTCGAGGAACAAGTGCCTCATCTTTCAATTCGTCACCTAACAACCTTCCAGACTCAACAGAATTAAACAATTTCAGATCACAGCTTCTGCCCCTATTTTTTTTCAGACAGCAACTGTTGGCAATGATTCCCATTCACACCTCCTGTGGACACATCTTTTATTTCTTTACTTGTCACTTTACCAACTTCTTTTGCCTCACACCATCATCCCTTTTGGCATTTAATCTCTCCAGCCTTCCGCCCTATCAGAGACCTGCCCTTTTGCTCTCCCTTCTTTCCATGTTTCTGTGCTTGCCTAAAACCTGCCCCATCCCTAGCTTTTCTCAGTTCTGATACCAGGTTATCGACCGGAAACATTAACTCCGTTTCTCCCTTTACAGGTGCTGCCTGACCTGCTGAGCATTTCCAAAATTTTCTGGTTCTATTTCTCTGCGCACAGAATCCCAGCCAAGAGCAATAGTATCATTCAACTGAGTAATGTCACTATATTAGTGTCTCTTTAAGAAAAAATATTGAGACACACCTTCAGTTAAAAGTAGAGAAATTATGAGGAAATGTTTTTCCCCTGCTCTGCACCTGGGTAATTAGAGAGAAAATAATAGCACATAGGAGGAGGAATTAACGTGAGCTAAATTCAGGAAGACGGGTAGAGAGTATTATCATTATTATCATCTGTCATGCAGCAAATACAAAGAATAATCAGATCTTACTGGAATGAGACCTAATCAGATGCTGGTTTCGTTTTTTGATAGACATCAAAGTAAAATATTCTATCTATGCATTTTTAACTGAGTTAACATATTCCAATTGTTAAAAATCACTAAAACACACAGTTGAATTATAGTTTTGTTTTAAAAGGATGCACAATTTACAAGCTTCTTTCTCATTACTTCAAATCAAATGACCAAATGCTTCTAATGGAAAATAATTTTACCACTGAGGAATGGAGATAACTTTTCCATTTTGAGCAATTAAATTCAACACAAAGCATTTCCAGATGGAATAAGGTTCCACTCTACTCATTGTATAAACTTGTTGCATTTCCTTGAGTATAGGAGATTGAGGGGGTGATCTGATCCATGTACTGAAAATGTTAAAAAGATTTAATAGGGTTGAATATGAGGAGATTATTTCCAATAGCAGGGAAATCAAGACAAAGGGGACATAATCTTAAAATTAGAGCTAGGCCATTTAGGAGAACATCAGGAGATGCTCCCACCACCTCCCACCCAACTAAGAGCAGTAAAAACCTGGAACTCCCTCCCTCAAAAGGTTATAGTTGCTGGGACACCTATGCAGCACTCAATGAGGCTATCTAGCATTCAGTGTCCTTGCAGCCTGTACATTAAGGGCAAAATCTTGTGCCCACCCCTAGGACATTTAATTGGATGGCAGGGCGGCGGATGGGGACCACATTGCCTTCCTATCCCCACTGCGATTAAGTCCGTGGTGGGAAGGCACGTGGGCTGCCTTTCCACCACGCTGTCAATTGAGGCTCTTAAGTGGGAAATTCATGCCCACTGAAGGGCCGCATCCCACCACTGCTGGTATTAAACCAGCAATGGATAAGGGGCTTTGCCATGTGGCAGCACAACAAGCAAACCCTGGTGGGCTTGCTTGCAGGCTCCGGGAGGAGGTCCTTCGTTCAAAGGCACTCAGTGCATGATCGAGGAACCTGTCACCAGGGGGAGCCTGCTGAAAGTGACCCCCATGCCCTCATTACTGATTCGCCTCCCCATCTCCTCTGCACCTGCCTTCTCGTCATCACACGCCTGTGCCTGGATCCTTCCTTGAGCTGAGATCTTGGTCTTATGTAGTACCAGCAGCAGCCAATACTTCCCCAGTGGTGCTGCTAGGTACAGAACAGCTGGCAGCCTCTGACTGGCCAGCAGCTCTTGGCGGGTGGGATTTCTGCCCTTGGGGTCCTTGATCCCTGGGGAAGGCCTGTCAAATGCCCGAGTGGCACAAGATGCGGGGAAGAGGCGACACTGGCTCTCCAGCTGGTGGCCAAGACCTCTGTTGCCTCCGCAAGGTGCTCATTCAGTCCAACTCATTCAGGTCTCAGAAATTATTAGGTAAATTGTGGAGTCTTTCCACAGTGCAAGTGAAACACTCGTGTTGTTCTCCGGCCTGACCTATAGGGAGATATCAGGGAGGGAAAATTTTGCTTCCCATGTTTGTAGACCATGTTTGCTTTGCAGCACATACTGGTGCAGGCATCCAAGTAACTATTCAGGGAATTTGTGTTCCATCAACTGTAAGAAACAATTAAGATAAATCAACATTGCTTGATCACGAGGCACTGTAAGTTGCATAGTTAGGGGAGGCAGTGGTGTGGTAATCCAGAGACCCAGGGTAATGCTCTGGGGACCCGGTCTGAGTCCCACAATGGCAGATGGTGGAATTTGATTTCAATAAAAATCTGGAATTAAATGACTTATGATGACGATGACACTGCTGTTGATTGTTGTAAAAACCCATCCGAATCACTAATGTCCTTTAGGGAAGGACATTTGCCGACCTAACCCTTGTCTGGCCTACATGTGACTCCAGACCCTCAGCAACGTGGTTGACTCTTAAATCCCATCAGAAATGTCCTTGCAAGCTACTCAGTTGCATCAAACTGCTACAAAGTCTACAAAGAATGAAACCGGGTGGTCCACCTGGCCTCGACCTAGTCACCGGAAATGCCAACGGCAAACTCAGCCATGTTGACATTGCAAAGTCCTCCTTACTAATATCTGGGGCTTGTGCCAAAATTGGGAAAGCTGTCTCACAGACTGGTCAAGCAACAGCCTGGCAGTCATACTCACGGAATCATACCTCATAGATTACATTCCAGATAACACCAACACCATCCCTGGATATGTCCTGTCCCACTGGCAGACAGACCCAGCAGAGGTGGCGGCACAGTGGTATACAGTTGGGAGGGGGTTACCCTGGGAGTCCTCAACATCGACTCTGGACCCCATGAAATCTTATGGCATCAGGTCAAACTCCTGCTGATTACCACGTACCTCACCCACCCCAACCTCAGCTAATGAATCAGTACTCTTCCATGTTGAATATCACTTGCAGGAAGCACTGAGGGTGGCAAGGGCACAGAGTGTACTCTGGGTGGGGACTTCAATGTTCATCACCAAGAGTGGCTCGGAAGCACCAGTACAAACTGAGTTGGCTGAGTCCTAAAGGACATAGCTGCTAGACTGGGTCTGCAGCAGGTGGTGAGGGAACCAACAAGAGGGAAAAACATACTTGACCTCATCCTCATCAACCTGCCTGCCACAGATGCAGCTGTCCAAGATAGTATCAGTAGGAGTGACCACCTCACAGTCCTTGTGAAGATGAAGTCCCATCTTCACACTGAAGATGCCCTCCATCCTGTTGTGTGGCATTACCATCGTGTTAAACTGGATAGATTTTGAATAGATCTAGCATCTCAAGGCAGAGCATCCATGAGGTGTTGTGGGCCATCAGCAGCAGCAGAGATGTACTCAACTAGTTTGTAGCGTCATGGCCCAGCATATCCCCCACTCTACCATTACCACCAAGTCGGGGGATCAACCGTAGTTCAGTGAAGTGTGCAGGAGGGCATGCCAAGAGCAGCACTAGGCATATCTAAAACTGAGGTGTCAACCTGGTGAAGTTACAATCCAGGATTACCTGCATGCCAAACAGCGTAAGCAGCAAGCAATTGACAGAGCTAAGCGATCCCACAACCGACAGAGCAAATCTAACTTCTGCAATCCTGTCACATCCATTCATGAATGATGGTGGATAATTAAACAACTCACTGGAGGAAGAGACTCCACAAATATCCTCAACCTCAACAATGCTCCAGAACTTGCCGCGCCCTTAGCCAAGCTGTTCCAAAACAGCTACAACACTGGCATCTACCCGGCTATGTGGAAAATTGCCCAGGGATGTCCTGTATATAGTGTAGATACGGAGAAGCTGTTCCCTCTTGTAAAAGGATCAAGAACGAGAGGGAACAGATTTAAAGTGATTTGCATTAGAAGCAAACGTGACGTGAGAAAAAACTTTTTCATACAACGAGTTGTTTGGGTCTGGAATGCACTGCCTGGAAGTGTGGTGGAGGCAGGTTCAATCGAGGAATTTAAGATGGCATTGAAGATTATTTGAATAGAAACAATGTGCAGTGGTACAGGGAAAGGCAGGGCAATGGCACTAGGTCATAATGCTCATTTGGAGAGCCGGTGCAGACACTATGAGCTGAATGGGCTCCCTCTGTGCCATTAAAATTCTGTGATTCTGTGACATAAAGCAGGATAAATCCAGCGCAGCCAATTACTGCTCCATCAGTCTACTCTCGATCATCAGTAAAGTGATGGAAGGGGTCATCAACAGTGCTAACAAGTGGCACTTGCTTAGCAATAACCTGCTCACTGACATTCAGTTTGGGTTCTGCCAGGATCACTCAGCGCCTGACCTCATTACAGCCTTAGTCAAAACATGGACAAAAGAGCTGAACTCCCGAGGTAAGGTGAGAGTGACTGTCCTCGACATCAAGGCAGCATTTGACCGAGTGTGGCATCAAGGAGCCCTAGCAAAACCGGAGTCAATGGGAAGCAGAGGGGAAACTCTCTGTTGGTTGGAGTCATACCCAGCACAAAGGAAGGTGGTTGTGGTTGTTGAAGGTCACTCATCTCGGTACCAGGAAATCACAGCAGGAGTTCCTCAGGGTAGTGTCCTAGGTCCAACCATCTTTAACTGCTTCATCAATGACCTTCCTTCCATCATAAGGTCAGAAGTGGTGTGTTCGCTAATGATTGCACAATGTACTGCATCATTTGCAACTCCTCAGATACTGAAGCAGCCCATGTCCAAATGCAGCAAGGCCTAGGCAATATCCAGGCTTGGGCTGACATGTAGCAAGTAACACTCATGCCATACAAGTGCCAAGCAATGACCATCTCCAACAAGAGAAAATCTAACCATCGCCCCTTGACATTCAATGGCATTACCATCACTGAATCCCCCACTATCAACATTCTGAGGTTTACCATTAACCAGAAACTGAACTGGACTAACCATATAAATACTGCGGCTACAAGGGCAGGTTAGAGGCTAGGAATTCTGTGGCAAGTACCTCTCCTCCTGACTCCACAAAACCTGTCCACCATCTACAAGGTACAAGTCAGGAGTGTGATTGAATACTCTCCACTTGCCTGGATGAGTGCAGCTCCAACAACACTCAAGAAGATTGACACCATCCAGGACAAAGCGGCCCATTTGAGTGGCACCCCATCCACGAACATTCACTCCTTCTACCACCGATGCACAGCAGTAGCAGTGTGGACCATCTACAAGATGCACTGCAGCAACTCACCAAGGCTCCTTAGGCAGCACCTTCAAACCCACAACCACTGATTTCTAGAAGGACAAGGACAGCAGACACATGAGAACACCACCACCTGCAAGTTCTCCTCCAAACCTCACATCATCTTGACTTGGAACTATATCACCCTTACTTCACTGTCACTGAAACTCTCTTCCTAACAGCACTGTGGGTGTACCTACACCACATGGACTGCAGCAGTTCAAGCAGGCAGTTCACCACCACCTTCTCGAGGGCAGTTAGGGATGGGCAATAATGCTGACCTAGCCAGCGACACTCATCCCATGAATGAATTAAAAAAAGATGCAGCATAGAAAGTATAAGTTTGTGTGGAAAACTGGCAGATAGAGTTGAGAAACTGACATTATCCAATTAGGATTCAAGAGGGACAAGCTGGAATATTTTCTTAATGGGATAAAACTGGAAACTTTGCAGGAGCAAACAGAATTGTGTGTCCATGTTCACAAGCCAATAAAAGCTGATGCAATGGTTAAAAAAAAGTCAGAAAGGTTAATAGAATATTTGTCTTCATCGCAAAAGGGTTGGAATATAAAAGTGAGGAAGTGATGTGTCGACTGTACAAACCCTCGGTCAGGACCCATCTGGAGCACTACATTCAGTTTTGTAAAGATATACGGGGCTTGGGGGGGGTGGCACAGGAGAGATCCATCAGAATATACCAAGGTTTTTAGGGTTAAATTGTAAGGTAAGGTTACATAAAGTTGGAGGCTTGTATTCCGTTTGAGTTTTGAAGGTTGAAAGTGGTGAGGTATTCAAACTGATAAATGGATTTGATAGAACAGATGGATTTTAGGAAGGATGTAAAGGCTTTGGAGAGGGCACAGAAGAGATTTAATTGAATGATTCCACGGAGAGGGATTACAGTTACGTGAATAGACTGGAGAAGCTGAGGTTGCTCCCCTTAGAGCAGAGAAGGCTAGCTGGAAATCTGATAGAGATGTTCAAAACCATAAAGATTAAAGGTAGAGTAAATAATGAGAAACTGCTTCCAATGGCTGAAGGGTGAACAAGCAGAGGGCACAGATTTAAGATGATTGGCAAAAGAACCATAAGCAATGGGAGGAAAAATTTACTTATACAAGTGGTTGCAATTTTGAATGCAGTGCCTGATAAGGTGATGGAAACAGATACAACAATAGTTTTAAAAAAGGAATCGATACTTGAAAGAGAAAAAAGATTGCAAGCAAATGAGGAAAGAATGGGGGAGAGAGACTAACTGGATTCCTCTTCGGAATAAGCTAGTGCAAACTCAATGGGCCAAATGGCTTCCTTCTGTATTGTAATATTCCATGATTCTATATTTTTGAGAAACTATTTCCTTTGCTGGGCATATCTAGAATTGGGTGAGGGTGAGGGTGCAATGCACAACAGAACATTGATGAATTATGTAGGTGGACAGACCTCATGCCATGTAGATCCGGATGGAGCATTGCTATGTGGAGTCGATATCAGCAGCTTCATGGTCTCTGTGTACATGATTCTCAATTAGACTGCAGTAAAAGCTGAATTGTTGGGCAGTTTTAGGACTGTGCATTCACACCCATCTGGAGCTGTAATGAAGCTGCTCAAGTATATTTCATTGTGAATTTCTGCAGTGGGCACTGGGCATTCATATTCAGTCATTTAATCATCATTAGAGAATTGTGTTCTAACTCACCAGATCATCCTGTCCAAGATACATGCTGAATAAATTTATAGGATCAATCACTGAGCCCAACACATAAACCAACAATCTATTGCTGCAGAGGGATAAATGCTCAGATGCATAGCAGCAAACCTACAAACCTGTGAAGTCGGAAGCGGTCGGAAGTGTGCAGAATGTACTCGGAAACATTGCGGCCTGTAATATCCACCAAAATATCACCCGTCACTACTTTCTTCTGTGGTGGGTGACCTCCAACCCCACTTGGGCAGGAGAACCCTGTTCCTTGCATTGAGCAGCTGCATCGAACTGGTTCGTGTATGGGACGTGGAACTGAAGGAGATGATGTAAATGTTTCTGAAAAAGAAAGGGGGATCAATAGAGTTACCGCTTGTTAAAACTGATGACATCCAAGCTTCACGTTTCGGAGCGGTATATCCATCTTTTTAAAATAAAAACTCAGGCTCACAATTATGGGTGTAACTGTGTATTTAAGCTTGAATGCCCATCAGCATCAACAACATGTATTTACGCAATGCTTTGGATAGTAAAATGTCCCAGTGCACTTGACAGCAGTGTTATCAGACAAAAAGTAGCACTGTACCACATTAGGAGTTATTAAGACAGGTGACCAAAGGTTTAGTCAAAGGGATAGGTTTTAAAGAGTGTCTTAAAGGTGGGGAGAGACATAGAGAGGCGGAGAGGTTTAGGAAAGGAATTTCAGAGCTTGGGGTCTAGTCAACGAAGGCACGGCTGCCAATAAAGAGGCAAAGAAATCGGTGATGTACAAGAGGCTTGAATTGGAGGAACGCAGAGGTCACAGAGGGTTCTAGGGCTGGAGGAGTTTACGGTGATCATGGTGGGGGTGGGGGGGGGAGGAGGAGAGAAAGGTCATGGAAGAATTTGAACACAAGCATGAGAATTTTAAATTCAGTGCATGCTGGACCTGAAGTTCATGTAGATCAGGGATGTATGGGTGGGTGATGGGTGAACAGGACTTTTGTGAGTTGAAATAGGAGCAGCAGGGTTTTGGATTTGTTTAATTTTACAGACAGTGGAAGTTGGGAAGCTGGCCAGGGGAGTATTTGAATAACCAAGTCTGGAGGTAACAAAAACATGGGCGGTCAGAAAAGTAATTCCAGGACACCACTCTAGACAATGAAAGCCTGAAATGTCCCTTTGAAAATCAGTCCAAATGTGGCTGGAATCTCATAGATTGGGGATTTGAACGGGACTTGGACAAGTAAGGCATCTTCCAATTGCATTTCATCTTTTATATTACTATTTTAAAATTAAATATTATGCTGTATTAATAATTCACTGGGATTTCTTCTTCAAGGATCACACCCAGCTTGATCATCTTTATTTTATGCACAGAAGTTGTGCATATATAATTTTTATCTAGATTAGATATCAATGACTATATGGTAGCAATGGGAAAGAAATTAAATAATGTATTACATCTATCCATCTGGGAGGAAGCTTGGCTTTTAATAGACCTACTGAAGTTCAAAACTTCCCATTTAGACTTCAAGTAATCTAAAGCCTCATTTAACTCTTGGTCACAGGTGCCGGGTGAAGCAGCAATCAAATGGACAGTATTAAAGCTGCATGAGCTCCTTTATCACAGCTAATGTGTCTGATAATGGACCCCATTTAGATGGAGGTGACTGTTAATTTAGTACAACAGCTTCATCAATCTTTTGATTTTAACACTCTATATATACCACAATGGCATTCGGGCAAAATGTGCTTCTTACAATTTTCCCGAGCAAGAAAAAATCTTACCAGGGCCTGAAAATCCAAGCTAGCCTCTTTAAATTTTAGAAGCCCTTTAGTTAAGGTGTCAGCTGTGGTTCAGTGGGTAGCACTCTTCACCTCTCCGTGGGTCATGAGTTCAAGCCCCACTTCATAGATTTTAGCACAAAATCTAGGTTGGTAGTGGCAACACTGCCATAGGTACCATTCTTTGGATGCTAAATTAAACAGAGACCTTGTCTAATCTCACAGGTGGTCATATATAAAAAATATTGGATGACTTAAGTCAAATTTGTTGTTGTTTTTATCCTTCATCAATATCACTAAAAATCCTAATCATTATCACATTGCTGTTTGAGGGATCTTGCTGTGGACAAATTCTCTGCTGCATTTCCTGCATTGCAATAATGACTTTCTTTCTTTTTCTCTTTCCTTTCTTTCTTTACTATTAATCTTGTGGATACTTGTATTAACTATGCTGGATAATTTGCCATGATCTGTCCATGAGAAAAATTTGCTGCACCATGTTATGTCTCCGTTGTGTATAAGGACCTTGTTATCATAAACTGAACCTACAGAAATAGTTGCTGGGTTTGTAACTTGATTTATTTCACAGGAATAGTATTGCATAGTCCAGATATACTACAGGCATGACATGGACCTAATCTCATCTGTCACCGCAGAGAATGACACTGCTACAACCCTGTACACTGCAGTTGTTTTAATAACTCAATATGATATTTCCTTGGCCAGGTTGCGCAGGAGAGAAACAGAATTATGAATCTGGTTTTAGATGCGTAAACAGCTTTTTCAATAAAAAAGATATCATTGGTTCTGATTATTCCGGCGACATTAAAATTATGCTACATGTGAAAACTGGCAGGCAAGGAAATTATTTTAATTGCAATTCACGTGCGCAGCCAGGATTTTCAGGATAATTTCTTTGAAGGCTGTTCATCGCATTTTTAAAAAAATTATTCTCCTCATGTTTGGTTAACAAAATATCAAGTGAGGCTTTAGAACAGCCTGATCAGAGTGTCACCTTACTGACGGCGTGAAGGCAGGCGGTGGTGGAGGAAATAATCCTAAAAGCAGTGCCAAAGAAAACTATTTGTTAGAATGCCAACTAAGTCAGGAATTTGACTAACTGAAAAGCGTGCGACTGTTTCCAGCGTGAAGACTCTAAAGCCACAAGCAGTCACAGGTTCAACAAAAACACATGCAAGATAATGACAAATCAGATTTAGATTGCATAATGGTGCTGTGAAGCAGACATAAAGCCTGAGCTTCCAAGCCCCATTGGTTTGATGACAGGAAGTTGCAGGTACACTCTAACAGACAAAGGCTTCAAGATCCAAATAAAGTTTTATAAATAAAGGACAGTTTCACCCATGATGAAAAGATTTTCTTGATGCCAACAGTGTAATCACTTTGGAGAGACACCTTCACTTATCTATCCTTCTCAAATGCAGAACTGACTGACAATGGGCCTGGATTTTATGGCCGTTTTTAAGAGAGTGGACCAGGCACATGAGGGAATGGGTAGAATTAAAAGACAGCAGGGATGAAACTGGTCTTGGGCAGGAGTGTAAAATGGCCATAGTGAATCGGCAGCCTGTTTTACACCCCACCTAATTATTTTTCCATTTGAGAACAACTTCACCTCCATTAAATCTGAAAAATGAGTATTCGTGACTGGAGTCAATTTGTCCAGAGCTCTGAAAACAATATTATTATAAGATTGACAAATGTTCCATGAGCTTAGTTTCAACAACTTGCTTTACATATCATCTTTAATATGGGAAAACGTCCGACAATGCTTCACAGTGGCATAGCTGGGGAAAAAGAATTTGCTCGGAGAGAAGGCATCAAGGAAAAACAATCATTTCTGGTTTATCAGATTGGGGAATAAAATCAACTTAATAACCATTTAGCTTATGAGAAACAGATCCGTCCTCCCAGGTAAGGTTGGCGCTGGGTTAGTATTCCAATGTGTGTGAGGTAGATGCTCATAATCAGAGTAAGTGACAGCAAAGGTATCGGTAAGTTTATCTTATTTAAGTATTACTCACAATGCAATCACTAAAGCAAGGTTTATGTTGACTCATGTCTAGTTTCCAGTGATTTAATTTCAACAAGAAATGAAAGGCAGAAATGAGGAAACAAATCTCAAAATAGAGATACTGGGAAGAAGGAGGAAGGTTCTCAGGTGCTGGGGCATCCTAGGCATTTAATAAAACAGAGGCATTGCTTCACCAGAGCTTGTACATTGCTCCCATGCTATGTTTGATAGATAAACCAACTAACAGATAATCAACCAATAGCGTTGACTATGTGAAAGGTCAACAAAGCTGCTGGGGCTTCACCCAAGGACACACCAAAAATTTTTGAAGTTAGGTCCAAACCAAAAATGTGCATCTTGCTTCCAGCTGATAAAAACAAAAAACTTGAACAAGAAGAGATTTTATTGTGAGAAACATAATTACAGTGACTTCTGTATTTATCAGACATCGGGCAGATATCAGGCAACAATTCAAAGTGGCTCCAAACAACAAACAACCGCAGATTGGTGATCACATGGGTCAAATCGATCATGTGATCTCCTAAACCGGTTTAGATGGTATGAAGGGAGGAATTGTTAAGAATTCTCTTTTTTCTTTTTTTTTTCTCTCTGATTCTTCCAGGAGATAACACGGCTGTGAGGCGAGGGAGGGAGGAACTGTTCAGTCAGTGATGTTCTGGCCATCAGGAATATGGGGCAGGTTTGGTGAATCAGCTGCTTTTATTTTTGACCATCATTTTCATATTTTGTGTGTTATTCTTTCTAGCACTGAAACCCTGGCCTCTGGACAGGAGCCACTAAAAGTCCGATGTAAGTTTTCTACATTGGCCAATCTTCTGGACACTGTTGGTGAGGTGAAAACTCTTATACAGTATATTTTGAGTGTCCCTATTAAATTTGCATTCAATATAGAAAATAATTTTGAAAAATTTAGTGGAGGTGGCTCTCTTGCCATAAAACATTTGGATCTCAAGAGGCCCTCTCATTATTCTATCGCGCTAAAATACACACCTTTCATTGTAACCGGTGATGTTGTCAAATTCCATGTGTGCATTCCTTCATCTATTCCCATGTCGGGAAAATCTGATGGAGCAGGTGACGGGGGCAGTGGGACAAAATTCGAGAGTGGGAGGCCTTGAGTGAATGAGTCCAGGCACATTGAGTCAAAGTATTTGGAGGCCAGCATCTTGGTCTCGCTGGTCGAAAGATTGAGGGTCTGCACAAGCTGGTCTAATGTGCTGTTATACGGAGTTTTCAGGACACAGGTAGCTCCAATCCCCGAGGGTAGATAGAAGGTATTTGTCAGTTGCTGAGGGCTGGCATCAGGTGATAACTTTATCCTATGTTAGAATAAAAACAATGTTATGCTCAAACAAAAACACACATTTGTACCAAATATTTTTTGAATTATCTTCAAAACATGGTTGCTCGGAATGCAATACAGTTGCATTATTTCCCAATTAACTACTGCCCATTCAAGAAAAAGCACTAATCAGGTGTGGAATTACACAGGAGTTTAGGAGAGTGAGGGGTGATTTGATTGAAGTATACAAGATCCTGAACAGCCTTGACAATGGGGATGTCGAAAGGATGTTTCCTCTCGTGGGTGAGTCCAGAGCTAGGGGTCACTCTTTTAGGACAGAGATGAGGAGAAATTTTTTCTCTTAGAGGGTTGCGCGACTTTGGAATCCTCTGCCTCAGAAGGTGGTAGAGGCGGGGTCATTGAATATTTTTAAGGCAGAGGTAGGTAGATTCTTGTTAGGCAAGGGAATCAAAGGTTATTGGGGTTAGATGGGAATGTGGAAATCGAAACGCAAGATGATCAGCCATGATCTTATTGAATGGCAGATCGGGCTCGAGAGGCCAAATGGTCTACTCCTGTTCCTATTTCTTAAGTACTTATGTAATCAATCATTTCATACTCTGCTCCTACAATACCCATTTATCCCAATGTTGGGGAAAGCCATGTACTTTTACATTCCTATATTTGATTCTTTAAATGAGCCTGACAATTCTTTTTTTTTAGAAAAAATGGGCAAATTCTGCACTGCTACCGCACACCACCAGAAGCTCGACTAATCTGACATAATACAGAGTTAGTAGGGTAGGTAACCTTTTTTTTAATTATGCAGTGACTACAATTCAATAGTACATCATTGGCTGTTGAGCACCTTGGGACTTCCTAAGGTCAGGAACAGCACTACATAAACGCAAGTCTTTTCTTTTCCTTTTTCATATGTGAAAAAGCTAGCATACAAGTTCAGCAGGTAGTAGGGAAGGCAAATGGAATGTTGGCCTTTATTTCAAAGGGAATGAAGTACAAAAAAATAAGGAAGTCTTGCTAGAACTAGTTAGACCACACCTAGAATATGGTGAACAGTTTTGGTCCCTTATCTAAGGAAAGATGTACTGGCATTGGAGGCAATCCAGAGAAGGTTCAGTAGGTTGATCCTCAGTATGGAGGGATTTTCTTATGAGGAGAGGTTGAGTAGATTGGGCCTGTACCCATTGGAGCACAGAAGAATGAGAGGCAGCCTTATTGAAACATATGAGATTCTTAGGGGGCTTGACAGGGTAGATGCTGAGAGGTGGTTTTTGCTTGTGGGAGAGTCTGGGGCCAGAGGGCATAATCTCAGAGTAAGGGGTCGCCCATTTAAGACAGAGATGAAGAGGAATTTCGTCTCTGAGGGTAGTGAATCTGTGGAATTCTTTACCACAGAGGGCTGTAGAGGCTGAGTCGTTAAGTATATTCAAGGCTGAGGCAGGCAGATTTTTAATCAGTAAAGGAATCAAAGGTTATGGGGAAAAGGCAGGAAGGAGTTCAGGATTATCAGATCAGCCATGATCTCATTGAATGGCGGAGCAGACTTGATGGGCTGAATGGCCTACTTCTGCTCCTATGTCTTACGGTCTTATGTTCCCTCGAGTGCCTCTGGGAACAGGAGTCGACTGGCAGCCCCAAGACCAGTCAACAAAATATGTGGGGCTGCTTTCCGACAATTTTTCAGTTCTACGGGTTTCATCAATATATGCACAAACACCTGAAAATTCCATGAGAATAGGCTGAACTTTAGGATTGCATTAACAGGGTTAGCAAAGTGTTTACATTTATATATATATATATATATATGTATATTTCTATTCAAAGAGATGTCAGCTAAGAGGTCTGTACTGAAGTGAAATATGTTCTATTGATTTTCTTCTGGTGTTATAAACAGCTATATTGTGGTTCATTTTCTACATATAACCAGGTTATACACTTTTCTGTGCATAACATATGAGTGGCAGTCTTTGGAAGCCAGCAGGACATTAGATTCTTGCATTTCAGGGACTAATGAAGATGATTTTTTTTTTTACAATGTAAGTATTTACAGTTGAACAAAGTAAGGTTGCAATGACAGGTTGATATCCTCGAGTCTTACTTGGGAATTCAGGAAAAAAACACAGGAGACTTCAGCTGTGGTTGCTCACACCCCTCAGATGATTAAATAAATTGAACACAATTCTTAATAAAACAAAAGGTGCATTGTCTGTAGAAGCAGCAAGCTTTGATGACCTAAACAATCTCTCATTCAGTACTTCCGCAACCTCTACATGCTCTCCGTTTCCCGTAACATCTTGTAATAAATTAAGCTACAACGACTGGTTTTAAAAGTCTCCTTTAATCTCATACCTGTACTCATTTCTCTCTTCATTTGCATATGGTATAAAGTTTCCTCGAGGTTGGGTATAATTGTGGTACTGAGATGGAGAAAGAATCAGAGGAGGCAAGTCACCTGGAAAAATTGAGATAAATTCAGTAAATATCCCGTAGGTGAAAATATAAAGGAAGTCATGTAATATGGCAATTCCAAAGAATAAATCTCAGCTCTACTCAAAGATATCTATTAAGTTTTTTAAACCTGTCAATACATAGTGTATTTTGGATTGTAGTACCTATTTCAGGGACTGAGAGAGCCACCGTCATTGCCACACACACAAAGAACGCTGGGAGCAGGATCTGGGAGAAAAGACTCTTAGTGTTGCGTTTGGCACAGTGATAACGCTTCACTATCAGCCCATAGAACTGGCACAGTTTCAGCCAGGAACCCTCCAGTTTGGTACTTCCTTGACCCTCCAGGACAAAGCTCTTCAGGTCAGGTTCTGGTTCTGCTGTAGATGACAAGAGGAGAAAAACAGCGATAAGCATTTGGGAATATTCCCAAATCACTTCAGCCAATTGAAAATCTGAGTTTTTAATCTTATTTTTTGCTGGCACTTTCTGTTAAAAACATTTCCCCACCTGCTCAGCTTTATCCTAAAACAGTAAATGTTTTGGACCATATATACTTGATTTTATGGACTCTTTTGTTCCATCAATATTTAATAATATTTGCAACCTTCTGTGTTGACTTGAACAATTAAGTTTATTTATTGAAGTAACAGCTTTCAAGATGCAGTTACAACTTTGCAAATTTTCCACTTCTGCCCCCAATATCTTTGATGCTCCTTTCCTGAAGGTGTTCACTCCTTACTGGCATATATCCCAAAGAAATCAGTCCATTTTTCACCTCATTCAATATCCACACATCCATGCTTCTAAGAGGGGTCACTTTTTCACTGCATGGCAATTAGAAGTGAGAACTCTCTTCGATTTTTCTCTTCTTATCCCAGGAATTGGTATAATTGTAATGGCCCTAGTGTTATCCTGTTTGAAAGGAATCAAACCTGGGACTGATTTGTATGGCTCACTACCACAATTCAGTGAGTATCTAGGGAGGAGGACAGAAAGGGAACCAAAATCTTCTCTTTTATACAGCACTGAACCTCTTCTCCATTTCCATGTCCTTTGATCACACAGCTCACTGAGGCATTCCACCTGTATCCAAGAGAGCGGCTGTATTGATGTAACTGGTGAGACAGAATTTTGAACAAGTCCAAATGCTGACCTGGAGAAAACAAATGGGAAATGAACTCCAGACCAACGTCATCGAAGTCTGTCACTAGGGGAGCTTTAGGTTCAAGATGGAATTCTAAAGAGATTAGCAAATTGGGAAAAATGAGTGATTGTTTCCTTCAAGGTAAAAGAAGCATACATAGTTTTACTTTTGGAATCAAAAGTGCTGAATCTGATTAGGGAGCATTACCATTCTAAGTGCTACAAACTAAGCACTCCTTTGCCTTCAACAGAACCCACCCATGGCTGAGACATCTTTGATCATGGCTGGACAATGACAAAAGACAAACATACTTTGTTGACCTACCAAAGTGCCCTCAAGTACCTGGGAAGCTGTTAGGTCATGGTTGACACTCATTCACGCATATCCAATTCTTCAAAGCTGCAAACTTACCAACAGAAATAATTTGTTCAATGTAGTTTGCACCTTCAGATTGTTTCATCTGTGCTCTTGAACACTGATGACATACCCCTTCCCCCATACAGTGCCATTTATTAACAAAGGTGAACAGTGAAGTGGATCAGTGCACTATTTATTTCATCCCTGTGTTATCACACGGCAGATGATGTGTGCCAGGTGGATCAAATCCACGAGGGAAACTTGATCACACTATCACAACAGCTTTGCATTTTGTATTTATTTCGAGATGCGGGCCCTGAATTCAGAAGTAATCAGTCCAGCAAGGCTTGAGATTTTTTTTAAAAACTAAATTAAACATTTATTAACTAAATAAAAGATTTCAAGCACATACATAGGTCTACAAATTGGTACTATAATAATTCCTAAAACCCCTAATTAATCTGGTTTCCAGTTACACCCCCCGTTAAGGCAACAGTTTAAAAAAAATAGATTTTAAACAGATCCAGCAAGTTAAACACAATACCCTGGACAGTGGAATTCAAAGTGGCTTTCTCCGGCTTCGGTTTCTGTAGATAGCAGCCTTAATGCACAAACACTGGATGCTTATCAAACTTCTGGTAGATTTAACAATACCTTCCTCTGATACATAGCTTCATTCTCCTTTATACATGCTTCTCCCTTTTAATGTGTAAATCCTATTGTCCATGTGTCTTTGGAATTTTACCTTTCTCATAATATAAATCTTTCATGTTGCCACTATATATTTTCAGTAACCCTTGAGAAAAATAAACACATTCTTTAACTTGCTTGTCTAGCTATTTGTGAACAGACAGGGATCCCTTTGAAGACCAAATCCCCCGTTCCATCTAAAAATGTAATTCCCTTTACACCTTATAGACTAAGACCCCAACCATGTTTACTCATTAACATATTAAAGACACTTCCACATCTTACTTCTTTTGATAACTTGAACTTGCAGTCTGCTTGGCTACAAGATGTAATTAAATCAGCACACAGACAGAACAACATAAAGCCCCCATAAACCTACTTTACACTAAACCAGAAAAACATTCTGAAAATTATTATACTTTTATAACATCTGGGACTTGGCTTCACACTCAACTTGTGTAAGTACCTGCGCACAATTTCATTATTATCCATCTGAATGTAACCAATGTAATACCATCAGTGACTTCCCTTTTCTCCCCACCTCCCCCTTTTCCTTAATCATGTGCTGTCCCTCAAGAAACTATATGTAGCTCTAGGGTCATGCAAGGAGACGATACCCAGCTCTATCTCTCTCCACCACTTCTTTCCACCTCTCAACCATCTCCAGTTTGTCAGCTTTCTTGCCTAACTTTAAATCCTGGAAGAATCTCAACGTTTTTCAACTCAACATTGGACCAAAGGCATTGTCTTCAGCCTTCCCATATGCCACAAACTCCATCCTCTCATGCTGAGCAAACTAGTCACAATCTTGCATCTTACTCAATCTGAGCTGAGTGGTAAACCTGACACTCCATCTAGAATCAAAATCAATTCCTACGTAGCAAAAATACCCTAAAAAGTGCCTTGAGGTGTTTTCAGATTGGGAT
Source organism: Cetorhinus maximus (assembly GCF_964194155.1). NCBI lineage: Eukaryota > Metazoa > Chordata > Chondrichthyes > Lamniformes > Cetorhinidae > Cetorhinus > Cetorhinus maximus. Next base: position 42,100,777 of record NC_135888.1, read on the forward strand.
TGGTTTTCAGGTCGATCTCTAGGAAACAGAAAGAGCTAATGCTGAAGGTCCTGGTTGCTTCAGTAAGACAAAGTGCTTCTCTTGGAGTGGCAGGCCCAAGGTGACATGATCACAAATTAGAGACAGCTTATCAGGAGGCTGAAAACATTGCCACTTTGACCTGGAGGTGTTTAGTTCCTTAGCCAATGAAGGCTGCTGAGTTATGGGAGTAAGCCCACCTGGTGATGTGTCTGGGTCTTGGGCTCATTATAATTCCTGACATGTATGTTGGAGGTGATTGACACCTAAAGGGGTGAACTGTTCAATATGGGTCATCCAGATGGGGCTAACAACAACATCAAGCAGCTTAATTTGAAAATGAAAAGATATAAAAAGTTGTGGTTTGGAAAAGTGATAAATACCATCCTTATCTTTCTTGAAAAGGAGGGAGGAGGGGAGAGAAATAAAGAGAGATAAATATAGGGAAAAAGAGAGAAACCAATTTCACATTCAAAGACAGCAGTGCTTTTCAGTGTTTTCTCAATGAAAGGTCATTATTGAACTGACTGCAAGATGGCAGTTTACAGAGCTTCCCTCATGGCAGAGGTCACTTGACTATAGCAAACAGATCAGAAATGTAGTACAGTTGCATTTCAAAACTCAACCGTCCCTTTTTCATAACGAACAAAAGACACAAACATCCTCCTCTTCCTAAATAAAAAGGCAAATTTGCATGCACGATCATGTGTAACTGAGTTACCCAAGTTACGCACTATACACCCACTGTTCTCTTGCATTACAACTGTTTGTCCTACCAGTCAATCTCCTACCTGCATTGCATACACAGGGAGGAATTTTACGCCGGCGGGATTTTATGATACCACCAAAGTCAATAGACTTTTGAACTGCTCACCGCATTTTACACCCCACCCTGACAGGGCCGTAAAACTCCACACATTGTCTTTAAATCATGCAGGTCGCTTAACGGTACACATGCGCATTGTCATTTGCTGTTCAACTGGGTGATGTTCCTTTTCTGGAGAGTGTCATTCCTGTGGTACTTGTTGCTGTGGTAACTGCTGCTGTTCCATTTCCATTGTTGTGGACCTGTGGATATCTGGGAATAATGGTAGTTCTGTACTCAGTACAGCTGGCGAGATCACTTCTCCCTGACTGGCTGTGCAGGAGCAGCTTCGCTAATTGTCCATATATGCCTGTGGTTGCACTGGTATATTTAGTTGTCCGCTTCCACCTTGGGTGATTGAGGTGACAATTTCTCTATTCATGTCCCAAGTTTCCATGTTGGCTGACTCCTGTTGAGCGTTGAAGGTTTGTACCCTGACTGGCTCTCCAATGCTCGCCTATGGTAGTGGTTTGACATTCTTGTCAAAATGAAATTTGGCTTTCTGCCGTTTCACCTTGATTTTTTCACTCATGCCTATTACTACTTCTGGTTTCAGTAGCATTTTTGCTACTGGAAGAATCATTTAGGTGTGGCATGACATTAGTCTTTGGACTGGACTACTTTCTATGTCTTCAGTCCGTGTGTTTCTCCACTCGAAGGTTGCCTTATATACATCTGTGCTAGATTTGCTCGATTTCTTGATGATAACTTTGGCGAATTTCACTGCTGCCTCAGCCTTTCCATTCGGCTGGGGATAGTGTAGAGATGATGTGTAGTGTTGAATTTCTCAATCCTTTGTGACTCGGCTGAACTCTTCACTCATGAACTGAGGGTTATTATCACTCATCACAATGTCTGGAATGCTGTAATGACTGAAGTGTGCTTTCAGGCATTCTACTATTTCTCTTGTCATCGTTGAAGTCAGCTGGTCTAACTCCCAGTCGTCAGAACAGTAGTCTACAGTGACAATATAGTCATTTCCTGCTATAGTAAAGAGGTCTACTCCCAGCTTCATCTATGGTCTGTCTGGGATGTCATGCATCATCAATGGCTCTCTAGCTAGGTACTCGTCACAAGCACAACACTGGCCTATATGGTGTTTAATTTCATTGCTCATGTTTGGCCAGTAGAGCACTTCTCTTGCCTTGCTCAGACTCCATTCAATTCCTTGATGGCTTGCATGAATGTGCTTTAACATCTCTCCTCTCATCTCCTTAAGGATGATGGCTCTATTTCCATTGTACAAGACGTCATCATGGCCTGTCAATTCATCTTGGTATGCCCAATATGCTCATGACTACAGGTGTGTCCTTGATGCTTTCAAGCCATCCTTTCGTCACTACTTCTTGTAGCACTTGGAGAGTTCAACTTGTTGGGTAGTTCTCTGATTTGAACAAGACACTTGTCTGTCAGGTTCAATGTCTCTGCTGGGTTGATGACTTCCAGATCATGTCAAGCTGCTGCTTCACACTGAATCTCTGTTGGCACATTTAGGGTTACCAGTCCAAACTTTAGACTTGCTCCAGCTGAGATGAATGGCTGCTGCATCCCACTTATGATCTGGAACTCTAAATCTTCCTTCTTGCCATTGCTTTGGGCTCTCAGACTAATTTGTCCTCTCGGTATGAGTATTGTGCCATCATAAAGCCTCAACCTCACTTTCAAGTGCTTCAGTTTTGGATCACCATGTTGAGCTACTTTGCACAGGTCTGAGGGGGTCATTATGTTGCATGACACACCAGTGTCTATCTGGCACTTCTTATTTGTTCGATACAATGATGACTGCAGAAGGAGAGTAACAGTCACAAACTATTTATCACCTACAGAATTGATGGAACCAACCTGTTGTATTGTTATCATCTATCTGTTATTACGAGAGGAATTGAACATAAACGTAAGGATGTTATGCTTCAGCTATACAGGGCACTAGTGAGACCACATCTCGAATATTGTGCACAGTTTTCGTCTCCTTATTTAAGGAAGGATGTAAATGCGTCTGAGTTCAGAGGAGGTTTACTAGATTTATCCCTTGAATGAGTGGGCTGTCGTTTGAGGGAAGGTTACTCAGACTGGGTTTGTTTCCACTGGAGTTTAGAAGAGTGAGGGGGTGACTTGATGGAAGTATATAAGATCCTGAACGGTATTGACAGTGTGGACATGGAAAGGATGTTTCCTCTTGTGGGTGAGTCCAGAACTAGGGGGCACCATTTTAAAATTAGGGGTCACCCTTTTAGGACAGAGATAAGGAGAATTTTTTCTCTTAGAGGGTTTTGCGACTTTGGAATTCTCTGCCTCAGAAGGCATTGTTGAATATTTTTAAGGTGGAGGTAGATAGATTCTTGTTAGGCAAGGGAATCAAAGGTTATCGGGGTAGATGGGAATGTAGAATACGTTACAAAAACAGATCAGCCATTATCTTATTGAATGGTGGAACAGGCTTGAGGGGCCGAATGGCCTACTTCAGCTCTTATTTTGTATATTCGTCTATACGTATAGTTCTTCATCAGGCTCTATTGATGATATCCCGTCAGTGGCTGTCTGTATCGGCTTGTTTTGCTTTTTTCTCGCCAAACACTTGTGTGTGAAATGATTCAATTTCTTGCAGTTAAAACACTGTTTTCCTCACACTGAGCAACCCTTCTTTTCCTTTGCATGATGTTCTCCGCAGTATTTGCATCCTGCCCTTTGTCTGTGATTGCTCTACTCTTATGGCCTGGAATATCTCTTAGCATAATGTATCTCCTGCTCTGCTCTGCCATCCATGTGCTCTAACTGACGTTTTACAAGCTCCGCATTTCTATACACATCTATCACTTTCCTGAGCATAAATCTCTCCTCTTTCAGTAGACTTTCTCTCATGAGCAATCTCATAGGCCTAAGACTATTTGATCTGTAATCCGATCATCTTTTAGCTGTCCGAATTCACTTGATTCTGCAAGTTGTGTTACTGCAGTCACGGACCAGTCAATGGGTTATTTTTCCCCTTGAGCTCTAGTGTTGAATACATAGCGTTCGTAAGTTATATTCACTCACGGTTAAAAGTGTTCACTCAAGGCTTTCAAAATCTCTGCCGCCTGTTTTCTTTATTCATTGGTTTTGCCATTGCAAGAGGAAACACTGCCAGTATTTCCTTGCCTTGTTTGTCCTGCCCAAGTGCATTACCTCACACTTATCCGGATTAAATTCCATTTGCCACTCATCAGCCCATCTGACCAGCCCATCTATATCCTCCTGTAATCTAAGGCTATCCTCCTCACTATTTACCACCCCACCAATTTTTGTGTCATCTGCGAACTTACTGATCAACCCTCCTACATTCAAGTCTAAATTGTTTATACATACCACAAACAGCAAGGGACCCAACACCGATCTCTGTGGAACCCCACTGGACACAGGCATCCAGTCACGAAAACACCCTTCGACCATCACCCTCTGCTTCCTGCCACTCAGCCAATTCTGGATCCAATTTGCCAAATTGCCTTGGATCCCATGGGCTCTTACCTTCGTTATCAGTCTCCCATCCGGGACCTTATCAAAAGCCTTGCTGAAGTCCAAATAGACTACGTCAAATGCATTTCCCTCATCTATACACCTGGTCACCTCTTTGAAAAATTCAATCAAATTGGTCAGACATGACCTCCCCCTAACAAAACCATGTTGACTGTCCTTGATTAATCCCTGCCTCTCCAAGTGTAGATTAATTCTGTCCCTCAGAATTGCTTCCAATAGTTACCCTGCCACTGAGGTTAGAATCTTGAATAACATTGGCTATCCTCCAGTCCTCTGGCACCTCTCCTGTGGCCAGAGAGTTATTGAAAATTATTGCCAGCGCCCCTGCTATCTCCTCCCTTGCCTCACTCAACAGCCTGGGATACATTTCGTCCAGGCCTGGAGACTTATCTACTTTTAAGTCTGCCAGACCACTTAGAACCTCCTCCCTTTCTATGCTAATTTCTTTAATTATATCACAGTCCTTCTGCCTGAATTCCATACCCACGTCGTCCCTCTCGCTTGTGAGCACCGACACAAAGTATTCATTTAGAACCCTAAATGCGTCTTCCAGCTCCACACACACACATTACCATTCCGGTCCTTAATGGACCCTACTCTTTCCCTAGTTATCCTCTTACCCTTAATGCACTTGTAAAATAACTTTGGATTTTCCTTTATTTTACCTGCCAATGTTTCTTCATGCCCCCTTTTTGTTCTCCTAATTTCCTTTTGATGTTCCCCCCTACACATTCTATACCCCTCTAGGGCTTCAGCTGTTTTGAGCCCTCGGTACCTGCCATAAGCTTCCCTTTTTCTCTTTATCCAATCCTGTATATCCCTAGGCATCCAGGGTTCCCTGGGTTTGTTGGTCCCACCCTTTGTCTTTACTGGAATATGTTGGCCCTGTACTCTCCCTATTTCCTTCTTGAATGGGTTCCACTGCTCTGACGCAGATTTACCTAAAAGTAGCTGCCCCCAGTCCACTCTGGCCAAATAATATCTGATCTTCCCTCCATCTTAAAGTCAGAAATGAGTATGTTTGCTCATAATTCCACAGTTTTAATTTAATTCATAACTTCTCAGGTAATGAAGTGGTTCATGTTTGCAAGACCTGGACAACATTCAGGCTTGAGTTGGTTATAATTTGCACCCTACAAATGCCAGACAAGGACCATCACCAAAAAGAGAGAGTCTAACCATCTCCTCTTGACATTCAATGCCATTACCATTTATGAATCCCTCACTATCAACATCCTGGGGATCACCACTGATCAAAAAACTTACCTGAACCTCGAGTAGGTCAGATGTTGGGAATTTTGTGGCGAGTAACTCATCTCCTAACTTCCCAATTGCACTATCTACAAGACACAAGTCAGGAGTGTGATGAAATACATGCTACTTGCCTGGATTAGTGCAGCTCCAACAACACTCAAGAAGCTCCATCCAAAGAAGCCCACTTGACTGACTCCACCTTAAACCTGACCTTAAACACTCTCCAGCACAGTGGCAGCAGTATGTACCATCAACAAAATACCAGCAGCAGCTTGCCAAGGCTTCTTCGACAACACTTCCCAAACCCATGGCTCTACTGCTAGAAAGAGAAGGGCAGCGGACACATGGGAACGCCACCACCTGCAGATTCCCCTGCAGGACATGCATTATTCTGATCTGTAAAAAAAATTGCCATCCCTTCACTGTTGCTGGGTCAAAATCCTGGAACCCACTCCCTAAAAGCACTGTGGGTGTACCTACACCATATGGACTGCAGCGGTTCAAGGAGACAGTTCACCACCACTTTCGCAAGGGCAATTAGGGATGGGCAATAAATGCTGGCTTGTGACCGACATCCAAATACCATGATGGAAGAAAAAAAAAGTTAATGCCTTCATAGTCAGCCTCTCGACTTGATGTTTAGAAAAAAGGGGTTTATGTACTCATTCGGTACATTATACATATCTTAATAAGGAGTTGATAGGGTAAAATTTCATCAAAGATGAAGTAAGGTGAGGCAGTAAAACAAATTTAGGTAAATAGTACAGTCAAGCCCACTTAAATAAATAACTGATGGAAAGTATAATATTTAAGAAAATTATACCTCTAAGTATCAATCCCTTTTCTATCTTATCCAATGGTAGCTGTCCCTGCTAAATGAATAAGGTTCCTGTGAAGCTTTTACAATGTATGGGCACTATGTAATTGCATGCATAACACTAGATATTTTTTTCCGATGAAAGGTCATTGACCTGAAACATTAACTCTGTTGCACGCTCCGTAGGTGTTGTCTCACCTGCTGAATATTTTCCGCATTTTCTGATTTTATTTCAGATTTCCAGCATCTGCAGTATTTTGTTTCTGTATGTAAGCTGTTATTGTTTAAATGAATTGCCAATTTTAACGAAAATAAAAGCAAAATACTGTGGATGCTGAAAATCTGAAATAAAAACAGAAAATGCTGGAAAAACTCAGCAAGTCTGATGGAGTTACCTCTGTTCCTCCCTCCACAGATGCTGTCAGACCTGCTGAGTTTTTCCAGTATTTTGAGTTTTTATTCCGGGTTTTAATTGTTTTACTGCCTACCTAAAAACCTTAGACCCAATCAGTGGGTTAAGCCCTTTTTACAGGAGTTTTTGTCGAGGTGTAAAATTCATCCCATAGCTCGATGAGACAAAGGGCAGAATCTTCCTGGCCACATGGTGGTGGGCTTGGAGGTGGGTGGGCTGGCAAAATATGAGGGTATAGTTCTGGAATGTCTCTTCGATGCATTCTCGCTGCCAGGTAAGTTTCCCAGGGATAGGCAGGAATGTGAATCGGTTCATAGCATCAGAGAGGTGGGATGCCAATAAGCCAATTTACAAGATTAAAGCCTCAATCATGGGCCATTTTCTGATTTTGTTGGCATTTTTTTTGTGGCAACACAGCCCCCCCCACTACATGCGGGGGCTACCTGCTTAATGGAGGTGGCCTCCCTGCGGCAGTCTTGGGGGGTGTCGGAGTGGGGAGTCATAGGGGTCAAAGGCTCCAGCTGCCAAAGAAGTGGCCACGGGCACCAAAGACCACCTCGTGGCCCCAACTATCCATGTAGAAGGGTTTCCCCTCCACTCCGATGGATTTGCCACCTTCCCCATGCTGAATAATTATTCATTTTTCCATTCGGAAGTGCCTCGCAGTCACCAATCTACCTCAGCAGCATCCACCTCTCCCGGTGAGGCTGCCAAGGTGCCAAGGCTCCAGAGCTGCCAGCCCTCTGATTGGGCTTGCAGCATTGACAGTCCGGCCACTGTCCTTAATTGGATTGTGAGCACGGAGGCAGCCAATTGGGAGACCGCCTCTGGGAAGACTGTGTTAGAGGGCGCACTGCCAGCAAGCATGGGCTTGGGACTCCCCATTTGATGTTATTTCAATCCCAAAGTAGGCACTAATAGTTTTCTTGATGAAGGGTTTATTCACAGAACTCAGCAGTACATATGCTTGCTTCCTCACTACCAACCCAATGTCTTTCTTTATAAGTGCTTTAAATACATAAAAAGTACTTAACTAAACAATGCCCTTCACCTGTGCATCTTAACGATATAATGAACATACTGTTAACATTTGGTCCCAGTGTCAGGATCCTGAAGCCCACAATAATACCTGCTCAAAGTCTTTCACCTCATCAGATGCCAAGAGCTTGAGCACTTTACATAATCGATGCAACAAGCAGTATGGTTTAGGTGTGAAACCCACCTCTTTGGGTGATAAAGCTACAAGTTTTGTTATACTTATAATACACACATGTTTTAGTGGCATACGAACCCTGTGGTGGAAACGCTTATCTTGGAAGATAACGGAAAGGTCACCACTGAAGAAGTTCTTCTTTCTCTTATTGATAAAGTGAAAGTAATTGTGATGCAGAATGGGCTAAAAATTTCCCAGCGTGGAATCACTGAACAATATGCTGCATCACAGCTATTTTGTTAAAGACTTGTGGTATTGCACTGTAATATATCATGATGAAGCAAATGACATAAATACACTTTCAATTATCCACAACCATGTGAAATCATTTCTGTAGTACTGTAATTGCAATTCCATTTACAATCCATTGTTAGCAACTTGCCAAACATTATATGACATCTAAAACATATAAAATAGAATTAAGTGAATTAAATTACTTGGCAAAATCGTTATTCATTTAACAGTTTTCTTCTGTGTTTCCTTAGACACAGGATTGGTCAGTACATCCCAGACTGTTCCTTGAAAAAGAGCTAAGATCAAGGTGGTAATAATTCATTTGGTGTCTTTAGATTGCTACAGACAGGAGGGGGATTAATTTAAGCAGCCCTTATTTCTCCTCTCAATACCCATCCTTAAACATAAAGGATCTTTGATTTAGGATTTCCCCCCTTTATAAGTGATGGTGTAGTTTCCCCAGCCCTTCAGATTGGAGTGATCCAATCCTCTATTAATAACCCCACAACAAACTTGAAATAAGGTAAAATAGGAAGGGTAAAAGCAAAATACTGCGGATGCTGGAAATCTAGAACAAAAACAAAAATACCTGGAAAAACTCAGCAGGTCTGACAGCATCTGCAGAGAGGGATACAGTTGACGTTTCGAGTCCATATGACCCTTCATCAGAACTAAGACATATAGAAATGAGATGAAATATAAGCTGGTAGAAGGGGGTGGGACAGGAGAGCTCGATAGGGGGCCAGTGATAGGTGGAGGCCAAGAAGAGACTGCCAAAGATGTCATAGACAAAAGGACAAAGGAGTGTTGACGGAGGTGATATTATCTAAAAGATGTGCTAATAGGGACATTAAGGGAAGCAAGCTAGTGGCAGATGGCCCTAGTGCGGTTGGGGTGGGGGGAAGAGATCGAAATGGGCTAAAAGGTGGAGATGAAACAATAGATCGAAATAAATTTAAAAATAGGAGGGAAAAGAAAAAAATATATAGTTGTAAAAAAATTTTAAATTATTGGAAAAAGGGGGATCAGAAAGGGGGTGGGGATGGAGGAGAGAGTTCATGATCTGAAATTGTTGAACTCAATATTAGGTCCGGAAGACTGTAAAGTACCTAGTCGGAAGATGAGGTGCCGTTCCTCCAGTTTGCATTGAGCTTCACTGGAACATTGCAGAAGGCCAAGGATGGACATGTGGGCATGAGAGCAGGGTGGTGTGTTGAAATGGCAAGAGACAGGGAGGTCTGGGTCATGCTTACGGACAGACCGATTTGCGATCTTACGGACTCGAAACTTCCACTGTATCCCTCTCCGCAAAATAGGAGGGTAGTTTATTTTAAGCACACACAAAACATGGGAAAGGGATTTTGCAACGTCCGACCTTTTTTGCACTCATACAATAAAAGAGGGGTAAGGGAAAGAAAGGGGCACAGGACAACATGATAAAAATAAGAGTTATGGTTTCACGCGAGTCCAGAATCAAAAGTCCAGTGGCATTTTCCTTCAGAGGTTAGCAGGCTGGAATCATTGCAGGGTGACCCGACTTTCCAGAAGCGAGGACTTCCACGATGGGAGAAGGCATGTAGAGATGAATTAGCTTTAAAGGCACAGATACAGAAGTTCCCATGTTCCAGTAGCTCAAAGTGTAGATGAGGGCCAGGCGCATCACCTGTTCAGAGCTCTCTCTGCTGTTACCTGTTAGATCAGTTTCACACAGCGATATCTCAGGTTCTAACAGCCTGCGGGAGGTCTTGTTCTCCTAACAAGTTCCATGTCCCCTGGAACACCACTGCCCTCAAGTGGAGGAGCAGCTCCAGCTATATCAGGGTCCAGTAGATGCCGGGTTTCCTGCCTGACCTGGGCTAGCTGGCTGGCGCTCAGCTGGTAGGGCTTTCGATGTATCGATGGGGGTTCTCCCACATCCACGTCATGGACTGCTAGTGGGGATAGCCTCCAGAGGATCCTGGTGAACTTCTTTAAATTTCCTGAGCAGGGTGGCCACATCGTCCCACTGCTGCTGGATCAGGGTTGCTGATCGGGCATTTGAAATTCCGGGGTGTGCCCATCTGGCAGCCGAGAGTTCAAGTGGGGAAACCTCCTTCTCACTTGACCCCTCCTGGCTACCCTCAGATGTGTCCACCTCTGGTAGACACTCACCGGTTGACTGGGCTGTGGGTTCAATTTGGTTCTAACTGCGCTTAAACTCCCCGTGTGGTAGTCCCAAGGTTGCCGGAGATTCAGGGTTACTGTTTTCCCCTGATCGGTTGTTAGCTTGGGGAGGGGTTGGTTCCCAACTTGTCCCATTTTGTTTGGGATACTAGTGCCCTCAGGTGGCTGTCCAGCTCATGCTACACTGCCCTGCAGCTGATCAACTAGGTGAGGTATCTCCCTCACCATCTGCATGTCCACTTGGGACCTTCCCTATTCTCCCTCTAAGTTTGGAAAGATGGTGTGGTCTAGCCAGACCTGCTCATCCAGCAGGGGTACAGGTTTCTTTCTTTTTTAATTGTTCTGTCTGGTTTGGGACCTTTTTGCGTTCCTATTCTATCCCGTATCTTTGGGGATATCCTTGCTCACAGGGTTTGGACTAGCTTCGGCTGCTGTGCCCTGTGGCTCTTCAACTGGGTGAGGCAGTTTCCTCACCAGCTCTGGGGGTATTTGGGAACCCCTCGGGTCTGCCTCCAAATTCGGAAAGGCGGGTTTGGGTAGCCAGACCTCCTGTTCACCCAGCAGGGGTGCTGGCTCCTTTTGTTTTACATCTGGGCAAGGTTCCTCACCAACTGAGCATCTATCTGATGACTTTCCTGGCATCCCTCTTCAGAAAGTGAAAAGAAAGTTTTCAAACAGCCAGACCCCTTGCTCATCCAGCAGGGGTACGGGCTCCCTTCCTTTTTAATTTGCTGGCCAGGTTTGAGGACTTTCTGTGCCCCTATTTTTCCCATTAGAGAAGGGCTCCACTAGCCCCTCTTTGGCTGCATCTCCTCCACACTTTGCTACTCCCATCCCAGCCTTTTTGTTTCACCCAGCTCCTCAGCTGAATACTGTCCACCAGTTTTCAATGCCTGGAAGTTGACTGCAACACTTACTCTGCCTTTCGGGTGGTGGCGAGCGTGGACCTGCTCATGGGGTAATGACTTCCCCAATTTAGTTACTGTAGGGGTTAGTCAGTCCCTAATCAGTCCCATGACCTCTGGGGACACCCTGGCTCACATGGGGCTGGCCAGCCTCTACTGCTCTGCCACACGGCTCTTTGACTGTGTGAGGCAGCTCCCTCACTATTAGTTTTGCTGCCTGGGAATGGCCCTGTTCCCTGTTTAATTTAGTAAAGTCAGTTCGGTTTCGGCTCACTCCTTTCATCTCTTTTGAAATCCATTTTCCTGACCTCTTTTACTTTACTGGCCTAATCTCAGCCTTTTTAAACCCAGGTAGCTTTCCCTGAGCCACCTCATCCCTGACGGGTTCTTTCCCCCCTGCAGGGCCTCTGAACTTTTTCCAGCCTTCTGCAGAGTTTTGCTGAAATTATATTGGTTGCCCAGCCTCTCTGGGCTGTTCTGGTTTCTTGAGGAACAGTTATAAGTGGTGGGGTATTTTCCCCAACCCTTCAGCTTGGAGTGATCCAATCCTCTATTAATAACCCCATAGCAATATTGAAATAAGGTAAGAGTGTTAGTTTATTTTACACACACACAAAACGCAGGAAAGGGGTTTTGCAACATCTGCCTCTTTTTACACTCACACAATGAAAGAGGGATAAGGGAAAGAAAATGGCACAGGGCAAGTCCACGATAAAAATAAGAGTTATGGTTTCATGTGACTCCAGAGTCCAGGATCAAAAGTCGAGTGGCGTATTCCTTCAAAGCTTAACAGGCTGAAACTTTTGCAGGGTGATCAGACTTTCCAGAAGCGAGGACTTCCACAATGGGAGAAGGCACATCGAGATGAATTAGTCTTGAAGGCACAGATACAGAAGTTCCAATGTTCCAGTAGCGCACAGTGTCGATGAGGGCCAGGCACTTCATCTGGACAGAACTCTTTCTGCTGCTACCTGTTAGATGATGAAATAGTAGACTGCCTGGGTTCAGTTCCACATGGCAATATTACAGGTTCTAGCAGTTTGAGGGAGGTCATCTGACTTACTTCCCACTTCCTCTCCTGGTTATTGGACAAAGAACGTATTTTCCCAGGTCTGGAATCTTGAGGTGTTTAATAGAGGGGTCAAGGTCCCTTTTGTCCTTTGCAGACATATCATCTTCATTGACTGGAGCTCTGCCTTAGAAATGTAAAGGGGGTGGGTGCATTTCTTTGGAATTTGATTGTCAGCAGTCACAGAGGGCATTAGCACCTCTTTAAAGATAACACAGTCCCTGCTGGTTTCTGAAGGTTAGAAATTCCTCTGGTATGAGTCATGGCTAGTCAAGATAAAGCCTTGTCCATTATTAAAATAAAAATAATAATTTTATAAAGTAGTCAGGTTGACGTGGAGATATATATATTTTCCTTCCTGTCTTCTGGCCAGGACAAGATTAATACAAATATTTACCAACCCCAGTGCTTTTGAAACTTCAAACTTTCACATGATTGCCATCCACCCCTTCATAATCTGCATCCACCCCTTTGCTGCTAAAACTCTCTTACACGCCTGTCTCACTTTCAGACTTGACTGTTCCCTTTTACTGCCATTCAAGCCAACTTCACCAGAACTCCACCGTTCCTATTTCATCTGCACTAAATTCTGATTGCCCATCATTCCCCTCCTCATAAATCTACACTGGATCTTCATCTCCCAACAGCGTTGGGTTGTAAGCACAGTTACATTACCATAATGAGATCACCACTTTGATGAAATGCAGCACTGTACAATGAGTTAATAGTCAACATTGGGCCGTAACCTCCGGCCAGCGTCGGAAAGCGCTGGTCTGCAGGAATTAGAAGAAATAAATAGCTACTTACTCGGTCTTAAAAATTACATTGCCACTTCTGTTCACCAGAGCTGCTTGGGGCCTGCATCTGCGCAGGCCCCAGCGAAGTGCAACTCCAATGTATTCAGTGAGGCCACGCCCTCCTTTTTTACGGCACTTGCTGCCGTAAAGCAGGTAAGTTTAAAGGGCCAGGGAAATTGACAGGCCAGGGAGAAGGTAAGTGCATAGGATTTGTGGGGTGGGGGTGTCCGGGGGGTGGGGGGTTGGTCAAAGGTCCGGGGTGTTGGGGGGTTGCTCAGAGGTCCAGGGGGAGGGGGAGGGGGAGAGGTGGGGTGGTGTCAAAGGGCGAGGAGTGGGGGTTGGGGGGTGTCAGAGGTCGGTGGCTGGGGGCAGTCCTGTGGGGTCGTTCTGGGTCTTTATAATATCTACTCAGAAGTTAGTAGAGGTTTTAACTCTTCTAACTTTTTTTGAGTAACTATTGGTATAACCCCAGCGGAATCATCCAAAGTTTGTGATTTAAACTGCATTTTCAGATGGTTCCCAGCGCAGCGCAATTGTCCAGACGAAGTGTGCAGCTCTGGGCAATTGCCATGCGTAACCTTACCTGGGAACTTGCCAGAGGGTTTCCCCAACACATCTTTGGGGTACCCCCCCGTAAATCTGGTGCTGGGGAGCTTGGAAATTACGAGCCATTGTGTTGACCCATGTTCAGTCAACCAAGTTCCTTTTTCAAATAAAAACAGAAAATGTTGGAAAAACTCAGCAGGTCTGACAGCATCTGTGGAGAGAGAAAGAAAGTTAACATTTCGAGTCTCTATGACCCTTCTTCTTCAAGTTCCTTCATCTTCAAGTTTCTTTTTTAACTGCTACAAGCCTGAAAGTTTTGTAACACCTCATTTAAAATGTTTACATTTCATCAGCTGAAGGAAATCAGAATGAAAATACATCCTTGCAGTTCTGGTTAAAAAAAATAAGTGGAATGGTAGAACTTGTGTTCCACCTGCTATAAACTTTGTGTAGTCAATCTCCACAGAATAGGTTTTTATAAACCTAATGAGGCAATTATTATACTGGTAACATTTTGCATACAAATACCAACTTGCTGTTGAGCTGTGCCAAGGGTAGAGAGCCAATAGGCCAATGCAATATAACAGATTTCTGAACTAGACAGAGGAGTATTCTCTAATGTAGGCATTGGTTTGATAGGAAAAATGTTTCAATATAATTGAAGCCAATTTTAATTGTGACCACTTAATTATATCACACTACTGTGTCATTTAGTTTGTTCATAAATGGGCTGGAAGTAAATGTGGGACAAAGATCCTGGAAATGTGTAAATTTGTTGGAAAGGTTCCCAGAATGTTGTTGAAGCTTGTTACTGTTGGTGGTGTTAACAAGTGCAGCTCACTTACTGATCAAGTTGTTCCACATATCAGACTCAAACTACACTAGTCCTGCCTAGGGGTTATTTTTAATGATTTACTGGCAGACTCCAATGAAAACATTGATCATTTATAACAGGTTATGGTTGATGAAACCTGAAATACAATTAGATGGGGAAAGGGTACATACTTGGAAAGAGAAGGAGGGTTGTTGGGACTTGGGGAAGGAGCAGGGGAGTGGGACTAATTGGATGGTTCTTTTACAGAGCCAGAATAAACACAATGATCTCCTCGTGTGTTGTAAGATTATATAAAGCAGAGCTATGAAATAACACAAAAGGTAGAACAGCAAATTAACTGGTATCCTCATGGCATAGGTGATTGGAACAGCAGAGTACAATAGCAGCAGTATTAAACGCCAGTTTGTTAGAGACAGGAGAGGCACATTGACCCTTCAAGGAGTACAGAAATCTTTGACAGCCAATTCTAAAATATATCATACTCCAATTTATTCAGAGAAGTGGGACACAAAGCCAGCAGCACATGACTCTGCATCACCCATTTTGTCTCCTGGGTGAGATATTCCCACAGCAAAGGTTCAGCTCCTTGACCAGGAAATTCTTAAAAATGATCGACTCCCAACTCCATTAACCGGCAAAGAGTTGTATGTTCCCCAAGCCAAAAATAGAAATGAGTGAGATAAAATGTGTGCAACTGTTTTTATGTGTTAAAATTAAATGTACAAATCTCCATTGTTAGCATGGATATGCTGTCTAACCAGAGTCAATGGTGGCATCAGTTTAAAGAGTTTAGAGAGTGCTCTCATGGCACTGGTCATTCCAGAGCAAACATTTGGTACAGTTATTCTTCACGTTAAGGGATAGGAATTTAAAAGAAAACCAAAAATGGATTAAATTCACTATCCTTGAGGTGCTCTTCCCCTAATTTCAACACTTTGGGAAAATAGCTTGCTGGAGTCCTTAAGTCAGAAGTGAAATAACCAAACAGTTAGCTATTCAATCTATGAGGTTAACAAAGTCCACCTATGGCTTCCTTCTCCCTTGACCAATTTCCACCTCTCGAAACATAGAAAACACCATTCCAGTTTTAACTTTGGCTTTTGCCATACCTTGTAAACTGAGGTTGTCTGGGTCGTTCAGGTTGTCAAAGAGCGGTGCATAGTCTCCATAGAATTCGGAATAACCACCCATCTCATCACCTCGAACAGAACCAACAGAAGAGCAGGAATGCACAGAGGACTGGGATTGGCTTAGCCTCGCGCAGGTGACCAAATTGCTCACGTTCACTTTCAGAGTGTTTGTACCTTCTTTTGGAGGGGTGTCTTTGTGGCGACCATTTTTATTGTTCAATTGTGGTGTCTGCAAGGCTTCCTTCCCTGAATCTTTGTCATCTTCAAGAAATCAAAAACAAACTTTGTAGGTTTTGAGACATTCCAGATATTTCCAACTACCATACATATTTATTAACATTTCATCTGTTTTTTGCAAATTTCACTGCTTTTTTGTAGGAGGAAGGAGCAGGCAAACATCAGGTGAACAGTAGAAGTATTTTTAGGTTGTAACTTATATGCCACAAGTGTGCTGCATTACACACACTAAGATCCCACATACAGAAGAAAGATAAATCGCCAGGTAACTATTTTTAAAATGAGGGATAAATGTTGGACAAGACACCAAGAGAATGGCCCTGTTCTTCTTTGAAATATTTTATGTCCACCAGAGAGGACACACAGGACCTTGGTTTCATCTGCGCTACTGAAAGTGCAGCATCCCCTCAGTATTGCAGTACTTCATTGAAGTTCCAGCCAAGATTATATGCTCAAGTCTCTCGTGTGAGGTTTGAACCCACAACTTCCTGACTCAGAGACAAGCGTAGGTACTACTGAGCCAAGTCTGAGACCAAACACATTCATCACTTGTACACACAACACCCTTTTGAAGCCTCTTACATGGTGGAGAAAACGCACGCCTTGGTCAAAGGTGTTTCCTCGTCATAACTCTGTTTGCATCGTAGTACTAAGCTACAAAGGTCAGGTTTAATTTGCACCCGTGCTGGGAAGGAAGAATTGCCCAGAGTTTTCACTCCTGATTGCTATCATTGCACATTTGTGCATGTCAGGCTGTGACAGCTTTCAACTATACTGGAATGCCCCTCATGTTCAGCCATCCTCTGAGACTTACATTTCAGCAGATAGCTACTGGCAAATAAGGACCTGCGTCGCCAGACCCCAGGATGACTGAGTGGTTTCATCAGAGGAGGGATGTATTAGGGGAAAAAGGAAAATAAAAGCTCATCTAATACTACTCATTAGATCAAGAACTGGATTGCTCCAGTTTCCTTGAATCGCTGCAAAGCATCTTGGAAGCACAATATTTTTTGCATTAAAAGTATTATATAAATGCAGGCAGATCACATTTGGAAGCCATTTTGACTACTCACAACTATTTCTCTTTGTTTAATTGGCACTGTGTGACTGTTATTAAACAACAGAGATTAAATATAAGAAGTCAATCCATGGAGAATAAAAGATGCCTCACATTGGTTCTTTCATACTTACCTATGTCACTGTTCTCCAATGACTGATCTTCTTCAGAAACTTTCAGAAAAACCTCCTCCAGCGTGGTGTCCATTAAACCAAAACTAGTCAAATTCAGGTCCTCCAGGTTCAGATCCAGGGCCTATCAAGGAAAACCATTATTTGGGTTTACTCAGTCATCTATTTCTGAAAAAGGTATGCTGCTGCGATGCAAGAGGTAGCATTCCCCCTAGAGCTCTCAGAGAAATCCATTGTTTGTATCAGGATGTATAAACAAGGTGTCGTTACTGAACAGTCTACCTCTCCTCTCCCATATGCAACTCCACAAGAGTACATTGATGTTAAAAATGCAAGGTATTTAGAGCAATTGAGTTAGTTCAATTAAATTTCCCTTCTAGACTTAGTGTTCTTTGATTTAGCGTGTTCCTATTATCACTGTGCTACTATGTGACTTAAGCTTGTGTTGGTCAAAATTAGGTTCACAGCCAAAAGATGGAAAAGCCCAGCCCCACGTTACTGCAATAAAGTCATAGAGGTCTACAGCACAGGAAAAAGCCCTTCAGCCCATCAAGTCTGCGCCAGTCAAACAAGAACCTAACTATTCTAATCCCATTTTACAGCACTAGGCCCATAGCCTTGTATGCCATGGCATTGCAAGTGCACATCCATATGCTTCTTAAATGTTATGAGTGTTTCTGCCTCTACCACCCTTTCAGGCAGTGAGTTCCAGATTCCCACCACCTTCTGGGTGAAAAATTCTTCCTCACATCCTATCTAAACCTCCTGCCCTTTACCTTAAATCTATGGCCCCTGGTTATTGATCCCTCCACCAAGGGGGCAAGTTCCTTCCTGCCTACCCTATCTATGCCCCTCATAATTTTATACACCTCAATCATGTCCCCCCTCAATCTCCTCAGTGCTAAGGAAAATAACCCCAGTCTATCCAATCTCTCTTCATAACTAAAACTCTCCAGCCCAGGCAACATCCTGGTAAATCTCCTCTGCACTCTCTCTAGTGCAATCACATCCTTCCTATAATGTGGATTCCAGAACTGCACACAATACTCTAGCTATGGCCTAACCAGCATTTTATACAGTTCCCGCAAAACCTCCTTGCTCTTATATTCTATGCCTCGGCTAATAAAGGCAAGTATCCCATATGCCTTCTTAACAACCTTATCCACCTGTCCCGCTACCTTAAGGGACCGGTGGACATGCACATCAAGGTCCCTCTGATCCTCGGTACTTCCCAGGGTCCTACCATTCATCATGTATTCCCGTGCCTTGTTTGTCCTGCCCAAGTGCATCACCTCATACTTATCCAGATTAAATTCCATTTGCCACTCATCAGCCCATCTGACCAGCCCATCTATATCCTCCTATAATCTAAGGCTATCCTCCTCATTATTTACCACCCCACCAATTTTCGTGTCATCCGCGAATTAACTGATCAACCCTCCTACATTCAAGTCTAAATCGTTTATATACACCTCAAACAGCAAGGGACCCAACACCAATCTCTGTGGAACCCCACTGGACACAAGCATCCAGTCACAAAAACACCCCTCGACCATCACCCTCTGCTTCCTGCCACTCAGACAATTCTGGATCCAATTTGCCAAATCGCCTTGGATCCCATGGGCTCTTATCTTCGTAATCAGCCTCCCATGCAGAATCTTATCAAAAGCCTTGCTGAAGTCCAAGTAGACTACGTCAAATGCATTGTGCTCATCTACACGCCTGGTCACCTCTTCAAAAAATTCAATCAAATTGGTAAGACATGACCTCCCCTTAACAAAACCAGGCTGACTGTCCTTGATTAATCCCTGCCTCTCCAAGTGTAGATTAATTCTGTCCCTCAGAATTGCTTCCAATAGTTTCTCCACCACTGAGGTTAGACTAACTGGCCTATAGTTCCCTGGTTTTTTCCTTCCTCTCTTCTTGAATAACGGTACCACATTGGCTATCCTCCAGTCCTCTGGCACCTCTCCTGTGGCCAGAGAGATATTGAAAATTGCCAGTGCCCCTGCTATCTCATCCCTTGCCTCACTCAACAGCCTGGGATACATTTCATCCGGGCCTGGAGATTTATCTACTTTTAAGTCTGTCAGACCACTTAGAACCTCCTCCCTTTCTATGCTAATTTCTTCAATTATATCACAATCCTTCTGCCATACTCACGACGTCCCTCTCACTTGTGAACACTGACACAAAGTATTCATTTAGAAGCCTAACTACGTCTTCCGGCTCCACACACACATTACCATTCCGGTCCTTAATAGGCCCTACTCTTTCCTTAGTTATCCTCTTACTCTTTATGTACTTGTAAAATAACTTTGGATTTTCCTTTATTTTACCTGCCAATGTTTCTTCATGCCCCCTTTTTGCTCTCCTAATTTCCTGTTTAAGTTCCCCCCCTACACATTCTATACTCCCCTAGGGCTTCTGCTGTTCTGAGCCCTTGGTATCTGCCATAAGCCTCCCTTTTTCTCTTTATCTAATCCTGTATATCCCTCGACATCCAGGGTTCCCTGGATTTGTTGGTCCCACCCTTTGTCTTTACTGGAATATGTTGGCCCTGTACTCTCCCTATTTCCTTCTTGAATGAGTCCCACTGCTCTGATGCAGATTTACCCAAAGGTAGCTGCTCCCAATCCATTCTGGCCAAATCATATCTGATCTTATTAAAATCGGCCTTCCCCCAATTTAGAACTCTGATTTCTGGCCCATCCTTGTCCTTTTCCATAACAACCTTGAATCTAACAGAGTTACGATTACTATCTTCAAAATGTTCCCCCACTGATGCCTCTACCACTTGCCCAGCTTCATTCCCTAAAATTAAGTCCAGAACTGCCTCCTCTCTTGTAGGGCCTTCTACGTACTGGCTTAAAAAGCTCTCCTGGATGCATTTTAAGAATTCCCTCTAAACCTATCACAGTATGACTAACCCAGTTAATGTTGGGTAAGTTGAAATCCCCCACTATTACAACCCTATTATTTTTACACTTCTCTGAAATTTGCCTACATATCTGCTCTTCTATTTCTCTTTGACTGTTTGGGGGCCTATAGTACACTCCCAGCAATGTGATTGCTCCTTTTTTGTTTTTAAGTTCTACCCATGTGGCTTCATTTCAGGAGCCTTCTAAGATGTCATCCCCCCTTACTTAGACTACTAGAACACCACAGCCCCCTTTAAACAGTGTACTACAGCAAACAGAGACTATATAAATGGCACACAACAGTAAACAGAGTCTATTTAAACAGCACACATCAGCAAGCAGAGTCTACTTAAATAGGACATTACAGTAAACAGAGTCTATTTATACATCAGAGACTATTTAAACAGCACACAAAAGCAAACAGAATATATTTAAATACTGACTATAACAAAAGAGTTTATTTAAACCGTGCACTGCAGCTAACATCATCTATTTAAATGGCGCACTATAGCAAACGTCATCTATTTAAACAGCGCTCTACAGCAAACTGTTTACTCAAACAAACAGTGGTTATGCTGGTGGATGAGTGATCCATTGGCCTGGACTAGTGAACTGAAGATTTGAATTCAGTTCCACCATAACAGCTGGGAATTTTAAAATTCAGTTAATTTAGTATATCTGGAATAAAAAGTTAGTGTCAGTAATTCAAGCCTTGAAGTTGCAAAATTTTTCAAAAACCTACCTGCTTCACTAATGTCCTTTCAAGGAGGAAACTTGTCACCCTTACTGAGTTTGGCCTACATGTGGCTCTAGATCAATGTGATTGATTTTTAACTGAAATGACCTAGCAAGCCACTTACTTTTATTCAAGATAGTGGCTTATTACCTCATTTTCGATGACAATTAGGTATAGGCAATAAATGCTGGTCTAACCCCGATGCTCACATTCCGTTAATGAATTTTTTCAAAATGTAATCTCTTGGGAGAGACAGAAAAAACCCTTGGACAATAAAGAGAAAAAATAACCTGGAAAATTCCTCTCCCACCCCTAACGCAATAAGTGCCAGATCAGGAGACAACATCGACAAAGTATTAGCTATAAAGACAACTTACCTTCTAATTATTCAGTGACAATTATAGGATAGGGTATTACAAGAGACAACATTACCTGGAAAAGTCTCTCAAAACATCCTTTCTTTACGGCTTCCGATGGCAGAATGTAAGATATCTCAGTGTTGGTGTCTGAGATCAGTATGGTGGACACAACATACTTTTTAATAAACTGGCTGACCTTGGTCTCCAAGCAGGAGGAGCGTGATGAAGGACTGAGATCTTGGCCTGAATCTAAAAGATACAAAGTGGTAAAAATACTTAATATATTGCTAGAAAAAGAAACATGCTGTTGAAGCTTCTCGTCTTGCACTCATCAGGACAGGTGCAAGAATGGCAAATTTCAAAGGGAGCAACAATTTATATCGCATGAGAGAAGGGTGCTGATTGGATGCAGTATAAATTGTTGAAATTTGACTTGGGTCTGACCTGATGAAAAGCTTCAACAGCATGTCCCTTTCTTCAGCTATACTCAAGTTCGGTACTCTCAAGTGAATATCTAATGTATTATAAGTCTTGTGTATAGTGTGCTCTATTTGCAAGTGACACCCTTGCTTCGTATAACACTTCCCAAATCACACTTTGTGGACAATACTTATACTGTAATTCAAAAAAAAAAAAATGGGTTCCCAATCACAATGAGTAACTCTATGGAACATCTTATAGCACATTTAAGAAAAAATAGTGAATGATGAAACTTTCAGCATAGTGTATACTTATGAAGGCAACACAGAGGTGAAGAATGTTGGAGCTCCATTTTTTACTAGGGTCACTGGTATCAGGATGTTCTTGCACTGATGGGATATTGTTGAATGTGCTATAAATGGTTGAGTGCTGCCCCGAGATGTGTCCAATGCCTTTTCATGGCTGTTTTGAATATAAACTCACTGAAACTTCCTTTTGTTCAGTGATGCCAATAATTATCCTCATCAATCCCCTTCTTTTTGCCATCTTGGCAAAGGACAACAAAAGCTCAACACCCACTCCCGCAATCCAGCCATCAAACTTTTACATCATAAAATCATTCTGATTATAGATCTGTCCCAACTCCAAGAGGATCCCCGATGAGTTACATCACTAGATTATAGGTGCATAGAAACGGGAGTAGCCCATTCAGCCCATCGAGCTAGTTCTGCCATTCCACTAGATCTATAGCTTAAATCCATTTACCCACCTTCATTCCTTATCCCACAATTACCTTACCGAACAAAACTCTAACAGTCTTGGTTTAGAAATTTTCAATTGACCTAGCTTCAACAGTTTTTTGGAAAGTGAGTTCCAGATTTCTATAGCTTTGTGTGAAAAATGTTTTCTGACAGCATTCTGAATGACATAACTCTAATGAGGAGGTTATACTCCTTTGTTCTAGACTCCCACTGTGCCAGGTCTACTCTTAAGCATTTGCTTGATCTGCAAGGGTCACACTAAGGCCCAGCTTTTTGGATCCATCTATCGAAATGAGGATAGAGTAGTTTGAGAATATTGATCATGTGCTTAATTCATAGATCTGTGCCTGCAAAATAAATCACAGTACCCCCACATCATTCATTATGTGAAACATTTGAAATCTTTTGGTAAAGCGAGCGGATGTTCTATAAATTCTTTCTTTCTTTTTTCATGGAACGCAAGATATTGTTGAGGCTCAATATTTCTTTGGTAATCTGTCCTGCAGCATGATTTTTTTAAGTAACACAGAAGACAGGATTCATACAGTCAATTACACTTTGCATCTCCAATTGTGACTACTGCGTAGAAGAGCAGATTCATAGCTCACAGCAAGTCATGCTTGAAGGAATAGGGCCACATGTCCCTAGTGCCAATCCTATAATCTACCCTCCCTTAAATGAGGCTCCTTGCTGGGAGTCAATCAATGAATTTACCTCACAATTTAACTTAGCCTTCAAACGGATGCACAATAGCTAAAACGAAAGCAAAATACTGTGGATATGAAAATTTAAAATAAATAGGGGCATAGATTGTAAAAGCAAACAAATTATGATGAACCTTTATAAAACACTAGTTCAGCCCCAACTGGAATAGTGTGTCTAATTCTGGGCACCACACTTTAGGAAGGACATGAACACATAAGGGAAGGTGCGGAAAAGATTCACGAGAAGGGTTCCGGGGATGAAAGACTTCAGTTATGAGGACAGATTAGTGAAGTTGGGGCTGTTGTCCTTAGAGGAGAGAAGGTTGAGAGGAGATTTCACAGAGCTGTTCAAAATCACAAGGGGTCTAGACGGAGCAGAGAGGAAAAAACTGTTCCCATCGGTTGAAAGATCGAAAACAAGAGGACACTGATTTAACGTTGGCAAACAAAGCAATGGCGACATGAGGAAAAGGTTTTTTAAGCAGCGAGTGGTTACGACTTGGAATGCAGAGTCTGGAAGTGTGGTGGACTCTGATTCAATCATAGCTTTCAAAAAGGAACTGGACAATTATCTGAAAAGATAATTTAAGAGATCACCTGCAGGGCTGCAGGGAAAGCAAAGGAATAGGACTAACTGAATAGCTCTTACACAGAGCTGGCAAGAACATGGGCCAAATTGCCTCCTTCTATGCTGTAACCATTCTATGGCTCTATGAAAATAAAAGTGCTGGTAATGCTCAGTGGGTCAGGCAGCATGTGCGGAGAGAGAAACAGAGTTAATGTATCAGGTCAATGACCTCTTCATGCAGCAAGCTGATGTCAATAGTAATGTAATTTCTACCTAAACCAGGAATAACCTGCTCTGTCAGTATAACGATAGGTAATCGGCCTGAAGCACTGGGGGATTTTTCACAGGCAAGAGGAGGCAGGTTTGGGGGCATGCAAGAAGTTAAATCTCCAAAAGATGATGTTAGGTCCAGATCCCACAGTTAACCCGCCCTTCTTCTGAGTTTCACCGGGCAGGATTGAAGGTGAGCATGGAATTCCCAGCGCCTGTCGAATAAGTCCTTTAAATACAGTACTAGAATAAGTAATTAATTATTGTTTTAACCCTCAATTCTGGCTTTAAGAGTCAGGGCACTTGTTTCCCAGCCGTAAGTTGCTCACCAGAGTGAGCATCACGAGTGCGCAGCAAGGAGAGCTTCTTCAATGAAACTGAAAAGCTGGGAAGGCCTTGACCAGTGAAACTGAAGAGCTGCAGCCATTGCCAGGTGAGAGGCTGAAGTTCATAGCACCATTTCTCTCAGAGTGTGCTTTCATTGCTTGACAGGTAATTACCAACATCTTGGTAGACACTCCACTTGACTTGCACTTCACTCACCTTTAGCTGTACTTCCATGGTGCCAGCCTTTACCATGGCAAGGGAGTAGCTTATGCAGCATCAATTTCCACCTCTTCTGAGGGGCAAGATGAGAAGCAACACCAGCACCAGCAGCAGAAGCAACACCAACACCAGTATCAGCATCAGCTGCCTTCTCCTCATTCACATATCTCTCTACAGGGCAGAGCAATGGACACAGGGGATCCAGCTGGAAGGAGACAAGACCCCAACAGAGTCCACAGGCAGAAGATCAGCTCTCTCGACATCTCTGAGCAGCAGTGCCTCAGGAAGCTCAGGCTTTCATGTCAAGTCTCTGCTGATATCCACAGCCTCCTGGAACAAGACCCCCTTCCCAGTGGGGCAGGTGGACGCACAGTGGCAGTGGCCGTCAAGGTGCCTAGCACCAGGCCGCGCACCCCCCACCGGCCCTTCAAGTTTCTGCCTCCTGCTGAGGTAGTGTGCTCTCTTCTTCCGCAAGGAGAGAAATCAGAGAGTTATCAATGTCAGCGATAGTGTGTGTGGGTAGCAGGGAAGGACAACGTTTGTGAAACAGGGGGTGATAGGGCATTAGGCTGAGGGTGAGTGTGAGAATGCTGCTCAGATGAGGATGTGAGGTGCCAGGAGAGAGGAATGAGTGGAGCTGTAAGGTGTCTTGTTCTGAGGAGTGTTGTGCAGGAGAATGCTGGGCAAGTCAGAGTGTGATGTTTGGCACCTGCCGAATATTATGCCAGTCACCTTAACCACCCTACAAAGGCCCTTGATCCTACTGGTGCACTGACTCCATGTTGAAGGGACCACACATCTGTTGCTGACTTCCTCAGCCACTTCCATTCACACCTACTTGGTTGGAGAGATTGCCCTCGACCTCTGATCCTTGGGAGAGCTCAAATTTCTCACATCTTGCTGCAAGACCTCCAGTTAGGAGTGACACACCTGGGGTGAAGCCTTCCCAGGTCGTCTCTGTTCCTGTAGGTGCTGCAGCCTCAAAAATCTTTGTCCAGTTGAGCCATGTGAACCCAGGCTGTGATCCCTTAATCCTTTCACCATCCACCTTGATTGGCCAGGGAATCTGAAGGTTGGATACTAATGCCAGGGAAGGCCAGCTCCAGCAGTCACCGAGTTCCTGACCCACTACAGATTCCACCCTTTCCCCAGGCGGTAATTTTAGAAAATTCAGTCCATTAACCCTGTTGCTCTCTGCACAGATTTTGCCGAACATGCTGGACATTTCTAGCATTTCCTGATCCTATTACACAATAGCTAAAACCCTCTTGAAAATGTTCCTGCTGCAGTGTCAACTTTTAATAAGCATGGCCTTCATGGCTGTTCAGAGCAGACCGTTCCGGGCTTACTTAGGAGCCATGTCACTCAGCCATTAGCACCAGCTTGCTCCACGAGGGAAAAGATTACCCACCTTGTGCAACACAGTTTTTGCATTACACTATTAATTTATTTCCTCAAATCATTCCCACCACTGGTGAACGACCAGCGGCACCTTTATTTTACAAACTTGGGAGAGCCAAAATTCATGATTGTATTGCTGGATATTTCACAGTTCAAATGGACACAATATGGAAATGTCACACCTTCACTGAAGCCCCAGTCACAGCACTGCACTACAGGCTGCACTCCAATCAGGTCCTGAGGATGGGCTTAATGGAGTTTCAGTGTGAAACACTAATTTGGTTGGACCGTCAATCAGCAGCACAGATTCACTGCCTTTCTATTCGAGCACTTCCGTTACTAACCTGGGCTAGTCTGAGAGTCAGGCTGCTTCTTCACCACTGTCAGCTTGTAGCCATCCCCATAGGTGCTTTTGAGGAACAGAGGCGACCCACAGCACTTCAATTTTCCATGTGAGATTATTGCAATGCGGTCTCCGAGAAGATCAGCTTCATCCATGTAATGTGTGGACAGGAGGATCGTCCGGCCTGTAATTATCAGAAGAGATCCATTTATAACGGTGTGTGATGTTCCAACAAGGTACATGTGCGAGGGTTCCTTTTAAAAATCAACTCAAATTAAATAAATTTATGGTCAACTTCAATACCCTTATGTCAATTTTTGAAATTATCTCTAGTTTAACTTTAGTTTAACAAACACTGATTTCGACGGTGTAGTATCCCAGTGGATAGGTGGCCAGCATCCAGAATCCTCCACACATTGGGTAGAATTTAATCCAATCGACGGGGGTCTCGCCCGTCGGCTGGTGAACTAGCAAGTGCCCCATAGTGTCTCCTTTGGGGAGGGCCCACCATAGTAGGGAGATGGTGGTGTGGTAATATCACTGGGCTCGTAATCCATAGGCCCAGTCCAATGCTCTGGGTACATGGCTTCAAATCCCATCACAGCAGCTGATGGATTTTAAATTCAATTAATAAATCTGGAATATAAAGCTAATCGCAGTAATGGTGACCATGAAACTATCAACAATGGTTGTAAAAACCCACCTGGTTCACTGATGTCCTTTAGGGAAGGAAATCTGCCACCCTTACCTGGACTGGCCTACATGTGACTCCAGACCCACAGCAATGGGGCTGACTCTTAACTGCCCTCAGAAATGACCTAGCAAACCATTCAGTTCAAGGGTAATTAGAAACATAGAAACATAGAAAATAGGAGGAGTATGCCAATCGGCCCTTTGAGCCTGCTCCGCCATTCATTATGATCATGGCTGATCATCCAACTCAATAGCCTGCTCCCACTTTCTCCCCATACCCTTTGATCCCTTTCGCCCCAAGAGCTATATCTAACTCCTTGAAAACATACAATGTTTTGGCCTCAACTACTTTCTGTGGTAGCGACTTCCACAGGCTCACCCACTCTCTGTTAACTAAAGTTAAACCTGAGATAATTTCTCCTCATCTCAGTCCTAAATGGTCGACCCCTTGTCCTCAGACTGTGACCCCTGATTCTGGACTCCCCCACCATCAGAACATCCTTCCTGCACCTACCCTGTCTAGTCCTATTAGAATTTTAAAGGTTTCTATGAGATCCCCCCTCATTCTTCTGAACTCCAGCGAATATAATCCTAACTGACTCAATCTCTCCTCATATGTCAATCCCGCCATCCCAGGAATCAATCTGGTAAACCTTTGCTGCACTCTCTCTATAGCAAGAACATCCTTCCTCAGATAAGGAGACCAAAACTGCATACAATATTCCAGGTGTGGTCTCACCAAGGCCCTGTATAATTGCAGCAAGACATCCCTGCTCTTGTACTCGAATCCTCTCGCTATGAAGGCCAACATACCATTTGCCTTCTTTACCGCCTGCTGCATCTGCATGATTACCTTCAGCGACTGGTATACAAGGACACCCAGGTCTCAATGCACATTCCCCTCTCTCTATTTATAGCCATTCAGATAATAACCTGCCTTCCTGTTTTTGCTACCAAAATGGATAACCTCACATTTATCCACATTATTCTGCATCTGCCATGGACTCAGCTTGTCCAAATCACACTGAAGCATCTCTGCATCCTCCTTACAGCTCACCCTCCCACCCAACTTTGTGTCATCTACAAATTTGGAGATATTACATTTGGTTCCCTCATCTAAATCATTAATATATATTGTGAAATAGAATTAGGCATGGGCAACAAATGCTGGCCTTTCCAGTGGCACCCAAATCCCATGAAAGAATGAAGAAAAAAAAATTAAGTGCCAATTAGGCACTTAAGTGGCCAGCAGTGGACCTTTCCTGGAGTCAGGGACCTGGGGACAGAAATCCCACCCCCAAAAGCTGCTGACCAAAGGCTGGCTGCTCTCCATTGCAGGCAGAGCCACTGGAAGGCCAGGATCAGCAAGGGACCCAGGCCACAGGTGATTGAGGGCGGGGGTTGCTGGGGTGGTGGGGTTGGGGGCAGCAAGGGTTCAGAAGAAAAAGCAGGGTGTGGCTTTTAGTGCTCCACCCCCTATGTGTTGTCCCTGGATCAGGCACTGAGTGGTTGACAACAAGGGACACCCTGCTCCCAACCCCTCCCTTCCCTCCCTCCCTCCCCACTCCTGGGGAGATCGCAAGTTTGCTTTTCAGGCTCCACGCGTGGTGACTGCCTGCCTGCCCGCTGTTGGCTGAGTATCAGTGGCAGTGGGCTGAGGCCCTTAACTGGACATGAATGGCCTTCTTCCTCCGGATTCAATTGGGCAGAGGTAGGGATTCACCCTGCACTACCTAGTCTGATTAAATGTACTTTCTCGCCCAACCCCGAACTCACCTTAAATGTTGCCCATTGTAAAAGCAGCAAAATCTATTTATTGCTGATCTGTTCACATTGATCAGGTGGATTTTTAAAATTTATGTCAACAATTTTGGGGAAAAATGCAGCAATGGTACCATACTATTAACCCACCGCCTAGGATCAAAACCCTTTCAGCTATAACTTGAATATTGATTTGTCTGACACTCCACGTCGGATTGTCAATGTATTCTATAAGTTTGCTACACTCTGGAGCGATGGAAACAGAAGCCTGAGGTAAGATGCTGCAAATTCCTACCGCCTTTGGAATTGGTAGATTTCATCCCACCAGCAGGATTTTTCCTAACGTAACCCAAGCCACCACATCAATCACACATACCACCCAGATATCTTGCTCATATCCAAATAAATTAGATTTTAAATCGAACATGAAAGAAGCCTTAATGATGATACAGATTGCACATATCCATCACTCTGCTAATCAGATACAATTAAGAGCAGACACCCTGTACCCACAGGCAGTCAGGTCATTAGCAGACTCAGCTTGGTGGTAGTCCTGCATTATGCCCTTTGTTGTTAAAGATGTTCTGATTGTGCTGATTACTATTAAAGCCAATCTAAGAGGGATAAACTGTGCAATACATTTCACAGACCCAAACAGCCTGTTCACTGCTGGCGAGCTGCGGTGGTTGCTGCTTCTTGTTCAGATCCATCTGCTATTGTTCGTTACACATGAGCAAAATACTGTGGGTGCTGGAAGTCTGAAATAAAGACAGAAAATGCTGGAATTCCTCAGCAGGCCAGACAGCCCCTGTGAAGAGGGAAACAGAATTAACGTTTCAGGTTAGTGACCTTTCATCATAGACCTGAAACATTAACTCTGTTTCCTTCTTCACAGATGCTGCCTGACTTGCTGAGTATTTCCAGCATTTTCTGTCTTTATGCCAGTGTTCATTCTGGTGGATACCCCTATGTATCGCTGCTCAGCCCCTCGCGATCAACTGGGAGATTTCCTGGTCTTTGCATCTTGGCACTTTTGCACCTCTTCATTGGTGTCACTAGCTGCAGCAATCATAGAGATTGCATCTATAATGTGATGTTGCGGCCACGGTGTGATTCTAACGAGAACCTTAATAGAAAGTCTATTTGTTAGCTCAAATTTGTTAGTTCAAGCCATCTCTATGCACTGCCTGCTTTGCCAGCTGAAAACTCTTCAAGAGGTTCAGCATTGGCAAACCAATAGCTGCATCAACATTGGTACACTGAAGATCGATACATGTTGGTATACTGTGTGATGTACCCATATTGATATACTGAGGGGATTATTGGTACACACAGTGATATACCTGTCTGAAACCTTTATCCATGTCTTTGTTACCTCTAGATTCAGTTATTCCAATGTTCTCCTGGCTGGCCTTCCATCTAGCATCCTCCATAAACTTGACTTTAACCAAAACTACGCTGTCCAAAGCCTAACTTGCACCAAATGCCATTCACCCTTGCCGCCTTTGCTTGCTGACTGACATTGGCTCCCGATCCAGCAATGTTTCGATTTTAAAACTCATATCTTTGTTTTCAATTCCCTCCCTCCACGTGCTTAGCTCCTTCTTCTTCTCTGTAACCTCCTCCACCTTACAATTCTCTGAGATCTCTGCGCTACTCCAAAACTGGCCCCTTGAGCATCCATGTCTTTAATTGCCCCATCATTGGCAGCTATAGTTTCAGCTGCCTAGGCCCTAATATTGAGAATTCTCTCTCCGCCTCTCTCCTCCATTAAGACACTAACTCTTGGACACCTGTCCCAATATCTCTATATATGGCTCAGCATTAAGTTCTGTCTGATGACACTCTTGTGAAGCGCCTTGGGACATTCTATTGTTAAAGACACCATACAAGTGCAAGCTGTTCTTGTAGTAGTATCAGTATTGGTATATTGAGGCAATTACCAATACTGATGTCAGGTTTGAGATCCTGGTCCTCAAAAAGAGTAAAAAGAGGGAAAGAGTATTTGAGGTCCAGGGTCATAAACCAAGACTGAGGTCATGGTTTACTGGGCAGCAGTGATCTCCGTGCTCCTATATGCTCCGGAGGCTTGGAAAACCTACAGCAGGCACCTCAAAGCAATGGAAAAATACCACCAGCAGTGCCTCCACGAGATCCTCCAAATCCAGTGACAAGAAAGGCAGTCCTGCAGCAATGTCCTCTCCAAAGCCAACTTGTCCAGCATCAAGGTGCGAATCACCCAAAACCAGCTCCACCGGTCGGGACATGTCGTTAGTATGCCTGACGCCAGACTCCCAAGGCAACTGCTCAGAGTTTTACTCGCCAGGAAACTCCCAAAAGAACTGCAGAAATGTTTTAGGGGTGTCTTCAAAGTAACCTTAAAAAGACAAAGCATCCCCACCAACTCATGGGAGCCCCTGGTTTATGACCGACCAAAATGGAGAAGGCTCATCCAGGAAGGCACCGAACATATTGAGAGCCTTCGTCGGGAATGTGCAGAGGCGAAGTTGGAGGGAGTGTGCAAACCTCCAAACTATCCATCTACCCAACCCTTTGAACACGATCTGGCCCTCATGTGCCAGAATTTGCAGGTCGCGCATTGGCACATCAGCCATCTTAGAACTCATCGAACTGGAATGGAAGCATGTCATCCTCGATCTCGAGGGACTGCCTAAGAAGAAGAATATTGGTGCATGGAAGGATTTACCAATATTGGTAAACTGAGGGATATACCAATAGTCATTTGGTAGTACCGAACTTGAGTACTGCTGAAAAGAGAGACATGTCCAAGCCGCTTTGTCTTGCACTCATTAGGACACTCGCAAGAATACTAATATAAGGGGGAAAACAACAATTTATACTGTATGTGAAGAGTGCTGATTGTTTGGCAAGTGACGTTGCCATGGAGAATGCACCACTAATGGTGACTGACAGTTAAATGCCAAGCATTGTTTGAAATTTAAGCCAGGCAGCTTGATCCTGTTTGGTCAAAGCATTGCTCTGAGGAATGAGTCAGCGAATGGCTGTCACTTATTTGTTTAGCTGAAACAGGCACAGTGCGTGTACATGTTCTTTCTGTCTGCAAGGAACAGGGCCCTGTGTATTAATATATGCAGCTTCCAGTGCACACAAATGCACCACATAGCAAGCCCGAATGACAATCTTAAATTGGCTGTCAGTGTAACTCTTAGCACATTGATGATTATTTAGCAAATGTTGTCCAATCACGTAATCACATCTAATGTTGGACACTGTGTTTTGAGTTTTATAAGCACGGGCTGGTTGGGTACGGTCTGTACCCTGCCCATTGCGAATAGCGGAAGGGACATGCTGTTTGATATGATCCACAGTCTTTGGGATGTACAGCCGACATACCTGGCATCACACTGGCCCTGAAATTCACATACCAAATTACTCATTTGTGTGATAGGCAGACTGTCTTTTTGGCTTAATGGCAGCATCCTGTTAGTGGCGAATACCACTCATGTTGTCACTGCATAGTAGCAGCGAGGAACAGCTAGCTTCACCTGTTGCTTAAATTTTTGAAATATCTTGCCTTTCCGGGGTAATCTGAGGTATACTGGGCACTTTTCAGGGCTGAAAGTGATGGCCTTAGGCCGGTTCATGAGTGTGCGCGATATGCAGTGTGAAATGATCTGATCAGGGTAGGCATTATTCTGTAGGATGTCCTCGATGCGCCCTATTTCAGCATCAAGCTTGCATGGTGAGCAAATGGCTCAGGCTCTATTTATAAAGTTGCCAATAATCTTATAGTGTGTGGAACTGTAAGAATCCCAACACGTATGTTGACCAGCTTGCGGTAGACCGTGGTAGAGAATCCCCTGGCAGATTTCTCAACTAGGAAAGGGAGTTTGTTTGACTGCTCCATTTCATAGGTGAATTTGAGTGCAGGATGGAGCCCATTAAGACATGTAAGGAAATCAGCTAAACAAAATAAGTGACAGCCATTCACTGACTCATTCCTCAGGGCAATGCCTTGACCAATCAGGGTCAAGCCGCCTGGTTTAAATTTCAAACAATGTTTGGCAGTTAACTGTCAGTCTGCATTCTCCATGGCAATGCCACTTGCCAACCAATCAGCGCTCTCTTCACATACAGTACAAATTGTTGTTTTCCCCCCTTATATTGGTATTCGTGCAAGTATCTTGATGAGTGCAAGACGAAAAGCTTAGACATGCCTCTTTTTTCAGCAATACTCAAGATATACCAATATTATTTTGCTGAAGAATACATCAATATTGGTATAATGAGGCATGTGCCAATATTGGTACACTCGGCTATTTACTGATATTGGCATACTGAAGTATGCACGCCTCCCTTGTTGTACCTTAGAAATGCTTTGTGTCATTCCAGCCTACACAAGATTTCATTTCATCAGCTATTTTCTTTTTGTCCAGCTAATGACCTTACACTTGCTGCCACTTAGTTTGGCTATTACTCAGTACACACCAGCCATGAATTATTCAGTCCACTATTATACCCACCTTGTTTGTACTTTAGGATTAGGTCCCAGATAGCTCGACGAGCATACGGATCAACCCCTGCTGTGGGTTCATCTAAGATAACTGCTTTGGATCCCCCAACAAACGCAATTGCAACGGATAACTTGCGTTTCATTCCTCCAGACAGCGTCTGCACCAGAAAGTGCCGCTTATTCGAGAGTTCCAAGTCTTCAATCATCCTAAACAGAAAACAAGAAAGTAAGAAAGAGTGGGGGAAAGTAAAATTCTAGGGGCAAAATTTTAGCGGGATTTTACATTCCCACTGAAGCCAATGAAGTTTAGAATGCCTCGCCACATTTTACAGCCCCTTCCCCACTGAAAAGGGGCCGTAAAATTCTGCCCTAGAAGTTTAAACCGCACTTATAATTTTCTGTTAACTTTTGCTTTTCATCTTCAGGTATGGAAACACGTTGAGTATAAGAGCAAATATTGAATCAAAGGTTTGTACGTCACCCAAAATGAAAAAGGGCAACAATTGGAAACGATGGAGAGGCAGGGGATTTGAGTTTGAGATATGAAGCACAGCACAGAGTGACATTGCCTGAAGAGGAGTCATATGGACTCGAAACATTAACTCCGTTTCTCTCTCCACAGCTGCTGCCAGACCTGCTGAGCTTTTCTAGCATTTTTTGCTTTTATTACAGTGACATTCAGTGGCAGGAGATAGCACAGCAAAGACAGTTGGTCAAATAGGAGAAAGAATGAAGTATTCAAAGAGTTAACACTTATGCCAGTTAGGTCTGTAAACACCTGTAACTTTGGTGCAAGGCCAGCAAGGCACATGCAGCAAGTTTGCATGGACAATTTAGCCCACAAAGTTCAGGCAATTCCATTCTATTTGTGTATCTGTTTCTCACTTGCTGGTTTGTTCTGTCTGAAATGAATGGATTTAGCAGCTTAGAAAGGATTGTTCTTACCACTACAGTCTCACTGGTAACTAAACCCTCAATCAAAACAAGAAGAGCTCAGAGTAACAGCAGATTGAGGCATGTGCAAATCAATAAGAACATACATTTAAGCTTTATTTCTCTCTCAAAGCTCCAGGTTGTGCAGCTAGGTCCTCCTTAAGGAAATTGGGACCAAAGAAGCTGAGGGGAGATTTAATTAACTGAGGTGGACTAAATTAGGAAGACCGCCATAGGAAGGACTTACTTCCCCTTCGCAGAGAGGTCAATAGCCAAGGAACACAGATTTAAAGTAACTGGCAGGCGGATTAGAGAGCAGTGGAGGAGAAAGTTCCTCACCCTAAGGAAGGTGGCAGTCTGACACTCACTCTCTGGAAGGGTGGTGGCGGCTGAAAACCTCATCACTTTTAAAAAATATTTGGATATGCACTTCAGGTGCCTTCACCTATAGGGCTATGGACTAAGAGCTGAAAAATGCGATTAGGTTGGATAGCTTTTTTTGTGACCAGCACTGACACGGTGGGCTGAACGTCCTCCTTTTGCAGTGTAAATGTTCTATTTTTCCATGTTTCTACATGACTTGCATACTCAGGAAAAGAATCATTGTATTTGGGAGTACTTTTCAGCTTTGGCTGACTCCAGTAATACTGAAGCTCAGAGTGGGATTTTCCAGCCCCGACACTGGCAGGCATCGCGCGGGCGGAATGTGAAAATTTGGAGAGCCATTAAAAGCCAACGGTTCTCCAAATTTTTCCATCCCACCTGCGAGAATGTCCGCCGGTGTCACAGCTGGAAAATCCCAGCCTTAGTTTCTTCAGGATGGTTTGAGCTACTATAGCTTCAGATGCAACAAATATTTCAAAAGCCACAAGTTTCACACTTCTGTGGCTCAGTGTGATTGGACCACAACAGGCGGCCAACAAGGTGATATTTGCTCAAACTGCCACTGGTTTGGGCAAGGTGGGTTGGGGTTGGTGGGGAGCGGAGGGGGCAGTGGGGGGTAGATGGGGGAGGGGTGGTGGTGGTTTGGTTTGTCAGGTGCCCCAGGCCACTCAAGGTTCTCTGAATCAACTATACATGGCTACAATAAAGGTATCACTTTGCTGGATCACAATTACTCTAGGCACAAAGCCAAATATAGTATTCGCCAAGAATGAGTTCAAAAAGGCCCCTTTTGTAATTATTTTCCAAAATGTATGCCTTTTTACCTCTCTACAAAGCAGCTCATATCTGTAGAGCCCCTTCAACTGGATATCATATTTATTCAGATTATTGGTTTAAGATCGAGCAATAAGAAATAAGAAGGATCAAACATTTGACATCCTCTTTGCCTTTCTCTCCCAATATGATGGAAAGCTTTGCTTTCCCAAGGCTAAGAGATGAACCCAAAGAAAATCAACTGTGAGATGGTACCTCGAGGGGTTACTATCCATTTAGGAAGGCAGCATATTTCTAAGGAGGGATGACACAGAAACACATAGTTATGCGCAGTAAATCCAGCAGTAGCAGTATTGGCAAACTATTTGCCATTGGATGCCAAATATTAAAATCCAAGTGTAAACTGTATATTAAAACATAGGCCTGGGCTGAATGGTGGCAAAGTAAAGGATTATGCTAGAATTATACTTATGATGATAACTGAAAACTTAGGGAATCTTGCCTCAGGAAAACAGGGTTATTGGGAAAGAGCTGGACTGGAACAAAATGGATAGCTCTTTCAAACAGCCAGCCCAGACATGATGGGCTGAATGGCCTCCTTTGGTGCTGTAAGATTCTATTTTATGAGGAGAGTAAATGAATGGGTTAAAGGAATAAAATGGATTATACACATTCTATGGGGGAAGGAAGCAGATCTGATGCTCTTTTCCAATTCTACATTCCCCTATGTAATTCTGTAAACCCTGCATCACTAAGCTCCTTACTGCTAACAGAGAACTTCTCTTCTCTTTCCTTCCCCACCACTGATGATTCCTGCCTTGATAAGTGTCCAGCAGAACCCATCCAAGCCAATTGTAAGCATTACCATCGATAAAGCTTACTTGTCCATTTCTTTGCGAATCTCATCCTCAGCCATTCCCTTCAAACGGGAGTAAAACCAGAGGTGTTCCTCCACTGTCAATTTGTCAAACAGTACATTGTGCTGAGGGCACATGCCTAGGTTCTTCCGGATTTCATCCATTTCTGTTCGAATGTCATGCCCATAAATCGTGGCTGAACCAGCGGTGGGTGGGAACAATCCTGTCAGAATGGACCTGGAAAACAGCAATGCATTAAGGCAATTCGGTGTGAAAACCTCCAGTTTTCCATTCCTGATTTCAGTGTTTTTTTTCCCACTTTGCTTCCAAAACATTTATTCTTAGTCAGTCTGATAGCACCACATCAATTAGAAACCACCAAGTGCAAACCCCATAACCACATGGCACATTACAGGCAATTTCAAAAGTCACCAGGGGGAACGTTTTACTGCAATGCTTTTTCAACTTCTTTATCAAATCCGATTTTGAATGCTGTGCAAGTTTGGCTGCAAGTTTTTGCAACTCAATTGCCATATTTTGACTCAAGGAAAACTATCCTTTTGGGGCAATAATAAAAGAACTGAAAGCTTTTCTAGTCTGGAACTCACATCGTGGTGGTTTTGCCGGCACCGTTGTGTCCGAGGAATGACACCACCTGGTTCTCATGCAAGTTGAGACTCAGCTTGTTCAAAGCCAGCTTCTTCCCAGTCTTGTAGACTTTGGTCAGCTTGTCGATGCACACTACTAGGGGCAAATGGCTTGGGTCTTCCTCTATTCCACGAGTTTCTTCTGCAAGGAGTTTGGATGATAAGTTAGGTTAGCAAGACGTACACATAACATGTAATGATATCTTTTCCAAGTAACCAAGAGGATCACCTTACAGTTTTTTGTATATTATGTTGCATTCTTGCTCAGTGTTATCTATACATCCCAGTTTGATACTAACTTCAATTATTACTAGTTTCCTTGAGCAAGTGTGGATGCATACCATGCAGACCTAGGGTTTCAACATCTTTTAGTTTTACTACTTTGTAAATTATGTTCTCCCTTTTTATCCCAACTGTAGTAATGTTATTTTCAAACTCATCCTGTGGTAAATGTCTACGTTATTAATATTAATATTAAGGTGCTTAATTGGGGGAAGGCTAATTATAACAATATTAGGCAGGAACTGAGGAATCTAGACTGGAGGCGGATGGATGAGGGCAAATCAACAACTGACATGTGGGGGGCTTTCAAACGTCAGTTGATAAGAATTCAGGACCAGCATGTTCCTGCTAGGATGAAAGATAAGTATGGCATGTTTCAGGAACCTTGGATAATGAAGGATATTGTGAGATTAGTCAAAAAGAAAAGGGAAGCATTTGTAAGGGCTAGAAGGCTGGGAGCAGATGAAGCCCGTGGAGAATATAAAGAAAGTAGGAAGAAACTTAAGCAAGGAGTCAGGAGGGCTAAAAGGGGTCATGAAAAGTCACTGGCAACCAGGATTAAGGAAAATCCCAAGGCCTTTTATACATATGTAAAAAGAAAGAGAGTAGCCAGGGAAAGGGTAGGCCCACTCAGGGACAGAGGTGGGAATCTCAGTGTGGAGCCAGAAGAAATGGGAGAGATACTAAATGAATACTTCTCATCAGTATTCACCAAAGAGAAGGACTTAGCGGTCGATTTGTCTAGGGAAGAGTGTGTAGATAGCCTGGATCATGTTGAGATCAAAAAAGAGGTGTTAGGCGTCTTGAAGAATATTAAGGTGGATAGGTCCCCAGGGCCAGATGGGATCTACCCCAGAGTACTGAGGGAGGCAAGGGAGGAGATTGCTGCGGCCTTGACAGAAATCTTTGTATCCTCACTGGCTACGGGTGAGGTCCCAGAGGACTGGAGAATGGCCAATGTTGTTCCATTGTTTAAGAAGGGTAGCAGGGATAATCCAGGAAATTACATGCTGGTGAGCCTTACGTCAGTGGTAGGGAAATAATAGGAGAAGATTCTTCGTGACAGGATTTACTACCATTTGGAAGCAAATGGGCGTATTAGTAAGAGGCAGCATGGTTTTGTGAAGGGGAGGTCGTGTCTCACTAACTTGATCGAGTTTTTCAAGGAAGTGACAAAGACGATCGATGATGGAAGGGCAGTGGATGTTATATACATGGATTTCAGTAAAGCCTTTGACAAGGTCCCTCATGGCAGACTGGTACAGAAGGTAAAGTCGCACGGGATCAGAGGTGAGCTGGCAAGATGGATACAGAATTGGCTTGGTCATAGAAGACAGAGGGTAGCAGTGGAAGGGTGCTTTTCTGAATGGAGAGCTGTGACTAGTGGAGTTCCGCAGGGATCAGTGCTGGGACCTTTGCTGTTTGTAGTATACATAAATGATTTGGAGGAAAATGTAACTGGGCTAATTAGTAAGTTTGCAAACAACAATAAGGTTGGAGGAGTTGCAGATAGTGAAGAGGATTGTCAAAGGATACAACGGGATATAGATCGGTTGGAGACTTGGGCGGAGAAATGGCAGATGGAGTTTAATCCGGACAAATGCGAAGTAATGCATTTTGGAAGGTCTAATACAGGCAGGAATTATACAGTAAATGGCAGAACCCTTAAGTGCATCGACGGGCAGAGGGATCTGGGTGTACAGGTCCACAGGTCACTGAAAGTGGCCACGCAGGTGGATAAGGTAGTCAGGAAGGCATATGGCATGCTTGCCTTCATCGGCAGGGGTATTGTGTATAAAAGCTGGGAAGTCATGCTGCAGCTGTATAGAACCTTGGTTAGGCCACACTTGGAATATTGCATGCAATTCTGGTCGCCACATTACCAGAAGGATATGGGGGCGTTGGAGAGGGTGCAGAGGAGGTTTACCAGGATGCTGCCTGGTCTGGAGGTTATTAGCTATGAGGAGAGGTTGGAGAAACTCAGATTGTTCTCACTAGAGCGACAGAGATTGAGTGGCAACTTGATAGAAATTTACAAAATTATGAGTGGCATGGACAGAGTAGATAGTCAGAAGCTTTTTCCCAGGGTGGAAGAGTCAATTACTAGGGGACATAGATTTAAGGTGAGAGGAGAAAACTATAGAGGAGATGTGCGGGGCAAGTTTTTTACACAGAGGGTAGTGAGTGTCTGGAATTCGCTGCCAGAGGAGGTGGTGGAAGCAGGTACGATAGTGGTGTTTAAGAGGCAGCTTGACAAGTACATGAATAGGATGGGAATAGAGGGATACGGACCCCGGAAGTGCAAAATGTTTTAGTTGACGGGGAATATGATTGGCGCAGGCTTGGAGGGCCGAAGGGCCTGTTCCTGTGCTGTACTTTTCTTTGTTCTTTGTTCTTGTTCTAATATCTTTAGTAAAAAGTGAGCAAAGTATTTATTCAATACTCCTGCTATTTCTCCGTTACTACCTGTCATTTTATGTTCTTATTATTCTTTCAAGCGTTGTGGATGTCACTGGCTAGGCCAGATTTGTTACCCATCCCTATTTGCCCTTGGGAAGGTGATGGAGAGAGGCTTTCTTGAACTGCTACAGTCCATCTTGTGCAGGTACACCTACAGTGCTGTTAGGAAGAAGTTCCAGGATTTTGACCCAGTGATAATGAAGGAAGGACGATACAGTTCCAAGTCAGGATGGTGTGAGGCTTGGAGGGGATCTTGCAGGTGGTGATGTTCCCATGTGTTTGTTCCTCTAAGTGGTGGAGGTCACGGATTTGGAAGGTGCTGTCGAAGGAGCCTTGGTGAGTTGCTGCAGTGCATCTTGTAGATGGTTCACACCGCTGCTACTGTGTGTTGGAGGTAGAGGAAGTGAATGTTCAAGTTGGTGGATGGGGTGCTAATCAAGCGGGGCTGCTTTGTCCTGGATGGTGTCGAGCTTCTTGAGTGTTGTTGAAGCTGCACTCATCCAGGCAGGTGGAGAGTATTTCATCATACTCCTGACTTGTGCCTTGTAGATAGTGGACAAGCTTTAGAGAGTCAGGAAGTGAGTTATTCGCTACAAAATTCCTAGGCTCTGACCTGCTCTTTTAGCCCTAGTATTTATATGGCTAGTCCAATTCAGTTTCTGGTAAATGGTAACCCCAAGGTGTTGAGGGGTCAGGGGTGGGAGGGGGGGGGTTGTGGATTCAGGGTTACCAGATGTCAGATCTTGCCATTTTTCTGAGAGGCCTGAGGCATTTTGCAGTACCTGGAGTATAATTAGATTAAAGATTGACAGCAAACATGTCAAAGTGTAAGGCTGGGATTTTCCAATCCCGTTGGTGTCGGGTGTCATGGCAGGCATGAGTGGACAATATGGCGAGAAGGCCAAAAATTGGTTTCATGCCGTTGTGAAACCAGTT
This sequence comes from Cetorhinus maximus, assembly GCF_964194155.1. Classification (NCBI taxonomy): domain Eukaryota; kingdom Metazoa; phylum Chordata; class Chondrichthyes; order Lamniformes; family Cetorhinidae; genus Cetorhinus; species Cetorhinus maximus. The sequence goes on from NC_135888.1 coordinate 42,141,221, forward strand.
TGTGATCGTCCGCTCCACCCATCAATAGCGGGCCACGTTTCCTGCCACCGCATGTCGGGAACCTAATTTCAATACTTTTGCATCTCATTATAAGCCCTGCACACCAGAATCATCCCCCCACGCTGGAACATCCAGGCGCATCAGCATTCACAATTGTACATAAGCGACGTGCACCTGGCAGGCTGCACTTTGCCCGGGACTTTGAGATTTGTTTGCCTACCCTGCTTCACCAGCATTCATGGTCATCAGCGCCAAGGCTTCATAGGCAGCATCACATCACTTTTAGGGGGGCTCACAGGCAGTTATCTACCTACCAGACCAGCCATAGGCGGGGTTGGCTTTTCAACGGCTGCAGGGCTAGGGCTTGCTTGGGGGAGGGGGAGAAGTGACCTCAGGCAAGTGAATAGGTTGCAGAGCTAAGGCTGTAATGGGGAAGGGGGCTATTCCAGGGTGTGTGTTGGGGCACATGTTGATCTGTCCAAGTGGCCTCAAGATGATGAGGGCTGAGGAGGCAGTCTCCACAGGAGATTAGGACAGATGGAGATGTCAGGGTGTGAGTGGTGATGTCCCTTGAGCTGGTAGTGAATGAGGTGCCAGTGAATATGTAATGAGCTTGAGAGTGTGAGGGTTTAGAGTGATGAGATGGTTGCCTTACCCTGGTGACACAGACGAGATCATTCATCCGTTTCCTGCACTGGGTGGCCAATCTCTTGTGTGCAACATTGGCACTGACCACCTCTGCCACCATCTCCCAAGCCGGAGTGGTGAGACTGATGGGCCTCCTGCAGCCAGAGCGGGGTAGAGGACATCACGATGGGCCTCCACGGTATCCAGAAGGCATTCCAGGGATGCGTAACTAAATCGAGGGGGCTGCACTCTTCTTGGCTTTTGGGGCCATGCTTCACCGGAGCAGCCCTGGGCTGCAAGCATTGAGAAGTGTGCACGTGGCTGCAGTTTAATTATGGCGCCCTGCGTGAGGAAGTGGTGAGGTATTGGTGTGGTGGGCAAATCAGAGGCCGCCTGCCAGCGAGACAGTGTGTTTTCTGTGGCTGCATAATTAATAAGGCAGGAATGGGACAGTACGGGGTGAAAACCCGCCATTGCAGCCGGCAGGTTAAAAAACATATTTCCCACTTGCCATCGCACTTTGTCCAAATCTGGGACGATTCCGCCCTAGATCAGCCACATTGAAGCTGGATGGTGCTTTAATAAGGCCACAGCTTAAAAAAATGTGTTCATTTTGGGTCACTGGAGCACCAGAGAAGCACTCAAGATAGAAGTTGTGCAAAGAGCAACTCCGCAAACTTCTCGGAGCTGAGTCAGGTGGGGTCAAGAGTCGCCCTGACTACTCAGTGCGGGAAATATCAGGATAACTACGCGGAACACCACCATGCTAATGCAACAAGGCACTTAATAGCACTTAAATTCTTGCATGGCCCACTTTAAAAAAAAATGTCCCATTTTCGGACACCGCCGGTTTTCAGATAGCCAGATTTGAGGTACTGTGCCCCTATTACCATTGAATGTCAAGAGGAGATGGTTAGATTTTGCCACTTGACACCTGTGGCGCAAATCTTACTTGCCATTTATCAGCCCAAGCCTGAATGTTGCTGTATATGGGACACAGACTGCTTCAAATCTGAGGAGTTGCGAATGGTATTGAACATGGTGCAATCATCAGTGGAAGTCCCCACTTCTGATCTTTTGATGGAAGGAACGTCTTGTTCATCCTTTAATGGCCCATTTTAACTTTCCTTCTGTTACTAGTGTGTCTATGGAACACCTTATTATTTCTTTTTGTATTCGTTGGCAATTTGATTTTATAACTTCTCTTTGCATTCCTGATGGTTTTTTTAACTTGTCTCTGAAGTTTCTCCTCTCCTTTAATATCTAATTCCTTATTTTATGTATTTTTTTTAGATTTAATTCTCCATTTAGTTCTTTATTCAAACACAGTGCCCCATAATTAGTTATATTGTTTTTGTTTCTCTCGATTTTTTTCTAACTCGTCATTTTTCAAGATTTTCTCCTACTTTGCCTTCTTTCATTCTGTCCTAGTTTCCTCATAATTGTTTCAATTCCAATCTACTACCTTAGATTTTATCCTACTGATGTCACTCTCAGTGCTAATCTTGAACCTTAAACTTTTGTGATCATTATTACCAAGATGCTCTCCTGCTCTTACATTTCCTATCTGTTCTGGTTCATTAAGCGTTAAAAAATCCAGCAGTGATCTTTTTCTTACTGGACTTATGAGTGGGAAAGGTGTGCTGTGTAAAAACTCAATTCATTTTCCTCTTTTCTCTATTTCTTTCTGCCCGTTTATTTCTGGGTAGTTGAAATCTCCCATGAATATTATTCTATGCTTGCTGCTACGTTCATAGATTTGCCTACATATTTCTTCTGCCAATTCCTTTCCACTATTTGGTGGTCTATAGTACACTCCTATAAGGGTGCTGGATCCCTTATCTTTTAAATCAATTCATATGGATCCCATATCTATCATATCACTAATTACATCCTTTTATTCTGCTGCCATTATGTTATCTTTAGTCTTTAACAAATAGTTACTCAACATCTCCTCCATCCATAAGAGTTTTGACGAAAGCTCATTGACCTGAAACATTAACTATTTCTCTCCCCATAGATGCTGCCAGGTCTCCTGAGTCTGTCTTTATTTCAGGTTTCCTGCATCTGCAGTGCTTTGCTCCCCTCCTTCCTTTCTAAGTGTATTATAGTGTGCAATATTCAGTTGCTAATCCTGCTCTCTATGTGATCATGTTTTAGTTATCCTTACTATATCTGGATCCTTTCAACAAATTATTGCCTCCAGTTCATCCACTTCGTTTTGAATAATGCATACAGTGCTCAATGGGTTAAATTTTTATTTTTATCCATTATTCCTCTCCCTTTGTTTTCAGTAGTTATTTTACCTTTATGCTCTATAGCTTTATCCAAACTCCGGTCATTCATGTTACCCTTATTTCTTCCCTTAGTTTGTCATTTACTTTCTTTTTTGTAATTTCTAGCAGTTCCCTCCCCCGTGTTATTAGTTTAAAGTCTTATTTATCGCCTTAGTTATCCATTCAGCCAGAATGATGGTTGCAGCCCAGTTCAGGTGCATTCCCCAGTGCCACAGTTCCTGCCTGACTCAGTATTGGTGCCAACATCCCATGAAGTGGAACCCTTCCTTCCCAGGCCACTACTTTGGCCAGCTATTGACTTTCTTAAACTGTTTGTCCCACTGACAATCTGCATGTGACTTGGGTAATAATCCCAAGGTTATGACCTGTGAGGTCCTGTTTTTAAATTTACCTCCTAAGCCATGACACTCATTTAGTTGGATCTCTTCCTTAGATTTTCCAAGTTTTTGCTTCCAACATGGAGCACAACATCTGCATCCTGCCCTTCCCTTTTCCAAATTCTTTTCCAGCCATTTTGAGTTATCACTTACCTTGACACCAATTAGGGACTCTCAAACTGAAGGCAAAGAATGCTATCTATCCCCCTAATTATAGGATTCTCAATAAGTACGCTCTCTCTACTCTACACCTCCTCCCCTTGGAAAGCCTCCTGCTCCATGGTGCCCTGGCCAGCATTCTAGCTGTCCATCTCACAGTCCTTCTCCTTACCCTCACAGGTATCAGGTAATTTGTAACTGCTGGCTAGAAGCAGTGTCTGCTGGATCTCCTTCATTCACTCTCCTCTCTTTCCTTTACCGGGTTAACAGACCATCACACCTACCCTCCCTGCATCTGCGCTCTGCTCTGGTGTCTGGACTCTGCAGTAAATTATCCAACATTTTCCCCTCCAGCGTTATGTGCCAGAGTGCCTCTAGCTTAGACTCCAGCTCAACAACTCTGAACTGGATGCGATGAGGCAGAGACATTTCTTGCCGAGGTGGCATTTAGAAACTGGTTTTCAACAAATTCCCACATACTCCAATCTTGGCTAACTTTATTCATTAACTAATTTATTTAGTCATTCATCTGTTACCTTTCGCTTATTTATTGAATTAATTAGTCACCTGAGGTTTAGTTTTATTAAATAGCTGGATTTAGCTTTCTTTCAACTAAATTAGTAATTACAATATGGAGATGAAATTTTTCTATCCAGTGATGCAAAATGGACTCGTAGCAAAGTGGCAGCTGATTTTTCAGCATTCCAGTTTTAATTTCCAGTGGCTTGGAAAATATTGGTAAGGTTTTTAATTTCAAACCAAGTAAAAGCAACAGTGAAACCAGAAAACGAGTCTCCACAAAGATTTAACTATCTTTCTGTGAACGTCAGTGGAAGGAGGCTCGGGCACAGTGAAAAATCAGCTGCTGATTCACTGCGTATCAATTCTGTGCTGCTGGCATAAAACAATTTCACCCCCATTACTTACAGCACAAAAACAGACCGTCTGGCCTGAAATATCCATGCCGAAATTTATGTCCTATAGGAGCCTATAGGATAAACATCAACTGTTTATCAGTTATTAGCATAATACAGTTCGAGTTCAATTACTTTACTCATATTCCTTTGACTTGCACTTAATACATCAATAACAAAAATCCTTACTAATCCAAGCTTAGCACTAACTACTAAAGATACTAAACCCACAAAGGGATATCTAGACACTTATCTGGATAATAACCTTAATTTCTGCTGGTTCTGTTGCTCCTCTCTGTGTGTTAATTAGGGCATCACATTTTCTACTTCTTTCTGTGAGATTATTTATCTATTTACTCGGTTTAAATTATTTAGTACCTCCTTCCCCTTCTGCTCCAAACTCCCACTCTCACCAAATTCCCGTTGCCACTTGCTTTTGCAGATTCTCTGAATTCTGTGCACACGTGGCTCTGGACTGAAGTACCAATCCTTCCTACTATCTCAAGCTACTATGCAGAACAACATACACTGTTCAAATAGTGAAGCACCTCAGCAAGCAGAAATAGATGAATCAGTTAAGTTACCCAGCCTCCTGCTCTCCATTGCACAGGCCTGATCATCCTCCATGATGCTGAGCCGACTGCTTCTAGACCAGGGCCAGGACCATTCCCATGTTTCAATTCGTCCGTTGCCCAACCAATAGGATTTCTGAAATGGAAAGTACCATGGTCTGGGCAGTCCGTACATTCCTGGATATGAAGGAGAAAATAGGTTAATATATTAAGAACAAAGGAACATAGAACACGTCGTGTTCTCTAGCTGTCCCAAATCACTGGACAGGCAAATAATTATTGTTCATTCTTAGGTAAATACAGCAGCCAACAGGTACACAGAAAGGGTTCAAGAACAAGTTACATGACCAGTTAATCTGCTTTTGGTGGTGCTGTGTTAAGGGATGTTGGTTACAACACTAGTGGAATGCTCCTGTTCTTATTTTACATCCACTAGGCAGGCAGACAGGGTCTGAGTTTAATCCAAAAGGCAGCACCTCAGTAGCACACTGAAGTGTCAACTTAGAATATGTGCCCAGGTCAACAGTGGGGCTGGAATCCACAACCTTTGAACTCGAGGTGATTCTTGTACCAGCAAAACAAAGTGACACTGAGATTATTGCCTTCGCATCATTCTAAGACAATCTATGATATGATATATTAATCATAGAATTCTATTACAGTCAACTACAAATCATTTCTTGGTAACTTCCAGGAACAATATTGCCATCCTTCCTCTGTGTGTAAACAATCCATAGTGCAGGGTACATTGGTTAATTGGCATCACACTGACAGCACAATAGCAGCTTGAAAATAATAAGAGAAGTGCAGTATACATTATTGGAAACAAAGACAGGCATCCTGTAATGATCTCTAGATTGTAATCAACTCCAGAAGTTCAGGCATATAATATAAACCATTTAATCTTTGATTGTTTCAAAACAGTATTGGCAGGGTTGTTGTTTCATGTGGCTGAATAGGTTGGATGCTTTTCATTACGTTAGATTTCTGAATTTTCAAGGGGGCTCAGGGAATTGCATTTCACGACGGTATACTGAATAAATAAAATTCAGCTTTTATCTCACAGGAAGATAGGATTTTCATCAATGCTTTCAGTGTCAAATCCATCCAGTCTTCCCCATAAACCTTGATCATCAGCTATCCAACCAACATCACATCACTTTGGTAGCTTTTCAAAAGATCCTTTGTTTAAAAAAATTCCATGAAATTACTTTCCTAAATGTGAAGCTGCTTCTTCAAATCATTTGGTAACAGTGGCATCCGTGTCTTAACAAGCAGGAGGAGAGGAGAGGAGGAGGGGGGGGGGGGGGGGGGGTGGAGGGGAAGAGGGGGAAAGGGGGATGGAGGAAGGGGGGAAGAGAGGAGGGGGGGAAGAAGAGAGTGGGGTAAGAGGAGACAGAAAAGATAGGGAGGACTTGCATTTAACCACCTCAGGATATCCCAAAGCACTTTACAGCCAATTAAGTATTTTTGAAGCGTAGTTACTGTTGTAATGAAGGAAATGCAATGGTCAATTTTCACACAGTTACATTCCACAAACAGCAATGAGAAAGCAACCAGATAACATGTTTTTGTGATGTTGATTCAGGGATAAATATTAGCCGAGACACTAGGGATAACTCCCCTGATCTTTGCATAGTGGGATCTTTTACGTTGACTTGAGGGGGCAGACTGGGCCTCGTTTTAAGATCTCATCTGGAAAACAGGACCTCCAACAGTGCAGCAATCCCTCAGTACTGCACTGAAATGTCAGCATAGATTAGGTGCTCTAGCCTCTGGAGTGGGATGGTCTGAACTTGCAGCTAGAAAGGACAACTTGCTTATTACCTTCATTAAATTGTCATCATTGCCATTTTCAGATCCTTCAATGTGCTGAAAACAATTACTCAATAACATTAGATATTGTGCGGATGGAAGCACATCGCACATCAGACCTTCAGTCAAGCTGTTTGGTAGACAAAGTGCGAAAGTGAAGCACCAGCTGTTTGTCAGCTGTACTCCTGAGTTTCAAGCCGATTCCCCGGCTGTTGACTTGCAAATCTCTTCGCAGCTTTCTGTTGTATCGCAGGAGCTTCATTTAAAGTATGTATGAGTAACAGGCAGGAGGAGTGCAGTGGTGTGAGAAATAAGAACACAGGAATCATTAAAGAAAAAAGCTGAAAGTGTAAATCCGTGATGGCACTTTGCGCAGTTTCCTGGCATTCCTCACAAATGACCAAACACGGGAAGATAAAGGAGGGGGGAGGCGAGTAACAAGCTTCAATTACAGCCACATGCAAAGCAGGACTGCCACCACTGATAGAGCTAACTCAAAGCAGTGCAACTGTACAGAGAGAGTATAACTATCAGGAAAGAGTATATCAACCAGGGTTCTTTTCTCTGGAAAAGGGAAGGCTGAGGAGTAACACAGGTACGGGGATATCTGCAACCGTGCAGTACATTACAATAGTGACTACACTTCAAGAGTACATCTTTAGCTGCAAAGTGCTTTGAGACATCTGGTGGATGTGAAAAGTGCTACATAAATGCAACTCATTCTTTTTTTTCTTAAGTTTTCTCAGTAGAGATTCCACTACATGTATAGTACACACCATCTGAAATGAAACTATTCACTCGCTTTGTCTCACGTACCCACAACCCTCTGAGTGAAAAAAACGGAAGTCTTTAAAATTATGCTGTTTTCACTTGTAGGGAGTTCAAAACTGGGAGTCACAAATTCATACTGCACAGTATTTACAGCACAGAAACAAATCATCAGCCCAACTGGTCCATGCTGGTATTTATGCTCCACACGAGCCTTCTCCCATTCTTCTTCATCTAACCCCATCAATATATCTTTCTATTCCTTTCTCCCTCTTGAGTATATCTAGTTTCCCCTAGAATTCATCTATCCTCTCTATCACTTTCACATCCTTCTTAAAGTGCGGCGCCCAGAACTGGACTCAATACACCAGTTGATGCCGAACCAGTGTTTTACACAAGTCTAACCTTGTTTTTATATTCTATTGTTCGTTGCCACAATAGCCTTATTGGGACCGCTGGCATCATCTTGCTTCCTCTCTGGCTTTCTTCAAGCCTCCCTCAGTCCATGTCTCACTGTTATCTACCCATCCGATTTTTCTTCTGCCTCTTCTGTTTTTACTCCCAATGTCTCCTTCAATTGTTGCCAGGACAAGGCTGTCAGTTCTTAGTTTCCAAAGTTCATAATTGGCTATCTTTCTCTCCCTATTTGTACTTAGCAACCCTTTTGACTCCTGAACTTCCATGTTTAATTAAATTTTCAAACCATTTATTTACTTCAAAACCACTTCAATCTCCCTGGGGCAGCTCCATGCCTCAGGGAGATTGAAGCGCTCTTTCATGCACATGCGCGAAAGAAGCACTGACCCAGACTCTCCCTCCTCCCCCCGCCCTCACAGGTAGCGCTAGCGCTACGGCTCACATCTTACGCTGGATGGGCCTTAATTGGCCTGCCCATGTAAAATAGCAGCGCAACCGCCCCCGCTGACTGAAAAATTCAGGCCATTGTGTTTAACTTGCTTAACTTCGACCTAACCCACTCTTTTATACGAACATATGAACAGGAAGCAGGAGTTGGCCATTCAGCCCCTCGAGCCTCCTCCGCCATTTAATAAGATCATGGCTGATCTGATAGTAACCTGAAATCTGCATCCCACCCACCCCTGATAACCGATCACCCCCTTGCTTACCAAGAATCTATCTACCTCTGCCTTAAAAACATTCAAAGACTCTGCTTCCACCACCTTTTCAGGAAGAGAGTTCCAAAGACCCACAACCCTCTGAGTGAAAAAATTTCACCTCATCTGTTTTAAATGACCAGCCCCTTATTTTTAAACAGTGACCCCTAGTTCTAGATTCTTCTACAAGAAGAAACATCCTCTCCACATCCACCCTGTTGAGACCCCTCAGGATCTTACATGTTTTAATCAAGTCACCTCTTACTCTTCTAAACTCCAGCGGACACAAGCCTAGTCTGTCCAACCGTTCCTCATAAGAAACCTGCCTATTCCAGGTATTAGTCTGGTAAACCTTCTCTGAACTGCTTCCAATGCATTTACATCCTTTATGTTTCTGTCTATCTAACTCTATGCCCAAAGTCTAGGATGCTGTATGTTTTATTAACCACTCTATCAACCTGTCCTGCCACCTTCAATGATTTATCTATATATACACCAAGGTCCCTCTGTTCCTGCACCCCTTTAGAACTGTACCCTTTATTTTATATTGTCTCTCCACATTCTTTCTAACAAAAATGAATCACTTCATACTTCTCTGCATTAAATTTCACCTGCCACTTGACTGATTCAACAGCTGGTTTATGTCCTTTTTAAGTTCTACCCTACCCCCTCACAGTTCACAATACTTCCAAGTTCTGTATCACTCGCAAGTTTTAAAATTGTGCCCTGTACACCAACGTCTAAAGGTCAATAAGAGCAGGGGTCCTAACACTGACCTTTGGGGAACTCCAGTATAAACTTTCGTCCAGTCCGAAAAACAATTACCCATCGCTCTCTGTTTCCTGTCCTTCAGCCAATTTCATATCCATATTGTTACCGTCCCTTCTATTCCATGAACTCTAAATTTGCTAACAAACCTATTGTGTGACGCTTTATCAAATGCCTCTTAAAAGTACGTGTAGACCATATGAACAGCATTAGCATCATCAAACCTCTCTGTTATCTCATTAAAAAACTCCAACAAGTTAAACACAAAGGCCTGAGTTTTTCAGTCGGCAGGCGGGCTCGGTGGGAGCGGGCAGAAACAGTCGCGGAGCCGGCCGCTGCCTGCGATTGGCCCCGTGCCGCCAATTTACACGGGCAGGCCAATTAAGGCTTGTCCAGCGTAAGACGTGAGCCGTAGCGCTCAGCGCTACCTGTGAGGGCCGGGGGAGGAGGGAGAGTCGGGGCCAGCGCTCTTTCGCGCACATGCGCAAAAGAGCGCTTCAATCTCCCTGAGGCGCTGCCTCAGGGAGATTGAAGCGCTTTTGAAATAAATAAATGGTTTGAAAATTTAATTAAACATGTCGCCTCATGTGACTGTGTCACCTGAGATGGGACAAGTTTTTATATTTCAGATTTTTAAAAAATTTAAGTGATAAAAGCTTTAGGAAACCTCACCCCGCTCGTGGATGAGGTTTCCTAAATAAGCGTGAAGGTCACTTGCCTTAAGGTTGGACGGGCAGCGTAAACAATGACATTAATTAATTTGTTAATGGGCCTTAATAGGCCTATCAGTTATCGGTGGGCGTGCAGCCGACTCCAGCGCGCACCTGCCGAACGAAACATCACGAGACTGCGCGGTGACGTCGGGACACACGCCCAATGTCATCGCGCGTCATTTTATGCGCTGGCGTGTCAGGCCTGCCCCCGCACACCGACTGAAAAACTCAGGGCAATGTTCCCTTAATAAATACTTGCTGGCTTTCACTAATTAACCAGCATTTGTCCAAGTGACTATTAACTTTGTCTTGGATTATCATTTCTGGAAGCTTCCCCACTACCAAGGTTAAACTGACTGGTCTGCATGTTCCAAGCTTATCTTCACACTCTTTTTTGAACAAGGGTGTAATATCTGCAATTGTCCAGTCCTCTGTTACCACCCCAGAGTCTAAGGAAGATTGGAAAATTACGGCCTGTGCCTCTGCAATTTCCGCTCTCACTTCCCTCAGCATCTTCCATGCATCTCATCCAGTCCTGATGTCGTATCAACTCCAAGTACAGACAGCCTATCTAATACCTCCTCCTTATCAATTTAAAACCCTTCAGTCCTCCTCTTTCACTATGACCTGTGCGGCATCTCATTCCTTGGTAAAGACAGATGCAAAGTATTCATTTAACACCTCAGTCATGCCTCCTGCCTCTCTGTGTAAATCCCCTTTTTGGCCCCTAATTGACTCCACTCAACCTTTTACCACCTTCTTAACTATTTATAAGCCTATAGAAGACTTTTGAATTCTGTATTATGTTAGCTACCAATCTCTTCTTATACTTCCTCTTTGCTTCTCTTATTTGCTTTTCAATTCTCCTTTCAACCTTCTATATTCAGCCTGGTTCTCCATTATCTTATCCACCTGACATCTGTTATAAACACACTGTTTCTTTTTCATCTTAATCTCTATCTCTTTCGTCATCCAGGGAACTCTGAATTTTTTTGCCCTACCTTTCCCCTTCATGGGAATATATCTCGACTCTGCCTGAACTATCTCGTCTTTAAAGGCAGCCCATTGTTCAGCTACAGTTTTGCCTGCTAAACTTTGATTCCAATTAATCTGAGTCAAGTCCCTTCTTACACCATTGAAGCTGGTTTTCCCCCAGTTAATTATGCTTACTCTGAATTGATCTTTGTCTTTTTCCACAGCCAACCTAAACCTTATGATACAATGATCATGGTCCCCTATTGACATTGATCCACTTGGCCCACTTATTTCCAAAACCCAAGTCTAGCAATGCCTCCTTTCTCATTGGACTGGAAACGTACTGCTGTAGAAAATTCTCCTGAACACACACTAAGAACTCTTTCCTCTCTTTGTCCTGTACACTAACACTACCCATGATGACCTTTGACCCAGAAGCAGTATGGTAAGGAAGATTTGTAGTTTCTTTAAAATGTCTGTGGAATCTGTAATTGTTTTAAGGATGTTTTAAAACAAATGTATTGTAATTTTCTTGGATAATAAATACTCATTCATGTGGCTTGGCAACCCTTAACCCGGAAGCAGTAACAACAGGAAGGAAGTTAAGATATCGATTCCATGTGGTCAGACACAAAGGAGAGCTACAAACAGAGAAGCTGGAGGGTGAAGGCTCAGATGCAGACACAAACAGAAAGCAGACAGAGACAGAAAGAGGAATACCCTAAAGTCCTGTGGGGAGAATAAATAAATCTCTCAAGAAGAAGTCAGTTTATATGTTTGGCAGGAAAGGAGACAGGGGCTCTTGGAGGCACCATATGAGCTGGCTATAAGGTCTAAACACGGAAAGCTGCGCGAATATGTCAGAGACACTAAAAAGCTGGGTGTTTTCTTAGGATTTGTCAAACCATGGACCAGGGTGTTATTGGTTGGTTGCTGAAAAGCAACTCTGGAAAGCTACATCATCAGAACTGTCACCCGAGGGAGAAAGGGTCCATTGAAATGTGCCTTGCTGATGATAATCATACCCGTGAAACCCAAAGGTGAAAGCTGTTGTTGGATAGCACCCCTAAACTACCCGGCATTAATAAACAACAGCATACTGTAGAACTGTGTAGCTACATAGCGCCACATGTCTACAGGGAATGGTGCAAATGCTTAAGGTTGTGTAAGACGTATCTTTGTTATATTGGCTATTTGAAGGGAAATTTACCTTTTTATTTGAAATATCATTTTCTTGTTGATTCATGTTTACTTTGCATTTGTTCTGATTCACATTAAAGTAAAAGTTACAAAAAGTGATATCATGTTGGTAATTTCCTTGTTTGGGAGTCATTCAGTAAATTTGGTTTACATTCCACTCTGGGTAACACTATCTCAGTCTATGTTTGGACAATTAAAGTCCCCATTATGACTACTTCATAATTCTTGCACCTTTCTGCAATTTCCTCACAAATTTGTTCCTCTACATCTTCCCTACTAGTTGGTGGAATATAGACTACTTGGAGCAATGTAATTGAAACTTTTTTGTTCCATAGCTCTAGCCAAATAGATTCTGTTACTCACCCCTCTGGGACATTCTCTCTCTCTCTCTCTCTCCAGCACTGCAATGTTCTCCTTAATCAATACTGGCACCCTCCTCCTTTCCTATCTTCCCTGAACACCGTGTATCCAGGAATATTTAAATCTTTTGTCTTTTACCCTATTCCCTTTTGAAAGCCACGATTGAATCTGCCTCCACCATGCTCTCGATCAGTATATTCCACATCCTAACCTCTGGTTGTGTAGAAAAAAAAATTCCATCAAGCTCTTTGGTTCTTTCGCTATTCACATTAAATCACCGTCCATTGGCTCTTGATGAGTTTCTCCCTATGTACTCTCTCGGGTCACCTAACGATTTTGAATACTTCTAGAAAAACTCCTCTCAATCTTCCCTTCTCTAAGTAGAACAAACACGGCTTCTCATGGGGAGAGAGACTGCGAGGTTCTTAAGCAAATTGATATAGGGAGTGACAAGGTGTTGAAGGTGTTGGCAGGCTTATAAGTGGACAAGTCTCCAGGCCCAGATGATTTGTGTCCCAGACTGCTGAGGGAGGTAAGGGATGAGATCACAGGGGCTCTGACCCAAATTTTTAATTCCTCTCTGGCCACGGGGGGAGGTGCCAAAGGACTGGCGAACAGCTAATGTGGTTCCGCTATTTAAGAAGGGTTGTAGAGATAATCCAGGGAACTACAGGCCAGTGAGACTCACGTCAGTGCTAGGGAAACTATTGGAGAAAGTTCTGAAGGAGAGTATCTATCTCCATTTGGAGAGGCAAGGTTTGATCAGGGATAGTCAGCATGGCTTTGTCAGAGGGAGGTCATGCCTAACAAATTTGATTGAATTTTTTGAGGAGGTGACCAGGTGTGTAGATGAGGGTAGTGCAGTTGATGTAGTTTATATGAATTTCAGCAAAGCCTTTGACAAGGTCCCACATGGGAGACTTATAAAGAAGGCAAACGCACATGGGATACAGGGTAATTTGATAATGTGGATTCAAAATTGGCTTAGTTGTAGGAGACAGAGGGTGATGACTGAAGGCTGCTTTAGTGACTGGAAGCCCGTGTCCAGTGGCGTACCACAGGGTTCTGTGCTGGGTCCCCTATTATTCGTCATTTATGTAAATGACATAGATGACTATGTGGGGGGGGTAGTATTAGTAAGTTTGCGGATGACACAAAGATTGGCCAGGCGGTTGACAGTGAGGTTGAGTGTCTTGAGCTACAGGAAGATATAGACAGGATGATCAAATGGGCAAATAAGTGGCAGAAGGAATTTAACCCTGAAAAGTGTGAGGTGATACACTTTGGAAGGAGTAATCTGACAAGGAAGTATTCAATGAATGGCATGACACTAGGAAGTTCTGAGGAACAAAGGGACCTTGGCGTGTGTGTCCACAGATCTCTGAAGGCAGAGCGGCACGTTAGTGGTGTGATGAAAAAGGCATATGGGACACTTGCCTTTATCAATTGAGGCAAATATTACAAAAGTAGGGAGGTCATGTTGGAGTTGTATGGAACCTTGGTGAGGCCACAGCTAGAGTGCTGTGTGTAGTTCTGGTCACCACATTATAGGAAGGATGTGATTGCACCGGAGGGGGTGCAGAGGAGAGTCACCAGGATGTTGCCTGGGATGAAACATTTAAGTTATGAAGAGAGGTTGGATAGACTTGGGTTGTTTTCGTTGGAGCAGAGAAGACTGAGGGGCGACCTGATCGAGGTGTTCAAGATTACGAGGGGCATGGACAGGGTGGATAGGGAGCAGCTGTTCCCCTTAGTTGAAGGGTCAGTCACAAGGGGGCATAAGTTCAAAGTGAGGGGCAGGAGGTTTAGCGGGGATGTGAGGAAAAACTTTTTTACCCAGAGGGTGGTGATGGTCTGGAATGCACTGCCTGGCAGGGTGGTGGAGGCGGGTTGCCTCACATCCTTAAAAAAGTACCTGGATAAGCACTTGGCACGTCATAACATTCAAGGCTATGGGCCAAGTGCTGGTAAATGGGATTAGGTAAGTAGGTCAGGTGTTTCTCACGTGTCGTTGCAGACTCGATGGGCCGAAGGGCCTCTTCTGCACTGTGATTCTCCGATTCTATCAAAATAACTGAAGTCCCTCATCACCAGAACCATTCTCGTAAAACATTTTACATCCTCATTAAATGTTTCTTATCCTTCCTAAAATACGGGGCGCAGAATTGGACATAATACTCCAATTGAGGGTAATCTCGTGCTTTTTAAAAATTCGCCAGAACATCCTTGCTTTTATACTCTATGACTCTGTCTATAAAGTTTAGGATCCCGTCTGTTTTATTAACTGCCTGCTGGCCCTGCCCTGCCACCTTTGATGATCTGTGCACATATACCCTCAGGTCCCTCTGCTCCTGTACCCAGTTTAGAATTGAACCCTTTATTTTATCTTGTCTCTCCTTGTTCTTCCACAAAAACGTATACCTGATGCTTCTCTGCATTAAATTTAATCTGCCACATGTCTGCCCGTTCCATCAGCCTGTCTATGTTCTCTTGAAGTCTATCATTGTCCTCCTCACAGTTCACAATGCTTCCCAGTTTTGTATCATATACAAATTTTCAAACTGTGCCCTGTACATGCATGTCTAGGTCATTAATGTAAGTCATACTGCACCATGGGCAACCCCACTATATACCTCCCTCCAGTCTGAAAAATAACCAGTCACCACTACTCTCTGTTTTCTGCCACTCAGCCAGTTTTGCATCCATGCTGCCACTGTCCCTTTTATTCCATGGGCTTCAACTTCGGTGACAAGCCTGTTATGTGGAACTTAATCAAAAATCTTTTGAAGATCCATGAACACATCAGCCACATTACCCACATCAACCCGCTCTGTTAGCTCACCAAAAAACTCAATCAAGCTAATTAAACACAATTTGCATTTAACAAGTAATTTCCTTAATTAAAACTATATTTGTTCTTTCTGGTGTGCTGGCTGGTTATCTCGCAACCAAAACCTGATTATCATAACATTGGGAAGGATGTGTGAAGGAAATATTAACATTTTGTCCACAGATTCTTTTCCTTGTGCTATTTTATTATTTCCTGTCCCCAAAAACACACGTCACTCATTCCCTTTCTTATCCTTGCAGTGAAGTTTCCTGTACCTTTCCCATTCCCAAAGGCTCAGCCCAAGGTGCAGATCCACAGACACTTAGGTTCTGCACCCAAGTGGCCATTGCTTAATGTTTGTACATAGCTAGGGAGCATTCAACATTGGTATGCATTGTAACCAAACGTAATTCTGACCTCGTCTGATATCCACATTGATGTGCTATCGAACAGGAGTCACTGGATTGCAATCAGAAGTGGGAACTTTCTCCATGTCTTTCCCATGGCACTTGAACATTACGGTCAACTACTGTGCCTTCTTACCACCACTGCCTGTAAAGACTATGTGGGGATTTTCTCACCCTGCCGTGGAGGGACCCGCCAGGCCAACCAAAGGTCCGCAGACTTTCAGCGGGACTGGATGATCCAGTGGTGGGCGGGGCCAGAAAAATCAGGCCCTAAGGGTCAAACGTGGGACCTTCTTAGTTTTTGGCTCAGTGGCGCTGCACTGTTGAGCTCTGTGGATTCCTTGAAGCCACTTCAACACCCCATCCTGCTCTCATGCCCACATGTCTGTCCTTGGCCTGCTGCAATGTTCCAGTGAAGCCCAACGCAAACTGGACGAACAGCACCTCATCTTCCATTTAGGCACTTTACAGCCTTCCAGACTTAACATTGAGTTCAACGACTTCAGAGCATGAACTCTCTCCTCCATCTTTACTCCTTTTTTAATGTAATCTTTTTTTAAAAATTCTTTTCCCCAACACCATGCCCCCCTTCAGCCTGAAGGGCCATCTGTCGCTTGTTTCTATGTTGTGCTTTCACAGAGCACTGACCCTTGTTCTCCTTTTAAGACATTCTGCTATCCTACCTTTACGCCACTATCAGCACCTTCTTTAGTCTTTAACGCTATCATTAACACTCCCTTTGTCTTGTGTCCATGACATCTTTATCAATCTCTCCTTAGCTCTCACCTATCCCTGACCTTCTATTTTGCTCCATGCCCCTCTTAAACAATATAAAATCCATCACCTTTCTGCTTCTCTTTAGCTCTGAAAAAGAGTCATGTGGGCTCGAAACATTAACTCTGTTTCTCTCTTCACAGATGCAGCTGGACCTGCTGAGTTTTTCCAGCATTTTCTGTTTATTTTTAGATAGTTTATTTTGAAAACAATGCATAATTTATGCAAAGATTTGATGAATTCTGCCATATTGAAAGCAGGATGTACACATTGGGAAAGATTAACTGATGTGCAGTAATACAGTCATTTAACCATATCTGTATAATTTCAAATGTCTAAACTTCACAAACTTATTTACAAATCTAAGTAGAAACAAAAGGGTGCGTTAACATGTTTATTGGGATTCTTAATGGTTGTGTTCATTTACTGAATATATGGCAACTAATATCTTTAGCAAAGTTGCTTCTCTTTGCAAGTGTAGCTGCAGTATTATTATTAAAATAAAGGGGGCACATAATGTGTATATCAAGCTGCAACTTTAAAATGGTCCATAGCTATTGTATGACTATCAAACTCCCTTTCCCAATTAGATAAATATTTAAATCTCCATGTTTTGCAGTAGTCACACAATGGTAAATTGAAATTTCTCGTCTTGCACCTGAAAACATGCTAAAACACCAAACCAGTCAAAACAAACTTCTCAAAGTTCAAAGTTAATATCTAGAACTAAATAGGGTGATGCCAAAGTAGGACTGACCATTCGAGGAGATGGTTTACAAGCTTAAAGCAGAAAATTAGAGTTTAATATTTTCAGTTTGTCCATGATTTAACGAAGAATCAATGCTCATTTCAAGGAATGTGATGCCAATTATTCACAAAAAATGTATTTTTCTTTGACTGCCTCTCCAGAGGGATCAAACTGATTGTACTTCCATGTCTGTCAAACTGACCCCACAAAATCAATGCGCCTGCCATTGGAATTGTATTTAAAGCCAGGCTACGACTGCATTTACATGGGTTAACTGGCAAATCATTGCATGGGCATTAAGCAAGTGTGTAGAATTAAAATGAAATGTGTTGCAAACGCACAAACAAAAGCGATCATTATGGCACTTGGCAAAATAAGAAGCTTGCTTATAATCTTAGCATTGCTCTGACACGTTCAGAAATTAGTAGTTTCATTTAACAAACCAGTTAAAAGAGTGACATTCATTCCCCCCTGAAATTTGACCCATAACGTCATAAGATACTGAAAGGCAAAGGTCCAGCTGGACCCATAACATCACATCCTTCGTCCAACCAGATAGCAGACTTGCTCTGCACAAACGGAGCTCTGTGCCTCTTCCATACATCCACACAAAAATCTGTCTCAGACTTTATTCCTTGACAGAACAGAAGGTTGTTAATCCTTTAAATCCTACATCGGGCCACAGGAAGCGAATCGGTTCTAGGGAACCTCATCAACAACGGTAATATCCCAGTGATTATTGAATATAAAGCAATAAGAAGTCAACATAATAATACATTTGAGCAAAAATATGAAGATTTGGCAGACCCCCTTGAAACCTGCTCATAGACCCCTAGGGGGCTGGTTGAGAACCTTTGCTTTAAAGAACTGTTACTTGGCAACTCATGAGTATGACAGTATGAGCCGTTGAATCAAAATTAATTAGTGCACTCTATGTTTTATAGATTTTCGTAGGAACATAGAAACATGAGTTGATCCTTTAGCCTCTCAAGCTTGATCTGCCATTCAATTAGATCTTAGCTGATCTGTACCTCAACTCCATTTACCTGCCATTGACCTGTCATTTCTTCATATCCCTTGATTCCCTTACCTAACAAAGAAAAAAAAAATCTATCTCACTCTTGAAAATTTCAATTGAACCAACCTCAGCAGCATTTTGGTAGGGGGGAGTTCCAGATTTCCACGAAGTTTCACTATATCTAGGCTTTTGAACCCCTTTATAATTTTAAGAATCGCAACTAGATCAACCTGCAAATTTATAATCTCAAAACAATATGAAACATGTTTATGCAACTGGCCTTTATAATTGAAGCATTTAAGTTTAAATACCATTCTGGTGAATGTACTGTGGTGGGTGTGCTACAGTTCAGTCAGGGAGTCCACGTATCTGTGGCAATATGCACTTTTACATGCATATATTGTCCAGAGTTATGGATAGTGATGTTAGAGGGTCCAACGCTCTTTCAATCACATGGCTGACCAGGAATCTCTCCCACTCTTACCGCATGCCATTTGGATGTGTTGTAAATATTTGCAGGTTGATACTCAACCTGTTTGGCCATGATATGAATGCGCCTTCGTTGGCCATCAAGCCCTGGGGTACGATGCGAACCTGGAACTCCTGGCTCAGAGGCAAAGTCACAACTCATTGTGCCACCAGACCTCCTATGAATGTACTGTGCCCCCTTCCAAAGCCAATACATCTTTCCTGAAGTGTGCCACCCTCACCTTGCAGTCCAGTTGGGGATAGATCAAGGCTCTGTACAACTGAAACATCACTTCCTCAATTTTGCATTCCAACCCTCTCAGGATAAAAGGCAACATTTTTTAAAATGCTGTGTAAATTTTAGCCATCAATAGTTAATGGTGCAGGTCAGATGACAGGAAGATACATTAAGCTCTAGGGCAGCATTGTAACTGGATCATGAGAGAAATAACATGCACTTAACAAAAATGAGGCACTGTATTACTAAAATGGAACAGGAAATAAAATTCCATGGATCAATCTTGCTCTTAATTGGAACTTGTTATTACCCCAGTTGTTCTTAAGTATCGTACCTTGTTAATGGATGAATGCAATGAGCAAGTCAGACAGAATATAGACAGACAAAGAGAAATGAATCTAGATAGATTGTGACAGATATAGCAAGTAATTAGGTAGGCAAAAATGGAACTGTGCTGTTTATTGCAAGGGGAATTTTGCTACGGCTGTACAGAGCATTGGTGAGACCACATCTGGAATACTGTGTACAGTTTTGGTCTCCTTACTTAAGGATATAATTCTATTAGAAGCAGTTCAGAGAAGATTCAACGAACTAATTCCTGGGATAAAGAGGTTATTTTACGAGGCAAGGTTGGTTGGTTGTGCCTTTATCCATTGGCGTTTCGAAGAATGAGAGGTGATCTTATTCAAACATATAAGATCCTGAGGGAACTTGACAGGGTGGGTGCTGAGAGGGTGTTTCCACTTATGGGCGATACTAGAACTAGGGAGACAGTTTAAAAAATAAGGAGTGTCTCACTTAAGACAGAAATGAGGAGAAATTTTGTCTCTCAGAGGGTCATTAGTCTATGCAATCCTCTTTCCCAGAGATCAGTGAAGGCAGGGCCGTTGAATATTTTTAAGGCTGAGTTAGATAGATCCTTGATTGACAAGGGAGTCAAATGGTATAGTGGATAGACAGGAAAGTAAAATTGAAGCTACAATCAGATCAGCCATGATCTTATCAAATGGCAGAGAGCAGGCCCAAGGGTTGAATGGCCTATTCCAGATGCTAATTTGTATGTTAGTATGTGACAGGGAGGCAGAGACTGAACACATGTGTAGGAAGACAGAACGAACTATCTTTGATACAATGACTGCAGACACTTGTAAATAAAACTTGCAGAAATACGAGAAGTGAATGAAATACCTGGATGAACAGCCTCGATGTACCACGTTAGTACTCCATAGACAGTGGCATCGACGATCAGCATGACCATGGAGAGGAGTAGGTTGAAGTCATCTCCTTCTACTGGTGACTGATTCAAGGTGTGCCACTGAATTCCAACACCTGCCACTTCATAGAGTGCAAAGTACTTAGAACCAAGCCCAAATGCAGTTGTGGACATGAGGGACTGCAAGTACAAAAAGCAGCATGAGTACTCAATACTGAGTCTTTGATATCACACAATTATGGTGTTCCATTACATGTGTTTGGATATATATATATATATGTATATTATACATATTATTTTAATACAGTAAGCAAAGTTATTAGTGACTGACTATAGTGATCCTATAATTCCGAGCAAATCATAAAGAGTGTTTCTAAGAAAGCGCGTTGCAATGTTTGCTGAGGTGTTTTTAAATAAGGGTTGTTTCACTCTTTCTGCAACATGCATCTTGGATTACTGTGCGTTATAGAGTTTCCCCCACACCCTCCCAACCAAATCTGCAGTTTGGTGCTAGCTCTGTCTAAATCCAGATCTAAATGCGTGAACTTTGTGGAAACCTCAAGTCCTGGGCTGCACCCAGCTCTGCAGTGACCGGAGCAATATCATTAAACCCCTCCAACATGGTTTTACAATAGGGATGCATTTTTGGACAACCTCCTCCATAATCCCTGCTGGGCTTTGAGGGTCCAATTGCACATTTCAAAATAGGTGTATTATGTTTGAAAATTGACCTCAACTTTGCCTCATCTCAGGGTCCCTTTCCTAGTCACCTTTTACTGTCAAAACTAGACGCCATCAATATAAGATAGTTACCAAGAAATCCAATAGGGAATTCAGAAGAAACCTCTTCACTTGAAAAGAAGAAAGAATGTGAAACTTGCTACTGCAGGGAATGGTTGAAGCAAATGATAAAGATGCATTTAAGGGGAAGCAAGACAAACATTTGAGGGAGAGGGGAATAGATGGTTGTGATGGTAAACTTAGATGAGAAGAAATGGGAAGAGGCTTGAGTGGAGCATAAACACCGGCATGGACTGGTTGGGCTGAAACGATATGAAACGGCATAGAAACAGGCCTATGTAATCCTATGTTGTTTTTTATTTGTTCATGGGCTAGGCCAGCATTTATTGCCCATCCCCAATTGTCCTTGAGAAGGTAGTGGTGAGCTGCCTTCTTGAACTACTGCAATCCATGTGATGTTTGTACACCCACAGGGCTGCAAGGCAGGGTGTTCGAGGATTTTGACCCAGTGACAGTGAAGGAATGGCGATTCCAAGTCCGGATGCGAGTGGCTTAGAGGGGCATTTCCAGGTGGTGGTGTTCCCATGCATCTGCTGTCCTTATCCTTCTAGATGGTAGTGGTTGTGGATTTGGAAGGTGCTGTCCAAGGAGGCTTGGTGAGTTCCTGCAGTGCATCTTTTAGATGGTACACAATGCTGCCACTGTGCATCGGTGAAGGGAGTGAATGTTTTTGGATGGGGTGCCAGTCTTTGTCCTGGGTGGTGTCGACCTTCTTCACTGTTGTTGGGGCTGCATTCATTCAGGCAAATGTGTTCTGCAAGTGCAGGCACAGTAAAAAGAGACGAGGGAAGGGACTCAGAGGAGGTGAAATCGAGGTCATGTATATCGGACCTATTTTCATTTTCAACTTTAGTCTAACTTCCCTACTTTTGAATTCTAACCCTTTAGAAATAAAGCCTAGTGCTTGGTTTGCTTTTTTCTCTGGGCCTTGCAAATCTGTGGCACAACTTTTAACAACTGATGTATTTGTATTCCGAGATCACTTTGTTCCTCTACCCCAGCTAGATTTGCACCTTCCCAGTAAGAAGTGACCTCCCTATTCTTCCTACCAAAATGTACTACATGAAATTTATCTGTGTTGAATTGCTAATTATTTTCCCAATCATCGAGTTGAATAATGTCCTCCTGTAATTTGTTGTAGTCCTCCTCAGTATTGACGATCCCCACCAATTTGGAGACACCAAATTTAGAAATTGCGTTTGAGTCCAATGTTTAAACCGTTAATGTAAATTGTGAACAGCATGGTCCCAGCATTGAGTCTTGTGGAACACCATTCCCACCTTCTGCTACTCTGAACAATTAACCATTTACTCCTACTCTGCAATTCATTCTGCCTAGCAACCCAGACATTACTACCCTCAAGGTTCTTTTTTTCAATTTACAGCTTAACTTTTTTCAATAGAACTTCCTCCCTGTTCCTACCCATGTTGTTTGTTCCAACATGGACCATGCCAAGTGGGTCTACCCCCTCTCTTTCCAAGTTCCTCTCCAGCCTTCCTGAGATATCCCTTACCCTGGCACTGAGTAGGAAACACATCCTCAGAGATTCTTATTCTTGGTAGATTAGTTAAGATCTAATCTGTAGCCTGTCTGAATTCAGCTTGCAGCACATCTGATGCTGCCATATTAAAAGGTGGTGACAAGGGCCTTCCCCATCAGATCCTCAGTGCACGCTCAGAGTCTCATAGCCTCCACATGTTGCCCTCGAGTGGAATATCATGCATTAAAAACAGGACTGGCCTATTTCAGTAAAAGGTTCAGAGGGCACTTTAACGATTTTGGTATTCATCCACCTTGTTCTGGATTGTGCCTTTGCACAGCAGGTCTGGAAAGAAATGCAGTGGTTTTTTGTTTTGTCGAGGTTCATTTGAGCAGCTGTGTAACACAGAGTTGCATGCTCTACAGGCTGTTCCCAGAGATGCACACCAAGATAAACAATAACTGCTGCTGGAGGACAATCAACGTAGTGAAAGATGCTCTTCAGTCACCCAAAGTTTGCTGGTCTTCCACTGCAAGGGGCTGTCAACAACCAAGCGCACTCCAAGATCCAGGACTACATTCTGAGGGATGCACTAAAGTTTATGGCAGCCGCCACAAAGGTTAAGTGGGGAAAGGCCACTGTCTGAGGCCCTCTAATACCTTTAACATTTCCCTCACAGAACTCTTTTTTTTGCCTTAACAGAGAAGTACTAGGAACAGTTTTGCAGGGGCAGAAAATCCCTGCCAAAGAATTCCCTTTAAAAAACTAATGTGCCGACACAAATGAGTTAGATCCATCTTCAAGGCCATCATTGTGACTTCTTCAAATGCAATAGTTAATGCTGAATTATGCAGCCTTTTTACCAATTTTGACCTGCATCGATTACGCTCTCATCCAAAGGGATCGAAATCCTCATGCTGGACCAATACAGCCAGCTGAGGGGGTGCCAACATCTTACCTGTCTGTGTTCAATCAAATCTAAAGGATAATGCTCTCACCCTTGCTGCCTTTCAATCCTAATGAATCTTTACTGCAATAATAAATATCCAAGGGATTGAAAGTCTAACTGCCAGTGCACTGGGCTGAAATATAGTCCCCTTAATCAGATGATTTTCTACAATTACCAAGTCTCAACATGCATTTGCATGCATTTGTGGAAAGAGGGCCAGGGACCATTTAGATTTTGTTGGTTTAAACATTTAACTCACTGAACAAAACACAGCATTTGAATACACTTTATTCTTGAAAATTCACTCAGCACAACACTGAGAAAAATAATTAATCTCATTTTTTTTTAATACCATACCGCAATGCATTTCTCGAATGCGGTGATCCTATCGTGAGCCACCTCCTCACGGATAGCCACGTACATGTACGGAACATAGCTGAGGAAATAAATGATCCCACCACACGCCGAAGCTAGCTTTGCCTTGGAGTAGACCACAGAGATCAGGAAACTGCAAGAGATCAAGGAAGGAGTCAGTGCAACAGAAGTTACGAGACCAGCTTGCCATTTTATCTCAGGAAAAGTCTGACATGTTCCAGTATGCTACTAAGAAGCTGTGCAGCGTGGGTGAATGTAATGCCCAGTGTGGTACTACAGTAAACTGTGTGTTTTCAGGCACGCCACCAACTGGAATTTCTGTTGGGTCTATTTTTTGACTGGAGTTGTCTCACATCCCTCAGAAGCTGGTGCTAACACTTGTTCCCCATTAGCTCCACTCTTACTCAACCACGAAAAACTGTCAAACTCACAAGTAGTTGTTATCCATGGCCTGCCCTTGCGCTGGTCTCAGCTTCCCACCATCACCATGTTCCCTCAGCGCTGTTCACTAGATTCGCATGCTCCCCCACCTCTCGCGCTGACCTTAACACCAGTTTCACCATGAGATCGCCCAGGAGTTTTCTGATTGGTTGAAAATGCGGAACTCTTAAGTCATCAGCATTTTTCATTAACTGGCACCACCCCTTCCCGATGCACGTTACTAACAAAATTGAAAAAGGACAGACGATTTTAATAAGATCAGATATGATCTGGCTAGAGTGGACTGGGAGAAACTACTTTTAGGTAAATCTGCATCCGAGCAGTGGGACTCATTCAAGAAGGAAATAGGGAGAGTACAGGGCCAACATATTCCAGTAAAGACAAAGGGTGGGACCAACAAATCCAGGGAGCCTTGGATGTCGAGGGATATACAGGATTGGATAAAGAGAAAAAGGGAGGCTTATGGCAGAGACTGAGGGCTCAAAACAGCGGAAGCCCTGGAGGAGTACAGAATGTGTAAGGGGAACTTAAAAAGGAAATTAGGAGAGCAAAAAGGGGCATGAAAAAACATTGGCAGGTAAAATAAAGGAAAATCCAAAGTTATTTTACAAGTACATAAAGAGTAAGCGGATAACTAGGGAAAGAGTAGGGCCCATTAAGGACCATAGTGGAAATGTGTGTGTGGAGCTGGAAGA
This sequence comes from Cetorhinus maximus, assembly GCF_964194155.1. NCBI lineage: Eukaryota > Metazoa > Chordata > Chondrichthyes > Lamniformes > Cetorhinidae > Cetorhinus > Cetorhinus maximus. Next base: position 42,166,318 of record NC_135888.1, read on the forward strand.
CATAGGTAGGGTTCTAAATTAATACTTTGTGTCGGTGTTCACAAGTGAGAGGGACGACATGGGTATGGAAATCAGGCAGAAGGACTGTGATATAATTAAAGAAAGTAGCATAGAATGGGAGGAGGTTCTAAGTGGCCTGGCAGGCTTAAAAATAGATAAATCTCCAGGCCCGGATGACATGTTTCCCAGGCTGTTGAGTGAGGCAAGGGATGAGATAGCAGGGGCACTGGCAATAATTTTCAATACCACAGGAGAGGTGCCAGAGGACTGGAGGACAGCCAATGTGGTACCGTTATTCAAGAAGGGAGGAAGGAATAAACCAGGGAACTATAGGCCAGTCAGTCTAACCTCAGTGGGGTGGGGAAACTATTGGAAACAATTCTGAGGGACAGAATTAATCTACACTTGGAGAGGCAGGGATTAATCAAGGACAGTCAGCATGGTTTTGTTGAGGGGAGGTCATGTCTGACCAATTTGATTGAATTTTTTGAAGAGGTGGCCAGGTGTGTAGATGAGCACAACGCATTTGATGTAGTCTACTTGGACTTCAGCAAGGCTTTTGATAAGGTCCCGCATAGGAGACTGATGATGAAGGTAAGAGCCCATGGGATCCAAGGCGATTTGGCAAATTAGATCCAGAATTGGCTGAGTGGCAGGAAGCAGAGGGTGATGGTCGAGGGGTGTTTTTGCGGCTGGATGCCTGTGTCCGGTGGGGTTCCACAGGGATCGGTGTTGGGTCCCTTGCTGTTTGTGGTATATATAAACAATTTAGACTTGAATGTAGGAGGGTTGGTCAGTAAGTTCACGGATGACACGAAAATTGGTGGGGTGGTAAATAGTGAGGAAGATAGCCTTTGATTACAGGAGGATATAGACAGGCTTGTCAGATGGGCTGGTCAGATGGGCTGATCAGTGGAAAATGGAATTTAATCTGGCTAAGTGCGAGTTGATGCACTTGGGCAGGACAAACAAGGCACAGGAATACACGATAAATGGTAGCACCCTGGGAAGTACCCCGGATCAGAGGGACCTTGGTGTGCATGTCCGCCGGTCCCTTAAGGTAGCAGGACAGGTAGATAAGGTTGTTAAGAAGGCACATGAGATACCTGCCTTTTTTAGTCGGGGCATAGAATATAAGCGCAGGGAGGTTATGCTGGAACTGTATAAAACGCTGGTTAGACCACAGCCAGAGTATTGCATGCAGTTCTGGAATCTGCATTTTTGGAAGGATGTGATTGCACTAGAGGGAGTGCAGAGATTTACCAGGATGTGGCCTGGGCTGGAGAGTTTTAGTTATGAGGGGAGATTGGATAGACTGGGGTTATTTTCCCTGAAGCAGAGGAGATTGAGGGGGGGACATGATAACTAAAATTATGAGGAGCACAGATAGGGTAGACAGGAAGGAACATATCCCCTTGGTGGAGGGATCAATAACCAGGGGGCATAGATTTAAGGTAAGGGGCAGGAGGTTTAGAGGGGATGTGAGAAAGAATTTTTTCACCCAGAGGGTGGTGGGAATCTGGAACTCACTGCCTGAAAGGGTGGTAGAAGCAGAAAACTACATAACATTTAAGAAGTAATTGGATGTGCACTTGCGATGCCATGGCATACAAGGTTATGAGCCTAGTGCTGTAAAATGGGATTAGAATAGTTAGGATGAAAGGAAAGCATCATCCGTGGTCTAATTGGGGGAGATGAGTGAGTGCTGTAAGTTCCACATTTTGAATGAGACATGTGGCATTCTTGATCCCCAAGTCATCTTTAACTCTGTTTAATGTACTCACCAGAACATGATGGTAGCTATGCCATAGATTGTGAGGAACAGCCAGATTATAAAAGGATCGCTATGCATCAGGACTTTGCCATATTTCAGGATGCCCGTCAGTGCAGTCACTGAGATGGAAAGCTGCACAAAGCCTGTGATGAACCAAGCCACCCAGTGAACGGCATTGTTCAACCCCATCATCTTCATGACCTGGAGGAGAAGGTACACAATTGGAAGATAGCCAGATTGTACACATCCACTTATCTACAGGGAGACTAAATCTCTAATACTCAACCAGCCCTCACTAACACCAACTTTCGTGTATAACAGTTTCTTTGTAACAGCTTTGTCTAAAATAATAGTCACCAGCTACAGCTGGCAAATTTAAAATCTCGATGTGGCTAATTCTACTTCTAATCAGTAAATAAAAAGAATGAGGAATAGTTATCTTAACACTGATATTTGCACGACATATCAATGTGCCCATTAAAATTTGTGTGGGTTTTTTGGTAAATTGGTTAGACAAACGGTTGTGTGCTTGAGCACTTTTTGCTTTACATTCCTTTGCTACTAAATGGTGGTAGATGTAAATATATGTGAAGAAGTCGTCCAATGTGCAAGTGTATGGAGGATGTCGTCTACTAAAGTTAAAGTTGCTAAAGTTAGTGTGGCTAAAATAGTTTTACAATAGCCTCATCAATAGAGTCTAAAATTTCTATTGAACAACAGAGGTGCTTTACAAAGGCATCCTCATAAAATGGTAATTTGTATTTCAGTTTTTAACAAATTGAGTAACACAATCTTTTTTTATGGCTGATGCAGAAGTAAAGTAATAACTATGATTTTATATTCAGATGGTTAAGTCAGATAATTGCATCAGGAGTAGCGGAGTGCGTTGGTTGTGATGCCTCCTTCGTATTTGTGAACCATGCGCTGGTTCATAATATGTTCCATGGTCTGTTCTAGGTGACCACAGACACACGCTGGAAAATTTTTAACTTTCCATTTGTGCATCAAATATCCGCATCTACCATGATTTGTGCAGATGCAGGCTAGGATTGCCTACGAGCTTCATATGAGCAACACATGGCTAACACAGCCTTGCAGCTCCAGTAACAGAATTGAATAAAAATGTTGAAAACACACAGCTGGCAAATTAACTGCAGAAAGAGAAAAATGGGTTAAATGATCCACATCCTGATGGCTGGCAGTCCTCGAAAACTTGTCTTTTCTCTCTTCTACCCGCTGTATATTTCTGATAATTTTCTAGTTTTATTCAGGCGTTCAGCATTTGTGGTTTTTCTTTTCACCTTCAGTGGTAGAATGCTGTGATATAATTCCAGAGGGACTCAGCTTGCACTGAAGAAATGCTACCTCTATTACAAGGCACAAATCCTCAACTAGGCTGCTGTTCATTATATGTAGCATGACAGCAAAGCGCAACCCATGAATCCTTTTACAAAGAAGAAATATTGTGAAAAAAATGTATAGCTACTGAATAGCTCTTTTAAAGAGTTAGCGCAGGCACTATGGGCTGAAAGAATGATACAGCTCAGGAGGAGGTCAATGATACTAACTACTTGGGAATACAAATGAAGGAGCAGGGCAGAAGTTAACCTGTGACAGAGTTTCCTGTGACAGGAGAACAGCATAAAGAGAAACAAAACAATCACCTTTTTCCCCCCCTGAATAGATCACCTCCTGATACATTACACAGTGCAGTATAGGACACACAAACATGGAATATCCAAACCTAATTCGCTCTCCTGACTGAAGAAGAACGGTGTGAGGCAGAGAAGGCAAGAAACTTAAACCAAACCAAGAAAAATATGTCCAGCAATTCCCTACATCCTGTGACAGAATTTGGCCAAGGCGAGCATTTTCCTTGAAAATCACTTTAAGATGTACCTTTGCATTTGCTGAGTCAAATTATTCCACCTGATTAGGTATACTTATTGATGTGGCTGGCAGATGAAACAGCTTTTAACTATACTGATGTAATTTTGCTTTTATTAAAGCACTACTAATAATTATATAAATGCTTTAAAAAAAAATCACCAGATTCAGATAACATTTGAATTCTCCTTTCCATTTTAAGCAGACAAAACAACATAGTACAATAAGCAATTCTAATGGCATTGCACGGACTTCACCATTTCCAGGGGTAGCTGAGTACAGGAACGTGCAAACTGTACAGCCTGAATCTAAAACTCTCCCTGATTGCAAGAGCTCCATACTACAATATGGATTGTATCTAGGCCACATCTACTTTACCTGGACAGCAATATCATCATTTGGCTGCTGCCTGGGACTGGGAACTGTAATGAGAATGATATAAATTGGTGCCTTTTGTTGGGAGTGAATTACAAGTTGTTCTGTGTGATTTAGAAGTTTCAAATATAGAATGCCATTTTATCAACCTGTCTGTAATATGCATGATATTTTTCACTGCAAACCTTTAATTTAGTATTTCAGGAAGCTTAATCCTGGTGAAACATAACGATTTTCAGGTTGTACTCATTTTAATTTACCATCTTAGCTCAGATGGATTTCATACACATAGCACATCAGTTCTGCAGCACAGTTTCTGCAACTGGAGAAAATCTCTCTCTTCATCGTTAATTCACGTTTATTTCAAACAAATTTCATGAGCTCAAACTTAATGAAACATGCATTGCTGGTTGCCTGGGCCATTTTTTTCTTTAGTAATGGGTTTGTTAAAACTAAATGGAAAAATTACATTTATGAATAAAATATTAATTCTTATAGCTGCTGTTCTATAATAGCTTTAACTTCAAGAATTAGTTTTTAGAAATAAAATAAACCAATAGTTGATTTCTCTTGACTTTGTTCACGAATCTCTGGAATATTACCGAAAAGGGAGACATGCTGCTGAAGCTTTTCGTCTTGCCATCAGAACAAATGCAAGAATACCAAATTTCAAACGATCATGACAATTTATAACACAGGAGAGAAGGGGTGCTGATTGGTTGGCAAGTCGACTCTGATTGGCCAAGGTGTTACCTTGGAGAAAGCAATGGCAACTTTCGGCTCCCCAAGTTCCCGGGTAACTTAAGAAAGGCTCAAGCTTTGAACATATTCCTTTTGTTTGCAGCGATTGGGTCGCTGTGTATAGGTGTATGTAACTTCTAGCAAGTGTAAGTGAGCCATGTTAAGAACTCAACTGATTATCTTAAATTGGTTATTAGTGTAGCTGTTAGCACACTCAGGATTGCTCAGCAAGTGCTGCCCAATCACAGAATCACATCGGACAGTAGACATGCTGTTTTGGGTCTTGAAGGTGCGAGCTGGTTGAGTATAGTCTGTACTCTGCTTATTACGAACAACCAAAGGAACATGCGGTATGATGCGATCAGTCAATCATTGGGATGTACGGCCTAAGTACTGGGTATCGCACTGGCATAGAGGTTCAGACACTGCATTGCTCAATTGTGTGGTAGGCGGAATGTTTTAAAAAAAATTTAGGGCAGCGTCATGTTAGTGGAAAATACCACTTGAGTTGCCACTGCCTCGTAGCAATGTGAAACAGCTTGCTTAACTTGTTCAAATTTTTCAAATACTTTGCCTTTCAGTACAATTTGATGGAGACCGAGTACTTTTCAGGTCCGAAAGTGATAAGACAAAGTTCCTTTTGTCTACTTCTATGGTTCTTTGTGCCTCTGGATTGTTCCGTGGATCGCGAACTCAAGTCTTTATTAGTCTGTCTGCTTCTCTATGGAAATCTCTTCCATGTTCCAGCTCTCTCTCACTGACTCTATATACCTCTCATGCAGGTGGCTTTACTGATTTACTCCATTTGTACCCTTAACTTTCTTTGGGTGCCTGGCAGCAGCCAGTATGGTAGAGGTTACCAAGACAGGCTGGCAGAGGGATATAGGTTATCCCAGACGAGAGGTTATGATAGACAATGATTCCCCCCCCTAACGTGTAGGGAGGTGCATGACCATGCAGATATCTGGAACCTATTGCACTGGGAACAGACAGGCTGGCACATGGTCAACTCGCAATGCAGCACCCTACTCAGAAAGAATATGCTTGTTAGCACCAGGCCCAAGCGGTGATGTATTGATGTCTCAGTGAGGAGGCAATGTGAGCAGTTAGTTTCTTATCATCTGACAGCTGGGCCACTAAAGCCTGTGGTTGGCTGGATTCAGAATTGGTGAATTCGGGAGAACTCTGGGAGCCTAGGAAACGGCACAGCTGGAAATGGTATTGAAGCCAGGCACAACAGCTTTCCTGTGGATGAGTGACTGGAAAGCTCTATGCTGTGACCAAGGAGAATGAAAGGCATGTGGTAAGGCTCTGTGCTGATGTTGATTCAGTTATTTAACTAAAATACCTTTATACAGCATCTTTCACAACCTCAGGATGTCCTGAAGTGCTTTACAGCTAATTAAGTATTTTTTAAGTATAGTCACAGTAATAGGAAATGCACCAGTTAATTTGCGCATAGCAAGATTCCATCAACAGCAATGAAATGAACGACCAGATCATTTGTTTTAAGGTGTTGGTTGAGGGATAAATATTGGTATGGAGGCCATGGAAAACTCTCTCTTCTACAGAATACTGCCATGGGATATTTTGCTTCCATCTGAGAGGGCAGATGGGGCCTCAGTTTAACATCTCATCCAAAAGATGGTTTGGGAAAAAAAGACGCAAACTGTCTCAGCTCTCCATTGGAGTGTCAGCCTGGGTTTTATGCTCAAGTCACTGGAGTGGGATTTGAACTCATAACCATCTGACTCAGAATGAAAAGTGCTACCAAGCGAAGCCACAGCAGACACCAATGACAATGACACCCATGTAAATAATTACCTTTGGGAACAGGATTGTGAATTTGAGGATTAGGTTGAAATTTTCTTTGAGGATTGTAAGGTCAATTCAAAACAAAATTAGTACATTTTCATGGGTTGGCTGGATGTAGTGATATGCCTAAGGTGACATTGGTCCGTTGATGGAGTATCTGAATGTAATTAGGTCATAGGAAAACAACACTGCAGACATTTGGACTCAAGGTGAAATAGATCCATTGGTAGATAAGAGTTTTGGGTCATTTACATTGAACCAAGATGAATAGACATAAAACAATTATAAAACATATTCTAAAAATTTACAGGATTTGAATACAAATTATATTGGATATCATTTAAAATTCATTTTAGTGGTGCTTTATGAAATATGAACCGATTGTGAATCAAATATTAACTTGATTCAGCATCAGCAAAAGCTTCAGGAACTAAGTGCTATTCAACCTTCCCAAAAGCTCATGGAAGTCACACATGATCTGTGTGTTGAACAGCTGAGCACAGCGCTGAATGCAGAAATTAAAGAGATGGGGATGGTGAAGGAGAGAATAAGACCACATAAGTTCCATCGTCAGGTGTAACAGATAATCATAGAATTGGTACGGTACAGAAGGAGTCCACATGGTCCATCATGCCTGCACCGACTCTCTGAATGAACAACACATCTAGTCCCATTCTCCCAACTTCTCCCCGTAACCTGTACATGTTTCTTCTTCAGATAACACTCAAAGTCCCTTTTGAAGGCTTGAATTGAACTTGCCTCCACCACACCCTCAGGCAGAGCATTTCAGACTCTAACCACTCACTGTGTGAAAAAGTTTTTCCTTATAGCACTTTTGCTTATTTTACTAATTACTTTAAATCTGTGCCCTCTCGTTCTCGATCCTTTCACGAATGGGAAAATTTTCTCCCTGTGCAGACCCAGCAGGATTTTGAATACCTCGCTCTTTTTTTCACCTTCGCAACAATTTACAATCCTTTCCTCTAATCTGTCACCCCTGAACTCTAATAATCATCTCCCAATGATGTGTAAATATCTAAATGGAGGTCTTGTGACACAGTGGTAGGTCCCTGCCTCTGAGCCAGAAGCTCTGGGTTCAAGTCCTACTTAAGGGCTTGATGGCCAAAAAAGGAATGTTCATAATGTGGCCAAACAGATTGAGTATCAACCTGTAAATTCTTCCAACATAGGCCAATGGCAGGTGGTAGCAGTGGGAAATTCCTGGTCAGCTGTGTGGTGGAAAGATATTGGAGTCTCTGCCATCACTATTCATCACTCCAGGCTATAGCATGCAAGCAAAAATGTATGTTGCTACAGCAACTTTGACTCCATGGGGGCCAGTAGGCTCAGTTGTCTGGGTGGCCAGTGTGGATCAGATTGGTGCCAATTGCAGCAGTTTGATCCCTGTTCCAGCTGGTGTGGATTCAGAATCTGCCTCCTTGTCCTACTGGTGGTGGAGGTTGTGGCACTCTGGGTTGGGCCTGGCTTCAGGCACAGAACTCAAGAAGAAGACATGTCTAAACCCCTGCTGAGGTTCCTTTCTTCAGTCACCATGGGAAAGAGTCAGATTTGCATTTGGCACCTGGTTGACTATCAAGTAAACAGGAATCCTAAGTGATCATCTGGAGTGTTAAGGCTCTGAAATATGTTGATGTCAAGGTCACAGAGCCTCTTCCATCCTAGCATCTATCATCATTAAATTGACAGATATTCTACTTAGGTCAACAATATTTGTATTTGCTGCTTTCTGTATTGTGCAGTTGATCCAGTATCAGGTGAGTAGATTTCAAAATAGTAACACCCCTGAAACAGAATAATGCAGAAGTCCACCAGAAGTTACTCTTGTCACCTTGGCCTTTTCATATCTGACAACAAAGATCCAAAGCCAGGTAAAGTCTCAAATGTCTGAACACAACTATCTTTGTGCCGCTTACCCAACTGCCATTTTACTGAGCTGATCCAAAACGGTCAAGAGTGATGACAATTCAAACAATTTAATCTGGGCTGCACCACGGCTCAGTCACCATCATGCCACATTTGTACAGCTGTGATGGATCACACAGTAAACTTTTACCATAAAAGGGATTATGGCCCATTAAGGTACACCACAAAAGATCTTCCCCGACTCCCTATCAAACCTCACCTCTTTCAGTCTGTGTTCCTTCTCTGCGACGATGTGCTGAATCATCATGGCCACTGAATACACCCACGAAATAACCATGCAGAGGGGCATCATGTGTTCAATCACAAACAGGAAGCTGGGCAAAAAAGGAGGGAAGATACTTCTGTTTATACAACTTATTTTTTTTATGGTGATTTATTTCCGATAACGAGTACAGTATAGATCAACCTTCAATTAAATGTTTGTCCCATTGTATCTACCAACATGTAGAGGCAACGAGAGGTACCCTAAAATCTGACATGAATGCTGAACTTTGCAAGAAGCTTATCGATTGAATGTCCCTTCAACCCCAAGTGAAACAGATAGGAAAGGGGGATCTAATTCCTGGCAAACATCTCATTTCTGAGAAGTGCTCTTGTGATCTAGATTGGTATGGAGGTGAGATCTGAGAAGGGAAAAGTCAAACAGACAAGTAGCTGGGAGTCAGGTTACAGCTTGTGGTTTTGGTCAAAAACATAGAAACTCTTGCGGCAGAAGCAGTGAATCTCACCCAGGAAGGGGTCTGCTCTGTTCAGTAGGCGGTTAGGGGGAAAGAGCAATCTCTCTGTGGAAAAGGTAGTTTTACCAGGGCTGATTGTACTGTTTAATGGGGTTTATAAAAGGGTTGGGATAAAGCAGTCTCTGGGAATCTGTGCTGTCAGGACTTGGTAACTGGAGGGAGAGAGGGTTTATCGAAGTACTCTTTGCTGGCGATAATCGTATTGAGAAAACTCAAATGGAGTGGATCAGTTGGCGAAGGCCTTTAAAAGATTTGACCCGGCATGGTGACGAGTAGTGGAACTCAGCCAGAAAGGTGGGAGGAACTTCAGGAGTGTTCTTGATGCCATATGTAGAGTATTTATGGTATTGGTTTAAAGTGAAATTTATCATTTTAGTTGAAATATTATTTGTCTGTTAATTCATGTTTGAATTTTGTTGATTTTAGCTTGATTGTTACAGTAAAAGTTTTAAAAAGTGAAATCTTGTCCTTTGATTTTTTCCATTGTGGTCATATAGGGATTCTTTCTTCTAAAAGGTTATAGGTCTCTGCAGTGATCATAACACATCATAGAAAATATCTGAATACTCTCACCACCATCAACCTTCTCTATGGAAGCTAACTGGTTGCATTAACCTAAACAAAGTGAATACAGACATCACTGTCAGCCGAAGATTTGGAGTCAGGGTGGGAATTGTGGTTTTCATTTACTCATGAACCACAGCAGAGTCTCCAAACTCATGGCCAAAGCTACAGCAAACAAAGCCACTTGAGCACAACAGGGTTATTTTTCCAGAGAAAGGCAGTGAGTGAAGGGTAGTTACATAATGTAAATTATGTGCATAGGATCAATCCCAGTTGCTTACAGGTTGTGATTGAACATCTCAATTCAAGTCAGGCCACAAGGCGGCGAATTTTCCTGGGCTCCTGGAAATGGGCTTGGAGGTGGGGGGTGGGGGGATTGAGAAATTAGGGGAGAGCCGCCTCGGATCAGCTCCTTAAAGCATATCTACCATTGGAGAGCTTTCCCAGGGCTGGCTGAATAAACGTTCAGCTGTCCACTCCACAGAGACAGATAAGTTTGATTAAGGTGCAAATTGAGGTCAATTTTGTGGCCTCATCAGCATTCTGCCACCAGAGAGTGGCCCACCCCACCACATGGTGAGATTGCATTTCAATGAAGGCAGCTTCCTTGCAGCAGGCGGTGGGGGGACAGAGTTGGGGGTTTCAATCCCCAATGGCGGGGACAAGGCTATGGAAAGGCCGCAATCACGGCGGAGACCACTCCAGCAGATGAGTTTCCTCTTCATCTCTATGCAACAACCAGCCTCAATCCTGTTTATCTGCTTACTGTTGTGCAGGCCAGCCAGAGGACTCCAGGTGCTTGGAGTGCCCACCTGGTCTCCAACCTGCCTCAGCAGCGCACACTTACCCCAGTGGGGTTGCCGAGGCTTCAGAGCTGCCTCCTCTCTGATTGGGCCAGCAGGATTGCCCACCATCCATAAGTGAATGGCGAGACCAGAGGCAGCCAATAAGGAAGCCGCCTCTGGGAAGAAACAGCTACACTGCCAGGAAGTGCAGGCTCGGGGTCCCATTTGGTTCTGATGCTGGGGTCCTGAAGCTTGCTGGAAAATCCAGCCCATGGTGTCACTATAGATGCCTATTTCTTGAAGCTGCATCAGCAGGTAATGAATCTAATTGCTTTTCATGACCACAGCTCTGTCTTCATTGTGACAAAAGACAGTAGTACAGTATTGCCTGTGTCCTTCTCCAATGATCATTCTGAAATGAAAGCTCTTCTCTTTTACACTACATTGCACACTGTGAACAATGCTATATTTTTAGATTAGATGATCACTGGGGAAAGGCACTGGCAAGGCTGTCCTGTTCTCTTGTCTGAATGAAGACAGAGCTCTAGTTATGAGAAGCAATTGGATTCATCGTATGTCGATACTGCTGCCAGGAAGAGTTCTCAAATTATCCCCAAGGTCCCACTGTAGTATCTAGATTGTATTGTTAGGCAGTGTCAACAATAGACTGAACAGCAAAAAGAGAAAACCATGCATCCATGAGGTTTACAAGTTTCATTCTGGCCTTCTCTCGTGGCTGGGAAAGGACTTACACATCAGGAGTGCAAAACCAACTGGTGGAGACCAGAAAGAATGCCTCTCTTCAATGTTCCCATCAGGGCCAGATGACACTTATAGAAAGGTCAAAGAACCAACTCATTTACTTGGTCCCAGGACTCTCCAAAAGCAACTGTGCAGCCAAGTTTAAGTTATGGTATCTACAGTAGCAAGTGACATTAAATATGCTTCTGCATCTAATCTTTGTTTAATTCTAGCCCACAAACAATTTAATCCATGCTGAACAGCATTACCTTTCAGCAGGAGGGCATGCCAGGAGCAGCATCAGGCATACCTAAAAATAAGCTGTCAACCAGGTGAAGCTATAACACAGAACTACTTGCGTACAAACAGCAGAAAGCAGCATGTGATAGACAGAGCTAAGCAATCCCACAACGAACAGATCAGATATAAGCCCTGCAGTCGTGAATGGTGATGGACAATTAAACAACTCACTGGAGGAGGAGGCTCCACAAATGACCCCATCCTCAATGATGGCGGAGCCCAGCACATCTCTGCAAAAGGCAAGGCTGGTGCATTTGCAACCATCCTCAGCCAGAAGTGCTGAGTGGATGATCCATCTTGGCCCCCTCCTGAGGTCCCCAGCATCACAGATGCCAGACAATTTGATATCAGAAAACATGATATCAAAAAACGGCTGAAGGTACTGGATACTGCAAAGACCATTGGCCCTGACAATATTCCAGCAATAGTACTTAAGACTTGTGCTCCAGAACTAGCCGCAGCCCTAGCCAAGCTGTTCCAGTACAGCTACAACACTGACATCTACCCGGCTATGTGGAAAATTGCTCAGCTATGTCCTATCCTCAAAAAGTAAGACAAATCCAATCCAAACAATTACCACCCGATCAGCCTCCGCTTGATCATCAGTGAAGTGAGGAAGAAGTTGTCGACAGTACTATCAAGAGGCACAGCAATAATCTGTTCACTGATGCTCAGTTTGGGTTCCTCCAGGGCCACTCAGATCCCGACCTCACTGCAAACATGGACAAAAAAAACTGAGCTCAAGAGGGGCGGTGAAAGTGGCTGCTTTTGACATGAAGGGAGCATTCATCCAAGTGTGGTATCAAGGAGCCCTAGCAAAATTGAAGGAAATAGGAATCAGGAGGAAACTCTCCACTGGTTACCTAGCACACAGGAAGATGGTTATGGTTATTGGAAGCCAATCATCTCAGTTCCAGAACATTGCTGCAGAAGTTCCTCAGGCTAGTGTCCTAGGCCCAACCATCTTCAGCTGCTTCATCAATGACCTTGCTTCCATCAAATGGTCAGAAGTGGGGAGGTTCACTGATGATTGCACAATGTTCTCAACCATTTGCAACTCCTCAGATACTGAAGCAGTCCATGACCAAATGCAGCAAGACCTGGACAATATCCAGGCTTGGGCTGATAAGTGGCAAGCAAATTTCACACTGCACAAGGGCCAGACAATGACCAACTCCAACAAACAGAAAATCTAACCATCTCCCACCAACAACATCCTGGGGATCACCACTGACCAGAAACTGAACCAGTCATGTAAACACTGTGGCTACAAGAGCAAGTCAGAGGCTGAGAACTCTGAGGTGAGTAATTCATCCCCTGACTCCCCAAAGCCTGTCCACCAACTGAAAGGCACAAGTCAGGAGTGTGATGGAATACTCTCCACTTGCCTGGGTGAGTGCAGCTTCAACAAGACTCAAGAAGCTCAACATCATCTAGAAAAAACAGTCCGCTTGATAAGTACCCCATCCATCAACTTAAACATTCACTTCTTTCACCAGTAATGTACAGTAGCAGCAGTGTGTACCATCTACAAGATGCACTGCAGCAACTCACCAAGGCTCCCAGGGCAGCACTGTCCAAAGCCGCAACCTCAACCACCTAGAAGAACAAGGGCAGAGATGCATGGGAACACCACCATCTTCCCCTCCAAGCCATACACCATCCTGACTTGGAAATGTATCGCTGTTCCTTCACTGTCACTAGGTCAAAATCCTGGAACTCGCTCCCTAACAGCACTGTGGGTGTACCTACACTACATGGATTGCAGCAGTTCAAGAAGCAGCTCACACCACCTTTTCAAGGGCAATTAGGGTTGGGCAATAAATGCTGACTTTACTAGCAATACCCATATCCCATGAACACATAAAAAAATCTGAGTGTCTGGAATCAGCAATTCAACTTGTGAGAAAGCAGCACAATGACCCAAATTTGCTGGGAAATTAGTGTGTAACAAAGTAGCATTTCATGGTGGGAAACCGATATACCAGGATTGCAAATCGTCACTAACTGTGGGATGATTTGCAATGCTCCACTGTTAATCCTGCAAAAAAGCAAATTAATCTAAGAAGAATTTCACAGTATCACAGTACCTTTACAGTGCAGAAGAATGCCATTTGGCCCATCGAGTCTGCACTGACTCTCTGAAAGAGCATTCCACCTAGTCCCACTCTCCTGCCTTATCCCCGTCACCTTGCACATTCTCTCTTTTCAGGTATCAATCCAATTCCCTTTTGAATACCTCGATCGAACCTGCCTCTACCACCTTTTCAGGAAGTTTGTTCCAGGCTCCAACACCCTCTGGGTGAAAAAACTTTTCCTCACATCACTTTTACTCCTTCTGCCAATTATTTTGAATATAGGTCCTCTAGTTCTTGATGTTCCCTTGAGTGGGAACAGTTTCTCACTATTTATCCTGTCCATACCCCTCAGGATCTTAAATATCTCTATCAAATCCCTTCTCAGCTTTCTTTTTTCCAAGGAAAAGAGTTCCAACCTCGCCAATCTATCCTCATGGCTACAGTTCTTTGTCCCTGGATTCATTCTTGTGAATCTCGTCTGTACTCCCTCCAATGCCTTCACATCCTTCCTCAAGTATGGCGCGCAGAACTCGACGCCGTACCCCAGATAAGGCCTAACTAGTGTCTTATACAAGTTCAACATAACCTCCTTACTCTTGTACTCAATGCCCCTATTAATAAAGCCTAAGCCATCTTCAATGACCTATGTATGTATACACCAAGATCCCTCAGCTCCTGCATCTCCTTTAGATGCTCTCCCTTTATTTTATACTATCTCACCATATTTTTCCTGCCAAAATGAAACACCTCACAATTCTCTGCATTGAACATCATCTGTCACCTGTCTGCCCAATCCACCAACATGCCTATGTCCTTCTGAAGTTCAAGACTATCCCCATCAAAATTGACAACATTTCCAATCTTCGTATCATCTGCAAATTTTGGAATCATGCCCTGCACACCATAGTCTAGGTCATTAATATTTATCAGGAAGAGCAAGGGTCCCAACACTGACCCCTGGGGAACTCCACTACAAGTCTTCCACCAATCTGAAAAACAACCATTTATCACTACTCTCTGTTTCTTGTCACTCAGCCAATTTCTTACCCAAGTGCCTACTTTCCCTTTTATTCCATGACCTAGAATTTTGCTCACAAGTCTGTTGTGTGGCACTGTATCAAATGCCTTTTGAACTGCAAATATGAACTAAGCCCATAGAAAGTTAGGGTTGCTGCTTCACAGTGTCTGGGCCCCATTAACAAGGTGATGTATGGCCCTGACATGCTTCCCAATTTTGACCACCAAGAAAGGGAACCAGCCTGAGTCAGTTTGTTTCATGTTAATCCCCCTCCTCCTGTACTGCTGTAACTTGGTCCAATACTCACTCATCCCTAGTGTAGCAGGGGTAGGGAAACATCTGGACATAGTTTCCAGGCTCCACCACATCGTGACCCACAAATGTGTTGATAATGGCCCGTTCCATCATATCTAGAGAGAAAGAGACAGGCAAAGGGTGACAGTACGTTAAATCTGAAAAAAGCTTCCAAAAAAACATAACTGGGAGTTAGCTGCCATCTGCATAAAGAGCAAAGTATATAGAGAAGCTGTTCATGGAATGTGAGTGCCACTGCCAAGGCTGAAAGCTCCACTGATCTAAACACCTCTGCTGTGAAAGCATTCCCAATGATGGTAAAAGGAATTGAGCTTAATTTCCAACTAAATTAGCTTTTTAAGATGAGGAAGTAGATGATCCCTGAAATGTTAACTCTGTTTCTCCCCAAAGATGCTGTCTGACCTCCCGAGTATTTTCAGTATTTTCTGTTTTTATTTAAGCCAAGTTCTGTCCCCCAATTGCATCAAAATGTCTCAATGGACATAGGCACCATTCTTTTTGCAATTTTGACCCCCACACAAACAAGAAAGGTTACAGGTGCTGCTCATGATCCCAGGTAGTCAAGGTGCCAGGCTCATGGAAAGAGTGCTGCATAAGGAGTCAGTGCCCGGCGCGCAGGATTGGGCAAGGAAATGGGGTGATGGGACAAAATCAGCCATGATTCTAACACCTGCTGGAAAGCACAATTACATGGACATTGTGCAAGGATCAGACTGGGTCCTCACTCACTCCAACCTAACTCCTTCTGAATTTACGGCACTTTGTTCTCTCAGGCCTAACCCTAAAATTATCATCAAGTCTGCTGACAAGGGTGACGCTGTTGTTGTATGGCGGAATGACCTCTACCTAGCAGAGGCCAATCGCCAACTCTCCGACACTTCCTCCTACGTTCCCTGGACCATGACCCCACCATTGAACATCAAGCCATTGTTTCCAGGATTGTCACTGACCTCACCTCCTCTGGAGATCTTCTCCCGATTCCCACCCTTTTCTCACCCTCAGTTGGTCCATCTCTAACTCTTCCCTTTCTTGACTTCTCTGTTTCCATTTCTGTGGATAGGCTGTCAACTAATATTCATTACAAACCCACCTACTCCCACAGTTACCTTGACTACACTTCCTCACACCCTGCTTCCTGTAAGGGCTCCATTCTATTCTCCCAGTTTCTCCATTGCATCTGTTCAGACAATGTAACCTTCCAGACGATAGTTTCTTACATGCCTTCATTTTCCCTCAACCAAGGAGACCCCACCCCCAGCGTGGTTGACAGGGTCATCCCCTGTGTCCAATCTATTTCATTCATTTCTGCATTCGCCCCATCCCCTCTCTCCCTGAACCACGATAGGGTTCCCTTGTCATCACCTTCCACTCCGTAAGTTTCCATAGTCGACGGATCATCCTTCATAATTTCTGCCACCTCCAGCATGATGCCACCACCAAACACATCTTCCCCTGCCCTCTCCTTTCAGCATTCCAAAGTGGCCATTCCCTCCCCGACACCTTGGTCCATTCCCCAGTCACCCCCAAAACTCCCTTCCTAAAAGCACCTTTCCATGCAAGCACAGGAGATGCAACACCTCTCCTTTTACCTTCTCTCTTCTCACCATCCAAGGCCCCAAACACTTCTTCCAAGTGAAAAGGTGATTTACTTATACTTCTCTCAATTTAATTTACTGTATTCGCTGCTCATGATGTGGTCTCCTCTACACTGGAGGAATCAAATGCAGGCTGACTGACCGCTTTGCGGGACACCTCCGCTCAGTCCACAAGCATGGCCCGGAGCTTCCTGTCACTTGTCATTTTAATTCTCCCCCTTGTTCCCACTCTGACCTTTCTGCCTCTGGCCTGCTCCAGTGTTCCACTAAAGCTCAAAGCAATCTTGAGGAACACCACTTCTTTTTTCAGTAAGGCACGCTGCAGCCTTCTGGATTCAACATTGAGTTCAACAATTTTAGATCATAACCTCTGCTTTCTTTTAGTTCTTTATGTTTTTTCCTGCTGGTTCGATCTTGTCTTCTTTCTTTCCATTCATGTTGCATTCAGACAGCTGCCCTTCACACCTCATCTGGGCACATCTTCTGCTCAATAAAAACAGAAGGTGCTGTGAAAACTCAGCAGGTCTGTTAGCATCTGTGGAGAGAGAAACAGTTAACTTTTTGTGTCCAATATGGTTCTTCTTCTTCAGTTCTGAAGAGTCATAATGGACTCAAAACGTTAACTCTGTTTCTCACTCCACAGATGCTACCAGACCTGCTGAGTTTTTCCAGCATCCGCAGTATTTTGCTTTCATATTGGGACCTCGAATGTTCTGCTGATGTCTAATGCTCAGGCTCATACATGAAGATTGACTACTTGAGGTATTGGGGGTCAACTGGAGCATGCGAAGCTTTAACTTATAACAGGAATAACATCTTTTGGGAGGGAGAACAACACAAACAGACAGAAAATGATGCAAACACTCAGCAGGTCAGCCAAATACTTTAAATCTGTGCCCTCTCATTCTCAATCCTTTCATGAATGGCAACAGTTTCTCCCTATCTACTCTGTCCAGGCCCCCCACGACTTTGAAAATGCCTTTTAAGGGGCTTAGTAGTTTACGAAGAATAAAGTGCTAAGTGCCACTAACGACACAACTCAGTGGAGAGAGAACAAGTTCAGTCACATTTCAGTTGTAGACACTTCAACAGAACTGAAAGCAATTACCTAGAACCAGGACTTAAAAATGAAAAAAAGAGAATTTAAGTGGTAAAGCAGCCATGAGAGAAAAAAAGAGTGACTTCTAAGGTGTTTAAATGGAAACCAGGTGAGGACTAAATGGCTGAGGTGATACTGATATGAGACAACAGGAGATGCAATGAGAGAAATTAAATAAATATGAGACGCAGTCCCAAAGAACTTGAGAATAGATGAGGTGATGAATGGCAGGAAGCAAAAGGAGGGTGGAAATAGACGTAGGAAAAACTGGCAACTGAGGTTTGTATCTCAAACACCGGAGCAGTTCACCAAAATTCACCAAATGCATCACTCCACACAAACCTTGGGAAATGGCAAAAAAAGAAATTCATCAGCAAACCTTGAGTTCTGTAGTTATTGGCACTTTATACTTAATTCTTTGTAAGGTACAAGCCCCGAAAGAGTACTTTAAAAATCATGAGGGGTCTGGATAAAGTAGGTAGGGAGAAGCCGTTCCCACTCATGAAAGAATCGAGAACGAGAGGACACAGATTTAAAGTAATTGGCAGGAGAAGCAAAGGCGATATGAGAAAAAACTTCTTAATGCAGCAAGCGGTTAAGGTCTGGAATGCACTGCCTGAGAGTGCAGTGGAGGCAGGCTCAATTGAAATCACGCTCCCCACAACAGTGCATTCATTAACCAGTGGCAATTGTACAGGTTGAAGGGGGCCAAGGCATGGTCAGACTGAAACGTAGACCGGTGAAAAATGAAGTAGGGAGATAGCTATTAAAAATTGAGCAGTCAACAGCTGATTAAGAGGCACAGTATGCGCCCCGATGAACCCACCTTGTATCCAGACAAATCCGTACAGGAAATAGAATCTCCCTCCAGTGTTCGGCCCTGGCCTCCAATAGGCCCTGCGAATCTCATTGGTTTTCTCTGTAAAGCTGGAGTTTTGGCGGATCTTCAGCATAACGTGAGGGGGCAGTGTGCCATCCTCCTTCGTCTGAAATATCACACCTTGGGGGTAAAATAAATGTACGTGTTCAGAAAATTTCAAATGTCCGCAATTCAAAATTGGCCTGGATTTTCATCAACTTGGGATCAACTGGGCACCCTTTAAAAATGGTGGGCAGGTCCTGATTCCGAGATTCCTAACCCTCCTCCTAGGCTGCCCGATTTTTGGGAGTGGCTATAAAGGGTGTGAGCTGGTTCAGGTCAAAAGCCTGCACCCTGAACTCCCGACTTGCCCAGCTCCATTCTGGGGATTGGCATGTCTTACTCCGCAAATTTCATGGAATCAGGCCGTGTTTTAAAGGACTCGTGGTTCACAGCACATTAGAGGAGCACGATCCATAGCCTACATGAGGGGACCTTTAAAAAGCTAAGATCAAAAAGTCCTTCTCATGGCCCCCATGCTAAAGGATGCATCCCTCACCCACCCCCTATGGCCCCCCATGTCCCCCAATGCTAAAGTAAGCCCTCCCCTCCATCTCCTATGGTCTTTCATGTCTTCCATACCAAGCTATGACACTCCCATGCCCATTTACCCACTATACACTGTATAGAAGCAATGAATCTTATAGTGACAGTAGGATGCGTAAGGGAAAGCTTTAAGAAAAAGTCATCCACCAATAATTTTCCACTTCTTAAACAGAACTCCTTTTAACTACAGGGCAAAAGTGTTAATCATTCAGACCCTTTAAAGTTTCAATAGCTGAAACTACAGGCACTTGAAACCTCTTAATACTGTGTAAATAAACATTGTGCAACTGACAGCAGAGATCAGGGAGCCAGAGCTGATAATCAAACAATGTTTTCATAGGGCTTCAGGTTTTAGAACTCAAATGGATGTCTAAGCTCTCAGCCAAGCCTTGTTATGTATTATTGGCTGAGAGTCAGGCATCCATTAGAGTTATAAAACACCTGAGCCCCAGAGAAAGCATTTCTTGATTGACAGTTCTGGGCTCTATGATCTATACTATCAATGCACAATGTTTATTTACACAAGTTTAAGAGGTTTCAAGTGTCTGCAGTTTCAGCTATTGAAACTTTAAAGGGTCTGGATGATTGACACTTTTACTGGCATGTAGTAAAAAGGGGTTTTTTTTAAGAAAGTGGAAAATTATCAATGAATGACTTTTATTTAAACTTTTTTTATGCATCCTACTATCACTATTGGGTCCAGTGCTTCTATCTAGTGTATATTGGGTGAATGGGCATGGCGGTGTCATAGCTTGGCATGCGGGGGTCATGAGAGACCATAGGATTTGTTTGGGCGTCCCTACCTTGGTATGGGTATTATGAGGGGCCATAGGGGGTGGGTAGGAATGCCTTACCTTGATATGTGGGGAATCAGAGGCCATAAGCCGTCTGTGGGGGACATGAGGTGGCATGGATGAGGCCTGGGGAATGTGTGGGAGGGTGAGGGAGGTGAGGGGTGGAAGGCCTGTTTTTATTTTAACTGGGACAAAGTCCCACAGCACCGAGACAGTCCTTTTAAACAGTCTGCCTCCGCACCCAGCGGCCTCTGTGGCTGCCTCCGACCTCTTTCTGACCCCAACTCCGACCTCTTTCTGACCCTGACTCCAGCCTGCACCCGCCAGCTGGCAAAGAAGATCCCGCCCTTGCGGGCACTTTCTCCTGAGGTGGGCGGGCCGAGTCGGGAAGTTTCTCAACTCACATTTCCCACCTCGGTGGTGAAAATCCAGGAGGCTGTTTCTGAATGAAAACTGCAGTGGTTCACAGATCCATGGAGGAAAAATACATACTTTAAACAATTATTTCAGTAAAACCATGTGCAATTTCCTGCATGGTTTATTTATTAACCTCACCCATGGCAGTGATTATAAAATTTCGGCTCTGATTTTAATTGGTGCTCAGCTGATGATGCTGCGTCCCAATGCACTTATGACAAGTGATTTAACGACCCAAGGCTGATGAGAAATAGGTCTTGGTTCTCACTTTAATTGTCCTGAAATGTTAACTGTGGCACTCATCTGTGCAAGTGTTTAGTAATGATATTATTTGGCACCAATTTCTCTGTTCATTTAATTAAATGTTTCTTTGGAGCTGGCAAATATTAGAAGCGGCACTAAAATCAGAAAGCAAACATAAATAGAAAGGAAGATTATTCAAGAGGCGGTGTGTTCCAGGCCATTTGACAACTCCTTTACATATACGCCCTGTGGAGAGCGGTCACCTAGGTAAATGCCATCCTCCATCATGAGTTTACTTCAAAGAGCTGATATTAAGTACAATTCAGAATCTATATTTTGCATGCTCAATTTCTTTTATCTACAAAGATTGTAAGTAATTTCTTTCCCCTTCCCCAATAGTCTCCACCCAACTCCGCCACTCTTGCTAGATTACAATTTATATTCAAACCAAGACAGTCAAGATCATCACACACCAACAATCCAACATGCCGAGTGACCCTATAAGGCCCATATTTTTAAGTAGATTTTTATGGGACAAGGGCATCACTGGCAGGGCCAGGGTTTCTTGCCCATCCCCAATTTCCTTTGAACTGAGTTGCTTTGCTAGGCCATTTCAAAGGGCAGTTAAGAGTCAACTACATTGCTGTGGGTCTGGAGTCACATGTAGGCCAAACTGGGTAAGGATGGTAGATTTCCTCCCCTAAAGGACATTAGTGAACCATATGGGTTTTTTTACAACAATTGATCATAGTCGCCATAGTCACCATTACTGAGTCTAGCTTTACCTTCCAGGTTTATTAATTGAATTTAAATTCCACCAGCCACCATGGTGCGGTTTGAACCCATGTCCTCCTGGATTACTAGTTCAGTGACATTACCATATTAACTGTCAGTTCTGGCTTCTATGTGCCTCATGGGGGCTTATAAGGTTCCTCCAACGAATCTCCATTCATGGCTGTGTCACTATGGAAAGTGCTAAGCATAAGGCTGAGCTACCCCACATGAAAGGAAGAAGGAAAGATCAGACAGAAACTAGGCCCCAAACTGCCCTAATTTAAATTATTTCATGGGGCTTGGGCATCACTGGCTAGGCCTGCATTTTTATTGTCCATCCCTAATTGCCCTTGAGAAGGTGGTGGTGAGCCGACTTCTTGAACCGCTGCAGTCCATGTGGTGTAGGTACACCCACAGTGCTGTTAGGGAGGGCGTTCTAGGAATTTGACCAAGTGACAGTGAAGGGGCAGCGATATATTTCCAAGTCAGGATGGTGAATGGCTTGGTGGGAAACTTGCAGCTGATGGTGTTCCCATGCATCTGCTGCCCTTGTCCTTCTAGGTGGTAGAAGTCAGGGCTTTGGAAGGTGCTGTCTAAGGAGCCTTGGCGAGTTGCTGCATTGCACCTTGTAGATTGTACACACTGCTGCCACCGTTTATCAGTGGTGGAGGGAGTGGATGTTGAAGAGGTGGAATGAGTGCCGATCAAGCAGACTGCTTTGTCCTGGATGGTTCCAAGCTTCTTTCAAAAAGGAATTGAATACTTGAGGGGGAAAAATCTTACAGGAGCGATGGATTAATTGGATCATTCTTTTAAAGAGCTGACACAGGCAGAATGGGTTGAATGGCTGCCTTCTGCGCTGTAACATTTTATGATATGGAGTCACATTAGTCGACCGCACGCTGCTCCATTTAAATCTAACAGCACTTATGCATGAAATTATATTTTCTGAATGCTCAGCCCCAACATATCTTTCTCAGATTCTGTTCTTTCTCCTGCTTGGCATTGCATCCAGTTTCACCAGAGTGATATAAATGTGCCTGTCTACTGTGTTTAATATCAGGTAGAGAGCAGCTCTCCCAGGTAGCAGGTTTCATAAGACTATGGGGTGCAGTAAGTTGCATTACTCAAGCATAAAAGTGCTCAAAAACTGTCTGATGAAAACGGGTGGAGGAGGAGGCCAGGGGCAGCAATCACTGGGATTGTCATCTCACTGAAAAATTAGTACCACAGTCTCAGCATTGACTCAGGTTCTGTCAACTAGCTAAATACTGAAGGACATGTTTTAAAGGTTTGACTTGTATGATCAGATGGGTTGGCAAGAAAACTTAAACATTTTACTTCCTCGTAATACATCAGCATATCATTATAAGGCTAGCCCGCCAGGCTCATCCCACCCCCCTGCCCTCCTGCTGGATCAACCGCCCACCCAATCACGCTGATGTGTTTCACAAAGCATATAAAAGGTGTGCACTTGGCAGGCTGCACTTAGAGGGGAACTGGGATGTGAGTGCACAGTAACATTGCGGAGCCTTCGCGAGGGTCGCCTGTTGGACTTCAAGTTTGAGGCACATTGGAGTCAAAGGCTGCCCAGTGGTTGAGGCGACTTGGGGGGAAGGGGGGGTGGGGGACAAAGGCTGCCCTGTGGTTGAGATGACTTTTGGGGGTGGTTAAAGGCTGCCCTGCGGTTGAGACGACTTGGGTGGTGGGGGGTTGCAAAGGCTGCCCTGTGGTTGAAGGTAGCATACAAGCATGTGCAGAGTGCAGGAGGGAATGTGCGAGGGAAGTGGCCACACATTAGGGACACCTTGTATGAAGTGGCCATTCCTCTGCAGATGATGCAGTTCAGGCGCAGCCACATTGATATGATGAGTGTCGAGCCTCTAGCTTATCTGACCACTCAAGCAATGCAGAGGCATCAAAGTGCTATCAAGTGCTCCAGAGCTTTTCACCCCTCCAGCACAGTAAATGAGCAAGGTAATGAATGTTTTAGTGGACGGCACAGCAGTTGGACTACTGGACACTTTGTACAATCTCCTTGCTAAAGCTGGCCATGGAGCAGTCACTGGTGGAGGCACTCACAGCCCCTTGCAATGTCATCATCCCAGTTTGGACCAGTCTCCTCCAAGGTTTAAGCTAACAAAGCAGCCATACAGTGCGGGTTAGCAGAATGGCTGCACCTGAGTTGAGAGCACAGCATGTAGTACAGTGGGCAAAGGTTGATTGGAGTGAGGTGGAGGAAGGTGGCATTTCGGGCAGCCATGCAGCGCACTAATCTCTGGCCATCCAAGTGGTGGCCAGCACTCTCTGGGATGCGTTAAGGGGCCTTCAGACTTACCGAAGACAGGTTCTTAATACACTCATGTTAACCATGCGTCTCTCTCTTTCATCCTGCAGGAGAAGTACATCAGCATCATGGAGCCTGGTGAACTACCTGTATGCCTCGTGGCGTACAGAGAGCGGAGACGACAAACAAGAGAGCGACTGAGACGCCTGGCTGGGCAGAGGGAGGGGCAGCACCAATGAGAAGGGGCGAAAGGGGCTCTTGCACACGCCACTGAAGAACCACAGCGAGCTGTCACTGGTTGGCACTTAGCTAGACCCAGAGGCTATAGTCGCTGCCTTTCAATCCTGCAGATGACTGAGAACCAATGTCGCCAAAGATTGCATATGTCCAGGGAACGAATCGGTCACATCTGCCAGCTACTGCAGGATTTGGCGCCATGGAGGGCATCCACTGCCAGTGGCCGTGAAAGTGACTGTGATGCTCATTTTCTATGCCAGTGGCTCCTTTCAGGGCTCTACAGGTGACCTCTGTGAGATATCACAACCCTCCGACCAGAAATGCATCCATGAGGTCATAGTTGCCATCGTCACAAGGGCATACAACTTTGTGCATTTCACCTGGGACCAGGAAAGTCAGGATGCAAGAGCCATTGGATTTGCCCAGATCTCAGGTTTTCCACAGGTGCAAGGTGCCATCGACTGCACTCATGTGGCACTCAGATCTCCATCGCAACATGTGGCCAACTATGTCACTCGCAAGGGCTTCCATTCACTGAATGTGCAGCTGGTGTGCAACCACCACAAATACATCCTGCAGGTCTGTGCAGGGTTTCCAGGGAGGGTCCACGACTCCTACATTCTCAATTGATCACAGATTCCTGAAGTCTTCCAGGGTCCATAGAGGCTGCAGGGATGGCCCTTTGGGGACAAGGGCTACCCGTAGAGGACGTGGCTGATGATACCTGTGCAGACTGCAGCAGAGTGAAGGTATAACGGGGCTCATGCAGCAACTTGCAACTTTGGTGGAGCAGACCTTCGGGATGCTGAAACTGAGTTTCCGGTGCCTGGACCGGTCTGGTGGAGCCCTGCAATATAGTCCACAGAGGGTGTCACACATCATCGTTGCCTGCTGTGCCCTTTACAACCTGGCATTGCAACGGGGAGAGGAGCTGGCTGAGAAGGAGATGGAGGAGCTGAAGGTCTCCTCCGATGAGGAGGTCGTTGATGGGGATGGTGCGGAGGTCTTCGAAGGGACGATGATGGCGATGAAGCCATCGCACCAGCCAGAGGAGGCAGGTGCACTTGGGAGGTCCTCATATCTGCTACAATGTGGAGGCTCCTTAAGATCCTCACATTGCATCCCTGAATGTTTAACTCCAGTCTGACATATGGCAATGCACATACCCTCTGTGAACATGTTCCTGTCATGGAGATGCAGTGAAGGACCTAATAGTCACTCGATTTCAGGAGGTTGATGACGAAATGCAGTGAGGACACTCCATAGATCTTCACATAGCTTCTGTGAATGTTTGACTCTTGTTTAGCCGGGGGCAGCTCACTTGCGCTCTGTGATCAGGGTCACATCGTAGAGACACAGCCATGAATCTTTAAAAGCATCTGATCTGTTGTCTGCCTTCAGCACCTGACCTCTTCAGGAGCACAGGGTCACTGATCACAAATGCTGAAGAGATGGGTCCAGCCCCATCTTAAAGGTGCTGACAGCACACAGAGTGATTGACGGAACTCTGTGACACCTGCCCACGACATTCTGGCAGCAATGAAAGCGCTGTTGAGGTGCAGGCACCTGTAATCTGTCCAGGGAGTGTGAGGTCCGACCATCACTTTGCTATGAAGGCTATACAAAGCACAGGGCAGAGGCCCTGGTTTGAGACGCCTGCCTTTATCCTGTGCAGAAAGGCTTCACATCTGAGTGACACGAACACTGCTCATCAGAACAAGGAGCCATAGACAAGGAGATATTCTTGGGAGTTCATTGACAATCGTAAACAGTATATACAAGTGATTAACACCTGTACCCAGGCTGTGCAACTACATCTTCTTAACTTTCCTAACCCTGCCGCTACATGTTGGTGCTCCCTGGACATCCACAGCAGAGGTGGAGGCAACCTGCTGACTGTGACACCCTGTCTGTGATGACCTTGATGGGCGTCATCTTGAGGGCTGAGACCTGGAGTGCCCCGGCCTACTTTCAGGGGCCTGCTGTGTGGCAGTGGCACCTTCCTTGGCCTGTGGGGTTGGAGCTGCAAGGGTCACAGGAAGTAGGGATTTGGATGGGCTGGGCACTCTCGGAGGCACCTGGGTGGATGGCTCCAGGATGTGCACCTGCTGATCCTCCTCATTTTGTGTGGCCAAGGGGCCCTGGCTGTCTCCTTGAGAAGAACAGGTAGCTGGAGTGAGATTGAGCTGCCCCACACCCCTCTCGTGTACACACTGTTGGAGGCCAACTATAGCTTCGGCGATGGAGTTGAGCCCGTGCAGCAGTGCAGGAGCGACGTCCTGGACCAAGGTCTCCGTGGTGGCTGCCATCCTAACAGTGTTGACATCAGGGCATTGGCATGCCAGTGCTATCACCTCAGAGTGAAGGTGGACAGACTCCTCCATCGTGCCTTGGAATCTGAGGAGTGCAGCGGACATCCCTTCCTGTTGTTCCTGAGCTTGCCCTTGCAGCTCCAGCAACTGTGACCTGACCGAGTCCAGAGCCTCGTCATCTGACTCAGACTCAGCAATTTTCTGACCTCTAGCAGTCCTCCAAGTGCTGGACACCTGGGAATTCCCTGCGCCACCTGCTGTGGATCAGAAAGTGAGATGCGCTCACCAGATTTTAATCCCAAGGCTACTCTAAAGCTAGGTCACACTGAGGTGTGTGTCTCTGCGCTGGTGGAGGGTGTGGGTGAGCGCTGTGACGGGACTTCAAGGATGGTGCCTCCAGATTCCTCTTCAGAAGTTTCTTCGGGGCTTGATTGGAGGCCCTGGGTCATGGACTCCGTCGGCTGTTTGGAAGATGTGCCTGCGAAAGCAAGGGGAGATAATTAGTCCATGGCAGTGGCCTGTGAAACAAGACACGTCACTCACAGCATGGTTGTCTGCTGGATATTGCACTGCTGGACCCTCACTTGGTAGAGCTGCGCCGACCT
Organism: Cetorhinus maximus; assembly: GCF_964194155.1. Taxonomy (NCBI): domain Eukaryota; kingdom Metazoa; phylum Chordata; class Chondrichthyes; order Lamniformes; family Cetorhinidae; genus Cetorhinus; species Cetorhinus maximus. The sequence continues at coordinate 42,193,220 of NC_135888.1, forward strand.
CACTGTCAGCACAGGAACAGTCCAGATCCTCGCTGGCCAGCTAGATGGCTCTGTTTTCAATGTCCGTCAGGACCCTGATTTCAGGCATTCCTCCACCAGTCTGCGACCTCTCCCTCCAGCTTGTCCTGCATAAACAGAGATGGAGAGAGTATAAGCAGGGTGCCTGCCAGGCCAGATGATAAATATGCCTTGCACGTGGTGGTGAGTGTCCCATGGATGGGATAAGGACAATGAAGGTGTGTGTGAGAGAGTGAATGGTGATGTCCTTTGAACTGGCAGTGAGTGAGGTCCCTGTGGATGTGTGATAGGTTTGTGAGTGTGTGAGTTGAGAGTGATGAGAAGAGTGACTTACCCTGGCGGAACGGAGGAGATCATTCATCCTTTTGCCGCACTGGGTAGCTGTCCATCTTTTGCAGGGCATAGGTGCTGACCACCGCTGCCACCACCTCCCAAGCTAGATTAGCGATGTTGTTGCCCATCCTGCGGCCAGAGCGGGGGTAGAGGACATCGCGGCGAGCCTCCACTGCATCCAAAGGCGTTTGAGGGACATATCATTGAACCAGGGGGCTGCAGTCTTCTTGCCTTTCAGAGCTATGTCTTCTTTGCAGTGGTCCTGGGCTGGAAGCACTGAAAGGCCTGCACATGGCTGAACTTTAAATATGGTGCCCGGCGTGATGAAGCGGCGAGATGATGGCGTGGTGGGCAATTGAGAGCCCACCCGCCATGGAAACGGTGTATTTCCCAGGAATGCATAATTAATGCGGCGGGTTTGGACAATACGGTCTGAAAAGCTGTCATTGCGGCTGGTGGGTAAAATGTCATTTTTCCCGCGCGCTACCTCACTCAGTACAAATCTAGGATGATTCCCCCCTCTGTTTCCTGGGATGAAAATAGATGAGCAAGTTTCTCTCTTTCAGTTAACACCCTAATGTAAAGACATCACTGAATGTTGTCACAGGGACCTTGTATGTTTATGGCAACGTTTAACATTTATTTAAAAAGTTCTCTCGCCGTTGGAACCATCCATATGGGCTTGTAGTTCAACAAGGTTCTTTGTTGCGGGGGGGTGAGGATAATTAATTTTCCCTTTCTGAGGTTATGCCTTTTTTAAAAAAAAATAAAAGAACAATTATCTGAATTCTATGCCAAGCACCATTCTGCTTTGCTCTTGTATCCATGGTCTGAGGTGCCAAAGCTTCTGGTCACAGGTCTCCCCAAATTCTGCTCCAATTACAGCCTCCGGAGTTACTTGAGGAGGGAAGCACGACTTGCCTGGAAAGGTGCAGCTCCAACAACATTCAGAAAATATCATTTCATACATGAGCGCTGTCAGATTTAAGTGGAGCAGCGTGCGGTCAACTAATGTGACTCCATTTCATAAAATGTTACAGCACAGAAGGCAGCCATTCAACCCATTCTGCCTGCGTCAGCTCTTTAAAAGAATGATCCAATTAATCCAATGCTCCTGTAAGATTTTTCCCCCTCAAGTATTTATCCAATTCCTTCATGAAAGTTAAAGCTGAATCTCCTTCCACTACTCTTTCATGCAGTGCATCCCAGATCATAATAAAATAATTTCTTCTCACCTCTCCTCTGGTTCCTCTACCAGTTACCTCAAATTTGTGTCCACTGGTCACTGACTCTCCTACCAGTGAAAACAGGTTTTCCATATTTAATCCATCAAAACCATCATATTGGGCATTTCAACCGGCAAGTATCAGAAACCATATCTGCTATCCTAATTTTAATGTTAATCAATGCACAAAATTGATGAGTGATTTTGACCATTTACCCCTGTTCTAAATATAATTCTATATGTAATCCCTATGAAGGGCAACATATATTGAATCGCTCCCCCAAAAACTGCTTGTTTCAACTGACAAACCTGAAAGATGTACAATTGAAACTGTACCAAGAGATCGCAGCTTTCAAATTCTGAAGTTCTTCCGGTCTCCCATCGTGGTTAGGGCAGGGGCCAAGAAAACCACATGGATTATCAGGGCCGGAGGATCTATGACCAGCTGAAGTCAGCCCCACAGGGGATTGCAGACAGGCTTCGCTGCAGCCTCTGCCCTGGATTATTATGTCGCTGTACTCTATCAGCTATGACCCTGTCGCTAACATACATGACAAAAAATTGCAACAATTCATAGATGAAGATGTCTGTTCTCATTCCATTGCAATGAAAGGAGGTCAAGTTTTCCCCCAGTAGTAACCAACAGCAGATCACATTCAATCTTATTCATTGAGAGATAATTCTTCCAACATATGCACCATAATTCTGTACAATCAACCAAACTGTCTGAAAAATCCTACTCGCCTCCAGGTAATCTGGTTTAGCATTGACATGCAGTCCCATTAAACAAGGGGAATCAAGTTTAATCCTGGGTTTTAGTGTTGGATGTCTATCTAGAGAAATTTTTAATAGTGAGGCTCCTATTGCTGCCATCAGTTTAGATCTGCCACCTATCCCATCCCATCCTATCCTTCCATCCATCTGAGACAGGGCGACAGTGGAGTAATAGTAATGTCACTGGAAGAGAGGCCCAAGCTAATGCTCTGGGGACATGGGTTCAAATCCCACTATGGCAACTGATGGGACTTCAATTAATAAAAAAACAGAGGCTGGAATATAAAGCTAATCTCAGTAACTGTGACCATGACAACTATCATCGATTGTTATCAAAACGCATCTGGTTCATTAACATCACTTAGGGAAGGAAATTTGCCATCCTTACCTAGTCTGGCCTACATGTGACTCCAGACCACAATGTGGTTGACTCTTAACTGCCCTCTGAAATGACCTCTAAACCAATCAGTTCCATACCAATTAGGCAGGAGTAACGAATGCCTTGCCAGCGTGTTGTCCACATCCCGTGAAATGATAAAGAAAGGAAGAATCTCAGCTAAATTATGTGGATGGATCTGGTCATGGGGTAAAGGGGGATTGCCTTATTAGGAATGTAAATATCTGCAATATGATAGGGAGGAATAACATATTCACTTTTTGTTATAATCATTTTTAAACCAATTGCACTGTAACAAAACTTAGCTACAAGTATAGAATACTTACTGGCAAACACTGTGACATTATCCTGATATGCCTGGCTTAAGGTGTAGTTCACTATGCTCTCCTCATTGGGGAAACCTTTAAAGATGTCCACACTCACCTGTAGAAACAACAAAATGAACAAAATCACTACGATTGCAACAGATTAAAAGACATAGTTAAGACTAAATCCCAGCCTCAACTGCTATTAAATCTTACCTGCCCTCAATGGGTGAACTCTATAAGCTCTTAGATGATAATTGGGCAAATGGCCCATTCCTGAGAGAAACTGAAGGGCGAAAAGGTCAATCCCGTCTGCTGGAAAATCACAGAGCCATGGCTGAGGACAGGTACTTCAACAGAGTGTTGGGAAAGAAAAGACTGGAAGAGTCAGCTCAGGGCATCCTTGTGCACCTACTAGCTGATTACAAGTGGCATTGGTAAGGGCCTGGAAGCAAGTGCACACCTCCTGTTTGAGTTGGGGTTTAATATATGACCCAGAGGTTCAAAATAAATTTTCCCTCAAAAATAAACGAATGTTGAAAGGTTTCTAAGAAATATCAGCACTAAAAAGGCCGCATCGCCCAACAGATGTCTCCAGTCAAATAATTTTTCCATCATGGCCCCCAATGAATTTTAAACAATGTCATATTTTTACTTTATTTGGAAGATTATTTGAAATATTGGGCCGTAACTTCCAAGCTCCAGGTCAGTGTAACTAGGGGGTACCCCAAAAACGTGCTGAGAAACCATTCCCCCCCCCCGCCTCCACAAGCTCCCCCCAGGTAAGGTTAGCATGGCAATTGTCCAGAAAGTGCAAATTTCAAATGGGCAATTGTCCTGAACTAGGAACCATCTGAAATACAATTCAAATCACAAACTTCAGATGGTTCCAACTGTCTTCCATCAATAGCTACCCAGAAAAAGTTAGAAGAATTAGAAGCACTTCTAGTTTCTGGGTAACTATTGTACAAACCCACACTAACATCCCACGGGACTCCCCCAACACCCCTGACCATCAGTGGGACACCCCTCACCCCGCTACCATCACCCCTCCCACGGGACTACCCTCCTGCCCCCATGGGACTCCACCCGCGCCCCTCAATAGCCCGACTCCCGACCTCCCCCTGACCCCCAAGGCCCGACTCCTGCCCTCCCCAACCCAGACCCGGCCCAACACACCAGGCTTGACCTGACCCAATGCCCCCGCCCCCGACCAAACCTGACCCGATCCCCCCACACCCCCAGACCTGACCCAATAAGACCCACCTCCCCCGCCAACCCCCACCACTCCCCAAATCCTACCCACTCAGCTTATATCCTTACCTTCTCCTTGGATCATCAAAGGCCTTTAAACCTGGCTGGATCTTTAAACTTATCTGGTTTACGGCAACTAGTGCCATAAAAAAGGGTGTGGCTTACTTACCTGTGACTGAGCTGCCCTCGATGATAGGTCCTGGAGGCGCACTGCCCCGTCCAGATCTCGCCTGGCCTGAGTTGGAAGGTCGGACGGGATAGGGTCAGCTGGATTTTTAGGTGAGTACTTTCCAGCTGAGTGACAATCCGACTCAATTGCCACTCCGTTGGAAGTTACAGCCCATTATGCCTTTCATGAAAATTTTGCCAAATACATAGATAAATTTGGTTTTATTGACTCATTCCCACTTACGATTTCTGGTTTTCTTTCTCAATGCAAATTGAAGCAAGAATTGATTATTTTTCTGTGCAAATTAAAGCAACAAGATTATGAAGCGCATGGACAGGGTGGATAGGGAGCAGCTGTTCCCCTTGGTGGAAGGGTCTGTCACAAGGGGCATAAATTCAAGGTGAGGGGCAGGAGGTTTAGGGGGGATGTGAGGAAAAACTTTTTTACCCAGAGGGTGGTGACGGTCTGGAATGCACTGCCTGGGAGGGTGGTGGAGGCGGATTGCCTCACATCCTTTATAAAGTACCTGGATGAGCACTTGGCATGTGATAACATTCAAGGCTATGGGCCAAGTGCTGGTAAATGGGATTAGGTAGGTAGGTCAGGTGTTTCTCACGTGTTGGTGCAGACTCGATGGGCACAGAAATGCACTGATTGCTCTGCTGTGTCCATTGCAGAGGTGTAAACAGCGCAAGGATTCCAGGAAGCAAGTTTGTCAGCAAAGTTCCCTAGACCGAGCCCGTGAGTTCAAGTTACTCCATGCATCCTAACCTTGGACATGAACTGGATCCAGCCACAGGCTGCATTGTCAATGGTGTCCAGCTGTTGGAGCAGCGTGCTGGAGTTTGGCATGGAGAAGTTGCTGTTGATAAAATTCCTGATGATGTCGCTATCGGAGGCATTCAAGACTTCCGGGTGTGTTTTCAGATCGGAGGTAAACTGCAGAGCAAAAAAAGGAGCAAAAGGTTTGAAATGTACAACTTACCTATCTCAGATAAGCTTCAGATTCAATTTGTGTGCTTCTACATTTGATTTAACTTATCCACCTATCAAGTATATCTGTGAGCAAGCAGCAAAGCAACAGGCTAATTGGTTAGTGAATGTTTTGAAGTCTGAGTCAACACCGGAAGTACATTTTTCCATCAGTTTTCCTTTACGTCTGTGTTGTCTAAAATTAGTGCACTAATCCTGACTGTAAACCATATCCGTTTTACTACTAGCATGTTCTTTTGTTTAATTGTTCCATATAAAGTCTGAAATTATACCAATGACACATTATTGTATATGGTTTTCTGGTTACATTTTGGTTCAACATTTAGAGGAATGGTGACAGTCAACACATTTCCCAACTTCCAGAAAAATTCAATAAAAAGATCTGCTTAAAAAAATAACATTCGAGGCTTCACCTCTGGAGCTAGATGTTTAGACTAGACTGATCCAATCAAAGTCTCCTCTCCTCAGGAGCCTCCTTAAGGGTCTTAAGTAGAAAAGCCTTGTCATGTTTTTATATTGATATAAAAGCACCGATCACTCAAAGGATTATGCAAACATGTTGTGGGTTCATTTGTTTAAACTACATACATGAGAATATATATTATATATATATAATATATATGTATAGAAAGCTTGAAGAGATCAAAAGCAGAGCTGCGTGTGCTGCGCTCTGCTCACAGACCAAAGTGAAACTGAGACTGGACCACATGACACACTTCCCTTTTAGTGATAGCATGCTGCTTTCCCTTAAGGGCAAGCCTCAGTCCAGAAGGCACAGCAGCACTCATAATTCAAGAAAACCTGGCATTAAACTGGCGCACACACAACCAGCAAAGTCACAATGATGACTGCTAGTAGAAAAACAATCTTCACACTGTGTGCACTGGTCTGCCTTTTGAAGCTAAGCCCATTGTTTAGTGTGTTGTTGACTGTGCTATACCTAACCCTGGGCTGTTTGATGATGGTACTAGATGTCTGAAGTGTAAAAAATTTCATTTCTAAAAGCCAACAGCCCTCATTAAGCATAAAAACTCAGCTCAGAAGTTCATACAATTCCGACAGTTGTGCTACCATTTTTTGAATTGATGCAAAATAATTTTGGGTGTTCATCCACACGCATCTGGCATTGTGGATCAGGGCACCACTCTGGGCATTAAAGACGCAAAGCTTTCCCCACAGAACACCAAGTCTGGTATTGCTTTAACTTGAGAGATAGGAAAGCTACTTGAATCATTTACTGGAAAAAGTAGTGCTTTAAAAAAAAAATGGGGAAGAAATTCAACTTTGACAGGGGCACAGAGAGCGCAGTATGGATCGACCACCCATTATATCTCCCACTCAATTACCTCTCTTCAATCCACTATTGCCCAGTATGTATCCCCAGCAATGTTGAATTGTGCTACACCTGCCCCTCCTCCTCCCCCTGTGAATGTGCAAAATGGAGGATGTGAAAACAATCAGCTATTTAACTTATTTTACAAGTTTAAGCTTTCCTCATTGAGCTAAACTTTTTTGGCATTTCCATTTGGTAAGCAAAGCTTTCTCTCACTTAGCTGAATTTCCCAATGGGCTTTGGAAGTTTCAGAATGAGGAATGTTTGAGTGCTGAATGGGGTATTGGGAAGCTCAAATCCAATTCTGTGACAGCTGAAATCAAACAGAATTATGTCACTTATTACCAAAAACAAGAAGCCAGTTGCTCAGTAAAAAAATCCACTGGCACACAACCAAATCCCAGCAGATTTCTGTAAGTCAGGTTTTGATTCCAGATTTCAACCCTCTGTTTTTGATCTTATGACTATGATTAGACCAGAGATGGAGAAGAATATCTGACAACATGTGAACTACACTAACACCTTCACAGATGGTTTTAGAACATCCTGGAATGGTAGAGCAGACTACAATTCACTCTTTCTATTCTAATTGTTTGAAGTGAACACACACAGCAATGATTTTTATCATGACTGTTTGTGTTTGATAATTTGCTGTTGGTGGTAAAACCTCAGTACTCCTGCAATTTACAGTGACCAACAATATAGTGGAGGTGAACTCTAACCTATAAGCAGGGTCTGTGACCTGCAGTTTTATGGGTCCTGGAACCTGTCCTAAGCACTGGCTCCCATTCCAGTTGTGTCATCTTTGTCAGCTGTGGCTTTGTGAGTACCACTCTCATCTCTGAGCCAGGGGGTTGTACGCTCAAGTCCCATTCCAAAAACTTCAGCACTAAACCGAGGCTAAAAACAGGGCTGAGGAAATACTACATTGTTGGTGGTACCATCATTCAGACGAGACATTAAACCGAGGCCTGATTGCACTCTCATTGGACATAAAACATCCCATTGCTCTATTTCAAAGGACAGCAGGAGAGTTCTGCCCTGTGTCCTGGCCAATCTTTATTCCACAGCTAGCATCTCTTTAAAAACAAAGAGATGAACTGGCCATTATCTTATTGCTGAATAAGGGGATTTGCTGTGCGCCAATTAGTTGTCATGTTAAAAAAAGACAAGCATTTATAAAGCACCTTTAAAAAGGTCCCAAAGCACTTTTGAAGAGTAGTCACTGTTGTAATGCAGGAAACCACAGCAGCCAATTTGAACACAGCAAGCTTCCACAAACAGAAATGTGACAATGACCAGATCGTCTATTTGAATGATGTTGGTTATACGGCCAATATTGGTCACTACACCACTTCCTTGATTTTTAAGGGGTGCCATGGGATCATGTGCATGCACCTGAGAGAGCATACGGTGCCTGAGTTTAAAATCTCATCTGAAAGGCAGCAACTCCAACAATGCAACACTGGGGTGACTCCCGAGATTCCTGTGCTCAAGTCTCCAGAATGGGAACTGAACACACAGCCTCCTGATTCAGAGGTGAGTGTACACAACTGACACGTGTTTCCTAGCTTGCGAGTGACTATCTTTTCTCCTTTATTTTTCTTTTCCTTTCTCTACATTTAATCTTGAGGATTCTTGTTTGACTCCATTGTGTACACATAGTGAATGGACTTGGTTACCTTGACTGTCTATTTGTCTCTGAGTGAAGGTATTTCTGTTTGCTGTTCTAAATTTAGAAATCTGTTTCAACTCGGTGCAGCTTCAGCTGTTAATCAGTGTTTACCTTCTATAAACGATTCAATATTTTATATAATTTAATGATTTCAGCTCATCACTGCTCATTCTTTTATACTTCGGATCGGTCACACTGTCTCCTTGAAGAATTACAAAGAAAAAGTTTGCAGTTGCAGTGAATCAAAGAAATTTTAATTTGATTCGCAAGAATCATTATTCCAACAACATTGCAGGAGCTGGGGGATCTGAATTATTTGATCTTCACAAGCATGGGATGAAGTCCTTTCTCAAATTCTAAACCCCACATGCGGTTTGATGTGGAAATGCTGCAACTTGCTGTCCGTCAGTAATTCTCAGCCCTCCCTGATTCTTAGCGAGCAGCAACCTTCTTTGAGGAGACTTTGGTCATGATTTGCAATTACAGTCCTGAGGAAGCACTGGCTGGATTACATTTTTATGGAAGTATTGAGAAGCGTACCATTATTTATTATTAAATATTCTTCAGCATCTTTTCAAAGAAGCGTTAAATTCTCACTGATCGATGCAATCTTTACAGTAGATCTTTATTTAAAGTTGTGGTTGCGTTCCTGAGAAGTGCAACTTTAAATGAAACAACTTTAAGTGAATCATATGTTCCCACAGGAATCAATGTTAAAGCTGGAGGTAAGTTCCTTCAGACATTTCTTGCCCAGAAAAAAACAATGTACAAGTTGAAATACAGTACTATATGTGTGCAGCACAGTGCATTTCTAGCTAAAATAGCTTGCAAAGTAAAATGCATCCCTAAATATAAAAAGATACAATAATGTATACAATTTAAACATTACGCTCACTATACAGGTACAGTACTTTTGGATTAATCGGAGTCCATCTAGTGGCATAGTGTATCCAGTGCAGCTATCAGCTGAAGTCCTGACTTCAGTCCTGAAGCACTGACCAACTGCTGCCACTAGATGGGGCCCAGAACTTAATTGGGAATTCAGCATGGGCGAAGTCAGCAGCGGAGGCAGCAGCCAGGGGAAGAACAGACCCCAAGGCCGAAGGTAAAAACCTCCTCCCCTTCCCCCTTCCCCCTCCTCCTCCTCCCCCGCCTCCTCCTCCCCCTCGCCTCCTCCTCTCCCCCTCCCCCCGCATCCTCCTCCTCCCCACCGCCTCCTCCTCCCCCTCGCCTCCTCCCCCTCCTCAGGCAGGAGGAGAGGAGGTGGGAGGGGGGAGGAGGAGGAGGAGGTGGGAGGGGGGAGGAGGGAGGGGGGAGGAGGAGGAGGAGGGAGGGGGGAGGAGGAGGAGGAGGGAGGGGGAGGAGGAGGGAGGGGGAGGAGGAGGGAGGGGGAGGAGGAGGGAGGGGGAGGAGGAGGGAGGGGGAGGAGGAGGGAGGGGGGGAGGAGGTGGGAGGGGGGAGGAGGAGGTGGGAGGGGGAGGAGGAGGTGGGAGGGGGAGGAGGTGGTGGGAGGGGGGAGGTGGTGGGAGGGGGAGGAGGTGGGAGGGGGGAGGAGGTGGGAGGGGGAGGAGGAGGAGGTGGGAGGTGGGAGGAGGAGGAGGTGGGAGGGGGGAGGAGGGAGGGGGAGGAGGAGGAGGTGGGAGGGGGGAGGAGGGAGGGGGGAGGAGGAGGAGGTGGGAGGGGGGAGGAGGTGGGAGAGGGGAGGAGGTGGGAGAGGGGAGGAGGAGGTGGGAGGGAGGAGGAGGTGGGAGGAGGTGGGAGGGGGAGGAGGAGGTGGGAGGAGGAAGGAGAGGGGGAGCAGGAGGTGGGAGGGGGAGGAGGTGGGAGGGGGAGGAGGAGGAGGTGGGAGGAGGAGGTGGGAGGGGGGAGGAGGAGGTGGGAGGGGGGAGGAGGAGGTGGGAGGGGGGAGGAGGAGGTGGGAGGGGGAGGAGGTGGGACGGGGAGGAGGAGGAGGTGGGAGGGGGAGGAGGAGGAGGTGGGAGGGGGGAGGAGGAGGAGGTGGGAGGGGGGAAGAGGAGGTGGGAGGAGGAGATGGGAGGGGGAGGAAGAGGTGGGAGGGGGGAGGAGGAGGGGGAGGAGGAGGTGGGAGGGGGGAGGAGGAGGTGGGAGGGGGGAGGAGGAGGTGGGAGGGGGGAGGAGGAGGTGGGAGGGGGAGGAGGAGGAGGAGGTGGGAGGAGGAGGAGGTGGGAGGGGGAGGAGGAGGTGGGAGGAGTAGGACGGAGGAGGAGGACGGGGGAGGAGGAGGAGGGAGGGGAGGAGGTGGGAGGAAGGAGGTGGCGGGAGGGAGGAGGCGGCGGGAGGGAGGAGGCGGCGGGAGGGAGGAGGAGACGGGAGGGAGGAGGAGACGGGAGGGAGGAGGAGACGGGAGGGAGGAGGAGACGGAGGAGGAGGCGGGAGGGGAGGGAGGAGGAGGGGGAGGGGAGGGAGGAGGAGGCGGGAGGGAGGAGGAGGCTGGGGCAGGAGGCGGGGGAGAGGAGGGAGTAGGAGGCGGGGGAGAGGGAGGAGGGGAGGAGGAGGAGGAGGCGGGTAAGGCGAGAGGAGCAGGTGGGGGAGTGGTGGGGAGGGGGGCGAGGGGGCGGGGAGTGGAGGAGGGGAGGGGGAGAGGATGGGAGGGGGAGAGGAGGGGAGGGAGAGGGGGAAGGGGGGAGGGGGAAGGAGAGGGGGAGGGGAGGAGAGGGGGGAGGGGAGGGGGAAGGGGGGAGGGAGGGAAGGGGAGGGTTAGGGGAGGGGGGCTTACTGTAATCAATGCTTAAAACGACACTACAAAGCTCCTTAATTTAAAAAAAATTCTCCAGTTTATTGAATCAAGGTGCATACATTGGTAACATGGTGCTAAAAAATGTGCAGAAAGATCTGGTACTCATCATTTTAAACATGGTTTCTTCTCTATTCCATCTACATTTCATGGCCAGTTGGTCTACGTCAAGGCCTTAGCTACACTCTCAAGCCCATTAGTGGGACTGCATTGGGGTTGCTGGCCTCATGTTCTGAACTTTCCTCCCATTTAACCCTTTTTCCCGTAAGGAAACATCCAGTGAACATGAACAAATTATATATACGATGTAGAACAGTTGAATTAATTGATGAGAAGTTTCCATCTGCTTGAATGGACAATCCTGTGCATTAATAAAACATATTGTCCTCACGTTTTCTTTTTCAGTGCAATAGATTTAGAGACCAATGGTGTGGCAGACTCAGTATTGCTTGGAATTCAATGCGGCAACACACAAACATGTTAGCTTTAAAATGGCAAATTGCAAACTCTGGAGATGGTCATCGGCAGGGCGTACAAAACCCCAGAAACATGAAAAAGGTGGAAGGAAAGGCTTGCATTTATGTAGAACCTCACTACCGCAGGGTGAACAGAGGCACTTCCCAGTCGATGAAGTACTTTTGAAGTGTGTTATAATGTAGGCATCATAGCGGTGATGCACACACAGCAATGAGATAAATGACCTATGTTCTCTATGGTGTCGGTTGAGGAATAAATGTTTGCCAGAACACATGGGAGAGAAACCTTGTTTTTCCTTGAATAACACCGTCAGATCCTTTACATCTAGCTTCAACCTTGGTTTAACATCTTATCGTAAGGTGACACCTTCCTTAGCACTTCCTGGGTACTGCACTTGTGTGCCAGCCGAGATTACATGCTCACAAGAAACTATGATGTTTTAACTTGAGATTATTAATGCTGAAGCAAGTTGAACATCTTAACAACTGGAATGATTGGACTGTTTGCCTTGGGTAGTGATTTTTGGAAGTTATTACCAGGGCCCCCTGAGAGTGTATTTATGTTTACAGGTAATCCTGGGAGTGTGATAGTTAATGCTGGTGAGGGGTCCTCCAGAGGGTGGTAATATTTGTAGTAGTAGACACTTGCATGTGTCGCAACACGGAAAATGGATGAGGGCATGTCACAGCAAGTGAAGGCAGATCATAACTAGGCTTGGTTGCAGTGTCCCCACTGCTCAAAGAGCTCACACATTCTCAATATCAAGGCTCACCCATGAAGACCGGGTAGGCAACCGAAGGTAGTGGAGGATTGTTGGGGCCCTTCAAGTTGTTCCCTACAAAGGAGACCTCACTGCCGTGAGTGAAGAGAAGAAACAAAGAGATAAAATATGGCACTAAAAAAAAACTCTCTTAAAATTTATGATCCCATAACAGTTATCTCAAGTAGCAGATAACATTCTTTAGTTTCAAAAATCCTCTCAGAACACTGTTTCTTGAAGCAATTCATCGTTAAGTACTCTGATTAAACACACATGATGTCAGTGTGCTTATAAATTATGCACTTGGATTGATGCAAAATTTGTTTGCAACTGTTTTCTGCACCCAAGTTTTTTAAGAGACAATTAAACTTGTAATATGCAACCCTCCTGGTCATGCTAACAGATAACCTAGTTCCTTTTCTAAATAGATTTATGTTGGTGAAAGGCTTCATTCTGACAGCCTGATGAGCTCAAGTTAATGCTACCACTGGGGCACGTGATCTGTGCTGGTGTGTTATATAAATGCCTTTCAAGTCAGCATATAAATTCATGTCAACCCCAAGTCATTTTGCTCACTGAAAGGATTCTAATGATTGCTCTTCATTCACCATTTGACAGAAATGTGAACAAAGGTCATTGAATCTTGTCTGCCATTTGGCTTCATATACCCTGCTGTGTTACAAATAGATATGGGATGCAACTGCACCTACCTGCTGCAGCCAGCTGATGCGATTCTGTAGTTTGCCATCTTCCAGGAATGTCCGGATTTCTGAGGAAATATTCAGCCAGACTGTGGCGTAGTGTGTAACATTCCCAACAAAGGCAAACGTTTCATTGGCCTGGGAAAAATATAAGAGTCAGACACAAGCAAATGTATTAATTAGCATTTCCAAGAATGAATGGAATTCACAGAGTCACAGAATTGTTATGGTGTAGGAGGAGGCCATTCGGCCCATCGTGTCTGCACCGGCTCTGAGCATTTTAACTCCGTGCCATTCTCCTGCCTTTTCCCCGTAACCCTGCACGTTGTTTCTATTTAGATAATCATCCAATGCCCTCTTGAATGCCTCAATTGAACCTGCCTCTACCACACCTTCAGGCAGTGCATTCCAAGCCCTAACTATTCGCTGTGTGAAAATGTTTTTTCTCACTTCACATTTGCTTCTTTTGCAAAACACTTTAAAACTGTGCCCTCTGATTCTTGATCCATTTACGAGAGGGAACAGTTTCTCCCTATCTACCCTGTCCAGACCACTCATGATTTTGAAAACTTCTATCAAATCTCCTCTTATACCTTCTCCTCTCCAAGGAAAACAGTCCCAACTTTTCCCATCTTTTCTCATAATTAAAATGGCTCATACCTGGAACCATTCTCGTAAACCTATTCTGCACTCTCTCCAATGCGTTCACATCCTTCCTACAGTGTGGTGCCCAGAACTGTACACAATACGCCAGCTGAGGTCTTATATGAGTTCATCATAACCTCCCTGCTCTTGTACTCTATGCCCATTAATAAAGCTTAGAATACTGTATGCTTTAGAAAAAACTCTCTCTACCTGTCCTGCCCCCTTTAATGACGTATGTACATATATACCCAGGTCTCTCTGCTCCTGCACACCCTTTAGAATAGTATCCTTTATTTTATACTGTCTCTCCATGTTCTTTGTATCAAGGTGTATCACCTCACACTTCTCCACATTGAACTTCATCTGCCACCTATCTGCCCACTCCACCAATGTGTCAATGTCCTTTTGAAGTTCTAAATTTGTGTGTGTGGCTGTTGACTTCAAAAGGATTTTCTGTGACATGTGTGCTCAAGGTCCCCCTAAAAACGATACTTTGTAATGTTAGTAGGGGAGTGATTCCAAGTGAAGGATAGTCACTTCCCTCAGAGAGAAGGAAGTCAGAAATGGCACAAGGGTATTCTCACATACCTGATTACACAAAGCAAATTTGCCCACTCAACCAAGCAAATAACAAATGTAAAACAGTTCCAGTCAAAAACAATTTACTTGTCTCAACATAAGTAAGGCAAGAGATTTGTTGTATTGTGACATCCCATAGTAGACAAAACAATTTCCAGCAATTTCCTGTCAGTTTCGCTATTCACCATCGTGAGCATGGTTTCAAGCGTAAATCTTCTACATTTCTCTGTCTGCCGAACAGTGACATAGGCCGGAATCTTCTGTTCAGGAGTCTAAGTTCAGTGGGAGTGATTTCCACTGTTGTGGAGAGGGGGGGAGAGAGAGAGAACGGCTGACCACGCGCAATCCTGCGCAATTCAACTCATTAAATATGCGTCCATGAAGGACTCGCCAATTCTCACGGCCGGCAGGCAGGAAGTCACCATCCCTGCTGTTACCTCATGAGGTCGAAGGTCCGTGCACCATATTTAAAGGGCACCCGGACAGCCTGCACTATCCCTTCCAACTTTGCCCGGCCACAGCTCCACCCTTTCCCTGTAACCCGTCCTCCCTCCCTTGGTCATCCTCCGCGCAACTTGCACTGCCACCACCTGGTCTCAAGCATAGGCTGGCATTTACAGACACTCCCCAAAGAGGACAATGCAGCAGTAACTCACTGTTACTCATGGAGGAGGTCTATCTCGCCAGGTCCACGCCACTTTTGCGCAGTTGTAAAAGTTAGCATCTTAGTTTCTCGCTGGCGGGGAACTTAATTTGGAGGGGAACTTAATTCTAGTGAGCAGGCCTTTTAATGAGAATGGATAACATGCTAATCCATACAAAGCGCTTCCCAGCATTGTTCATTGGGAAGCATGACCCGCCTTTAAAAGTCCTGAGAACATTCCTCAAGTTCATCCCGCCGTTGGGAAACTGATCTTTGGTCTCACGCCAAATTAAGTTCCCCACCCGTCAAACTTCCTGCTGCGAGCAGGCCCGAAAGATTCTGCTCATAGTAACCAAATGGCCATTTAATAACTGGGCGCTCTACTTATCAAGGCCATTTTGAATTGGGGTCTGAATTGAAGTCTGGGAAGCAAAGCAGATGTGACCACATGCTGACTGCAAGGCTAGCTGTACAAGCTGAAAATTTTCTTCACCATTGGGCTGTTGGAAAGAAGCAGATGACTAGCAGCTTAAAGCACATCTATAATATGTTAAAGATGTCTATATTTCCTGTATATAAAATCTTACTTCCTATTGTCAGCTTTTCACATGCGTTCCTAAGTTCACATTTGTAACACAAATAGACTTTATAAACTGGTCAAGCTGTTGGGGACACTACACTTGAACAGTTTTGACTTCCATGTTCTATTAAAAGGAAAAGAAAGACTTGCATTTTATGTAGCGTTTTTCACAACCACCAGATATCTCAAAGCGATTTACAGCCAATGAAGTGCTTTTTGAAGTCTAGTCAGTGTTGCAATGTGGGAAATGGAGCAGCCAAATTGCGCACAGCAAGCTCCCACAAACAGTAATGTGACAATGACCAGATAATCTGTTTTTTGTGATATTAATTAAGGGATAAATATTGGCCAGGACACCGGGGATAACTCTCCTTTTCTTCAAAAATAGTACCATCTTTTACAAACACCTATGCATGCAGAGAGAGCCTTGGTTTAACGTCACATCCAAAAGTCCAACAGTGTAGTGCTCCTTCAACGCTGCACTGGAACGCTAGCCTTGATTTTTGTGCTGAAGCCCTGGAGCGGGACTTGAACCTAGAACTCTGTAACTCAGAAACAAGAGGGCTACCAACTGAGCCACGGCTGAAAGCATTTGGAGGCACTGGAGGGGGTGCAAAAAAGGTTTTCAAGGATGACACCGTATACCCATTAGGAAGGGATGTAAAGGCTGGCAGTCTTTTTTTCTTGGCCTAATAAAGGTCTTTAACATCATGAAAGGTTTTGATTGAGTATACAGAGAGTGTTTCCATTTGAGGGAAAAAGCAAACCCAGGGGACATCAACATAAGATAGTCACCATAGGGAATCCAGAAGAAACCTATTTGAGATTAATAAGCATGTGAGGAAGAAGAGTTACGCTTATAGAGTTGGATATCGGAGGAGGCTCATGTGAAGCAAATAGCTGGTTGGGCCAAATTCTGTTTCTGTGTCGTATATCCTCTGACCTTCCTGTCGGTGGTGGTGTCCAGCTCCCTGGATATTCCTATGTACAAATCAACTTTCCTTCACTGAATCCCAAATTGTCCACGTTTAACTATAAACCAACAACTATACACATTACACAAAATTAGGACAGAATGTATGTCTTCAAAATAGAGACCAACCTACATTTTCATGCCTTGATCCCATTTTAAGGGAGGTGGTGGCATAGTGGTATTGTCACTGACCAGTATTCCACTGACTCATGGTAATGCTCTAGGTTCGAATCCCACCATGGCAGACGGTAAAATTTGAATTAGATAAAAATCTGGAACCAAAAGTCTGATGATGACCATGACAGCCATCATTGATTGTTGTAAAAACCCATCTGGTTCACTAATGCCCTTTAGGGAAGGAAATCTGCCATCCTTACCCAGTCTGGCCTACATGTGACTTCAGACCCACAGCGATGTGGTTGACTCTTAAATGCCCTCTGAACAAGGGCAATTAGGGATGGGCAATAAATGCTGACCTAGCCAGCAATGCCCACATCCCATGAACAAATATATTTTAAAAAATTTAGCTCCTGCTATCTGATGCTACTCTACCTGATAACCTACTCAGCCTCAACTTCCCCTGTGCATCACCACAGGGGACTGACTAATCCTTGACTAAGACTGAAGCTCCAGTGATAGAAAAACTGACTGGAACTAACCCACACCTCCAATTATCACTTGCTGTCATTGATACCATGTAAAAATGTTCTGCAAATTTTTGGCAAATTTTGCCATGCTCAATCATCTGTTCCGAAATTCTCTTTTGCGACGCATTTTCAATAAAAAATGCAAGGTTGCAAGGAATGTGAGTTGGTGGACAATATCCGAGTTCTAATTATTACTTAGCTATCGCCTTCACTGTTCAATGGATGCTCACAGAAGCTTTATTTTCCCCAAGTCTTTGTGCCTTTAACAATGATGCTGTGCACGTATTCTACCATCAATTTTACTTAACACTTGCGTAAGGATCCTAATGCAATTAAGTTCTAGCAAATAAAGAAAAAAGGCTTTCCTGTCTGGTATGTGAATCAGGAGTAGGATGTTGAAAGCTGTTGCCCACTCGCAGTTTTGCATTTTATGAACCTGATGTGATGATCAAAGCCTTATTTCCAATACATTGCAACATTTAGAAACTAAGAAAAAAATCCTCCTTAAAACACTTGACATTGTGGAAATTCAATTAAATGGAGGAAGAGATTTTTGCAAATAAACTGAATTTGCCTTTTATTACAGAGCTGGGCTGAATGATTCTTTCTCAGCTGTCACTATCTGAAATATAAAAGTACTGCATTCTGCCAGTAGCTAAATTAAATATTTATTACTTTTTTTTTTTACAGTTGCTGCTGCAAAATTGCAAGACCAAGCACTCTATCAGCCGATATTAAGATTTAACAAGCTCCGACTGAACACATCTCGTTATATCTCTGCGTACATTAATAAGCTCCCAACTTTCTCCTCCATGCATTCCAACCAGTAGAAATAATTTCTTTTTAGCAAAACAAGACAAGGCTGGGGGAGATGGGAGTGTTGGATTCTGTTTGCAACTCAGGCGTGAGAGTGAGCATGATAAATTTATTGGAAAAAAAAAACAAATATCCTTGGATCTAAGAGTATTTTTCCAAATAGTGGTTCTCACAAATTAATGCTTAATATGCTCTTCATTGCATTTCTCTGTGCTCTAACCTTAGGCAGGCATTAACAATAACTTGCTGATTTAGAAAAACTTGCCTTCATGTTCTATTCTGTGCTTCACTTTCAGTCTCCACAAGTTATGTACTATTGCCTATCCAATACACTGGCAGTTCACCAGCTTCCATTCTTGAGCTGACCGTGTCGAACCAAGTGGTATCCAAATATGGAGGGCAGTGTATTAACGAAAGAAAGACTTGCATTTGTAAAGTGCCTTTCATGAACTCAGGATTGCACAAAGTGCTTTACAACCAATTAAATATTTTTGATATGTAGTCACTGTTGTAAAGTAGGAAGTATGGCAGCCAAACTTGCACACAGCAAGCTCTCACAAACAATAACGTAGTAATCACGAGATAAACTTGATTTGAGATATTAGTTGAGTGACAGATATTCGCCCGGACACCAGGGAGAACTCTGCTGCTCTTCTTCGAAAAGCTCCCATGGGATATGGGAGGTCAGATGGCTTATAGGAAAGACAGTGCTCCCTCAGTATGACAATGAAATACCAGCCTTGTCTTTCTGAGTCAGGGATGAGATTTCCATCAATGAACCATGACTGATTGTCATGAAGCTATTAATGTATATAATATTATTAGAAAATATTTTTCTTTTAAAATAGAGGTTTAGTCTGTGGGTCTGTCTTAATTGGATTAAAGCCAGCTAGTCTGGGTGCTTTCATGTGTACTAGTTTTGATATGTAAGAGAGTTAGCGTGTATTTGCATTTTTTTGAATAGGACATTTAGGAAGCGGGGTGAAAAATGACACCTATCTAGCAGCTACCAAGCAATATGTTTGTATTACTAATAAAATTGGTACTATGAAAGACGTTTCATTGTTAAAAGGTGGAGTTCAAAGAGGCTGGTGAGACAATGAGAATTTGAATTCAATCAGTAGTGGTAGGTATAACTTCAGCAGTGTCCGGGTGTGCAGGGGGGCAATGTGAGATCAAAAGGCAGCTGTAAGCCTCCAACTGTCTCCACAGGAACCAAAGTGAAAAGAGCCTCACTTTGAATTCTTAAGGTGAAAATGCTTTGTTTGGTGTCTGGTTAAGTCTATGAGTTGCTGTTGCCTTAATGGAGATTAGTTTGGGAATTTGTTAAAAGTTATGATAGTAGTAATTTGTAGCCATGCGTTTATATATTTTAACCTGTGTAAATTAATATAAAGTTGCATTTAGTTTAATATAAAACCTTGAGAACTGGTGGTCTGATTCCTGAATTTAGATTCGCAACTCAAACATAACACTTAAAAATATAGGTTATAACAATAGTTTAAAGTTTCCCTCTGGGATTTTTAAATAACTCCGCTTTACCAACTGCATCAGTCATAACACTGATGCAATTAAATTGTGACAAATTTACATTGGGAGTCCTGATTATAAGTATGGTCATAGGAATTCATAATGAAAGAATAAAACTAAAGACAGAGGGCATAACTTTAAAATGGGGACTGAACTACATATGCATTCCCTGATCCAACAGCTCCCAACCTCGAACACTACTTCACCTGAAGACCAGAATGGATCATGGTTCCACATATATAAGACTACAGAGGACCAACCAGTAATGTTAGAATGTTAAAACATTGCTGCTGTTAAGGCATTTTGTTTCTTTACTACAATTCAAGAACACATTTCTTGTCCTTTAGACAAAGTAGATGCAGGACCTGTGCTGCATCATACAAAAGTCAGATTTCTGGACTCCCTCCTGATGTGGGTTTAACTTCCTGTGCACTGTATTTAGCAGCCTGCTTAATGCACTCTCATTAACTTTGTTATTTGAACACAACTGTTAATTCATTTAATATAAATTAGTAATGCCTGAATTAAATTCATGCAAATAGGATCTAAGTACAGGCACAAATCATAACACAGACAAAATTAAACCCCCCAAGCCAATAAAGATCAGGTAATTACTTCTAATACATCAGTACAGCCGTGAAGACTGACCAACATGGGCACCTGCAAAATCTCAGACCATGGCCGAGAGCTTTGAAAAGATTCAGCAGAAATAAATTTTTATCTAAGTATGCTGTGAAAGTTCTGCTCTTTGATCCATTAAAAATGGAGGCCCCATTCCCCTCTCCAAAAAAAATTGGTTATGATAATAAGCAGCTGAGCACAGATCAGAAAGGTCATAGATTCAATCACTGGACTACTGCAGTTAGCAGATCTCCACTGGGGATGGAGAAGAGACAAAAGCAATCAAAAACGGGAATCCTGACCAGAGTTCTCGCTCCAGATTACTTTTCAATGACTGCCATTGGATGTACACATGTGGACTTTGGGCAAGGGCAAGGTTGGGCTCCAACTGTGATGCTCTTCCTCTGCCCACCTCACATCTAACTACCCTGCTGATGCTCATGTCAAAATTCTTAGAAAAAAGTGCTGTTAGAGAACTGCTAACCAAAAAGCAAGGGGTCAGTGTCTTCAGGAGAAGAAGGGAGGGGACAACAATAATGAGAAAAATGAAGTTAATTGAAATTAATTGTGACAACCCATGTTTGATTAGTGGATCTATTAGCAACAAGGACCAGGAGGGCTTAAATTCCTGTCCACAAATGTCCATCTCTAGAAGTGCTTCCAGCTGATATGAGACTTCCGCTACGTAGATAACAACTATAACAGTTTTATAAATTTGACAAAGTTTTGAATTAGTTCCATAATAAAAAGGCACTGATGACATGGGATCATGATTCAAATAGCCTTTAAGAACACTGGGCAGAATTAAATGTAATTAATGCTGGTTCAGCTCCTGGAAACCTGTGTCACTTCCTATTTGGGAGGCCCGACCGGATTAACTGGCCAATGTCGAGCCGTCACTGGGATTCTGGACCCCTGTGGAGAGAAATCCCAGCCGCCGAGAGCTGCCAGCCAATCAGAGATGAGGAGAAACTTCTTCACTCAGAGGGTGGTGAACCTGTGGAATTCTCTACCACAGGAGGCTATGGAGGCCAAGTCACTGAATATATCAAAGAAGGAAATAGATAGATTTCTGGACTCTAAAGGCATCAAGCGGTATGGGGAGAGAGCGAGAGTATGGCGTTGAAATAGAGGATCAGCCATGGTCATATTAAATAGTGGAGCAGGCTTGAAGGGCCGAATGACCTACTCGGCTTCAATTTTCAATGTTTCTATGTTTCAGAGGTTGGCAGCTCTCCATTACAGACAGCGCCACCTGGAACAGTGGTTGTTGCCACTAATGTATCCGGGATGGGGGGGCGGGGGGGACCTAGGATTGCTAAGGCACCCAGGCCACAGGTGAGTGAGGGTAGGATGGGGGTCGCGCACAGGGGTTCATGGGAGAGGGATAGTAGCAGGTCAGAGGCAAGAGTGGGGGGTTGATTTCAGCAGCCAGCCCCCACCTGATGCTGGATTCCTTGATCGGGTACTAAGTGCCTTTGAGAGAAGGACCCTCCCCACCCCCACCACCCACACACCGCCCAAGAGGATACAGGCAAACCTGGTAGGCCACCTGATAGGCAGGGGAAAGCCATGTTCCTCACACGTAATTCCTGAGCTGATAATACATCACGGTGGGCTCAGGGGTAATTGGTGTCAATTGGCTCAATAATAAGCCTAACTAATAACCTGCTGTGAGTGGGCAGGTTTTCCCCATGGGCCCATTCCCGACACCAACTTAATCGCGTGAGGTCTCCCCAACACCAGGAGGACTGATGCGCGGACTCTCCCGCAATTAAGTGGGTCCAGCCACATTTCCTGCCACAATAGACTGCATTAAATCCAGCCCATTAATTTTCATCAGAAGTTTTGAGTTAGGAAATTTGTAACCATTTATACTTCCCTATGAATTACAAGAGCCACATTTCAGTGGATAAAATGTGTTAGCAATGGTAGCCTCTGAAGGTCAACTTTCCGGAACCAGTCCAACTGTGCTTGGAGCAAAAATGACAAAGTACCTTCTCTGGCACAAATGGTTGCAGTGTGACATTAACAGATTATCACCATCATGTCTAACTGGAATGTCAACGCTGTTGGGCAGCTGAAGATGCAAGTTTGATTGTTTTTACTGGTCTTCAATATTCAAAGTCAAGAGAAGGGATAAGAAACAAGAAAATGAAAGAAGGAAAGAGGAAAGGAAGAAAACAACAACTTGTATTTATATTGCAACTTTAACATACGAGAACATCCAAAGGTACTTAACAGAAACAATATAAAGCAATATTAGAGACTGAATCGCATATGAAGATGGTCAAAGAGGTAGGTTAAAAATGTGTCTTAAAGGAGGAAAGAGAAGAGAAGCAGTTTAGGGAGGAAATTTCAGAGCTTAGGGCCCAAGATATTGAACGCACATCCACCAATGATAGTGTGATTGAAACTGGGGATGTTCAAGAGACCAAAACTAGAGGAGCGCAGGGGATTAAGGATGTTTATGGAGCTGGAGGAGATTACAGAGAAAGGGAGAGACGGGGCCATAGAGGAATTTGAAAACAAGGAGTAGAGATTTCAAATCAAGGCTATGATTAATTGGGCAAGAAAGGAAGAGAGGGATGCAGGAAGGGAGGAAGGAGAGAAATGAGAGGACGGGGAGAAAGGAATAAAAGACTGAATTCGCCTGCAATCATACAGTGCCTCTCAAATCGCCAAGATATCCCAAAGTAGTTCTAGCAAACAAAGTGCTACTGAAGTATAGTCACTTCTGTGATGAATACATTGGTAAAGACTAATAATGCGTTTTCACCTGGTATCATGTGTATTGCATGCTGTGAAGCTGACAAAGCTAAGCTTCCATTATAGCAAAGAACAGAAGATGAAGACAGGTCAAAGCACAGTGGTGACAAAGCAGCCAGCATTCATTAATCTCAGAGCGATCGATCAGCACATAACTTCAGCACAAATGATAAGAGAACTCCCACAGAACTGAAAGATGCCAGTACCAATGACAACTTATGCATCATCTGTACTGTTACTGCTGAATTATAAAACAGCTATCCAACTTAAGTGTGGATTTTCTGAGAAACTGTATGTGAATGAAGAAATTGGAACAGCATTATTAGTTATTGACTTGTTCACAGCACTTAATGTTACAAAGCAACAAGAGATATGAAGTAACTGCTTGACTAAATACAACTAGAAAAGGCTGTTCAATACCAACCATCATCAAGGAACTCTATCAGGGCCTAACTTTATCTCATCTTTTGTCCACTCCAACCCCACAGCTACCCACTCTGTGACAGAGACATGTCCGGTTCTCTTTTACCAGTTCAACTGAGTTAGGTCCAACAGGGTGGTCAGTACTCATTTGGATACACTGGGGAGACATTCGAGAGTCCACCCGCTCTTGCGCAATTAACTACCCAGTGCACAAATGGTGATGTCTGAGGAGCCCTGGATATTGAAGACGGTGCTGACGAAGGCCATCCATGTAAGTGCTGCATGTTCGGGCCACTGTTTGTGCTGCATCAGCCTACAGGTAAGCAACTGGTGGCAGGCATTGTGATCACGGCCTTGGGGAATTAAAATGAGTGGAGCCTCAATAGGGTGATGGTTGGGAGAGATTGGGGCTTTGGGGGTGGGAGGAACATAAGTGTGGATCGGAATGGAGGGAGAGAGATTGGGAGTTGGGGGCCGTCAGGTTGAGGCTGGGAGGAAGAAGTGTTGGGGGATGGGGGGAGGGGCGGAGGTGAAGGCCACCAGGAGTCAGGGCCAGGGCTTGGGAGTCAGAGGTCTAAAAACATGATAGGCAGTGATTCTGGGGAAGCAACTTATCTCATTTTTATGTAGGCGATGTCAAGAGTTGACTTCTATAAGTGCAGCCAGCATGGGGGCCTGAAGCAGCTGCTACGCTTCTTATTTGTACATGCTTGTCTGTCTTTACCAAATATGATGGGTGGTGCACCTCCTGCTCACCATTTTGGGGCCCAATTTAATCCCCATAATTATTCCATATGAAGGCACTCCTCCTTAAACATTGAGTGAGAAAGTGGAAAAGCACTGTCCCAAAAGGGGCCTAAAAATATTGAACGCTACACGTAGTTGCTGCTAGAGGTGATATTCCTCTCATTGTCACTACCAGTAGGAACATAGAAAACAGGAGCAGTAGACCACATTGTCCGTCAAACCTGCTTTGCCATTCAAAATGGTCATGGGTGATCTTTTGCCTCAGTTCCACCTTTCTTCGCCTTCCCATATCACATGATTTCCCGAGACACCAAAAATGTATCTCTCAGGGTGAATCTACTCAATAATGGAGCATCCACAACCCTCAGGGGTGGCAAAATTCAAAGTTTACAACCCTCTGAGTGAAGAAATTTTTCCCCATCCAGTCTTTTATGATTGACCCCTTATCCCGAAGACTGTGCCCTAATATTCTAGGTTCCCTCACAGTATCTACCTTGTCAACCCCCTTCAGAGCCGTATGTGTTTCAATGAAATCACTTCGTGTTCTTCCAAACTTCAGAGAGTGGGTAGTGAGCAAACGTCTATCAATAATAACTTTAACATCTTGCATCTACACACATTTCTAGTTAACTTTTATCTATTATAAGTTTGTAAATCCACATTTATAATGGAAATGGTCCTTGTAAACTTGTCATGCTATGATCACATCTACCCACCTTGGGTAGCATTGGAGTGCTGCAGTTCTGTATCTCCTAACCCAACAGTCTGTGCTGCTGAGGAATGTATATGGTCTGAACAACTCTAGTTCTCTGTGTTCCAATTAACTTAGGATTTGCTAAATAACTATAGGTAATGACATAAATGTATGATCAAAAAATAAGGGCAAAACGTATGATTTTAAAATGCCAGCACATAATTGTACCAAATGTCTTCCTCATTTCAACAACTTCTGCCTTCCATCTCCCCATAAAATTCTGTATTGCCATAATGGAATTTATTAACTTGACCATCTCTAGGTACTTCAAATAAATTAAGAACCAACCTAGTTATTCTTAGTGAATAGCTACACTCTACATAGCTCTCAGTGGTTAGCCAACTACTAGACCCGGATTCTTCACATTTTATTTCACAACAGTCCTTCATTTAAGCACCATCGTACAGTACTTTGCATAGAATTACATGGAGTTAACAGCACAGAAACAGACTATTTGGCCCAACTGGTCCATGCTGTTGTTTATGCTCTTCCCCAACTTTCATCATCCCATACATTCAACAGAACCTTTAATTTCTTTCTCCTTCATGTGTTTATCTAATAAAGGCACATAAAAACAGATGTACTATTAGTGTCCCCTACTCCTTGTGGTAATTAGTTCCATATTCTAACCACTCTCTGGATAAAGGAGAATACACAGCTTTCTCTCAATTCCCAAAATTGTGAATTTTGATTTCAGTGTTCTAGCATTTACAAACTCTCTCAACATCAAACATCATCTACAACTGCCTTTCCTTTTCTCTTAACATCCTGCATTCCTACAAGTCATTAATTCTACTGACAAAACATTTGACTTTCAATACCCTTGCCTGGATCATTTAGAAAGAGAATGTGCAGCTGAGGCCCCAATCATGCGCTGCACATCACAGCTATCCAATTAACATCAACATCATTGATTGCAACCTTTTATTCTTTATTAACTACAGAACATACAATTTCAGGATAAGTCTATCATGGGATACACCATTAATGCATTCAGTAAGTCAAACTGTATGGCATCTAATGCAGGTTTATTTACTAGTTCTGTTACATTCTCAAGCAACCTACGCACATTTCCTAAATGTTACCAGTTTCACATAATAGGCTCAAAAAATACTTTCACTCTGCAGGCTTGAATTGTTCCACTTGCAAAACATTTATTTTTCGCAAAACATATGGCTCTGAAATTCTCAGGGCTTGTCATTAGTGATCATCAGAAAGTCACTGGGCAGCTCGCCCATCTCTTGAGTCAGCGATTGATGGTTCAAGTCCACTTCAGAGATTTGAGCATAGCGATCTAGGTTGACACTTCAGTGCAGTACTAAAGGAGTGTTGCACTGCAGGGAATGCTGCATTTTGGATGAAACTTTCAACTAAGGCTCTATTCTCAGGTAAAAGATCCCATGGCACTATTTCAAAATAGAACAATATTTATCCCCCAGCTGGGGGAAAGAAAAAGAAGAGTCATATTGGACTTGAAACATTAACTCTCCCCACAGATGCTGCCAGACTGGCTGAATTTTTCCTACATTTTCTATTTTTATTTCAGATCTCCAGCATCCACAGAATTTTGCTTTCCTAATATTTATTTGCCAACCAGCATCACGAAAGCAAGATTATCACGTCATAATCACATTGCTGTTTGTGGGAGCTTACTGTGTGCAAATTGGCTGTCACATTTTCTACATTAGAACAGTGACTATATTTAAATGATTTAATTGGAATGAAACCGGACGGACCACCCGGCATTGACCTAGGCACCAGAAAAGACAATGGCAAACGCAGCCCTGTCGACCCTGCAAAGTCCTCCTTACCAGCAATTGGGGGCTTGCACAGAAATTGAGAGAGCTGTCTCAGACTAATCAAGCGACAGCCAGACACAGTCATCCTCACGGAATCATATCTTACAAATAATGTCCCAGACACTACCATCACCATCCCTGGGCATGTGCTGTCCACCAGCAGGACAGACCCAGCAGAGGTGGCTGCACAGTTGTATACAGTTGGGAGGGAGTTGCCCTGGGAGTCCTCAACATCAACTCCGGACCCCATGAAGTCTCATGGGATCAGGTCAAACATGGACGGAAACCTCCTGATGATTACCACGTACTGCCCTCCCTCAGCTGATGAATCAGCGCTCCTCCATGCTGAACACCACTTGGAGGAAGCACTGAGGGTGGCAAGGACGCAGAATGTATTCTGGGTGGGGGACTTCAATGTCCATCACCAAGAGTGGTTCAGTAGCACCACTACTGACCAAGCTAGCCGAGTACTAAAGGACATCGCTGCTAGTCTGGGTCTGCGGCAGATGGTGAACCAACAAGAGGGAAAAACATACTTGGCCTCATCCTCACCAACCTGCATGCCGCAGATGCATCTGTCCATGATAGTATTGGCAGGAGTGACCACCGCACAGTCGTTGTGGAGATGAAGTCCAGCCTTCACAATGAGGATACCCTCCATCACGTTGTGTGGCACTATGACCATGCTAAATGGGATAGATTTCGAACAGATCTAGCAATTCAAGACTGGGCATCCATAAGGTGCTGTGGGCCATCAGCAGCAGCAGCAGAATTGTACTCAAACACAATCTGTAACCTCATGGCCCGGCATATCCTCCACTCTATCACGAACACTAAGCCAGGGGATCAACCCTGGTTCAATGAAGAGTGCAGGAGAGCATGCCAGGAGCAGCACCAGGCATACCTAAAAATGAGGTGTCAACCTGGTGAAGCTATCACACAGGACTACTTGTGTGCCAAAAAGCATAAGCAGCAAGTGACAGACAGAGCTAAGCGATCCCACAACCAATGGATCAGATCTAAGCTCTGCAGTCCTGCCACATCCAGCCGTGAATGGTGGTGGGCAATTTAAAAACTCACTGGAGGAGGAGACTCCACAAATATCCCCATCCTCAATGATGGGGGAGCCCAGCACATCAGTGCAAAAGATAAGGCTGAAGTATTTGCTACAATCTTCAGCCGGAAGTGCCCAACTTGATGATCTATCTCGGCCTCCTCCGGGGATCCCGAGCATCACAGATACCAGTCTTCAGCCAATTCAATTCACTTCACGTGATATCAAGAAATGGCTGAAGGCACTGGATACTGCAAAGACTATGGGTCCTGACAATATTCTAGCAATAGCACTGTAGACTTGTGCTCCAGAACTTACCGCGCCCCTAGCCAAGCTGTTTGAGTGCAGCTACAGCATTGGCACCAACCAGCTGTGGGAAATTGCCCAGGTATGTCCTGTACCCAAAAAGCAGGACAAATCCAATTCGGCCAATTACCACCCCACCAGTCTACTCTCAATCATTGGTAAAGTAATGGAAGGGGTCAGCAACAGTATTATCAGAGGCACTTGCTTAGCAATAACCTGCTCACTGATGCCCAGTTTGGGTTCCGCCAGGGCCACTCAGCTCCTGACCTCATTACAGCCTTGGTTCAAACGTGAGCAAAAGAACTGAACTCCCAAGGTGAGGTGAAAGTGTCTGCCCTTGACATCAAGACCGAATGTGGCATCAAGGAGCCCTAGCAAAACTGGAGTCAATGGGAATCATGGGGGAAAACTCTCCACTGGTTGGAGTCATACTGGTACAAAGGAAGATGGTTGTGGTTGTTGGAGATCAGTCATCTCAGCTCCAGGACATCACTGCTGGAGTTCTTCAGGGTAGTGTCCTCAGCCCAACCATCTTCAGCTGCTTCATCAATGACTTCCTTCCATCATAAGGTCAGAAATGGGGATGTTCGCTGATAATAGCACAACGTCCAACACCATGCGCGACTCCTCAGATACTGAAGCAGTTCATGTCCAAATGCAGCAAGACCTGGAGGATATCCAGGTTTGAGCTGATAAATGGCAAGTAACATTTGCATCACACAAGTGCCAAGTAATGACCATCTCCAACAAGAGAGAATCTTACCATTGTCCCTTGACATTCAATGACATTACCATCACTGAATACCCCACTATCAACATCCTGGGGGTTACCACTGACCAGAAACTGAACTGGACTAGCCATATAAATACTGTGGCTACAAAAGCAAGTCAGAGGCTAGGAATCCTACGACGAGTAACTCACTTCCTGACTCCCCAAAGCCTGTCCACCTTCTACAAGGCACAAGTCAGAAGTGTAATGGAATACTCCCCACTTGCCTGGGTGAGTGTAGCTCCTACAACACTAAAGAGGCTTGACGCCATCCAGGACAAAGCAGCACACTTGATTGGCACCACATCTATAAACATTCACTCCCTCCGCCACCGATACACAGTAGCAGCAGTGTGTACCATCTGCAATATGCACTGCAGGAATTCACCAAGGCTCCTTAGACAGCAACTTCCAAACACATGACCACAACCATCTAGAAAGGCAAAGGCAGCAGATAGCTGGGAACACCACCAACTGCAAGTTCCCCTCCAAGTCATTCACCAACCTGACTTGGAAATATATCGCCGTTCCTTTATTGTCGCTGGGTCAAAATCCTGGAACTCCCTTCCTAACAGCACTGTGGGTGTACCTACACCACATGGACTGTAGCGGTTCAAGAAGGCAGCTCACCAGCACATTCTCAAGAGCAACTAGGGATGGGCAATAAATGCTGGCCCAGCCAGCGAAATCCACATCCCATGAATGAGTTGGCTGTTGTGCACTTTGGGATGTCTCGAGGTCACGAAAGAAACAATGTGAATGCATATTCTTTCTTTTCCATTAGGTTTTTCGCTGGACCTTTTTCCTTGGGTTTAGAGTTACTTCCATAGGTGAGCCTTCACTCCCTACGAACGAGAATGTACCTTTGTCTGTCACAAATTGTGGGTAACTGTATCTAACAAAAAAGCCTTTTCAATTTGCTCAATATATGTCCTGCTATCTCTTACTATTTCCTTGAACGTGGAAGACAGAAGAATAAACGCCCTGACCCAGTTCTTCTGGTTTCCGGATGGTCAGATCCCAGAGTAACCCCAGAAGATGCGCTGGGGGACCCCTTGGAAGTCCCAATGCAAAGACTTCACTGGAATTGTCCAGGAAGTTTCAACCTCCATTGGGCAATTATCCTGCATCTGGAACCCACCAAAACTCCTATTTAAAGTTGGAGACTTCGGATGGTTCCAACTCACTTAAAAGAACCCAGGAAAAATTAGAAGGGTTGAAACTAGTTCTAACTCCTGGGTAACAATACTAGTGACCCCCGCCGACTCCTCACTGGACTCTCCACCACCCCCCCGACTCCTTGATTACCTCCCCACCCCTCAACTACTCCCACTACCCGAACACACTCACCATCCCTCAGCTACATGCCCCATTCCAGACTACTGCCAACCCCGACTACATTCCCCACCCCTCACCCCTGACTACGCCTTGACTACACCCTCCACCCCAACTACAACCCCCACCTCTAGCCCCCCAATCCGCCCTATCCCCTCACCCACTCACCTTACACATTTACCCTCTCTCTGTAGCTTGTCAAAGTGACATTTAAACAAAAGGACATTTAAACTTGCTGGAATACAGCAGCTAGTGCTGTAAAAATTGGGTATGACTTGACTCCCCAACACTACAACACTACATGGGAAGGATGCCACGTTTCTGAGGAGGCCCAGTTCGGAAGACCGGTCGAGAAATCTGGAGCTCCGGTGTAAGCTAAGTAAAAAGGAGCAGGGTGGCAATTTGATGGCAATTGCCACTCTTCAGAAGATTCTGCCCAATATCTGATTGTGGTGAAGGTTATCCATTACTGGACTAATGTTTCAAACAGTAAAAAGATGAATGGTAGTGAGAACTAAAAAACCTATAGTAATCATGTACTCAACTACAGCTTCCGGAGATATGGAAACCAGTGAAAGTTATGTCTCCCAGGTAAACACTCAATGAAAAACTAGATCTGAATCAAGACTTAGAATTAATCTTACATTCGGCTTACGGTGGCTTGCTACTGACCTAGGGATAAAACCTACATCCGATCACCATGTCTGATGGCTTCTGAATAAAAGCCAGTTTGGGGCAAGTCAGCCAGAGTATTTTTCAGAGTGCTTTGAAGACAAATTGGAACAAGGGAAATTAAAAACATCTCTCTCAAATTCAAACAAAAATAGCTGGAAAAACTCAGCAGGTCTGGCAGCATCTGCGGAGAGGAACGCAGTTAACGTTTCGAGTCCGTATGAGTCATACGTTAACTGTATTCCTCTCCGCAGATGCTGTCAGACCTGCTGAGTTTTTCCAGCTATTTTTGTCTTTGTTTCAGATTTTCAGCATCCACAGTATTTTGCTTTTCTCTCAAATTCAAGTTGAGTTGCCAAATATGTATTTTATAAAGTTCCATGCATTTGAGTTGAATGTTGTACTCCCTTCCTGGGTCAGGTTCTTCACCAAAACACTTCAGACATGCTCCAAGAACAGTGGCAGTAATATTCACTCACATACCAAAGCCAATACATCTCTGTCCTGATGTGCATTACAGGCAGAATGGGGCATTTCCTATAATTGAACTGAAAGCTTCAACCCTGCAAGTGCTAGCTCTAACAATAAAAAAAGGAGCCAACAGCAGAGCACAACTTATAGGCATTTTGCCACACTTGCATCCAACGCTTTTATTTTTGAATGGAATAATTAGGAAATATTTGTTCATTTTTTGGTAGCATTTTCAAAACATTCCACTATAGATTCCCCTGTTTCACTCCCCCAAGTATACTCAGCCTCTCATTTACGGCTGGGTTAATAATCCAGGAATGAGCAACTGCTTTGTGCTGTACACTGGCACAGTTCAAAACTAGCACTTCTGTCAACAAGAGCCCGCTCAGAGACTGGCCTTATCTTGAGCTGCTTCCCTTAGGCAAAGCATGCCAGAGTGTGAACTGACAGGAAACCTCTGAATGCCAAGTATCCGTGTCCCTATGTTATTGGTTAACCTTCAGGACAGGCAAAGTAGAGGCAACCCATTGTCATGTAAAATAGTATGTAGCTTCTTTGAGATACTGAGGGGATAGATTATCCCGCTTTGAATCACAATCAATGATTCCTGCACAAAATTGCACCCAAAATTGCAACCGTTTTCACAAGTGTTTCTTTTTACTCCCAAATTTCCACTCAAGCTCATTTGCACATCGCTGATCATAAAGTCCGCCATGAGCTATTGCCGCCAGAGAGTATTTTAAAACTTTTTTTAAAATATAATTTTGCTTTGCCTAAAATATATCAAGGGATATATTTTTAATCATCTGATACCAAAGAAGAATATAGTGAGTATACGGTTAAAACACCAGTGTGTGGCGGGTGACCCAGTGACCGGGTGGCGGGTGACCCAGTGACTGGGTGGCGGGTGACCCGGTGGCGGGTGACCCGGTGACTGGGTGGCGGGTGACCCGGTGGCAGATGACCCGGTGACTGGGTGGCGGGTGACCCGGTGACTGGGTGGCGGGTGACCCGGTGACTGGGTGGCGGGTGACCCGGTGGCGGGTGACCCAGTGACTGGGTGGTGGGAGCAGCAACAGCAGGAACAATGTGATTCTGGGTAACTCCTACTTTGCCTCCACCAATACTGAGCTTAGAAAAGCTCCAGAGCTCAGTTGTAAATGATGAATTACATATGTTCCATCTCACCCTGTTGCTGTTATGAGTATTCAATTACTTAAAGGCAGAGTTTCATACTGGGGGTACAATCAGCAATTTCAGCACAAAATTCCACCCACTCTGGAAGATGTTTTATTCCCCTCAGTTTCCACTCAAACTTATTTGCTCATCACCGAATATAAAATCTGCCATGGAACAGCGAAGTTGGGCAATGTTTTAAAACATATATAATTTTTTTTAAATATCCCTGTAGTATAAGAGTCTGGCACATGAAGTGCCACCCATACAATGATGTAACAGAACTCATGACCCACACCTAGGGGGTCAGTGTAGTGTTGGGCAGAGCAGTGTGTGGAAGCAAGTGTGGAGAAAGCTCCTGGCTTGGACCTTTACTGTACCTATGTGTTTAGCTTCTAGTAATTAATAAATACTTACTGCTGAAATACCTAGGACTATCAATACCTTAATAAGACCCACCAAACTACGCCCAACACCTTGCAACAATTCCAGGTTATATTTTAGAGCAGTAAGCTGGTGCAGTTTGATTAATACAGCTGAAAATGGATTTATCATAAAAAAAAGCATTTATACTCTCAGTACCAATCCACCAGCTGCGAGTAGCCTGATTTTAAATTACTGAAAATGACTTCTAAAAAGTGCGTAGACCCATTTACTAGTTGGATTGGGATGCAGTAGCCAGTTTCTTAGTAAATTAAACAATACATTCAAAACGTTTTAAAATTTTCCTAATGTTCCTCGCTACCAAAATATCCAGCTTTAATTTTTGGAGCCTCTTTGAAGGTCTGCAAACGAGTGCAATTAGTGCATGTTGGTGATTAATTTACCCTGGGGGGGCTGAACATTCTACAATCTTTTGTGTTAGTTACACCAGTTTCATGTAAATTGTGCATAAAACAACCAGTGCAACTGATTGAAAACTCTATGCCCCAGTCTCTAGACTTTTTAAAAGGGGTCTGTAATCATGAAAATTCCGAATAGAAAATGGAAAATTCTGATAAACACCGCAAGATGGTGACATAAAACATAAAAGGTTTACCATCGTTTTAATAAATCTAATGACTATTTCACTACTGACCCTTCTAATCAGTATAAATGATCAGTTATCAATTTTTCTGAAAGCTCTTTATGAAAATCGTTTAAAATGACTGAGAACAACTAATCTTTAAGGAACTCCACCATGTGTTGCATTAATTCTATCCTGTGTTCACTGTGTTGCTGCCTGTCAGTAATTCAGGCTAAGGCAGGAATAGGTTACGAAAAAGCTTTGCAAGCTTAAATATCCATTTAATTTGTTAAACTATATGAACATACAGGGCTTTCTCACATTGCAAAAAATACACACAGAAGGAACATTCATCAGCTTGTCACATCCCACCAGCCATTTAGTTCACAGGCCGGAATCTTCGGGTCAGCCTGTGTGGGGGGGGGTGGGGGGGAGTGCCCACTCGCCGACATGTAAAATGATGCGCGGTGATGTCGGGCGTGCGTCCCGACGTCGCCACGCATCATTCAGATTTTTAGTTCGGCAGGCGGCACCGGAGTTGACTGCGCACCCGTTGAACTGTCAAAGGCCCATTAAGGCCATTTAAATATCAATTTAAATACTTAACATTGCTGCCTGTCCAACCTTAAGGTTGGCGGGCAGGCGAAGAGCCCTGGCGGCCTTCTCATTTACCATGAAAGCTCATCCACGGGCAGGATGAGGTTTCATGAATAATTTATAATTCAAATAAATGTTTTCAATACAATTCATAGACATGTCCCAGCTCATGTGACACTGTCACATGAGGGAACATGTCTTAAAAAATTTTTTTCTTCCTTTATTTAAATTTTTAAAACTCAAACTAGTCCCCCTGAGGCAGCTCTGTGCCTCAGGGGAATTTCTGCGCTCTTTCGCGCGCATGTGTGAAAGAGCGCCGGCCCCGACTCAGCCTACTCCCTTCACCCGCAAAGGGAGCGCTCAGCGTTTCCGGGTGTGCATCACACTGGGCGGGCCTTAATTGGCCCACCCACGTAAAATGGCAGCATGCAGCCGATCGTGAGCGGCGATCAGCTGTGTGCCCACCCACGCCCGCTCCTGCCGACCACCCCCCACCCCCCCACCCGGACGGGGAGAAAATTCTCCCCATAATCATTAACAAACACTTCTGAAAAGCAATCCTGAGAAGTCCAACTTTAAGTGAAACATCATTCAGACCTTTCCCTTATAACCAAAGTAAAAGTTGTCGTTAGGTTCTGTAGGATCTTTCTAACTAGAAAAAAAATTAAACATTATACTCCAAGTTGAAATACAGTGCGTTCTAAATTCCTGTATTCGGAAATGAAAAGAAAACTTTTAAAATAAAATAGATCAAAACAGACAAAAAAATGACCCTTCCTTCTACTTACCTCCTGCTCACCACTTCTGTCTCTGATCCACCCACTCACCCCTTCCGTCCCCAACCCTCCTGCACACCGACCCAACCAATCACCACCTCTCCTACTCGCCTCTCCCTATCCCAACCTACCCTCTCGCTTGCTGCTTCCCTCTCCCGAAGCCTCATTGTGAGTGGGAGGTTTGGGGTAGGGTGGGAATTGGCAAGCAGAAGGGTTGGTGAGCAGGAGAGAGGCGGTAAGCAAGCCACAAAAAAGAAAAGTGTGGGCCACGTAGTGAATGCAGCTGGTATTCACTTGTATTGCGGTCAACACAAAACTACTACAGACCTTTAAGAAAAGGTCGTCGCTGTAGCTTCGAGTGAGAGGAGGGGCCTCTCATTTCGCTCGCTCCAAAATGGCGCCAATTGGGTCACGTGATGCTATATAGGCCACGATGTGACACATTAAGTTAAAGCAGAACAAAGCTGATTGAGGCGACTTGAAATGGGGACTTACGGTACAGGATTCTGAGAGGAGAGGAAGAGTCGTGGGAAAGGAAGAAACCAAGACGAGGACAGAGAAAGAGATGGCAAGACAGTGATAGGGAAAGGAAGAAGAGAGAGAGAGTGGCATACACACAGGCAGACATAGGAGGAGAGGATGGAGTGCATTAAGTTAACTCATTTGTGACATGGCTGACACTATCAGTTCATACGAATTATGTATCCCTGTGTCATACTGTGGTTTATTTTTTTTTAAACAATTCACCAGTTCTCAACATGTATCCTTTTATGGAATTTTACTGAAGCGAGTAGCAGCGATTGCAGAAACACTTGGTTCATCTTCCCCCTAATCTCACCCACTTAACTTCCAGCGTGTTCTGCATTTTAAAAATTTCACTAATGTCAAGTGCATCCGTTTACACCGATAACACTCTGGAAGGTAAAATAAGAGATGAGAGGTCTTTTGC
Organism: Cetorhinus maximus; assembly: GCF_964194155.1. Lineage (NCBI taxonomy): Eukaryota > Metazoa > Chordata > Chondrichthyes > Lamniformes > Cetorhinidae > Cetorhinus > Cetorhinus maximus. The sequence continues at coordinate 42,229,026 of NC_135888.1, forward strand.
TTCCAGTACTCAGTCCAAGTGTGTTTGCTTCCCATTAGCTGCTTTTTGTATACAGCTCATTGTTGGTGATTCAAGTACTCTCAGCCTCTGAAAGGCTAAATGTAATTACTGACTCCACTCTCCTCTGTGCATATGAACTGACAGATCTCTATGCTGCTCGGAGGTTAACAGTAGCTCCTTCCCTCCCTCTGCTGCCAATCAAAGTCATTGGCAAGCGTATAATATTTATTTTGTTATTTGTACCATTAAAACTGATCTCTCAGGAAACCAGTTATAATGGCTTTTGCCACATCATAAACAGCGTTGGATAATGCAAATAGATCTGGAAATTTATGGAGTAGTCTATAACGGTGAATCACTTTGTTGGATGGTGTGAGTGTAACTCGAAAAGAAGCTTATACAAATCAGTGAAAATGTATCATGGGAACTTTGGTGTCCCCTGAATTCCAACTCATGAACAGGTTCCAGCCTCTGATGAGGTTCTATGCATATGTCTGGCCAAATCCAGGTTATTTTAATGAATCTGGCATCCCTATATTAAAACAGTGCTCCTAATGTTCATTGCTGGTTGGAACACGCTTTGAAATGCCTGAGATTTTGAGAGGTGATACATAAATGGAAGTCTTTTCCTATTTTTATCATCAGCATTGACTGAAATGATGTGAAGGCATTACGTTCTGGTTTCAGAAGCTATGTTGGATTTCCTTCAGGACTCATGTAGGCTATCGAGTGTAAAACAGACTACAAGGGCTTCAGCGCCCTAGTGCATAAAAAGCAGAAAAATTATTGAGGAATTTTGTTAACAATTGCTAGTCTCTGCGTCAGTGGAATCCACAAACAAACAAACACACACATAAACACCTAAGAAGGATCTGTGTCAAATTGTGTCTTCAAACAGGGATTGAAGCAGTATTTGTCAAGCAGCAAGTCTGAAGGTTTAAGACAACATTGCTCGATTTCTCCACCTGCACTCTGCAGAAAAACTAAGGGAAGGGAGATACTGTTCCCTAAAGTGGGTCAGCGGGTGTTGAAGAAGGAAAGTCCATGAAGTGATAATCGTGCACGAACAGTGGCTAAAGACAAAACAAAAACAGAAAATGTTGGAAAAACTCAGCAGGAGTAGCAGCATCTGTGGAGAGAGAAACTGAGTTAACGTTTTGCGTCCGTATAATCCTTCTTCAGAGCTGGAGGGAAGTGGAAATGTGATGAAATTTATATTGTTTAAGGGGGCTGGGGTGGAGCAAGTGAAGCTGGATAGAAGGCCAGCGATAGGTGGGCACAATACATTGAAACCTTTGTTTCAGGTTTCCAGCATCTGCAGTATTTTGCTTTTATCTTAGTGGGCTGAAAGGCCTTTCCTTGTTTTGGACTTTCTCATGTCAGGATTGGACTGTCTGCCTTGCTCTCCAAATGGAAAATGGTCTGCCAACCCTCGTAGCCGCTTCTTACACACAGAAACTGGCTTCTTAGGAGAGGTTCCAAAGGGCAACCAGCATACACTGAATGCTAGCATTCTCTCCCCTACAGGGAGTTGGCAGGTTTGGGGATAGTGATGCAGGGAATGTTACGTAAGTATATTTGTGAACCAGTGTATTTTTTGAACTTATTACTACAGCATGCCACTGTCAGAGTGGCTGCTGGGAAAGGGCAAAGACCACCAGACATTATAACTCTGATAGACAGGCGATGAAGGATAGATTTGGAGGCAAGTCTTTATACACTTGCAAGCTTTTATTTATAGAGGCACACATTACATATCATGTGGATGACAAGTACCGCCCAGAAGCATTAGGCTAATTAAATAGCTTATTAAGGCCACTCAGCAGAGACTGACTAGAATTTTACAGTTGGTATGCAGAACCCCCATTGAGGTCAAAACACAACCAAGGGAAAGAGACAGCTTCCTGTTGGCAAACCAGAGGGTAGGGGGCACCAGCGATCTGTCCATCAAGGAAACCACCCCCCTTCCTCAGCCCACCCCACGCACCAGGCCATAGGTGCAGCCACTGAGCATCCAGTGGATTGGCCTGGCTGCTCTGGGCTTCTTTACTGATCAAAATTTTGAAAATCTCTTCAGATGGCACTTCCATCTTGAGGCGCACTCTCAACTTCCCATCTAATTTGACAGCTCCCACCTTGGACAGTGGGGCTGCCAGTATGTCATTGCTGGAGGGCCCTGTATTGATCCTCCATCCTCAGGAGCACGCTCCTCACCCTTGACTTGTCAATGACAGTGCACTCTGGCTACTAATTGGCCTGCTCTTCAAAAATTGCATTGGGCGGCAGGTGTCGACCCAGCATATCATGACACCTGCATCAGGATTTGAAAATTCACCTGACATCAGGATCCCAAACCCAGAACAAACATTCAGCTCCTGAATGTTTCCAACTTGGCATCGTACTGAATTCCTGGTCATAATTAGGAACTCCAAGCACTACTTCCTCTCTCCTCTTCAAATAAGTATCCCCTTAGCCATCTGCTATAGGTGAGGAAAGAGACACAAGAGAAACCTATTTTGTGACAACATTGGGTCAAACTAGACAATATAATTCAGATGGAGAGACACAAGTCAAGACAGGCTGGAGGAATCTAAGTAATGTGGCATTAGCTTAGTTGGTGGCTCCCGATGCCTCTAAGTTAGAAGACTATGGCTTCAAGCCCCCCAACTGAGACTCAAGTACATAATCTAGCCTGACACTCCAGTGCAGTGATTGCACTTTGGATCATGTGAGATCATGAAAAATATCATACTAATGAAATTTCTCTCTTTCCTAAAGGTCAACCAGTCTCCTGTCCCCTAATCATTGCCTCATTTGAGATTTCCTTTTTGATTGTAGTGTTAATTATATCACTGAGATTTAAGGACAGTTTCTGTTAAAGCGCGAGGTTTTAACTGAAAAATAAAACAGAATAAAAATTGTTGCTGGCAAATTCAGGAAACACATTAAGCAGGACATTATTCAGTAATTCATAGGCTCCTGTTCCAGAATAATTCAGCAGCTCTCTTGATTGCTTAATGAGTTTATTCAGTAAACAGCTTTGTCGCACAGAACAAGGAGGACCAGGGCTGCTCTCCAATCTATTCTGATAGATTGCCTTAGTTGGGGCAGCAATAAGAGTATTGTAGCCTCAGTGCCTCTTGGCTGGGAAAGAAAGAGTGGCCAAGGTTTTCCATTCATGATCAGTGCCCAGTGACACTTGTGGATAACGCATCTGTGTGGACATCAACCGAGGACAAGGCTGAACTCAGCGGTGAACACCCTTTAGTACCATAGCCTGTCAATACTGAGTGTCAAGGTCATAAGCATACAATGGCCACCAGGGTGAGGTACTGGAGTGCAACTGCACTCAAGCAAAGAGTTATATCTTCATAATATCAGACAAAAGAAGAGATTGGCACAGGATAAGATACAGGTAATTAAAAATACAAGAAACGCATGAATATAAAAAAGATCAGCCAATTCATTGGACATGGCCAGCAAACTGCATCCAGATGCGGGTAGATCCTGAGGCATGTGTTGCCCAGGCAACATAGTCTCCTGGAACTTGTTTGATTGTCTCTGGGGCTCAGAGAGGAATTTCACTGACATTTTTCTAAATTGGCCAAGGCCTTCTTTTTGTCATCTTCCAGGAGAATGTATATTGGGAGGTACACACACAATCTCCTATCTTACCATGTGCCTGGCTGTTTTCCCTCTATTCAACAATACTGCAATTTTCTACTGCAGACTAACATCAAAGATAATTGGGTTGAATGTTTTCACCACAAGAACATGGGAGTGGGAGTGGGAGTAGGAGTAGGCGTGGGCCATTTGGTCTCTTGAGCCTGGTCTGACGTTCAATAGATTTTGGCTGATATGATTGTGGCCTCAACTGCACTTTCCTGCCTGCACTCTACCACCAGACCCCCCACCACCCAACCCCTCTCCCCCATAATCCTTGATTCCTTTGTCAATCAAAAATCTTTCTAACTTAGCCTTGATATATTCAATGGCCCAGACTCAACTGCTTTCTGGGGAAGAGAATTTCATAGACTAATGACCCTCTGAGAGAAAAATATTCTCTTTATCTCTTGCTTAAATGGGGACCCTTCATTTTTAAACTGCGACCCCTGGTTCCACAAAGGGAAACATCGTCTCAGCATCCACCCTATCAAATCCCCTCAGGACCTTATATGGTTCCATAAAATCACCTCTCATTCTTCTAAACTCCAATGGGTATAGGCCCAACCTGCTCAACCTTTCCTCATAAATAACACCTTCATCTCAGGAATCAGTTGAGTGAACCTTCTTTGAACTACTTCTAATGCAGTTATTTCTTTTCTTAAGAAAGAGGACCAAAACTGTACACACTACTCCAGATGCAGTGCAACTGAGTCCCTATGCAGCTGCAGCAATGCTTCCTTACTCTTATATTCGACTCTCCTTGCAATTAACACCAACACTTTATTTGCCTTCCTAATCACTTCTGCACCTGCAAACAAACATTTGGTGTCCATGTACCAGGATGTTCAGATTCCTCTGTTCCATAGAGCTTTGCAGTCTGTCACCATTCAAATGTTACACTGCTTTTCTAATCTACCTGCCAAACTGGGCAAGTTTGCATCTTCCCACATTATACTCCATCGGCCAGATTTTTGCCCACTCACTTAACCTATCTAAATTCCTTTGTAGACTCTCATGTCCTTTTCACAACTTACTTTCTTACCTATCTTTGTGTCATCAACAAATTTAGCTACCATACATTTGGTCCCTTGAACCAAGTCATTGATATAAATTGTAAATAGTTGAGGCCCCAGCATTAATCCCTGTGGCACTCCATCAAGAACAATCATATTCACCAAGCAGGGAGATTTTCATTTCATTCATCTGGGCTAGATTTGAACAAAGGTCTTAAAAGTAAAATTATAGCTCTCTACCTCACTGTGTAATAAATGTCCCTCTAAATAAGCACTTCATAAATTTTAAAAATTAAATCTATTTTATGCTCTTCTGTATATACTGTTTTGAAAAATATAACCTTAAACCTTACTTAGTATTTCGCAAGCATAGCATAATGCTTCCACAGTATAAATAAAACAAACTTGATGTTATTGCTCTTCAATAATTACAAATGAACAGAACAACTGGTGCCCTATGTGATATTGATTTTTATTTCATACAGCAGTGGTCTATTTCACTCATTTTGCCTGCAGGGCATGTTAGTCTTTCCCACACACATTGTTTAAATCAATATCACAGCTGTCACCATCTATGATTAGCATCTTACACTCAGCAGCCTTTGCTTACCAATGGAGAATATTTTTCTGCCTGATTTTGTTCATCTACTGCTTAAAATTAACTTTGCATTAATTTCCCCCCACTCCATCAATGTTTTCCATCTCCCAGAATAATCTGTTTAACATTGCAATCATGAGTCCCTCCCCGTCTTTTAAGGGGCTGAGCAGAGTCAGGCACTAAATCCAAAGAAATTTGAAGTGATCCAGTTTGGCTAGGATGCTGTTAAATTCAGTTGGGTATGTGCACTTAAAATCTGCAAATAGTAGTGCACAAATACAGCGAGTATTTAATATATGCATCACTTAAGTGTGGAAGTTCAATTGCCCAACTTAAAGAACAAAGTAAGCCTTAATTTATATAGCACCTTTCATGACCTCAGGATGTCCCAAAGTACTTTACAGACAGTTAAGTACTTTGAAAGATCAGTCATTGTTAAAATGTAGGAAACTGCAACCATTTTGAACAGCAATGTGCCACAGCAGCAACAGGATAATAACGTTGGCTGAGGGATAAATAGTGACCGGGACCCAAGGAAACCTCTCCGTTCTTGTCTGAAATAGCGCCATGGGATCTTTAATGTGCATCTGAAAGGGCCTTGGTTTAAGTCTCTTCCAATGACTGTACCCCTGACAGTGTGGTTCTGGAATATCAGCCTAGATTACATACTCTTATCTCAGGGGTGGGACTTGAACTCACATGAATCTAAAGTTAATCTTCCAGGAAGATTCTAAAGCCATCGCCTCTTTGCGAGCTCCAATTATTTCTTAACTGATTCTACGATATTTGCCCCTAACACTGGACATATTGAGCGACGAGTCTATTAAAACTTCCAGACCTCTCTAAATTTCACCATTAGCTTTTTCAAGCACGCTCCCCATTTTTCTTTTCTCAGTACAGGCAAAGCAACAATCTGATCATCAGAATCATTATCACTGCGAAGATCAGCAGCTAGTAAGGGGTAATCCTCCAAAATCTATTAATTCTGCTTACCATATGTTCGGTGATAAGCATCTATTAACTTTGGTCAATTAGTAGTCAGCATTGAGCAGGTGTTTTGCTCAATAATCTAGTGGTGCTTAAATATCTAAATCACCAGTGGGCTTCCCAGATGTAGGCCACACATCTGCCATGAGGTTTTTAGTCAGTAGGTGACCGCACAAAACCAAATCAGCACTGGTATGATTTTTTGCTTTGCAAAAAAAAATTTATTTTAAACTTTCAAAATGCTACAGGTATACTGGATTTTGAATAATCGCAGGGCAAACTTAAAACACAATTTTCATTAAAAATCTGCTACAGGTTGAACAATAAGACAAGGGTTGGAATTGTGCATATGCCCCTCCCCATCTAGATCACAGGAACTTTCACAGCTCGCATCAAACTCTCAGTCCCAAGCCTCACCACAAAACACTTATGCAGAGGGATTACAGCAGTTGGATTGTTCCCATTGGCAGGAAAGTCAGAAACCAGATTTCAGATCATTGGCAGAAGAAGCAGAGGGCAGAAATATTTAAATGTAGCGAGTTGTTTTGAGCTGGAATGCATGCCTGAATGGGATATAGAAGCAGAGTCAATTGAAATTTTCAAAAGGGGATTATACTTTAAACACTGTGTCTCCTGCCAACGCAAGATGGCCGCCAATACCCAGCTGCACGTGCGCACTTGTCCACGCATGCGCAGAGAACCAATTACGTCATTTGCAGGACACAGTCCCAGCAAAAACCTGACTGTGATCTCTACCCTTGCAATCTTTAAAATGTCAACTTTCCTCTTTCATTTCACACACCAGACACTTGTAATGTTCAAGCAATTTTGTTAAATGTTTCATTGATTTCAAAGTAATCATTGGCTCTGCACTCTTCTGGGACTGAAGGTTAATGGATGCAGGTTTAAGAGTTGTGTTTTTTTTCCCATGTGCTATCAAGGCCGGTTAATTCTACGGGGCATTTGTATCAGTAAATGACAACACAGTGCTGAGATTTTAGTCTGGTAAAACATGTACCTGTTTATTTGGCGTTGTGCTAATATGAGGCTGTTTATACTCCGTCACTCGCAATGATGTCATGGGTAAAACAGTACAACTGCGCATGCACAGCGTTGACAGCAAACACAGCCTAATTTAAATAGAAAACAGTCATGGGGAAAGAGCAGGGCAGTGGGACTAACTGAACAGCTATTCCAAAGAGCCAGCACAGTCACATTGGTTTGAATGGCCTCACTCTGTGCTGTAAGATTCTACGGCTGTGGTGTTTCAAAGTACAATTATTTGTGAATGACACTCTGGGAGCACAGCACGCCTGTTATGGCTAAGTGCACAGTCTGGACCTTTCTTTTTGCCAACTGAGAGAACTTAGAATAGGCAGAAGATGTGGGGGTTTAGGTTTCCTGAAGTTATGGCTGGTAGCTTTGCTGAGCTCTTACCTTTTCTATGACTTTGTCCACTTCCGTGCCAACTGGTGAATAAAGAATTTTGGGATTAGTGGTCATGAGGTGCACCAGTAGTCCGAGGTTGCGTTGCTCCTTGCTGGTGAAGCCAAGTGAGCTCATGTTTCCCTGTTTCAAAGCCTCCGGTTCTATCGTTCTAGACGAAAGAAGAGAGAAAAATAAGTAAATTGGTGTGCATCTGTCATGAGGAGGAAAGCAGCAACACATTACTAATAACAATAATGAAAATTAATTCTGGAGTACTTACTCCAGTAAAGAGTTCTCGGAAAAATTCTGACAAAATTCAGATTTATTTTACAGCCACTAGTTGCAACAAAATGTTTTTGTTTATAACCTGGAGGCCATTGAAAACAACTTCAGGATAATAGTTGTCCAATAGAGAACAAACAGGTATACACTTCGGCCTTAGAATGAGCAAGTTTCATTGATCATAGATCAAAGTCCACAGGTTCAAACTAGGATAAAAGAAATGGTAACACACTTTAGAAAAAAATATTCCAAGTACATTTTGGATAATTACAAGTGATTTTTTTTTCTATTGTTAAGAAATACAGCAAAGAATGTGTCAGACGGTTGGGAATCTTTTGCCATTTTTCCATGTTAAGACCTTAGGCATGAGTCTTAAAGTGCTTTCAGAAAAAGTTTGCCTGAGAGGGGTTAAATTCTCAAGTCAGTGCCCCCAGTGGTCATGAATCCATTGGCTGATTAATTGTATTTAATATGTAAGATGGAAAGTTGTTTCGCCTGGACACAAATCAATAGGCTATTCGTTAGCCATATCTGATTATCCAGAAAAACACTCTGCTGTTGACAAACCCTTTTGATCTCTATTGATCTGTGAGGAAGGCTTTTAAAAATGACAACACAGACACCATAAACGTCACTCAAGCAGCAGCAGAATGCATATCTATCCTAGGCAGTAGGACAGGATGCAGAGAGACCGCTCTCATAAACTGAGCAAGACAACCTACTGTAATGAGTTACATGCTCGTGTGTCTGTTATTTTGGGGGGAAGCAGTGACATAGTAGTATTGACGCTGGACTAAAAACCCGGAGACCCAGGGTAATGCTCTGGGGACCTGGGTTCGAATCCCGCGATGGCAGATGGTGGAATTTGAATTCAATAAAAATCTGGAATTAAAAGTCTAATGATGGCCATGAAACCATTGGCGATTGTTGTAAAAACCTATCTAGTTCACTAATGCCCTTTAAGAAAGGAAATCTGCCATCCTTACCTGGCCTAGCCTACATGTGACTCCAAACAGTAATGTGGCTGAGTCTTAAATGTCCTCTGAACTGGCCTAGCAAGCTATTCAGTTGTATCCAACCACTATGAAGAAGACTATAAGGAATGGAACCGGACAGACCATTGGCATCAATTTAGGCACCGGAAACAACAATAGCAAACGCAACCATGTCGACCCTGCAAAGGCCTCCTTGCTAACATCTAGGGGCTAGTGCCAAAATTGAGAGAGCGGTCCAACAGACTAGCCAACCATCAGCCTGACAGACTAGCCAACCATCAGCCTGACATAGTCATACTCACGGAATCATACCTTACAGATACTGTCCCAGTCCCACCATCACCATCCCTGAGTATGTTCTGTCCCACCAGAAGGACAGGCCCAGCAGAAGTGGAAGCACAGTGGTATACAGTCAGGAGAGAGTTGCCCTGGGAGTCCTCAACATTGACTCCGGACCCCATGAAGCCTCATGACATCAGATCAAACATGGGCAAGGAAACCTCCTGCTGATTACCTCGAACCACCACCCCTCCGCCCCCTCCCCCCACCCCGCCTCCAACAGCTGATGAATCAGTGTTCCTCCATGTTGAACACCACTTGGAGGAAGCACTGAGGGTGGCAAGGGTGCAAAATGTACTCTGGGTGGGGGACTTCAATGTCCTTCACCAAGAGTGGCTCAGTAGCACCACTATTGACCAAGCTAGCTGAGTCCTAATGGACATAGCTGCTAGACTGGGTCTGTGTCAGGTGGTAAGGAACTAACAAGAGGGACAAACATACTTGACCTCATCCCCACAAATCTGCATGCCACAGATGCATTTGTCCACGACAGTATCAGTAGAAATGGCCACCGCATAGTCCTTGTGGAGACAAAGTCCTGTCTTCACATGGAGGGTATCCTCCATCGTGTTATGTGGTACTACCAGAATCACAGAATTGTTACGGTGTAGGAGGAGGCCATTCAGCCCATCGTGTCTGCACCGGCTCTAAGAGCATTTTAACTTAATGCCAATCTCGTCCCTTTTCCCTATACCCCTGCATATTGTTTCTATTTAAATAATCATCCAATGCTCTCTTGAATGCCTCAATTGAAACTGCCTCCACCACACTTCCAGGCAGAGCATTACAAGGTTCAATGAAGGCACTGTGGGCCATCAGCAGCAGTAGAATTGTATTCAACCACAACCTATAATCTCATGGCCCGGCATATCCCCCACTCATATCATTACCACCAAGCCCGGGGATCAACCCTGGTTCAATGAAGAGTGCAGGAGGGCATGCTAGGAGCAGCACCAGGCATACCTAAAAATGAGGTGTCAACATGTGAAGCTACAACACAGGACTACTTGCGTGCCAAACAGCATAAGCAGCAAGTGATAGACAGAACTAAGTGATTCCATAACCAATGGATCAGATCTAAACTCTGCAGCCCTGCCACATTCAGTCATAAATGGTGGTTAAACAATTCACTGGAGGAGGAGGCTCCACAAATATCCCCATCCTCAATGATGGGGGAGCCCAGCACATCAGTGCAAAAGATAAGGCTGAAGCATTTGCAACAATCTTCAGCCAGAAGTGCCGAATGGATGATCCATCTCAGCCTCCTCCGGAGGTCTCCAGCATCACAGATACCAGTTTTCAGTCAATTCGACTCAATGCACTCCATGTGATATCAAGAAATGGCTGAAGGTACTAGATACTTCAAAAGCTATGCACCCTGACAATATTCCAGCAATAGTACTGAAGGCTTGTGCTCCAGAACTTACCGCACCCCTAACCAAGCTGTTCCAGTACAGCTACAACACTGGCATCTACCCAGCTATGTGGAAAATTGCCCAGGTATGTCCTGTACACAAAAAGCAGGGCAAATCCAACCCAGCCAATTACCACCCCATCAGCCTACTCTCAATCGCCAATAAAGTGATGTAAGTGGTCATCAACAGTGCCATCAATTGGCACTTGCTTAGCAATAGCCTGTTCACTGATGCCCAGTTTGGGTTCCGCCAGGATCTCTCAGCTCCTGACCTCATTAAAGATTTGGTTCAAAAGAGCTGAACTCCAGAGGTGAGGTGAAAGTGACTGCCCTTGACATAAAGGCAGCATTTGACTGAGAATGGCACTGATGATTGCACAATGTTCAGCACAATTCGTGATTCTTCAGATGCAGAAGCAGATCATGTCCAAATGCAGCAGGGCCTGAACAATATCCAGACTTTTGCTGACAAGTGGCAAGTAACATTCGCACCACACAAGTGTCAGGCAATTACCATTTCCAACAAGACAGAATCTAACCTTTGCTCCTTGACATTCAATGGCATTACCATCACTGAATCCCCCACTATCAACATCCTGGGGGTTATCATTGACTAGAAACTGAATTGGACTAGCCATATAAATATTGTGGCTATAAGAGCAGGTCAGAGGCTGGGAATCCTGCAGCGAGTAACTCACCTCCTGACTCCCATAAACCTGTCTATCTACGGGGCACTAGTCAGGAATGTGATGGAATATTCTCCACTTGCCTGGTTGAGTGCAGCTCCAACAACACTCAAGAAGCTTGACACCATCCAGTACAAAGCAGCCCACTTGATTGGCACCCCATTCACAAGTATCCACTCTCTCCACCACTGACACACAGTGACAGCAGTGTACATCTACAAGATGCACTGCAGGAACTCCCAAGACTCCTTACAAGTGTTAGGAAATAGAGATGGTTTAAGTAAGTTATATTTGTATTTGTGGGTGTGAGGAATGAGTTTTAGATTTAAAGTTTAAGTTTGATTTGTATTTCTGTATCTGTGCATTAAGAAAGGTCAAATTGAGTTTTAGTTTCACTTTAAAAGGTGCCTGCATTTCTAATGAGAATTTTACGACTGTGGTAGCTAAATTAACAAATAAGATTTTAAAAAACCTGGACTGTTGCCTGGCAACAGGGGTCCAGAGAGGCAGGTCCCTTCCAAGGACACACACAAAAGAAACTAGAAAAATCAGTTTGATTTGGAAGCTGTTCAGTTGGTTTTGAAGACAGCTGTGAGGAGAGACTGGAGCAAAAGGGACAGACAGCCACTCCCAAGCTAAAGAAAGGACCCCAAAATCCAGGAGAGTGGAACAGAAACAAGTCCTAAGCAGACCTTCTCATCAAAGGAAGGACAGGATCCTGGAAAAGGTCCTGTTAAGTTAAGAGTGAAGGGCAGAGAGAAAGGCTGTAAGCTTCAGATTTAAAAAGACAAAAGCTGCAGAAAGCAGCTTTAAAGCGAGAACAGCTTGCAAGAGGACAGAAGTTCCAAAGAGACGGCTGAAAGTCTGTAACTCTTTGCTAGGGGCCTATGAATTAGTGGTGTACTGTACCATTTGTTAAGCAATTCCCACCAGACTCTCTGATTTGTATATTTTATTTATTGTTGTATAAAGCAGCTTATTATTGGAACCAGACCTTTCCTCCCCTCATGTCAGCCTTAGGAGTGACTGAAGGAGTAGATGTGTGGAAGACATGGAAACCCATCCCAGATTACAAGGGATTTTTACTTTTACACTCCTGGGCCTGTTACTGCAAAGTAGATATAGGCGAGTGGGGGTCAAACCCCATGAAAGGTAGCGACCCAGATTGTTTAAGGGAGTAAGTGGCATCGCTGTAGCCCAGAAGATATCTACAGCTGATTGTATAATTATACACCACATCAAGAATTTCAATAAATTGCAAGCAAGTGAAAACCATCAGAGACAGTGAGCAGAATCTTCTGCTCTCACTGGTGGCAATCTTGGAGGTGGGAGGGGCATGTAATTAGGTGGGAAGGTGGTGTATCTGAACCCTGCCACCTTCCCACCTCTGGCAGAATTAAGTTCTGGGCGAGAAGGCCCATGGTCGACCTTCCTGCTGCTAATTGAGGCCCTTAAGTGGCAAATTCATGACCACTTAAGGGCCTCATCCTGCCACTGCTGGTATTAAACCAACTGCAGGTGGGCCTGTCACCATGCACCACGCACTACAGGTAAAACTGTGTGGCCAGTTTAACACCTCCAGGGTTGGGAGGAGTCTCTCAATCAAAGGCACTCAAGTGCTTGATCGAGGGACTCGACATCGGGAAGTCGGTGGGGGGGGGGGGCCCTGCTGAGAACCATCCCCCTGCCCTTGCTGCTGATTCCCCCTGCACCTCTCTCCCCACGACCCATACCCTGCGAAACCCCCCCTTCCCCCCATATTACTTACCTACTTACCTGTGGCCTGGGTTGCTCTGCAATCCTAGGGCTCCGGTGGGTACTTTTCCTGCAACTGCCTCCCCTGTGGCGCCGCTGAGGACAAGAGCTACCAGCATCTGATTGGCTGTCAGTTCTTGGTAGGTGAGGCCTCCACCCCCGGGGTCTTAATTCCAGGGGAGGACCTGACACTGGTCTCATCACTGTCTGATTGGTTTGTGGTTTGGGCGAACTTATTGAAAAGAGGCAGTGTGGATCTCTTACCAGCAGGAAGGCGAGATCCCCAATGCCTCAACAAGGCTCGGCCTATTAGGTGGGCTGATAAAACATTAACAAAGACCACGAAGGCAAATATTTTAGTGTCTCTATTAAAAGGTATAAAAAACTTACATTCTCAAGTTTCTTGATTTAGGTTGGCATGGCAATGAGACTGAAGGATAAGCAATGCCACGTCAAAGTCCAGTGACTAATGGGCCTAGAAGGCAACTAAAGCACATTGCAGCTGACTTGGGAACATATTTTGACCAAAAAGGTGAAAACAGGCACTAAATGGGTGCTGTGCTAATAAGAAATAGCCATTTGAAAGTCCAGAGTTAACATGCAATTTTCAAGCCAGCTGATGATTTTCATGGTTTGAATGTGGTTTCAGTAACCAAAAACTGCAGCTTTTACGCTCAAGTGCCTATTAAAGACAATTTTCCTGGAGCTGTATATATAGACCACAATGTCCAAAATGCAGCACCCTTGGGACCAAGACCATGCCAGATTTCAGACTTTCCTGGATTTTGGACATTGGGCCTATCCTAAATAATAAGACTCCGTTCAGCAATTTATAATGGAGCAAAAATCAGCTCACTGGAAAAGCAAAAATATACAGATTACCAACCAACTCTTTCACATAGGCTTCATGGGGACAGGGAGAAATGACTGGTTTCCTCTCCCCTGAAAACAGCCAGGGAATGCTGCAATCCGAAGTACGGAGAGAACCCCAATGCTATACTGACAGTGGAACATGCAGCTTCCTGTCCAGAGAACAAGGAAGCTTGGGCAGGGGGAGACAGATCTTAAAGTGCTGCAGTAGATTTAGATATTGTGTGTATACAACTCTTGCTGATTCTGTCCTCTGAGATCATCCCAGGAATGGGCTCTTCATTCCAGCGCTTACTCTGTTCCACAAGCGGTGTCAGGATCTCCTGAAATCTCAAAAATGTCTGCTTTTCAGGCAGCTGGATTTTGAACATTGAGTCTGGATAGGCCATTTTTATCCACTTCCACTGAGGGTGTGGAGAGCACTAGCTGAAAGAGCAGTCAATGTGCAACGATGTCTCAACGGCAGGAGACAGAGCACCCGGGTTCCCCGATGTGGCGCAGGAGGTCCTACCGGAAAAAGCAGAGAGCAGCAGGGATATCCTCTACTCACAGGGAGGAGGTGGCTAATGTGGAAGAAGATTGCTTTGGAGGTCACAGCCAGAAGCCCTGGCCCCAACATCTCATCACTGACCCAACAGCAATCGAGCCTCCAGGGTTTAACTTCCCTCAAAAACAGTAGTCTACACTCAACAGGATCCATGCAAAGACATCACACTTCCTCCACAAATGGAGTTTCAAGGGTTCACTCTGTGCCTGGGCAATGCGATCGCCTGCTCCAAATGTGCAAGATGAGGGACAAACTGATGTGTGATTGTGGCAATGAATCTCAGACTATGAAACGTATCACATCAACCTTCTCACTAAGATCTGTTGCAGGAGGCACCTCATTTCTCCACCTTCTCCCACATCTCAGGAGGCCATCAAATGGATAGCAAAACTAGACATCTTATTGCAAGCTTTTCCCGTCAGGCAAAAGTAGTATGATTACGGTTCCCATGCCACAAAAAATGAAATGACTTGACGCAGGTAGTCAAGGTAAGAATCCATATCACAAGCAGCTGAGTAACTGCACCAAAACATTCAAACTTCAACACACTTCATCCACCATCTAACTATACACTGGCATTCACACACCAACACCCATGCCTTGCATCCTTCATAGATACTACTCACACTTCAGACATGTCTCATAGCCCTTCAACCAAGTGAGGCATCACACACACAAACACACCCATCAATACACAGGCGCTATTGCCACTGCTTCTCTTCTAGAAAAAAATAGCACCTAACAGGCAGCAGCAGGACCCGAGAAGGGGAGGCCAACCATGCCTGCATGACATCCCTCCCCTTGAGGAGGAAGTGTTTGTCAGGATGGTAACAGAAGGTGGCCAGAGGCAGAGCAGGGGGCACATCTCACCTCGAGGTATGTAGTCACAGCAGCTTCCTTACAGATTGCACAACTATTCCTTATCTCTAATAACGCAATGCTACTCTGTTTCCCATGCTCCATGTGGTGTCATCACACATCCTCCTACAGTAACCACATGCGCTGTGTCCTTAACACTTGTAGTGTGAATTTTTTCCCCTCATCCTTGGTATGTCGCTAGCTAGGCCAGCATTTACTCCTTATCCCTAATTTCCCTCGAGCTTGTGGTGATAAGCCACCTTCTTGAACTGCTGCAGTCCATGTGATGTTCGGGAGGGAGTTCCAAGGTTTTGACATAGCGACAGTGAAGGAACGGTGTTATAGTCCAAGTCAAGATGGTGTGTGACTTGGAGTGGAATTATTGCAGGCTCCCAGGAGCAAGTTCCAACTCACAAGATGGCAGCAGCCACCTCACGCACCGATAAAAGAGCAGGAGGAAAATGAGGAAGAATGAAGAAGAATACACAGCGCCAATGGCTACTGTTGTCACATGCCAACTCAGAGAATGGCACCATATGTGATTCAGAGGCTATGGTAGAATAGGGTTTCTCATATTGAGATGCATCAGGCACTAGTGGGCAATAACCTCAGGGGTGAAAGGGATACCTGGGTGCCACCTTTCTGGAGGAATAGTCATATGCTAATTTTGCTGCAGATGAGGACCTCACAGAGCCAAACTTCAGAAGAAGGTTGAGGGATCTGACAAATCAAATGCTTGGTGCAATGGACATCCAGCCTGAGAGCTTACAGGCCATGGCTAGAGGTGATGACAGAGTTTGCCTCCACCTTGGCCTGTGGCTTGATGCAAAGCATGGAACCCATCTGCTCAAGCACTGGTCAATCCATCCTGTGACCTGTGGAGCCCAACATCATGCAGCATCTGATGACTGAGTTCACAGCTTCCAATGCAACCATTGTAGCTTGCTTGGAATGACAATCCCGACACCTTCTCAGACGAGTACGGCGCAGCATCTCCAACTGAGACCCCTGGGTGGCCATTCCTAGTAGACATTTTAACTCCTTTATCAAAATTGTGTCTTGCAATAAACGCAAGTTAAACTGGCATTGCAGCGTAAGATCCCATCCTAGCCATCTGGGACTCTTTAGCACCTAATGCACCCAGTGAAAATTGTCCCCCATAATCCATAAAAATAATAAAAGCACTCTACATGGGAAGGGCTGGAGGGGAAGATGGAGTGGGGTTGGGATGCTTTCCCAAGGGGAGGAATATAGGTGTGGCATAGTGAGCTCGGACCCAAACACACTGCGCACCAAGTAGGAGGAAGTGGGCTTGGTTCACCAACTTTCTGTGTGATGAATCTGCTGATCTACCAAAAACTCTACTGTGGAGGAGGCAAGCAGAGGCCACAGATTTCTGTACAGAGGGAGAATTACCTAGGAGGGTTGCTACCTCCTAGCAGTCCATTCTCAAGTGCCACTGTCAGAAAGGAGTTTCCAATCTGTCTCCTCACCAATGAAGGTTCACGCCAAAAGAGTTCAAATGAGTTAGGAGGGAAACACAGAAACAGTAACTTAAATTTCTATCCTCCCACGACTGAAAACATTTTTTCTAATATCATGTGTTGATAGTTTCTCAGAAAAACAACCGTTTCACAAAATACAATAATGGACTTTATTTCATGTCAGAACACAGGATAGAATGTGTCTGTAGTACCAAATGTACAAAGGGAAATGGGGGGGACGTGCTGGTTAAGGTCAATGCTGACATGCAAATTAATCAACAATGTCCCTGCGATAAGATGAATTGAAGGCAACTCGGGAGAGATGGATGCTTAGTGAGAGACCATTTGGCCCATGAATGAACTAGAGATTGAGAATGTCAAAAATTGGTTATGAAAGTTTTTCTTATATCATTTTCTCACCACAATAGTAGGATTATGTCTTCTTGTAGTTTTACCTGTTATTCCCACAGAGGATTGGTTGAAGACCAGCCCAGAGCTGGACAAAGGCTGAAAACTGTGTGTGAGGGTTTTCCTTCTCAGGCTCCTCTCCCTCCTCAGAAGTGGCATTGGCGGCTGTAAAGTTACCATTCCAGCTGGTATTATTGGCAGCAGTTTGTGGGCTTTTGCCAGCACAGGCCCCCTTTGGGAGCAGCCTGGCAAGTCCTGATAAGGCATCTACATCTTTCAGAATTTTTTCCACCTCAATGAGGTCTTCAAGTAAGGCCCGAAGGTGATGCTGAATGGCTGTGCTGTTCACCTCATTCAACTTGAGCTGCACACAGGAAAGGAAAGAATTACACTACAGTGCAGTAGATTATAACCAGTATAACGATTATAACAAGTATGGTAGTTATTCACAGTGTATGACATAACATCAGCCACAAGGTGATGCTAAGTGTCAATGTAAATTGATATTTCAGATTTGATACTCCAGGTTAGTTTGCCAATTCTCTTCCATTTCTGCATATTTAAATGTATTTTTTAAAACAAACTCCCTAATGTCAGGTGCTTACTAAAATGCCACAGGATAGGTTACTACTTAGGACTTGGTTGAATTATGAGCAATCTACTGTTAACCACGTACACTTGCAGAGTACACGAACAGAAATTAAAATCTTGCAAATCCAGGCAACATTTCTTCTTTCAGACCACTAATCATATGAAAAATACTGATTCCAATTTATCTCTCCAACAGGTGTCCTTCAATGGGTTAAGTATGTTTGTATTTTAGTCTCAGGTTTGCATTTAAAATTGGACAAAAGTTAAAAAAGCATTATAAACAATTAATGTAGTGTCTAATCCATAAGCCAACTCAGCTAGATATTTAGCTATTCACAGTTTTCCTTGCTTACTTATGTGTCTTGTGTGAAGTCTGCAGACAGGCCTCTCCACAACATCCAGTAGCAATAGAAAGCTCAAGAACATTAAAATAGACCAGCAAAGAAGTGCTGTCGTAGGGGAAAAGATCTCAGTGGGGAAATGGAGTGCTAAAATACAAACTGATCGCACCACGCTTTATCCACTATTTCTCGAGGCCATGTTATTAAGCAAGTGGGTTGGGGCATTCTATGGCTATTTGAATGAACTCCTCAATATGAGAATATTATAAGGCACTTGAAAGCAGTTATTGATAGTTCTGATTTCTAGACCAGCTTTTGCAACATGTTGTGCATTATAAATAACTACAAGGGCTGCTGCAGTCAATAATGTGCAGAAGAATAGATGACCAGGGTGAGTTATAAGCATATCAAGTGTGTCTGGGTGCCAATAAATGGAACAAGAATTTTACTTGTTTGACACACAGGATCAAAACAACTGAAAAACCCATGCATCTGGAATTCATCTCCGACTGCCTTTGTGGTTTTATTTAGTTGTCACCTTTCTCTCTTGTTTGCTGTGAAATGGACGATGGCCCAGCAAACATTACAGAATTGTCATTTACATACTCTAATGTGTGAACATGCAATTCACAAGCAAATAACACACAGAGCAATATTAGTTATTGGATTTGATTCAGTTGCAGAAATTTTGTAATGACTGCATTGCAAACCTAAGGTTTCAATGACAACACTATCCACACATCAACTCAATAGGGTGTCCTTGCCCTGACTGTCAATAGAGAGCAGTCTACAATGTTAAAGGCCAAACTTCATTTTGTTTTCCGCATTGTAAGCAAAATCGGTAGGAGGTTACGAGTCAGAGGCAGAGTGGAATTGATTCATTGGGAAGCTAATCTAATTTCTGAGTTCAGTTGACAAGAAACACTTCAACTTCACTCTTGCTATTCATTACATTATCTGAGTCCCTTGAAATTTCCTCATAATTTCTCCCATGCACAGAATTCTCCACGTGAATTTTTCAGAAAATACAGGGGAGCCAAGTTTGTTTTGAGTCGGAAGTACTCAGATCACCAGGTGACAGAGCATCAACACACATACATGTTGCCAAAGCTTTTTGATTTGCACTCATCAGGGTAAACAGAAGAATGCCAAATTTCAAACTATAGGCTCCCCAAGCTCCCGGGCAATTCAAAAGAGGTGCAAGGTTTGAACATGTTCCTTTTGCTTTCTCTATGGCAATGCCTCAGTCAATCAGAGTTGAGTTGCCAACCAATCAGCATCCTTTTCTCCTGCAGTATAAACTGTGATAGTTAGTAATGTGGTATTCTTGTGTTTGTCCTGATGTGTGCAAGACAAAAAGCTTTGGCAACATGTCTCTCTTTTCAGCAATACACTTGCTTCTCCAAAGGAGTGGTGGGACAAGGTTTGCGCTAGTGAGATTTTACATGTTGGATTCTTGGCTGCAACTTAGCCTTCATTGGTGCAAAAGCTGTACAACACACTGTATGGAACTTCAGGGTTAAAGTCTCCAGCACATCAGACTATAAGTCTCCTGCAACCTTTTGTGTGAAATTAGCACTTTTAACTACTAGGGTGTACGTTTGAGATGTGAGAATTTGTAAATGTATGTCTTTTTGCCAAGATTGATGTTACAAGTGCAATGTTTTATAAGATGGTTATGTTTTATACTCTCTCTTTAATTCAAGGTAAAGTGGAGTGATTATAAGGGACATGTGACCTGTAAAAGCATGACTGATGGCACCAGCATGCACTAAAATACAATCCAGCTCTAATCAAGCTAGGAGAGGCAAATCGGAAAGAAAAATAACGTGAAGCGTATCAGTCCTTTAAAGGAACCACTTATGACATTAAAGTGATTAACCCAATAAAGGCCCAAGAGGTGAAGTCCACTCCTCATTTCCTCACTGATCTCCTTGGATCTGGTCACTCAAATACTTAACTTGTTTTACCTACTTGGGTCTATTACTATTATATAAAAAGGGGCAATGACTGCCAAATGATGATGCCTACAAACCCACTTCATGAACATACAAGGAATCAAATCAGTGTTGAAGAGGGCACAGATTTAAAGTGATTTGCAAAAGAAGCAAATATGAGGTGAGAAAAAACTTTTTCACGCAATGAGTGGTTCGGGTTTGGAATGCACTGCTGGTAAGTGTGGTGGAGACAAGTTCAATCGGGGCATTCAAGAGAGCATTAGATGATAATTTGAATCTTAAAATGTGCAAGGGTACGGGAAAAAGGCAAGACAATGGCACTAGATCATAATGCTCATTTGGAGAACCAGTGCAGACACGATGGGCCGAATGGCTACCTCTTGTGCCGTTAAAACTCTGTGATTCTATGTCATGTCCCCTTTAATTGAATGTTCTCAACAACATGGTATTCTTCAATTGTCTGACACCCATTTATTCTATCAAATCATGCTATGCCTCTGTAAGCTTCATCTATTTTATTAAACAATTCAACAGGAGTCTTTCCAAAAAAAAGAGAAGCATAGGTGGATGCACTTTAACAATCAATACTTCTTTGTTGCAGCAGTTGTATTAGCAGATGCAGCAAGGCATCCTGCTGAGATTTTCAACACCAATTCCCTTCTCACTTTCAGAGGACAGGCTTCCCTCTGTTCAGCACGTCCTACAGTGCTCGAGCAACATCGAGCAACATAAGGCACATATCAAGGTGGCCACCTCTGTTCCAGTGGGAAATGACAGGACATTAGAATGAGCAGGAAGATTCAAAAAAGAAAAGAGATAAAGTTTATATTTTTTTTCCGAAGACCAGATCTAAATTTGACTTACCTTGTCCGTGATTTTTTGGATGTCCACTTGGCTTTTAAGTTTATTGGCGAGTTCCTGAAAATGCTCCTTCCGCACTTTGGTGGTGGTGTTACAAATAGCTGCCCGGTAACTGTTTAGCCAAGCCTTCTGAGAGGCAGGGATCAGTAGGATCTTCTGCAGGTCATCCTGTTCATCATTACATGTCAGGTATTCCAATACTTTGGGCATGAACAAAATATTCTAGAAAGCAGAACCAAAAGTTTCATCAGCTGTGGGGGAAAAGAACAGAAATAATGCACCAACTCACTACATAAGGTGAGGAGCAAACCAAGTCACAATACATTTGATTTGTCAAGTTGTGGAGATTCATGAAAATACATCTTTACCTAATATTAATGGGAGCCAAAGCACTTTGGTCGATGGATGAAAAATGTGATTCAATCTTTCACAAGGGTGGACCTTGAAGTTGCACAACAGTGTTCAGTTCTCAATTCGGAGGCATGGCCAACGCATGCCACGGTCTCCAGCTTGGCCAATGTTTCTGGTCCCACTCAGGGTTAAAAAGGGTCATTCCTGCATTCCCCAGGCATACAACCAAGTGCAGGCGGTCAAGGGATTAATATTCAAAGAGGCAGCTACACAACAGAGTGGTCTACAATCTCCACCGATCAAAATAACTTGCATGGAAGTGAATAGATGTTTGCACGTATGTTGAAGTGAATACTCTTTCCCTGAAAATATTTTCTCTAACATTGCCAAAATGGAAGGTGCCCTATATCTTAAGAACCTTTGGATACAAGAGTGTTATGGAATCGAGACATGGACTGGGACATTCCTGAAGTATTTCATTTCCACCCTCCAAGCCAATTTATAAAGCAAATCTTATTAGCTGGAACTTACATGCTGCAGCAGAGCTCCAAATGTCTTCTGCAATCATTTCTCATCAGAATTATTCCACCCAGTCAATAAAAGTACTGCATTACTGGTTCTATACTTATATTGCAAAGCTGACATCAGAGGCAGACCTATGGGCTGCTTCCAGTGCTTGAGCCTGGCAGTACTCTGTTCAAAGAGGGCTATTCAGAGCACCAGTGGTATTCATAACAATAACTTTCATAAATACAGCAGCTTTAGCATAGCTTATCCTGTTTGGCTTTGCAGTGAATGGGCAAAAATTTTGCAGATGGAGTATAATGTGGGAAAATGTGAACTTGTCTACTTTGGCACGAAGAATAGAAAAGCAGCATATTATTTAAATGGAGAAAGGTTGCAGAACTCGATGGCACAGAGGGATTTGGGTGTCCTGGTACATGAATCATAAAAAGTGCAGGTACAGGCGGTAATTAGGAAGGCAAATGGAATGTTGGTATTTATTGCAGGGGGAATGGAATATAAAAGTAGGGAAGTTGACGTGCAGCTGTACAAAGCTTAGGTGAGACCACATCTGGAATTATGTGTACTGTTTTGGTCTCCTTATTTATTATATATATAATTGCATTAGCAGTTCAGAGAAGGTTCACTCGATTCATTCTTGGGATGAGGGGCTTATCTTATGAAGTAAGGTTGAATAGACTGCATCCATACCAATTGGAGTTCAGAAGAATGCGGTGATTTTATTGAAACATATAAGATCCTGAGGGACTTGACAGGGTGGATACCCAGAGGATGTTTCCTCCTGTGGAGGAGACTAGAACTAGGGACACAGTTTAAGAATAAGAGGTCTCCTTTTTGAGATGGAAATGAGGGGAAATGTTTTCTCTGAGGGTCATTAATGGAGTTCTCTTCTCCAGAAAGCAGTGAAGGCAGGGTCATTGAATTTATTCAAGGCTGAGTTAGATAGATTTTTGAAAGACAAGGGAGTCAAGGGTTATGGGAGTTGGGGGTTAGGGTGGGGGTGGGGCGGGGGGAGGGGGGTGGAGCAAACAGGAAGTGGACTTGGGATCATATCCAGGTCAGCAATGATCTTATCGAATGGCAGGGCAGGCTCGAAGGGTCAACTGACCTACTTCCGCTCCTAAGTCTTATGTTCCAGTCTACCATCTTCATTAATTAAATTTGCAGATAATATGGAGCCAATATGTTTGTGACTCCAAGCTCCAGGTAATTTATGAAGAAATTACAATAACAACTTTCATTTAGATAGTTCCTTTAACATAATAAGGCACTTCACAAGGGTACCCTCAGACACAATTTGACATCAAGCCACATTAAGAGATATCAGGATAAGTGATCAAAAGGGTGCCTTTTATGGGACATCCTGGTGGGATGGGAGAGGCAGAGTTTATGGAGCTGTTTATGGAGGGATCTCCAGAGCTTAGGGTCTAGCCAGCTGAAAGCACAGCTGCCAATGGTGGAGTGATGAAAATCAGGGACAAGCAAGAGGTCAGAATTGGAGAAGCGCGGAGATCAGGGGAGATGGTGGCGTAGTGGTAATGCCACTGAACAAAGAGGGTTGAGGCCATGGAAGGATTGAAAACAAGGATGAGAACATTAAAATCTTGGAACTGCCGGACTGGGAGGAAATGCAGGCCGGAGAGCATAGAGCTGATGGATACATATAGCACAATCCTTTCCAGTTGAAGCAGCTCCATAGCAATAATCTAATAGGTGATTAGATCTGCATCCGTATGAATAAAATGGAGCTTCCCTCAACATCAACAGCAACTCCTTCAGCTTGGCTTTGTCACTGATGTCAAAATTTAAATTCAAGGACTGGCAGAAATGCTTTGAAATGAAGTATGTGGATCTGAATGGATCTGAGTTCCTTTGAATTTTTTAAAAGGGCCCCGAGGGCGAAACTGACACCACTGGAGGTGTCACTTGGCTCCATACTGTCAGGATCAATTCAGTGAGACTGGGTGAGCTGGGGCTGTTGCATTAACAATACTCAATTTGGCAATGAAATCCTCTACAAGTCATCAGCAATGTTTTCCCACAAAATAGCCAATCTTGCTCGTGTATCAGTGACACTTATGTTTAGAAATGATATATAGCAGGATTGTTACACAGACAGAAATGCTCTCACTCTGAAATTAGAGGTCACATATTCTCTGCTGAAACTTCATGCCTGGCATTAGTAAAACTAAACCCTCCTGTTCTATTTGTTAAAAATGGATGGCTGGTAGATACACTGCTAAATGTGAGTGGGATGCACAGAATCAAAGACCACTGCAAACGGTCATTCAGCCCACCATATCTACACCGACTCTTTGAAAGAACTATCTGATTAGTCCAAGTCCTCTGCTCTTTCCCCCAAGCCCTGCAAATTCCTCCTTTTCAAGTATTTATCCAATTCCCCTTTGAAGGTTTCTAATGAATCTGCTTCCACCACCTTTGCAGACAGTGCATTCCAGCTCATAATTCGCAATGTAAAGAAATTGGTTCAAGCCACACTTCAGAGACTTGAGCACAGAATCAGGGCTGACACTCCAGTGTAGTACTGAAGGGGTGCTATGCTGTCGGAAACGCTGTTATTCTGATGAGACATTAACCAAAATCCCGTCTGCCCTCTCAGGTGAATGCAAAAAATTTCATGGCACTATTTTGAAAAACAGTATTTCCCTGGCATCCTGGCCAATGTTTATCCTTCAAACAACACCTCTGAAGAGACTATATGGTCATTATCACACTGCTCTCTGTCAGTAAATTAGCAACATCACTAGTAATGACTACACTTCAGAAAATATTTCATTAACTGTAAAGTGCTTTGGGGCATCCTAAGATCATGAAAGGTGCTGTCTAAACGCAGGTCATTCTTTTTAACTCTTTCCAGACTACTGCAACACCACAAAAACCACTTTGAAGATGAGCAAATCAATGTAAGTTTATGTAATCTAACTGAATGGCCGCCATCAGGAGGTAGTCACTGATAAGATACCTGAAAGGGGGAGGCGGCTTTGTTGGCTACCCTGTAATGTCCAATGGCCTTCGAATAGCGAGTGGGGAAGATGGATGCAGAGCTGAATAGAGTTTCCTGCTCTCGTTTCATCAGCTTTCTGTCCCCACTTTCTCATTACAGAACCTGCCTGATGTTGTAACAGCTATTATTAATAAAGGGAGCTCAGAAATATTATGCAAGGCTAAAGATTTATATAGGTTACTACTGACTGGGAGGCTTTCGGTTCAAACATTAAAATAGATGACCTCAAAAACATAAAGCTGACTTATGTGCAAAGGCCCACTGATTACATTACGCTGTTTCTCTTAAGCCCAATCTTTATCAGATAACAGAGATAAACGCTCCAAACATGTTATGCAAAACACAATATCTGGGCTGCTCAAAGGTTCAGAAAATTTGACAGAACTTCTTTTTAATGACATGACTATTGACCTTCGTTGTCTCTGGGTGGCAAAATATGTATGAACATAAATTATCCAAAATTTGACTATCCCACAGGGAGCAGAGTTGCAATATTTCAGATGTCCTTGACCAACATTTCAACAAAAATAAATTGCACAGCCACTCCCCAGGAATCCGTCACCAGGCAGCCTGCTCTTCCATCTCATACAGACAGTTGACAATGGTAAATAGGCAGGGAAAACTAACAGGAAAACAAAAATGAACTCTATAGTATCAACCACAATAGATGAAGAAAATTGTACATTTGTCTTGCTTCTCTCTTCAGTCTTTTGAAGCTGAAATTTTCTGTCACATTTTTATTCTGTTGTTGAAGTTCTGCGCATTTGGCTTAGCTGCAGGCTGGCTGGATGAATATCAGTAGTATTCAGTCTCCGAAGTAAAATGTAATGAAATAATAGTGATTCTAACTTATCACAATTCATTTGCACACAGTTGCAAACTCTAAAATATAGATGAAATCTTTATTCGTTCATACACATCATCTACATTTTACAGCACATCATCACTTCCAAATCGCACGCTGCTGTTACATGGTCATTCCTTCATCGTCGCTGGGCCAAAATCTCTCTGTCTAACAGCAACATGGGCACACCTTCACTACTAGAGCTACAGCTGTTCAAGAAGAAGACCCACAAACACCTTTACAAGAGCATGTAACAGAAGCTTGTGTTTTGGAAGTGATGATGTGCTATAACCATGGGTGTGCAATATGTGCCAACTTTGCCAGTGATGCCCATATACTGAGAATCACTATTGAAGTAAAGCAGTCGCCAAGGTTTCATTGATGGCATCTCCCTCTTCTACCACTGAGATGGCTTATGGGAACGCTGTAATTTCCAAATTCCTCCCAAGTCACACACACTATGACCCTGATTTTTTTTCATTCATTCATGGGATGTAGGCATCATTGCCTGGGCCATCATTTATTGTTCATTGCTAATTACCCTTGAGAAGGTGGTGGTGAGCAGCCTTCCTGAACCGCTGCAGTCCATGCAGTGCAGGTACGCCCACAGTGCTGTTCGGGGGGGTGGAATTAGGACAAATGTCACCATGAATTCATCTTCACTGGGTCAGTATCCTTCAGTTCCCCACCCAACACAATTATGGAAACACCATCACTACATGGACTGCAGCAGTTCACTTTCCCAGGGTAACTATGGGTGGTAAATAACTGTGGCTTTGCCAGTCTCACCGGGATCCCTAGAACAAACTTATTAAAAAAAATTGGAATCTACTTATTAAAATGCATTCTAAAGTAAATAAAGTGTGTGTAATCTATCCCAGGACCTCACAACATGGAACTCCTTATTTCCCTTAGTCATTCCTTCCTGAACCAATTTAATAGCAACCAAGATGCAAACTTGGGTTTGCCCAAACACTATTTATGAACTTACTGTGTTTACTCTTTGACTATTATCTTCTTAATGGCATCTTGCAGCAGTTTTCTTGTTATAAATGAAGCCCAGTCAAGTGATAAGAATCTCTAATTTTTTGAGTATTCTTAAGGCCACCACACAGCAGAGAATAGACAGACAACAACCAGAAGAGGCTAGAGGGATGACCGAAAGCTAAGCAGCAAAGACAGGCTCTGGGAGGCATTTATAAAGGTGGGATAAATTGCTAGGTGACCAAGTTTACAGAGAGAATTCCAGAGAGATGGCTGAAAGCTGAAGTGGTTTGTGTACCAATCTCAATTCTCAGATTCCAGGTCACTTAAATAGGGAGGAATGTAACTGCACCTTCACTCTCCTTCAAGATTACAATATGGAGCCAAGATCCCTTTTTTTTGAGGCATCATTTCAGGAATATTTGATCAGGTTGTACTATTTTTTGTCACCAGGAAGAAGTATTGCATTTTAAAGTCAAATTTTGAATAGTTAAGTGCAAATATTTTGTTTCAATTTGGAATATCTGACTGAGAACAGCCACAATCTAGGTTTTCTCTTTCATTTAGGTGAATCACCTCACTTTAATCCGATACATCTTCAAACGTCCATTATAATATATAAACTGTAACACTGGGGGGGGTAATTTTCACTTCCAGTGAGGGCAAAAAACTGGCAGTAGCTGATGGGCAGTCCATCACACATTATTCATGGAAAATCGTGCCTAGTGGAAAACTGTCAACCAATCCACTACTGGCAGTTTCCAAACCCACTGAAAGTGAAAATTGGCCTAGAGTGCAAGCAAGCTACTTGCTCGCATCTGAGCCAACTTTTATCCAGACTTGACATCCACACTGTAACACTTTGCAGCAGGAATCAGCAGACAGTAACTAGCAGAAGGAGCATTCCCCAATTTCTCCCATTCCCTAGCCCAAAGGTCCTGACAATCATTTTTAGTGCCCCTCTCGCCACCTTAACTAAGATTAGCTGTTTCAAAGTGTAGTGGGATCGGAGTAGAGCCCCACACTGGGATGGTGATTTTATTAATCAAGGTACCAGGGAAGACTGCAATCCACAAAACCAAAATACTGCAGATGCTGGTAAATTGAAATTAAAACCGAAAATACTGGAAATGCTCAGGCAGCATCGAGAAACAGTTAATGTTTCAGGTCAATGACTTTTCTGATTGACCTTTCTTTCATCAGAACTTCATTGGCCTGAAACCTGAACAGTTTCTCTCTCCACAGATGCTGACTTGTTGAAGATGCCGTTTCATTTATATATCCCAATGCATTGCTGCCCAAAGCACAGAGCAGCCCCAAACCAGTTGATTTTTACCAGCTTTAGAAAAAAACCACAGTGCATTAACAGAAGGGACAAAAAGAGGTGCAAAAGTATCCATAACTATAGGAAGTTAGTGTTGAAATCTCTTATTTTCCAGAATAAGACATTTCTCTGAGCCACAGCAACCACAACAGCTATTAATATGATACAATTATTCTAATTATCATGGTAATGGGCCTGTGATGGTGCTGCCTTTGCAGTAGAGATGCACACTGAAATCAGCAGACAACTTATTAACAGCCTGCAGTTATCAGCAGTACTCCAGGGAGTCACCAGGAAGAAGTATTGCATTTTAAAGTCAAATTTTGAATAGTTAAGTGCAAATATTTTGTTTCAATTTGGAATATCTGACTGAGAACAGCCACAATCTAGGTTTTCTCTTTCATTTAGGTGAATCACCTCACTTTAATCCGATACATCTTCAAACGTCCATTATAATATATAAACTGTAACACTGGGGGGGGTAGTGGTAGCTAGTGGTAAAACAGAGATAAGGCTAAAAGCTCGACTCACTGGCAAATAACGATACGCATGAGAGGGAAAGTGCTGCTAAATTCCCGGCATTTCTCCGTAATTTCACGAAATAGGATATAGGGCTGGGACTGGGTTTAGAAAGTGAGATAAGGTGGAACACACACTTCAGGAGAGCTGGGAAAGCAAATCAATTACCCCATTTCTATCATAGAAATGGCACAGGCAGCAAGCACACTGTTTCAAAATATATTCCCATCATTAGTGAAGTTTTGGAACTGATCACTGCTGATGCTAGGCTAGAGGGCACTGCTGTATGCCTGCAAAGGCTTTCACCTGGTAGAAGGTGAAGGGGGGTGCACGTAACAAATTTCAAGTCAGCTTTACATAGCCTTTTAGTGCTGGTCACTCCCATAATTGATTCCTGTGCCTTGGTTGCCATCAGGAGGTGCCTGCATTGTCCAATATCTGTTCATAAGATTGCATATTCAATAGGTATGAGATGTCCTTGCGATCTGGACTGTGTCATTTATACATGTCCTCAAGTGCACAAATTCAATCTTTCAGCAGATGGACTGCAACCCTTCAAGCAGGTCAAGGCCTGATCCAAATCGTTAAGCTTTTTTTTTAAAAAGAAACTAATTGAACGCACAGAGTGACATTGATAAACAGACCTCTCTTACTTTACCCACATGCAAATAAGGAAAATAATAAACCATGCTGCAAGTTAGAAGTATAACTAGTACTTGCTTTGGTCAGTCTAGCATTGCAACAGGCCAAGAGTTACGTGAGCTTACTCAGCGGTCCTTCTTCTAGTTAGGCAGTCCCTCAGGATCGAGGTTGACAAGCCACGGATCGACTCCCATGAATCACCGGGGTTATTTGACCTCTTCAGGGATACTTTGAGCACATGCCTAAAATGTTTCCACAGTCGTCCTGGGAGTCTCCTGCCGTGAATGAGTTCCAAGTAAAGCAGTTGCTTTGGGAGTCGGGTGTCAGGAATATGGGCAGTGGAGTTGGTTCTCATTGATTAGCACTTCGATGCTGGGCATGTTGGCTTGGGAGAGGATGCTGCTGTGGAACCATCTTTCTTACCACTTCATTTGGAGGATCTTATGAAGGCACCACTCGTGGTACTTCTCCAGTGCTTTGAGGCACCTTCAGTAGGTTGTCCAAGTCTCGAAAGCATTTAGGAGTGTGAGGATCACTGCTGCCGGGTAAACCACGCTCTTAGTCTCAGGTCTGCAATCCTGGTCCTCAAACACTCCTTTCCTCAATCAACCGAATGCTGAGCTGACATATTGGAGGCTGCGACTGTGACTATATTCAAGAAAGGAACAGAGTCCAGCTGTGGTAACTACAGAAGAGTCTCCCCACAGGGAAGGTCATTGCAAGGATCCTCCTCAGTCGCCTCCTCTCAGTGGCCAAAGAGTTCCTTCCAGAGTCGCAATACAGTTTTTACGCATCGAGAGGCCGCACAGACATGATCTTCACTGTGCAGCAAATCCAAGAAAATCCAAAGAACTGCACTAACCACTGTGCATGGTCTTTCTCGACCTCACAAAAACCTTTGACTTTGTCAACCATGAAGGCTTATGGAGGATCCTCCTCAAATTTGATCACCCTCGAAAAGTTGTCACCATCCTCTACCCACTCTACAATGACATGCAAAACGTGACCCTCACCAACGGAATTAGCACAAGCCCTATCGCTGTGAATACTAGGGTCAAACAAGACTGTGTCATTGCATCGACTCTCTTCTCCATCTTCCTCGCTGCAATGCTGCACCTCATCTCCAGCAAATCACCCACAAGTGTGGAGGTAACAGAATAGCAGATTACAGAACTGACAGGACCTTCAAGCCTCCAAAACCAAAGTCACTCCAACCTCAATCACTGAGGTCCAATATGCAGATGACACTTGTGTGTGCACGCTCATTCAGAAACCGAGCTCTAGGTCATTGTCAACTCCTTCTCCAACGCACATAAGAAAATGGGCCTTTCACAAGACACCTGGAAAACTAAGGTCCTCTTCCAAGCTACCGCAGCACAACACCTCCCTACCACCACCGCCCTGACAATGATTTAGATCAATGGCAAGATCTGGAAAATGTGGACCATTTTCAACATCTTTCAAGCCTCCTCTCAATGAAGGCAGACATAGACATAGACAACTTCAACATTAGTCTTACAGTAAACTAACAATTGTTATCTTTACCTCAACAGACCACCCTTCCTGACTTTAAACCTGAGTTCACTTCTTTTTACTAGTGGACGCGGTTGGGTTGCCCCTCTGATCTCTTCCCTACTTTGGGTGATTCACCTGTAACACCTGCTCATAGTATCAGAAACTTTCCCAGAGGAATGGACCATAATGAGAACTATCCTGACTACTACCAATGTTGAACTCACATGAATAGTTAAACTCAGCAACAGGCATTGAAGATTACAGGGATGCATAAACTATCATTCACTCTATAAAGAACTTTGGTCAGATGTTTTGTCTGAATCCTAATCTATATTTCACTGCTCTATCATTCGACGATTAAAATTTGTATTTACCGAAATGATAGCATTCCAACACAAATCATACCAAGATCCTTTCAATGGTGAGTTGGACAAAAATTCTGAATTTAACGGTCCATGAGCAAGTGCTTTAAGCATCCTTTTTTAAATTATTTATTCAGGAGATGTGAGCTTCGCTGGCTAGACCAGCATTAATTGCCCATCCCTAGTTGCCCTTGAGAAGGTGGTGGTGAGCTGCCTTCTGGAACTGCTGCAGTCCATCCGCACACAAGAATGCAGCTATTGGTGCTCTGACCCCACTTTGAGTGTCGTAACTGAATTTTTCACTGCTTTCATGACTTCATGAAGATTTAGAGAAGAATAGTGAAAAGGTTTCCATTCAACTTTGAACTTGGACAAAGTTAAAAAAAACTTTGGGTGTTTAGATTCAAACCTGAATGGGAAACATCTTCATGTACCTCCACTAGATATTTTCCATAGTTTAGGAGGGAGCGAGCCAACCTGTTTCTGGTGCAGGCAAATGGAATCTCTTTGTACATTGAACTGCCTTCAAGGTGGCATGCCTGGCAAGGGGAAATTTGGATCTTCTGCATTGGACATGGGAATCCAAAATCTGAGACAGGTGGGAAGCCAGTAGAACAGAGCACTGTTGACAACTGAGTAGCCAAATTGATACACAGAGGAGAGCAGCAATGGCTACATTTCTAAAACACTTAATTTGCTGTAAAGCACTTTGAGGCTGTGAAAGGTGCTATATAAACGCACATCTTTATATCTTTCTTTCACATCATGGCCTGTTGGTGCGGTGGTGTTGGCTAGCCAACAGTGAGCTGCTCTATCCCATTAATCTGTATGCTTTGAGCTGATTAAGCTCTAGCAGTATCTCTGTGAGGTACACTTTGGAGTTTCTAAGCTCTGGCTAAGTGACGCTTAAATTGTCTAGCTGCCATAAATGGAGTGTGTTTCTCTGGAGAGCATGCCTACACCTGATCAGCCATATATGGATTTCTGAATAGGTTAGTTTGGAGACTTCTGAGCAAGGTGAACCGTTTCTGTATGTGTTAGACACCGGGGGCTTCTCGTACAAAGATATCATTTAATGAGTCACTACAAACACCAGTGGACTCAGGGGCAGTTTCTGCAACACTCTTGACACCACTGGCATAGGATCTCTGGAGCGTAGATCACTACTATACATGCCCACAGAAATAATTTTAGAATCCCATAACCATGCACATATCTGGCCACAAAAAAAGCCTGTGCCATAACTGCTTGATAAACCAAGTGACCGTCTTGTATCTTGACTACTATCAATCCATAGTCACCTTCAAAGTCAATATCAACTCTCTCCACTGCTCTTTCAAGACACTTTCATGATATCTCTACACAAGCAATGCAGAGAGGTACCAACTGTACCTCTTAGGGTAAAGAAGCCCAACTCCCTTACTGTAATGGTATTGTGGACTCATTAAACGTGATAATGACTAGACAAGTTTGGAGAAATGCAGCTGATGAATTCTCAACCAGGGATTTTCTGTCATGCAGGTCCATAAAAATAAGAGTCTAAAAAAAAGTTACACAGTGGAATCCCTTCAATTGTTCAACTTTATCAGAATG
The DNA here is from genome assembly GCF_964194155.1 of Cetorhinus maximus. NCBI lineage: Eukaryota > Metazoa > Chordata > Chondrichthyes > Lamniformes > Cetorhinidae > Cetorhinus > Cetorhinus maximus. Next base: position 42,261,791 of record NC_135888.1, read on the forward strand.
TGGGCCCATAATGAACTGGGCATTAAAACCCAACGAAACCTGTCTGCCTGTGTCTTTTATAGTCACAGCATGTAAACAGTTAAATATGCAATGAATTGGCAACATATCCTTTTAAAAGACCCTGTTGTGGTCAAACAAGGAATGCGAAAAGAGGGGAGCTATTTGGCCCCTCCTCACCTGATTGTAACAACACCATTCTTTCTGTCCTCTGACATTATCACAACCCCCCCCGCCATCTAACATCGCATAATCCTGTAAAACGATAGGCAGCGCAGGTTCAGGTTCCCCATGTGAGCTCTAAAAGCATTTGTAGAACTGTCTCTGTGATTCTTCTATAGGGGTGAGGGAATAAGTTGCCTTCCTGTAAACATGGGGGCCAATTCTGTAGATTTGCACTGCTGAAAGGGTTGCCAACCCTCCAGGTTTGGCCTGGAGTCACCAAGAATTAAAAATTAATCTCCAGGACGCTACTGCAAATAAACCTAAGCAAAATATTATAGGAACATTAATATATTTTTAATTTTTTCTAAACTTTTGTTTGGTAGGTATAAAAACATTGGATTTGGGGGATAAAAGGCTATTTTTAATCTAACAGTCAACAATCACCCAACCAGAAAATCGAGAGTATCTTTGTTTTCTCATTAGAATCAATGGGAACCACAAGTATGGATGCGTTGGGTGACCAATGATAGAAACATGGGTTAATAAGATGAATTCTCCAGGAATATGACCAAATAGAGCTGACAAGCGTATCTGTGGGGTTTTATATAAAGTAGCTCCCAGGACATTGATGAAAGCTTCCTCTGAAACCAGATAAAGTTAATTAGAACCATAAAAGTGCTTCATATCTCCCACTTCAGATATAGCCTCAGGGGGATCCTTTTCATGGCAACAACTGCAAGGCCTGCATCAGTAAACCAACCTCAGAAAGATAATCCTCTTGTCTATCAGATCCAAAACTGCTGTTAACATACAGATTGGGGGGGCGATAGTGGTGTAGTAGTAATGCCACTGGACTAGTAACCCAGAGGCCCATGCTAATATTCTAAACACGGGTTCAAATCCCACCATGACAGCTGGTGGAATTTAAATTCAATTAATAAATCTGGAGTTAAAAGTTAGTCTCAGTAATGGTGAGCATGAAACTATCATTGATTGTTGTGAAAACCCATCTGCTTCACTAATGTCCTTTAGGGAAGGAAATCTGCCATCCTTACCCGGTCTGGCCTACATGTGACTCCAGACCCACAACAATGTGGTTGACTCTTAGCTGCCCTCTGAAATGGCCTAGCAAGCTATTCAGTTCAAGGGCAAATTTGAGTTTAGCAACAAATGCTGACCTTGCCAGTGATGCGCACATCCCATGAAAGAATAAAGAAAAAAGATCATCTGTTTCAGCTACCTCTCTCCTCAGTTCCTAAGTGAGTCCTGCTGCTAACAGAAGTGACTCCAGCCTCTGAATACTGTAGGAGCAAGTTCTCATACAAGCACGCATCTCCATCTTCAAGGTATAACTTCAGATAGGAGTGATGCTGAGGGGACAGGGAAGGGGGGCGGGGGAGGAATGATAATTGGATTAAAGGGAACAGGAAAAGGGAAATGAAAGGGACAGGATGACGGAATAATGGCAACTAAATGGCAGGGGAAGGTAAAAATAAAGGGAATAGGAAAGGGGGAATGTAGATGAGAAAGCATGAGAGTGGCAATAAAGGGAAAGTGGGTAAGGTAACAAAAGAAGGAAGCAAAGGGAAAATTAGGGGAAGCAGGAGAATCTGGGAGAAGCATTTCGGAGTGGGGAGGAAGAATGCCAGCACTAATTGAGAGGAAAGGTGCCAGCGTGGAGTAGAAAGAGAGGGGGGGAATGAAGCCTGCCCACTTGAACTGGAGGTAGTGGGGGAGAAATTACCAGAGAATGAGAATAGCAGCTTTAATGGGGGAAAATTTGCAGAGTACAAACTTGAACTGGGATGAAGGGGGAGATTAGTGCAAGGTACAAACCTGTGGAAGGTTGGGAGATGGATGGAGTACTGTCGTTATGAAAGGGTATGGGGATGAATGGGGACTATCATTATGAAAGGTTGGGAGATGGATGGGGTACTGTCATTATGAAAGGGTGGTGGATGGGATACTGTTGCTGTGAAAGTGTGGGGAGGTTGATGCAGTATTGTCATTGTGAAAGGGTGTGGAGATGGATGGGGTAATTTCACTTATGAAAGGGTGGGGAGATGAATGGGGTACTGTTGTTGTGATGAGGTGGGGAGGTGGATAGGGTAATGCTATGAAAGGATGGGAGGTGGATAGGGTACTGTCATTGTGAAAAGGTGGGGAAACAGATGGTGTACTGTCACTGTGAAAGGGTGTGGAGATGGATGGGGTAATTTCGCTATGAAAGGGCAGGGAGATGGATAGGGTATTGTTGTTGTGATAGGGTGGGAGATGGATGTGGCGCTGTCACTATGAAAGGGTGGGAGATGGATGTGGCGCTGTCACTATGAAAGGGTGGGAGTTGGATGTGGCGCTGTCACTGTGAAAGGGTGGTAGATGGATGTGGCGCTGTCACTATGAAAGGGTGGGAGATGGATGTGGCGCTGTCACTGTGAAAGGGTGGGAGATGGATATGGCGCTGTCACTGTGAAAGGGTGGGAGATGGATATGGCGCTGTCACTGTGAAAGGGTGGGAGATGGATGTGGCGCTGTCACTATGAAAGGGTGGGAGTTGGATGTGGCGCTGTCACTGTGAAAGGGTGGTAGATGGATGTGGCGCTGTCACTATGAAAGGGTGGGAGATGGATGTGGCGCTGTCACTGTGAAAGGGTGGGAGATGGATATGGCGCTGTCACTGTGAAAGGGTGGGAGATGGATATGGCGCTGTCACTGTGAAAGGGTGGGAGATGGACGGGGTATTGTCATTGTGAAAGGGTGGGAGATGGATGGGGTACTGTCATTGTGAAAGGGTGGGAGATGGATGGGGTACTGTCATTGTGAAAGGGTGGGAGATGGACGGGGTACTGTCATTGAGAAAGGGTGGGAGATGGACGGGGTATTGTCATTGTGAAAGGGTGGGAGATGGATGGGGTACTGTCATTGTGAAAGGGTGGGAGATGGATGGGGTACTGTCATTGTGAAAGGGTGGGGAAATGCATGGGATACAGATAGCGGGATTTTCTGCAACCGCCCGCGGCCGCAACCTTCTGGTCCACCGCAAGTTAATGGACTTCTGGCTGGGGCGCCGCCTCGCCCGTGACGGGACCTGCCCGCAACGGAGCCGGAAAACCCCAACCAGGGTCTATGTGAAAAGGTGTCCCTTTTCATTTGTTTATGGGATGTGAGTGTCCCTGGCATTTATTGGCGTTTACTGCCAATCCCTATTTTCCCTTGAGAAGGTGGTGGTGAGCCACCTTCTTGAACTGCTGCTGTCGATGTGGTGTAGGTACACCCACAGTGCTGTTAGGAAGGGAGTTCCAGGATTTTGACCCAGTGACAGTGAAGGAACAGCGATATAGTTCCAAGGAAGGTGTATGACTTGGAGGGGAATTTGCAAGAGGTGGTGTTCCCGTGTGTCTGTTGCCCTTGTCCTTCCAGGTGGCAGAAGTTTTGGACTCTCTTCTGCAAACAGACATTGACGGTAATTTCAATGCTGAGATTGAGAGTGCAGTGCAGTGCAGCATCTGAAAATCTGGGTATCTGCTTTTTCCCATCATCATTTTCATTCTTTTCCACATCAGATTCACTTGTAGAATGACTTCATGCATCCGCTCCAGCCAGAATGGACCTCACCTTGATGAGGTACAGACTAGCTTTAAGTAGAGCAAATTAATAACGATACTGGGCCTGCATTGATTCCTGCAGCCAATGAAGAGCAAGAGAAGCACTGGCTGCACACAGAAACCACCATAAAGAGCAGGCAGCACAAGATTAGCATGCTGTATGGATTCAACTCAGTGGGCATAGGTTAACTGTGCATTGTGATTCCCCATAACCGTTTTTGGGGGAATAACCAATTTAATTGCTAGAATGTCAGAATTACCACCTCTACCTTTATAACAGCTAGCTTGCTGTCCCAACCAAGAACAGTCATAATGCTGGTGGTAGATTTATTAAGGCAGCAATCAAGTTAATGCATTGGGGAAGGGATTGCACTGCAACATTGTACCATGGCTACCACAGATTTTGGCATATGAGTCGACCTTTGAAGCTTCGAAGAATCGTTCCAAAAACAGGAGTCAATTTATACACCAAATATAAAAGTGAGCCGCTGGCCTGGGTGTGGGTTGTCACTATTTTGAAGTGTCAGACACATTTGATGCAAAGAGTGGGCATGTCTTAAACTCCCAGGCATCTTCGCAGTACAGCCTATATCATCTCCTCGATCCCTTGTGCCCAGTTATAAGATGCCGGTAAGTAAAACATGCATTTGCGAGATGAAATATTGAGGCTGACTACAAATGTGAGTATAACATGTCACGGCTGAAAAAGGAGGTAAGTTGACTCTGTTATAAGCTGTTGGGGCGTAGTTCGGCAGGTCTTATTCATAGTATTCATGGTCTTAGGTCGTTCAACAGCAAGTATTTGTTAACTACATGAAACTATATAATAGGTACAGTAAAAGTCTAAGCCAGGAGCTGCCTCCATGCTTGTTTCTACACAGTGCTCTCTCCAACACTATACTGACCCCTCGGTGCGGGTCATGTGTTCTTTTACATCATCATGCGGGCGGTACTGTACACAGTCTCACATTGACCTTTTATGTGCCAGCCCCCGAAACAACAGACTCGTACACTCTGAGTATTTGTAAAAATATGAGTTTTGGGATTGATAAAATAGGGTTGTTTTATATCTCAGATCGATTTATAAGCTGCAATTTTCAGTATCTAAGCCACCTCTGCAAAAGTTAGATCAATGTTTTCTCTTCCAAATGTATTCAACAGTGAATCGTGCCCAGCAGATAGAGAGATTGAGGCTGAAGCAATGTCATAAACACCAAGGTTCACACACCTCTGTCCAGGGAGGGATGAAAATGTCATGGATAACCTCAGAGAAGTTGTCACCACAATTTAGAACATCAAAAGCAATTCATCCCATTTCAAAAGAAACAGAACAGCAGAATAATACTATGATTCTGATATCCACTCCTCTCTCTAGGCCCCCGACCCCAATCAGCACAATGTTACCAAAATTCATGACTTTGCAATGAATTATTGATTTTGCATGATTGTTTTAATGCGCTTGATCCACAAGGCAAGGAGATAGTGACAGGCAATCTCTCTCCCTCTAGTCATCAGCTGTGATTCAGCCCCTGGTGGCCTGGTCAACATTTATTCCACATACAACATCACTAAAAACAACTTATCTGGTTATTAGCGCATTGCTGTTTGTGGCCCCTGCTCTGTGCAAATTGGCTGCCACAATTTCTTACATTTCAACTGCTTCTACATGTTAGCAACTATTTAATTGGCTGTAAAGCACTTTTGAGACAACCTAAAGCTGTGAAAGGCGCTATATGGAAGTTGGTACAAAAACAAAAATTGCTGGAAAAACTCAGCAGGTCTGACAGCATCTGTGGAGATAAAGACAGAGTTAACATTTCGAGTCTGTATGACTTCTTCAGAACTAAAGAGAAGTAAAAATGTGGTGAAATATATACTGTTTAAGGGGGGTGGGACAGGTGAAGCTGGATAGAAGGCCAATGATAGGTGGAGGCAAAGGAGAGATTGCAAAAGATGTCATAAACAAAAGGTCGAAGGGCTGCTGATGGTGGTGATACTGGCTAAAGGAGGTGCTAATGGTGACATTAAGAGTAGAAAGCAGGATGAGCAAGTGACAGGTGGTCCTAGTGGGGGTGGGGTGGGGAGAGGGGACGGTGTGGGAGAAAAGATCGAAATAGGCTAAAAGGTTAAGATAAAACAATGAATGGAAATAAACTTTAAAAATAATAATAATAGAAATAGGTGGGGAAAAAATATATAAAAATTAAAAAATAAATATTTGAAAAAAGGGGATCAAAAAGGTGTGAGGATAGAGGAGAGAGTTCATGATCTGAAGTTGTTGAACTCAATTTTAAGTCCGGAAGGCTATAAAGTGCCCAATCGGCAGCTGAGGTGCTGTTCCTCCAGTTTGCGTTGAGCTTCACTGGAGCATTGTAGCAGGCCAAGGACAGACATGTGGGCATGAGAGTTGGTCTTTTTCTATCCCCAGTGATTCATTTACACTGCAACAGAAAATCAATAAATCACGAGTAAAGTCATGAATGCTGCCCTGCTTGACTCCCAGAAAGGGTCGCTCGAGGTCCATGCCCCCTTGTCCCTCCATGATGTTGCAATGAAGTTAAATTTGGATCACAAGGGTTAATTCCTCAACATACAGCAATTACTAAATCAGGGCAAAGCAGTTAACAGTTTGGTGTTTCTCACACAGCAAACTTGACATAATGGTGATTCTCCATTAGGAGCTCCCCAAGATATTGACACCTGTATTGTTAAACTGACTCTCATTCACTGAGCACACCAAGGGTCAAACAATGGTCTGACGCAGGCACCAAGTGGTGGTAGCTGAGATTCATGAGCTAACAAATAACAACTTGTATTTATATAGTGCCGGGTACCAAAGTTAAAATGTCCCAAGATACTTGGCAAAAGTGTTACCAAACAAAATTTGACCCTGAGCAACATAAAGGGATATAAATGCAGATGACCACAAGCTTAGTCAAAGTAGTAGGTTTTAAAGAATATCTTAATGGAGAAAAGAGAAACGTGTAGAGAGAGAGAGGCGGGGGGCAGTAAGAAAACAGCAGGGCATAAAGCACAACAGGAGACAGTGAGAATTCATTGCGAGAGTGGCAGGAAGGAGCGAGAACACAACAGGGCAGAAAGCAGCTATTCCACCAAGAGCCAGTCTGTGGGTTCAGAGCCCCTGCTTGGAAAGAAAAAGAGAGCTGTGGCATCACAGGGAAGCAGGTAAGTTACTGGCTGGTAGGGATTTCCTATTTATCTTACCTAAACTAGGGAATAAACTGGTGAGTCTTATTTCCTTTTTTTAAAGTAAGGTTTATTACTACTAGTAATGTGTATTACGTATTGTGGGTTTCATTAGTATGAATAAAATTTATTAGTATTGGTAAAGTTTATCAATGGCAGTAAGGTTCATTAGTGTTGATAACAGTTTATTAGCAGCAGCAAGGTTATTAACTAACTGATAAAGAAATGGCAGGGTTGCTCCAACCTCCAACTCACCCAATATCCACCATGTACAGACCTCAAGAGCCATGTTAAGATGAAACAGAATAATGTCCTTAACATCTATAACAATATTAAAACACGCCATTCATGAAAGCCCAATCAAAATATTTAAATCCCCTAAAGTACTTGATCCTGTATAAAAACAGACTTATATTCAAAACTCTGCATCAAAGATGGTTAATCCTTTAATAACCTCTCTGAGCTTTCAATCAAACAGTGAACTTAGCATCCCCTGAGATAATTATAAGTTATGGAATGCAGCCAAGCATTAATGATGACATATTATTAGAGCCCTTGAGGTAATGTCAACATGTAGCTGCTAGGATAGTTTTTTTTTTTCAACTCTCACTGACACAGGCAGCCTATTCTTTAAAAAATCAAGGGCAGGGGATTTAAATAGCTTCATGGTTTGAGGTTTTTTTTTTAACTCTCACTGACACAGGCAGTGAAACATTCTTTGTTAATGGCATGGGTATATAGATAACCTTACAGCCTGACAGTTCTACAGATCCCATCTACCCTTCAAGAGCATTTACAACTACTCTAAAAATTTGTAACTCCCACAATGCGAGGAAAGCCCTTGCTATAACGAAAATGGGATTGTTTGAACTCAGCACTGAGATCAAATGGCCCTGCTGAGTTCAAGTTTCCATCATGTGTGAATCATGCCCTATCTCTTTCCACTACTGTCAAAAATAGGATGTCAGAAGTGGGGGAGGGATTTCCAGGTCCAGGTCCTGTCTACCAGTTTGAAGCCTCTGAAGTTTCCATGACTCCATGAAAATTCGGGCCAGAGTCCCCCACACCCATTACGCCCACATACAGAAATATCCATGTACCTGTTATCACACCTGATGCTCCCATCCCTACCCATCTCCACTACCTCCCTGTGGTTCAGAGAATCAACCAAGATCTGTGCCCCATTTTCAAGTTGCTCCACAGACTCACCACACCCTATATGGGCAATCTCCAGCTAAACAACTCAGTGTACGCTCCGCTCCCCTCACTCCAGATTATTGCTCAGCACCACCCTTTCAATCTTGTTGTTTTTAAGAGATTTCTAAAAGTCCATCTTTTCAACCACATATTCAGTTTTGCGCTGTCAAGCAGCTTAGTCATTGTTCACCATGCACTTCCCCCTGCAACAAGAGTTCCAAGGCATTGGGTGTAATTTTGAGCACATATAGCGGGGCCATTGCTAGATCAGGTACCCAATGAAATCCCCAGCAGGCTTTGCTGTGGCTCTTTAACAGGAGCATGGCATTAGTATGCCACTTCTAGATTTCCCGACCAACCAAGGAGACTGACTGCAATCAACTCTAAATGTTTCAAAGGAAGGATTTCTGATTAAAGGGACAATGGCATGGGTTACAAGGGGTCACCAGCACTTGGACTTTAGAGGCTGCAGTACCCAAAGGAATGGAGAGAAGACCCAGGAAGGCTGCTCCCCTGGTCCTCTCGGAGGTCCTGCTGCAGGCTCTGAGGAAGTGCAGAGAAATTAGCTCTTCCAAGTATGGGAGGAAGAGGAGAGCCGACCAAGCAAGCGTGGATAGAAGCAGCCGAGGAAATCAGCATCAAGAGTGTGCACCCTCCCACCTGGAAAAAGTGTACCAAGAGAATCCAGGGCCTCGGGAGGCCATGACAGGTGAGTGGCATAACACTTTTAGATGCCAAGCTCCGCATTCTGACTTTCCCAGCATCCTCCTGCACTGCACACCTCAGGTCAACACACCTTGCAGCTCCACTCATTCCTCTCTCCCCTGGAACCACCTGAACAGCCGACACTCACACGTACCCTTAGCCTATTGCTTTCTCACAATCGTGCTTCACAATTGCTCTCCACAAATGTTGCCCTTCTCTCCTCACAAGCCACTTTGAACGCTCACACCTCTCTGCTTTCTCTTCTTGCAGAGGAAGTGAGCACAAAATCTCAGGGAGAGGCAGAGACCAGTGAGGGGCATGGCCCACCAGTAACAGGCAACTTGACAGTCACTGGCAATACTTACTCACCTGCTCCACTGGACAGGTCTTGTTCCAGAAAGCTGAAATATCAGCAGTGACCTGCCGTGAGCGGCCAAGTTACCTGAGGCATCTTTTGCTCAGTGAGAGAAGGTGATGTAGTACCAATGTCACTGAACTAGTACTACAGAGGATTAGGCAAATGCCCTGGAGACATGGGTTCAAATCCCACCCTGGCAATTAATAAAATCTGGAATTGAAAGATAGCATCAGTGATGGTGACCATGAAACTATAGTCGATTATTGTTGTTATATGTATAGATGATTATTATTGTTCACTAATGTCCTTTAAGGAAGGAAACTGCCATCCTTATCTGGTTTGGGCTATATGCGACTCCAGATCCGCAGTAAAGCGATTGACTCTTAACTAGCCTCTGAAATGGCACTCAGTTCAAGGGTCATAGGAATGGGCAACAAATGCTGGCCTTGCCAGCGATGCCCACATCCCATGAAAGAATAAAGGAAAAAAAGACATGTTGAGAGTTGATTGTCTGTTGGGGGTCTCATCGCCTTCCAGCTGGATCACTGGGTCTATCCCTCCTGCCTTGTGGAGAGGGGTTGAGGAGAAGGTAGCTGGTGCTGGTGTTGTTTCCCGTCTATCCCCACAGAAGAGGTGGAAGGTAGAACTGCATACATTGCTCCCATGCCGTGGAAGCAGGGAAATGTAGCTGAAGGTGAGTGAAGTGCTAGATAGGTGAAGTACTTTCCAAGAAGTTGGCAAACACCTGTCAAGCAATGAAAGCACTCTCTGGGAAGGAGTGCTTTAAACAGCAGCCTCTCACCTGGCCACAGGTGGAGCTCTTCAGTTTCACTGATCAAAGGCTTCCCAGCCTGTCAGTTTCACAGAAGATCTCCGCATTGCCCACTCGCCTCAGTGACGCTGGCGTGTTTTTAACAGGTCAGGAAATAGGTCTGCTGGCTGTTGAAGCCAGAATGCAGAGTTAAAATAAGACTTATTTACCTATTATAATATTTAAAAGCCTTACCGACAGCTGCACAGGAGTTTCCCCACTCACTTTCAATCCACTCCGGGTGAGATGTTGTTGGGGGTCCTGACCCAGTATCATTTTTGGGGATTCAACTCCCTGCATGCAACCAAACTCATCTCCCCTTGGCCATCAAAATTCCCTAGAGGAGGGAATTACCTAAAGAATTTCAAACACGTACTTTGCATTCTGAGATAATGGAGGGGCGGGGATGGGAAAAAGGGTCAAATTAAGATTAGGAGATTTGAGATGAATTAAAAATCTAGTGCCGTGACGGCTAAGTAAACCACAATAAACCTCTTGGCATGATTGATCAACAGAATTAAGCCTCCTGTCATCAAGAAACCACTTGGCTTACAGAAAATAGTTGATGTATGGCTCTGTAATTAGAGCAGTGATTCATTAAATGATTTATTATTGCTCCGATCCCAGCATTTTACTGCCTCCCAAGTCTTTCTATGTAAATTAGAGTCTTGAGGTAGCAAACTGCTCTGTCAAGGTTAAGTGTGGAATTTTATAGAAATTGTGACTTATCAAGTCACTTCCTTCACTCCATTGATAACAATGCACATTAGTCCCCCAATACACTTGGTTCCTTACATTCCTGTAATTATTATAGGCTATCATACTTTTCTCATTTTCAGAGAGGTAACATAGTCCATAATGCTTTCAGTTCCCAATGATAGCCCTAGGTGGGATCTGCTGTGGTATTCAGTTTGTAACCTAACTCCTAGAAAATGATATCGTTTTGTAACACATGGAAACCAAATCATTGAACCATCCTTCCATTACCTCCATCTCTCCAACAAGTGCCTCTGGATCATAGTTGTCTGTGGCATTACTGGATCCTGCCAGACCAAGAGCCTGGGCCAACAACTGGACAAGCGTCTGTCTGTGTGTCACTTTCTCTGGGTCACTCAATGCCTTATGAATTAGTCCTTCTTCCAGCTTCCTCCAGCCTCCCAGAAGATGCTCCTGAAACACAAACCTTTCTCTCAATAAATGCATCACGCAGTCCCTTGAGTCTCATTTCCCCACATAAGCATTAGCAACATTTTGGAAATGAGAAAAAAAAATCTTGACATGGACAGCAGGAAATTGAAAGTTACTCATTATTCTATTTCCTGGATCAGAACTCAAAATTATGTTAGCGCTACAGGTATTGTATCTTTTGGACCAGGGTTTTGTACACTGTGCCAGGTATGGGGGACTGGAGTGGATTCTTGAACTTAAAGAGCTAAACCAGCACAAACAGGATGGGCCAAATGGTCATCATCTTTGCTGCACAGTGCCACACATGATCAGGAACATGTTAAATACAGGACTACCCTCTCTGCTCGACCTCAAAAGTGAGTCTTCATCACTCCCCGCCACTGACCTTAGATCTTTAATGTTTGCTAAACCAACGTGAATCCTACGCCAACCACTCCTGCATCCTCTCAGAGTAAGATCATCACTCAGCATTAATTTATGCTGAATTACTACAAGCATGGTTCTGATCATCCTACATTCTAGGAAGACATAAACTTTCCCAGAGGGCTCAAAAGGACACATTGCAAACGTTCCCCCTTCAAAGCATTTAAATATCTGATTATTACTCCCAATATACCTGTCATTTAGGAGGAAAGAAAGAAGGGAACAAAACCAAGCTCTGGACATAGTTTCCCACCCACTCTTTTTTTGTGGTTTCATTCTGAAAACTGCCGTTTTAACTGCAACATTCATCAGGATGCCAACAAGAGCTGATTATATCGAGAATAAAAGCAGTCAGTTATGAATGACAGGAAAAGAAACCCTCAAGAAATCATTAAGATGTAAGTCATTGGTCTGTTGTTTGCCTATCAAGTTTAAATAACACTAATGCCTCATTTGTCACAGAATCACAGAATTGTTACAGCAGAGCAGGCCATTCAGCCCATCATTAGTTAAGCTTCATGTGCAACATTGGCACAATTACACAAAAATCAATAAATGTTGGTTTCTTGGTGATCAGTATGAATCTACTGAATAGAAGAGTTTTAAAAATTGAGGCAAAGACGACTTGGTTAGGAGTTAACTAAATTGAGAAAGCAAAGAGAGGATACGAAAAAATATTGGCAGGTAAAATCAAAGAAAACCCAAAGATGTTTTATCAGTACATTAAGAGCAAGATATAACTAAGGAAAGGCCAGGGCCTATTAGGCATGAACAAGGCTACATATGTGTGGATATAGAAGATGTGGGCAGGGTTCTCAATAAACAGTTTGTCTCTGTCTTCAGTAAGGTGAGAGATGATGCAGACATTCTAGCTAAAGAGGAAAAGTGTGAAATATTAGATACAATAAGCATAATGAGAGAGAAAGTACTGGAGGGACTGTCATCCTTGAAGGTGGATAAATCACCAGGGCTGAAAGGATTGTATCCCAGGCTGTTAAAAGAAGCCAGGGAGGAAATAGCAGATGCTCTGAAGATCATTTTCCAACCCTCACTAGATACGGGTGAGGTACCAGAGGATTGGAGGTCTGCGTATGTTGTACCATTATTTAAAAAGGGTGTGAAGGATAGGCCAGAAAATTATAGGCCGGTCAGTCTGACGTCGGTAGTGGGCAAATTATTAGAATCAATTCTGAGACACAGGATAAACTGGCACTTAGAAAGGAATGGATTAATCAGGGATAGTCAGCATGGTTCAACAATCCTCTTCACAATCAACTACACAGTTAATTTTTGTGTCATCTGCAAATTTTCCAATCATGCTACCCATATTTAAATCCAAATCATTAATATGTACAACAAACAGCAAGGGTCCCAACACTGAGCCCTGTGGAACAGCACTGGAAATCAATTTCCATTTGCAAAAACATCCATCAACCATTACCCTTTGTTTCCTGTTGCTGAGCCAATTTTGAATCCAACTCACCACATTCCCCTGCATCCCATGGGCTTTTACTTTTCTGACCAGTCTGCCATATGGGACCTTGTCAAATGCCTTACTAAAATCCATGTAGACAACATCCACTACACTACCCACATCAATCCTCCTAGTTACCTCTTCAAAAATTTGATTAAATTAGTAAGACACGACCTTCCCATAGCAAGGCTATGGACCAGGCTGAATGGCGGCAATGTTGGATTTTAGCAAAAGAATTCATTCAACGTGCGCTGGAAAAACAAGAAATGAAGAAAGCAAGCAGGTATATCACCATGGACATCCTGATATAATGGGGGTAATTTTAACCGCAAAAATGAGTGAGTTCGGGTCCAATGGAAAGTAAAGCTGAAAAAATTCTGAAACAGGAACCCAACCCATTCACTTCCAGTTCTAACGGAGGTGGAATGAGGGGCAGACAAACCAATCCAATCCCAGGCAGTAGGTCTGTTGTTGAAACATTTTAAGGAAGTTGCATGTCTTCATTTACGTTTAATTCATGTTGGCTGGGTTCCCCCACTGACTTAGGAAATTGGTCAGGTAAAACCAATGAGGAGGGGTGGATAAGTGCCTTTTCAGCACTTTACAGGATCAGGAGAAGCATAAGTGCTTCCTCCAAGCCCAACAAACTAACCTTGTAATCAACCCGTTCCCCCTCTTATATTTTCAATCTCACTCCCTGTACCCCTCTCCAATGCCCTGCAATTACCTCCCCCCTCCACTGCCTCCTCCCATCTCGATCCTTCCCAGAATCATTGGACACCCCCCTTTGAGATGATTCAGCCCCGACTCTCGCCAAGCCCCGATCTACCCCATTTTCTTCAGCTCTCCCCTGACCCCTCCCCACATTGCTTGTACTCATTAACCCTCCACTCAACAACCAATAAACTTATCTGCAATTGGGCTGGGGCCTTTTTCCCAAGGCTTCCTCATCCGACAGATAGCAGAGCCTGGCTTCTGGACTCAGAATCCCATGTAAAAAAAAACCACACACGCCTCGGAGTTAAAACCCCAGAGCGTTCAAGGAAAATGTCCATCAGAAACCTTTCACCTGAACTGGAAGATTTTAGAGAGGAGCAGCTTTTAAACAAGTACAGAGCCAGAGAATGTACCAATAGGAAATCGCAAATCAAACACCTGCCCACACTGCCTCCACTCCCACTGTCTCAAATGCCCCTTCTCCTCATCCCTATACTTGCTGAAACGTTTCTTGTCGCTGGCATCTTCCAGTTTTGATGAAAGGCCATTGACACGAGGCATTAATTCTATTTCTCATATTACGAATAATGTTACTCACCTTCTTTAAAATGGGAGTTAAGTTTGAAAAAGCCAATATTAACTCATTAGAAGTAAAAACAGAAAATGCTGGAAAAGTTCAGCAGGTCTGGTAGCATCTGTGGAGGCAGAAATAGAGTTAACGTTTTGAGTCCCTATGACTCCTCTTTAGAACTACTCAGCTCTGAAGAAGAGTCATACGGACTCAAAATGTTAACTCTGTTTCTCTCTCCACAGATGCTGCCAGACCTGCTGAGTTTTTCTGCCATTTTCTGTTTTTATTTCAGATTTCCAGCAACCACAGCATTTTGCTTTTATTAACTCATTGGACATCTTTGGACAACGGTATTCATGGGGTTGGGGAGGCAAATGAGGCCTACCTCTCCTTCACTGACCTGCTGCTCAACATCTCTGGGCTCCAACCACTATCTGCCTGGCTATGGGATGTCCTTACAGCTGTGACTCTGCCAGTTCCTTCTTCCTGCCATCCAATAAAAGACAACTATTGGTATTAGAGGGCAGGGCAGTTCCTGGCTCTAGGGGTCAAAAGGCAGGACTTTATTAATGCAACAAAGTAAATTTTACATGGATCTGTGGCAAATACAGAGCCTTGCTCAAGACAAAAGTGGTTCAGAGGTTGGGGGTTAGAGTTTTATAGCCAGAGCTCGAATCCATGCTTGCATTAGGCAGCAGAGCCTCACAAAACTTTCTCTCATAAGGACACAAGGATATTTTAGCAGGCTGCATTAAGTGACAAGAATATTCCCAGCTGAAGTGGAGATGATTGGGTAACTCCGATGTCAATCTCCTCTAGAGGTTACACTGCTATAAGTGACTGGGATTGATTTTCATAGAATCGTAGAAGGGTACAGCATGGAAAGAGGCCATTCAGCCCATTGTGCCTGTGCTGGCATTCATCCACATAATTTGCATTATGTAACAACTTTGCTTGCAGTAAAATAAACTCTTTGCTGTAGGTCCTAATCGAAGTCCCGCACTGCCTCCAACTCATTGGTTGGTGCAGTGTTGTTAATATTCCATTAATAAAATGACCAATCTGTATTTTACCCTCGCTTCCTTTGGGGAAGTACAGGGCTTCCACTTGGTTGCTGGCTGGCACATTTAAGATCAGGAGTTTGCTCCTGTGCAAAAATGGAGCACACAGACCTGCATGCCATCATCGCTTGGAACTGGTCAAAAAGTTTGTTTTAAAGAAAAGTGTTTGAGTTTGAATTGGCATGTTTAATAAAAACAAAACAGACTCATTTCAAACACAGCGTGTTTTATTTCCTTATATTCAATTATTATCGTGATGAGGAAAAATTATTGCAATTGTCAAAAATAAAATCAATAAAATGAAAACAAAATTATCTTTTTTCTCATCGCCAATGAGAGGCTTGCATCAACATTTCTGAACAACTACATCCAACACACAATAACAAATAATCTTTCAGTAATATGAACACATGCCTTCCCATAAAGAGTTAGAGCCAGTATTCCTTATTCCTCATGTCTGTGCATCAATTAACTGAATGGAACCGCCTGCTAATTTCCAGCTCCAGCTCATTAGGAAATGTGTGGCCATCTTTCTTTCATATTAATCTTTGACAAATTCACCTCTAAACAAACTGTGACATCTGGAATGTGAGGGATATGAGCTATTTCTTTTGCAAGAACTCGGTTCTCATCAAGTTATGGGATATTGGGGCTGGGACTGGAACATTTGCTAATTCCAAGCACTCAGTGTTAGCATCATGTATTCCCAAATCATGTGCATTAATTAGATGTGGAGCAAAGATGCCTCTAAGCTTAGGTTGCCAACCCTCCAGAACAGTGCTGAACTCTTTAGCAATTAAGTCTCCAGGACACTCCTCTGGGCAAATTAAACAATTACGTTTTTATTTTTATTTTCTTTGAACACTTTTGTTTATTATTAGTTGCTTCTGGGCTGCTCAACTGAGTGGGATGATTGGAGGCAGAAGACCATGCAATGATACCTCCAGAGGTACATCCAGCCACAGTTGACAAACCTCCTCTATGTTAACCTTTCAAACACTCAGCATAGGTATAGAAGAGTTAGATACAAAGTAAAGTTGAGTTCAACTCTGCCACAACAGTATGCCTTGGCTTCCACTTCAGGACAGTGCGGTGGAGAATTTTTGCCATTCCCCTCACTAGTCATCCTTTGATATTGGTCACTCAGGGCCAAATTAGGAGGTTATTTTTGCTGTTAGCCCAGCAGCAATCAAAATTGCACCATGACAGTCCAAACAAATTTCATGTGGGATCCTTATAGGCAGCAGACAAGGAGCAGGATTTCTCCACCTGTCTGAACTCTAACCCAGACTCCAGGTGTGAAAGGCTGATGCACTTACAGCAATTTGGTGCTGCTACCACTCTTCTTTTTTTTTGTCTGAAGGAATACTCATGATTAATATCGTTATTGGAAGGGCTGGTAAAACTCCCATTCCACAGACTCAAAATACCAATTAAAAACCATGGGATGATATTGTGACACTGGCTATTTCAGTTGCTGCGTGAATTTGATCCCTATCAGCAGCCTCTTTCAAATTTTACCTCAGTATCAAACTCAGGGTCCTTAAAAGGTTCGTTCAATTTTCCCCCCATTCTCAGCAAAAATAAATTCAGACTCATGAAAAGTCAAATGATTCATTTCTTGTTAAGCTGATTTATTTTTGTGATTACCTGAAAGGTTATATTAACTTACCACTGGCCGTAAATTAGAAACGAGCAGTGAAGTATTATGTTTAAGTGCTAAGGTGTCAAACGGCTTAACAGCCAAATGCAGAATTGCCTTGCCACTGCAAATGTAAATTAATGATGAACTTGAAATGTAAAATTAACTGCTGCTGCCCCTCTGGTGCCATCATTTTTAGTGTGGACAAGTCAAGCAGATAAATGCTATCACACCTAGCTCCATTTTCCATGAACATTGAGCCTAATTAAAGCCACTGTCAACCTGACCCTGCAGTGCTTTCATGATGGCAATTGGTGACCAAGTGGATGATGGTCAAAACAGGTTCACAAAGAGGACTTATCACCTCACTTATCACCCCACCAGCCTCCGCATTCAAAGGATCATCCTCCGCCATTTCCGCCAACTCCAGCATGGTGTCACCACCAAACATATCTTCCCTTCACACCCCCTGGCGGCATTCCGCAGGGATCGTTCCCTCCGGGACACCCTGGTCCACTCCTCCATCACCCCCTACACCTCAACCCCCTCCCAAGGCACCTTCCCATGCAACCGCAGAAGGTGCAACACCTGCCCCTTCACTTCCCCTCTCCTCACCGTCCAAGGGTCCAAACACTCCTTTCAAGTGAAGCAGCATTTCACTTGCACTTCCCTCAATTTAGTCTTCTGCATTCGTTGCTCCCAATGCGGTCTCCTCTACATTGGAGAGACCAAACGCAGACTGGATGACCGCTTTGCAGAACACCTTCTGTCTGTCCACAAGCATGACCCAGACCTCCCTGTCGCTTGCCATTTCAGCACTCCACCCTGCTCTCATGCCCACATGTCTGTCCTTGGCCTGCTGCATTGTTCCAGTGAAGCTCAACGCAAACTGGAGGAACAGCACCTCATCTCCCGACCAGGCACTTTACAGCCTTCCGGACTGAATATTGAGTTCAACAATTTTAGATCATGAACTCTCTCCTCCATCCCCACCCCTTTTCCGATCCCCCCCTTTTTTTCCAATAATTTATATAGATTTTTCTTTTCCTGTCTATTTCCATTATTTTTAAATGTATTTCCATCCATTGTTTTATCTCTACCTTTTAGCCTATTTCGATCCCTTCCCTTCACCCCACCCCACCCCCACTAGGGCTATCTGTACCTTGCTTGTCCTGCTTTCTACCCTTAATTAGCACATTCCTTAGATAATATCACCACCTTCAACACCTCTTTGTTCTTTTGTCTATGACATCTTTTGGCTATCTCCACCTATCACTGGCCCTCTATCCAGCTCTACCTGTCCCACCTCCCCTTAAACCAGCTTATATTTCACCTCTTTTCTATTTTTACTTAGTTCTGTTGAAGAGTCATACGGACTCAAAACATTAACTGTGTTCCTCTCCGCAGATGCTGCCAGACCTGTTGAGTTTTTCCAGGTATTTTTATTTTTGTTTTGGATTTCCAGCATCCGCAGTTTTTTGCTTTTATCACAAAGAGGAAGTCATGTCAATCAAATTTAGTGTTTTGTTTTGAGGGTGTGACTAGGGAGGTTGATCAGGATAAGGCAGTGGGTGTGACTTCAAGATTTGACTATTCCAATGTTCTCCTGGCTGGCCTCCCTCCCACCCTATACGCTCCATAAACTTGAACTTAACCAAAGCTTTTCTGCCCATATCCAAACTCAAATGCAAGTCCCGTTTACCCATCACCCCCGTGCTCACTAACCTACACTGGCTGCGAAATCAGCAAACTCTGGGTTTTAAAATTCTCATCTTTATTTTCAAATCTCTCCATGGCCTCATCCCTCCACATTTCTATAACCTCCTCCAGCCAGAAATCTCTGTGCTCCTCCAATTGTGGGCTCCAACACAAACGTAATTTTCATCATTCCGCTATTAGTCGCCGTGCCTTTAGTTGCCTAGCCCTAAGCACTGGAATTTCCTCGCTAAACCTCTCCTCCACTCTACCTCAGTTAAGACGCTCCTCAAACTCATTCCTTTGATCAAACATTTGATCATCTGTCTGAATATCTCCTTATGTCCTTGATGTTAAATCTTCTTTGATAATAGACCTGTGAAATGCCTTGGGTCGTGTTATTATGTTGAAGGCACTATAGAAATGAAAGCTGTTACAGCTGATGTTCAAATATCAGGACCAATTTTAACTCTGTGCATAGGAATGGATTTTGAGCGAGTTGCACTGTCGCCCATCTTCATAAATTATCTGGGGTTAGGAAGCACAAGCACAGTAGTTAAAATTGCAGAATTACTAATGAAGTGGGTAGACGGCAAAATTGAACAGGATAAGCTACAGGGTATTTGAATAATTGGCAGTCGGGTAGACAAGTAGCAGATGAAATGCATTGAAGAGAAATGCAACATGCTTCACATTTGGAAGAAAATCCAGGAAGGGATTTTCACTTAAATAATGTGAAAGATAATAATGCGTATGCAAAATGACAGAGATTGTGTGGGGGTCTGAATGACAATAAATTGAAGCTGTTACAATAATGCTCGTCAGCTACAAGTGAAGCATATCAGATGCTGGGATCGACTGGGATTTATTAAAAATCAACATTGATCCAAAGTAGCGAGGTGATCCTGCCGATTCATAAATGGATAGTGTGACCACCGTTAGGACTGCTGTCGAACAAAAAGGATATTACAGCTACTGAAAGGACATAGAGGAGGGGAACCAGGATGACTGAGAGGGTGGAGGAATTGGACTGTTAAAAAGTGATTATCTAAATTGGGCATGTTCTTACTGGGGAAGGGAAGGTTTGGGAGGCTGCTTTAGGACACTAAAGAGACCAGGCCATGACATGCAGTTTCACAATGTCCATCCTTCAAAATGGTCATCATTTTGCATCATTTTTATTCTTGTAAATGCCTCCGCAAAGTTAACCAAGAAACAGAGACCACCATTAATAATAATTCAAATTGAAAGCTGTAATTACAAATAATTAGAAGGCACACAAAAGAATACTATTGTTTGTCTAGTCTTTATCCATTCATTCCAATAGCTAAACATGAGCCAGTTCTACAGGAAGTGAGGATCAGACCAGTTGTCAAACAAAAATTACCAAGGTCCTCAAAAAGTTTGACATGATGTTTTAGTGTCAATGTTTAGTTTGGAGAAAATTGGTGGGGGACCCAAAAACAAATGCTTTAAATTCCAACTGGACGGTGGAGGGTTAATAGTGGAAAATTCTTTCCATTGTTTGGTAACAAAAGCTGTTGCTGGCACATGCTAGGATATGAGTTCACAGGTGTTAGTTCATTGGTGCCTTAATTAGTTTGTCAAAAGAATATTTGACCAACGTGAATTGGGATGTCAAAGAAAGACTGGGCCCATCATCCCCTAGCATCCAGATGTACTTTCCAACACAGCTTCACTGGGTAGCAACCAAGAGCAAGAACACTGGGGGCACTAAGGTCTTTTTTAATCTCATCATGGGATGTGGGCATCGCTGGAAAGACCAGCATTTATTGCCCATCCCTAATTGCTTTTGTGAAGGTGACAATGAGCCACATTTTCAACCACTGCAGTCGTGTTGTGTAGCTATACCTACAATGCTGTTGGAGTGGGACTTTCAGGATTTTGACCTGAGTCAGGATGATTTTGGCTTGGTGGGAAACATGCAGGTGGTGGTGTTCCCATGCATCTGCTGCCCTCATCCTTCTAGGCGGTAGAGGTCACAGGTTTGGAAGGTGCTGTTGAAGGAGCCTTGGTGAGTTGCTGCAATGCATCTTGTAGATGGTACACACTGCTGCCGCTGTGCGTCGGTGGCAGGAGTGAATGTGGTGCATGGGGTGCCAATCAAGCAGGCTGCTTTGTCCTATATGGTGATGAGTTGCTCCACTATTGTTGGAGATGCAATCTTCCAGGCAAGTGAACACTATCACATTCCTGCCTTGTGCCTTGTAGACAATGGGCAGGCATTGGGAAGTCAAAAGGTGAGCTACTCACCATAGAAATCCCAGTGTCTGACCTGCCCTTGTAGTCACAGCAATTATGTGGCTGGTCCAGTGAGGTCTCTGGTCAATGCTAACCCCCTGGATGTCGATGGTGGGGGATTCAGTGATGGTAATGTAATTGAACGTCAAGGGAAGATGGTTGGATCTTCTCCTGTTGCAGATGGTCATCACCCAGCACTTATGTGGTGTAAGGGGTCACTTAACAACCAAGTTTGAATGTTGTCCAGGTCTTACTGCTTGCAGGTATAGCTTGTTTCAGTGCCTGGAGAGTTACAAATGGCATTGGAGACTGTGTAATCATCAGCAAACATCCCCACTTTTTTCTATGTTGGGAGGAAGATCATTGATGAAGCAGCTGAAGATAGTCGAACCCAGGACACTACCCAGAGGAACTCTTGCAGTGCTGTCCTGGAGCTAAGATGATTGGCCTCCAACAACCATAAACATCTTCCTCTGTGCTATAACAAAAACAGAATTACCTGGAAAAACTCAGCAGGTCTGGCAGCATCGGCGGAGAAGAAATCAGTTAACGTTTCGAGCCTTCATGGCCCTTCGGCAGATCTGCCGAAGGGCCATGAAGGCTCGAAACGTTAACTGATTTCTTCTCCGCCGATGCTGCCAGACCTGCTGAGTTTTTCCAGGTAATTCTGTTTTTGTTTTGGATTTCCAGCATCCGCAGTAGCTTTTAGCTTTTTGTTTTCCTCTGTGCTATGTACGACTCCAACCAGTGGAAAGTTTTCCCTTGATTCCCATTGACTTCAATTTTATTCGGGCTCCTTGATGCCACACTCGGTCAAATGCTGCCTTCATATCAAGGACTGTCACTGTCATCTCACCTCTGAAATTCAGCTCTTTTGTCCGTGTTTGGGCTAAGGCTGCAATAAGGTCAGGAGCTGAGTGGTCCTGGCAGAACCCAAACATCAGTGAACAGGTTATTACTGTGTAAGTGCTGCTTAATAGCATTGTCACTGACACCTTCCATTATTTTGCGACTAGACAGATGGGGCAGTAATTAGCTGGATTGGATTTGTCCTTTTTATGGATATTTCTGGGCAATTTTTCATACTGTCAGGTGGATACCAGTGTTGCACTTGAACTGGTTGGCTAGAGGTGCAGCTAGTTCTGAAAGACAAGTTCTCAGTACTACACCATGATGTTGTCCGCGTCCATTGTCTTTGCTGTATCCAGTGCACTCAGCCATTACTTGATATCACATGGAGTGAATAGAATTGGCTGAAAACTGGCATCTGTGATGCTGGGCACCTCAGGAGGAGACTGAAATAGATCATCCACTCGACACTTCTGGCTGAAGATAGTTGCAAATTCTTCAGTCTTTCCTTTTACACTGACATGTTGATATCCTCCTTTATTCAGAGTGGAAATGTTTATGAACTCTCCTCATCCCATTAGTTGTTTAATGGTCTGCCACCATTCATAACTCTATATGGCAGAACTGCAGAGCTTTAGCTCCATCTGTACATGTTGCTTCCACTGTTTAGTATGCATCTATGTCCTGTGTTGCAATTTCACCAGGTTGGTACGTCAGTTTTAGGTATTACTGGTAGTGCTCCTAGAATGCTCTCCTACACATCTTATATAACCAGGGTTTGTCCCTTGGCTTGATGGTATTTGAGTGAGGGATACGCCAGGTCACGAGGATACAGATTGTGGTGGAATGCAACTGTGCTGCTGGTGATGGAATACAGCAACTCAAGGATGCACAGTTTTGAGCTGCTGGATCTGATCTGAATCTATCCAACTCAGCACAATGATAGTGCCGCACAACAGCATGGAGGATGTCCTCAATGTGAAGATGGGACTTCGCCTCTGCAGTACTGTTACCTGTAGCAACCCCATTGTCATTTCAGCGGAGATCAGCAAATTCAGCGCAGATAAATGGTCAAACTTCCTATTCTGAATGGCTCACAAGCCTATACATTTACCTAGGATGGTTCAACCAGACATTGTAATAACTGGCTACTCATTCACTGAGCAAAAGAGGAATCTGGAGCCAGTCTTTCCTTAACACAGGTTTATTCACGTAACCCAGAGAACACAGATATAGACTCTCTGTTCCTCCACCCACACAGGTGAAAAGTGGTTCTTATATATACTTAAGAATAATGCCCTAACATAGAAACTTAGAAACTAGGAGCAGGAGTAGGCTATTCGGCCCTTTGAGCCTGCTCCGCCATTCATTATGATCATGGCTGATCATCCAACTCAATAGCCTGCTCCCGCTTTCTTCCCATACCCCTTGATCCCTTTCACCTCAAGAGCTATATCTAACTCCTTCTTGAAAGCATACAATGCTTTGGTCTCAACTACTTTCTGTGGTAACAAATTCCACAGGTTCACCATCCACTAGGTGAAGAAATTTCTCCTCATCTCAGTCCTAAATGGTCTACCCCATATCCTCAGACTGTGACCCCTGGTTCTGGACTCCCCCACCATCAGGAACATCCTTCCTGCACCTACCCTGTCTAGTCCTGTTAGAATTTTATCGGTTTCTATGAGATCCCCCCTCATTCTTCTGAACTCCAGCGAATATAATAATAATCGACTCAATCTCTCCTCATATGTCAGTCCCGCCATCTCAGGAATCAGTCGGGTAAACCTTCGCTGCACTCCCTCTATAGCAAGTACATCCTTCCTCAGATAAGGAGACCAAAACTGCACACAATATTCCAGGTGTGGTCTCACCAAGGCCCTGTACAATTGCAGCAAGACATCCTTGTTCCTGCACTTGAATCCTCTGGCTATGAAGGCCAACATACCACTTGCCTTCTTTACCGCCTGCTGCATCTGCATGCTTACCTTCAGCGACTGCCTTCCTGTTTTTGCTACCAAAATGGATAACCTCACATTTATCCACCTAATACTACATCTGCCATGCATTTGCCCACTCAGCTTGTCCAAATCACACTGAAGCATCTCTGCATCCTCCTCACAGCTCACCCTCCCAGCCAGCTTTGTGTCATCTGCAAATTTGGAGATATTACATTTAATTCCCTCATCTAAATCATTTATATTGTGAATAACTGGGGTCCCAGCACCAATCCCTGCGGTACCCCACTAGTTACTGCCTGCCATTCAGAAAAAGACCCATTTATTCCTACTCTTTGTTTCCTGTCTGCAAACCAGTTTTCTATCCGTCTCAATACACTACCCCCAATTCCATGCGCTTTAATTTTACACACCAATCTCTTATGTGGGACTTTGTCAAAAGCCTTCTGAAAGTCCAAATAAACCACATCCACTGGCTCCTCCTCATCAACTCTACTAGTTACATCCTCGAAAAATTCCAGTAGATTTGTAAAGCATGATTTCCTTTTCATAAATCCATGCTGACTCTGTCCGATTCTGCCACTGTTTTCCACATGCTCAGCTATTAAATCTTTTATAATGGACTCTAGAATGTTCCCCACTACCAACGTCAGGCTGACTGATCTATAATTCCCTGTTTTCTCTCTGCATCCCTTTTTAAATAGTGGGGTTACATTAGCTACCCTCCAATCTGTAGGAACTGTTCCAGAGTCCATAGAATCTCGGAAGATGACCACCAATGCATCCACTATTTCTAGGGCCACTTCCTTAAGTACTCTGAGATGTAGATTATCAGGCCCCAGGGATTTATCGGCCTTCAATCCCATCAATTTCCCCAACACCATTTCCCTACTAATACTGATTTCTTTCAGTTCTTCCCTCTCTCTAAACCCTGTGTTCCCCAACATTTCTGGCATGTTATTAGTGTCCTCCTTTGTGAGGACAGAACCAAAGTATGTATTTAGTTGGTCAGCCATTTCTTTGTTCCCCATTATAAATTCCCCTGTTTCTGACTGTAAGGGACCTACATTTGTCCTCACCAATCTTTTTCTCTTCACATACCTATAGAAACTTTTACAGTCAGTTTTTATGTTCCCTGCAAGCTTACTCTCGTACTCTATTTTCCCCTTCTTAATCAATCCCTTGGTCCTCCTTTGCTGAATTCTAAACTGCTCCCAATCCTCAGGTCTGTTGTTTTTTCTGGCCAATTTGTATGCCTCTTCCTTGCATCTAATACTATCTCCAATTTCCCTTGTAAGTCATGGTTTGGCCACCTTTCCTGTTTTACTTTTGCGCCAGACAGGAATAAACAATTGTTGCAGTTCACCCATGCGCTCTTTGAATGTTTGCCATTGCCTATCCACCGTCATCCCTTTAAGTAACATTTCTCAATCCATCATAGCCAACTCGCGCCTCATACCATCGTAGTTGCCTTTATTAAGATTCAGGACCCAAGTCTCAGAATCAACGACGTCACTCTCCATCTTGATGAAGAATTCTACCATATTATGGTCGCTCATCCCCAAGGGGCCTCGCACAACTAGATTGCCAATTCTTCCTTTCTGATTACACAATACCCAGTTGAAGGTCGCCTGTTTTCTTGTTGGTTCCTCAAGGTATTGGTCCAGAAAAACATCCCGTATACACTCCAGGAATTCCACCTCTACGGTATTGTTACTAATTTGATTTGCCCAATCTATATGCATATTAAAGTCACCCATAATTACAGATGTTCCTTTATTACATGCATCTCGAATTTCCTGTTTAATGCCATTCCCAACATCACCACTACAGTTTGGGGGTCTATATACAACCCCCACTAACATTTTTTTGCCCCTTAGTGTTTCTCAGCTCTACCCATACAAATTCCACATCGTCGGGGCTAATATCTTCCCTCACTATTGCGTTAATTTCCTGTTTAACCAGCAAAGCAACTCCACCACCTTTTCCTTTTTGCCTGTCCTTCCTAAATACTGAATACCCCTGGATGTTCAGTTCCCATCCCTGGTCACCCTGCAGCCATGTCTCCGTAATCCCGACTATATCATACCTGTTTACATCTGTTTGTGCAACAGCTACTCTCACTTACAACTAGAGCATGCACTTCATTGTGACAGAATAGCAACATTAACAGACAGCTCGTGCAAAACAAAGGAAGCCCACAGCTGCAAGCTGCAACTGTTAAGGATTCAGGGGTAGCTCAGTGAAGTCAACTCTTCCTGACAATAGTAAAATATAGAAGTAAAGGGCCAAGAACTACAGCCACCACTGCAACAGAAATACACTCTCGTTCCAGTGAACTTGCCAGGGATGGCAATTAGAATGGAATCAAGTTCATTCTAGCTGGCAGCTTCCAGGGTAACAAATGACCATCTATATACTCCACAATTGCAGAAAAGCTACCACCTGTTCAGTCACAGTTGACAGGAGGAAGATATTCTAACTGCCCAAATTGCTTACAAAATTAACAAGTGTTCAAAGTAAATACTAAAATCTTTCTCTGATCAGTTTTTTTCATCCATTTTCATGGAATTTTTAAAAACGATACATCAAAAAAATGTTTCATTTATGATAATCCACTTCACCACAGGTGAATTGAATTGGCTAGTTAGAGGCTGACAGCGTGTTGAAGCCAAATTAAGGGGTGCACTCACCATGCAAAATAGTTGAAGGGATTTTATCATTATAGCTACAATCATTTTCTTCACATGCTGAGGATCAGTACTGCAGCATGGCTTCACCTGACAGTAGACCTGTAACAGTGCCAGAGCTCTGGAACCTGCCCTAATTTATATTGAAGGGAAGATTCCACAATGCTGGAAGGAACAACCCAAACACATGTTCTTGGACTGCCCAGGCCCAGCTAAGACCTCAGTCCTGTCCACAGACAGAAAAAGTGCTGGTGCCGCTGAAGGCAGTTCTTAAGTTGTTGCACTTGTGCTCCTGTCTCTCATTCAACCTTCTGCTGCCTCTATTCTAAATCCCATTCACCCATTACCTATGTTTTCGCTGACATACACTGGCTCCAGGTCCATGGGCGCCTCAAGTTTAAAGTTCACATCCTTGTGTTCAAATCCCTCTGTGACCTCGACCCTCCCAAACTCTGTAACGTCCTCCAGCCCAACAACCCTCTGAGAACTCTGCATTCTCTGACTTTGGCCTCTTGTACATCCACAACTTCCTTCACCCCAGCATTGGCATCTATGCCTTCAGCTGTCTGGGGCCCATAATCTTGAATTCCCTCCCTTTCTCTCTTCCTTTACAGCTTCCTGTTTGACCAAGCTTTTGGTCATCTATCCTAACATCTCCTCCTTTCATTAGATGGTGTCCATTTCTATCTGATTATACTTCTGTGAAGCACCTCGGAACATCTTACTAAATAAACAGTGCTATGTAAAAAACAGTTGTCACCATTATTGTTGCGGGAACCAGAAAATGCCACTTCAGCAGGTTGGGTCTCAGTGTTTCTGGAAGCAATCTCAGTAATTCCTCCACCTACTGCACTGCCACTAGCGAATAGTAAATGCTCCTTCACATCTGGCGCATGCACTTGCAGTGCAAATGACAGAAGAATTTTCTTATCTCCAGCACCATCCATGATATGCACATACCAACATTTCCTACTATAGTATAAATGTGTTCAGAAAGTTTGTATGATCATCACAGCCTTGTGTTGCATGACTTTCATTCAAATGTATTAATAAAAATTTAACCACCAGCAGCAAGACTCAACATTTTACAAATTGCTACTGAATTACAAAGCTGCAGGGAATGTAGAAATGTTTTATTTACAAGGAGTTTCAAGCTCTATTTTCAAAGATCACAGTAGATTTCCATTAAATAAAAAGGACAAACTCCCAGGTTCATTAATTGTGTTTTCATCTTTCTCCCAGAGAAGCAAAAATACCTTTCTTCAGACTGGTAAGTAATTTTGTAGAAATACTTACTGGGTTTCATGACCAATGCCAAATTGTAGATGGCAAACTAACAGCAGGTAAAAAAGTCCCAATTTATGGAATGGGCCAGAATTTGGTGTACTTTATGTGCAATTGGTACAGCGAATTCAGGCGAGGAGCAGATGGGATGTTAAATGTTAATTTGTAAAATTGCTGTCCCAAGTTATGTCAATCCACCATTAGCTTTGCGGAAACAGCCTCACGCACTTAGTGACCCTCTTGTTTTTAGGAACTTGATTGAAGGCCCAGTAAACATGCCACAGAAAGTTATGTCTTATCATTACAAGCGTAAGCACTTGTTTAATAATGAGAAGTACTAATGACTGCCAAACAGCCTCACTCGCACAGAAAATTCACTTTTACAAGTGTAGCGTCTCATCCCTTCAGGTTTTGATGTTTTCGCAAAGATTTTAAGAATGTTACATTTTAATTTTCTCTTCGATTAAATCCAACATCTACACCCCATCATTCTAGACTCCTTAATCATTGGAAACAATCTGTTTCTATTAACTCTGTCCTACCCCTTCATAATTTTAAACAATTCTGTCATATCACCCTGTTTTCTCAGCCTTGTTGTTGTTTCAAACTTGTATTCCTGCACACCAAGGAGAACGCTGTCAGAGCAATTCAATGTCGCACTGATGTCAGTTGACAACAGTGAAAAAGTTTCCTGCCACATTACACTATTCAATTAAATCAAATGGCTGGTTTGTTTACAGGGTTCGGTTAGCTCAGCTGGCTGGATGGCTAGAGTGTGGTGCAGAATAACACCAACAGTGCAGATTCAACCCCTGCAGAAGTTGAAGTAGATCTTGGGGCCTACCTCATTATCTTGCCCAATAGTGATATCATAATCTAAGCTATGATCAGAAACCCTCTGACAATGAAGTAAAAGCAAAATACAGTGGATGCTGGAAATCCAAATTAAAAACAGGAAGTGTTGGAAATACTCAGTGGGTCTGGCAGTATCTGTGAAGGATTAACGTGATGTGTTTTATTTGTTGAAAGGGTGGGGAGGAAGAGCATTTGTCGTTTAATCTCTCCTGCCCTCTACCCTATCCTAATCTCTTTTGTTCTTCCTCCCTCTTCCCCCTTTCAACAGAATAAAACCCATCACATTTCTACCTTCCTTCAGTTCCAAAGAAGAGTCAAATTGGACTTGAAACGTTAACTCTGTTTCTCTCTCCACAGATGCTGCCAGACCTGCTAAGCGTTTACGACGTCTTCTCTGTTTGTATCTTGGACAAAAAGGACACTACGTGAAGAGAGATGGAGAGAGAGAGTTTATTTACATCACAATTTCTTTACGATTACAAACTAATATTACCCAACAATGAGCAACCCAGTTATTAACTTCACAAGCTCTTGTTTGGTCATCCTACAAGTGACACATTTCGCCAACCTCCTCTCTATTATCCCTCCCACAGTACGGTACTCACAGCAAATGTCTCAATGGTAGGTACTGTACAACCCATTTGCTTCAAACATTATTCACCACTGTCCTGTCACTAACTGTTTCCCATACAATGCCATAGAACTATGAGAGAAGTTGGGATAATTAAACAGAGCAGTACATGATTCCTAAAAAAGCAGGAGGGGCTTGTCTCCAAAGGTTGCTGTTTCTTATTCTTTAGCAACTCTTAAAACTGCATCTTCAAATGGGGAAGGAAATCATTTTCATGCTCCCACAGTTATGCCTTGCAATGGAAACTGAAGTCCCCCTTACCTCGAGCTGTAGCAGTTTCTCTCCAGCATTGAATGCATCCCAACTTTCACTGTCTAGTCCACTGTCCACTGCAGAAGGATATGATCCAAAGCAAAGGCGGAATACCTGAAAAACAATCGAGAGCAATTTAATTAAACTAACTGTTTGACAAGATTAATTATCATGAAAAGACACAAGCAAAGGTAACCTTAATAGATTCTCACAATGATAATCCATTATTGTTCCTAGTTCTATGAATAGTTAATGAAATCAGATACGTGTTGAGTATAACCCAACAATCCTCTGTACTGAGCTGTTTTGTTTTAATGTACTTTGTTGTGGATTCACAGTACATGTAAATATTTTATAATGTCAGCTGTCACTCAGTGGGAAGCACTCTTGCTTCTAAGTCAGAAGGTTTTCGGTTCAAGTCCCACTCCAAAGACTTGAGTACAAAAATCTAGGCTGACACTCCAGTGCAGCGCTAAGGGAATGCTGCACTGTCAGAGGTGCCGTCCCTCAGATGAGACATTAAACCGAGGCTCTGTCTGCTCTCTCAGGTGCATGTAAAAGCATTATTTCAATAGTGAGCAAGGGCAGTTCTCTCAGGTACCCTGGCCAATATTTATCCCTCAATAAATATCACAAAACAGATTACATGATCATTATCAGATCGCAGTTTTTTCGGAGTTTGCTGCGGACAAATTGGCTGCCACTATATTACAACAGTGACTGCACTCCAAAAGTAAAGTCCTGAGGTTGTGAAAGATGCTTTATAAAGTCTTTCTTTATATATTGAGGGAACTTGTGTCATTCAGCCTCATCCAGGTTCCAAAACGTGCTTTAGAAACAGTGCAAACTATGGGCTATTTCAGCCTATTAAATAAACACCTTGCCCAGTCAAATCTAATATGGAGACGTGCATCCTAATATCTTGCCTGAATTCTGATGTAAATGATATTGACTAAAATCCCCATTCTATAGGGATGGAAGAAACAGAATTTTTGTTGGTGATTCCCAACATTGCTCCCAATCTTGAATGAGTCACTTGTGAAAGGCGCTGAACTGGAGCAAAGTGCTTTGGCCCACTGGACAAGGGAAAGGAAGGAAAGGGATAACCAGTCAGCTAGCCAATGGGCAAGGTACTCTAAACCAGTCTTACATATTTGAAAACATGGGCAGAATATTGCCGTCGGCGTGCTGGGGGGGTCCCGACACGCCGACACATAAAATAACGCGAGATGACGTCGGACGTGTATCCCGATGTCATCGCGCACCATTTCGATATTGCGTTCAGTGGGCGCCGGCCACAGGCGGCTGCGCGCCCGCCGAACGGTCAAAGGCCTATTAAGGCCATTTAAAAAGTAATTGACATCGTTAACAGCACTGCCCGTCCAACCTTAAGGTTGGCAGGCAGGCGAAGAGCCCAAGCAGCCTTCGCATTTTTCAGGAAACCTCATCCACGGGCCGGATGAGGTTTCCTAAAGGTTTTTAAAGTAATTAAATAAATTTTGTAAAATACACAAACATGTCCCAGCTCATGTGGCACTGTCACATGAGGGAACATGTTTAAAT
This sequence comes from Cetorhinus maximus, assembly GCF_964194155.1. Lineage (NCBI taxonomy): Eukaryota > Metazoa > Chordata > Chondrichthyes > Lamniformes > Cetorhinidae > Cetorhinus > Cetorhinus maximus. The sequence continues at coordinate 42,292,951 of NC_135888.1, forward strand.
GATTTTTCAGTTCATTTATTGAAAAGTTTCCTTATCAACTTAATCTCCCTGAGGCAGCTCTGTGCCTCAGGGAGATTGCTGCACTCTTTCGCGTGCATGCGCGAAAGAATGCAGGCCCCGACTCTCCCTCCTCCCCCTGCCCGCACAGGTAGCATGGGAGCGCCGCCGACCACATGTTACCTTAATTGGCCCGCCCACGTACAATGGTGGTGCGCAGCTGATCACGGGCAGCGATCGGCTCTGCGCCCGCCCCCGCCCAGCCCGCTCAACATAGGTAAGATTCAGCCCATAGTCTGAGAGCAGCATTGAAAGGCCTGGTGCAGTTCATCTTCCTGTTTTCTCACATTAGGGACAGTATTGGGAGACAAGTGAAGATTGAGAGAAAATAGGTGGCCCGGGGATAAAAATTTCACCTTTGGAACTTTAAACTATTAATTGCTCCAAACCATATCTTTAATGCAGTCCTAATTGCTCGTGCCAGCATGATCAATTGGAATTTTGCTTAAATGTTCTGTTAAATACGAAAGTTTGTGCAGCTGGGTATAACAAAATTGTACTTAAAATATTTGGTGCAATACAATGTAAATCAACTGCAAATAGCAGTTGAATAAATTTGTAGCAATGACATTAAAATCACTAATTCTTCAGTATGACCATCGTCATTAATGAAATGAAGCACATTGACCACTGTAAGCATGGATCTCAGTCCGGGCCTGACACACATCACACAATATTTACAGAATATTAATAAAAACAGTAATGAAGTGATTATAAAACAATGATCTCACCTCTAAATTTGATGGTCAAGTTGTAAAATCTATCTCAACCTGAGACCACTCACTGATTACTGTTTTGCAATCATACTCACAAATCCATCACTCACTGAATAAATTAGAATGTTGTTTGTACTCATGTGCATTTCTGAATTCTTCTTCACAAAACCACAAGTTGTTTATTCACAAAATTGTCCCTCTAGACCCTGTACTGAACAGGTTTTTAACACCATTATTCATAAAAATATTCAACAACTTGTTATATAGTCCCAAATGGAACCAAAGACATCATCAAAAAAATGAAGACTAAGCCTAAGAAACAGGAGAAGGACCAAACATTTGGTCAAAGGACAATCTTAAAAAAACAGAAGAAGGTGGAGAGACAAAACGTGTAGGGAGGGAATTCCAGAGCATGGAGCTTAGGTAGCTGAGGTACATTCAACAATAGTGGACTGTAGGGAGTAGTGCACATAACACCATTGTTGTGTTCCCTATGCCAGCTTTACACAAACTCACCAATCTCACATATAGGACTGGGAAACTACATTCAGTTTATTTGAAGATGCATTACAGGGTGGCTCAGCAAACAGATCTACTTTAGGGATTCAGCAACCATTACTCACAAGGACAGCACAGTCAGTGGAGCATGGTGGGGGGAGTCAGTGGAGCCTGGGGGTGGTGGGGGCAGTCAGCGGAACATGGGTGGGGGAGTCAGTGGAGCATGGAGTGGGGGGAGTTAGTGCAGCATGGGGTGGGGGGGGAGTCAGTAGAGCATGGAAGGGAGTCAATGGAGAATGGCCAGGGGGAGTCAGTGGAGCATGGCGGGGAGTCAGTGAAGCATGGAGTGGGGAGCCAGTGGAGCATTGGTTGAGGGAGGAGTCAGTGGAGCTTGGGCGGGGGGAATCAGTGGAGCATGGGGGAGGGAGTGCGCATAAGGTTGGAGAAAGTTAGACCTGGGGAGGGATGAAACAATGAAGGGATCTAAACACTAGGATAAGAATGAGAGCAATTGGAGAACCAATTCTGATTTGGGATATGTTACAGGCATCAGAGCTTTAGGTGAACTGAAGTTTACGGAGGACGGGAAAATGGCTAGAAGAGCATTGGAATAGTTAAGCCTGCAGCTAAGAAAGGCATTGCTGAGGGTTCAAAGTTGTACATCCATGGCCAACGTCAGAAACTTGCCATTTACATGTTCTCAGCACTGGCCAATGTTCCCTCTGAGCTGTGCAGTGTACAGCCATGCAACTATCTCAAATGTACCGCACAATGCAACAAACAGGCCGTGTCCAGTGAAGAAAAGTCCCAGGGGCATTGCCACTGACTGGCAAATCCTGCTAAGCTGAACAACTGGAAACAACAACCAGCTGCAGCTCAAAAATAATCAAGATCGACCTCTGCTACCAAAACCTCAACATATGAGCTTCAAAGAATGGTATTTCAGTAACTCGGATTGCGTTCTTCTGTCATTATTCAAGTGAAAAATATTAATTTGGTAAAAGTGAGATGCTGCAGCTTTAAGAACACATGGCACAACTATTAAATAGAGGGCACATCACTTTCTGTAATGTGATCTGACAACTATGTCAATTAAGGCATAACTTATAAATATTGTAGGAAATACAATATCAAATTTGCAGTAAGGCCAATACTAACTATGGAATCAATACAGAATAGCTGGGAACATCTCAGGTTTTGATCCTTGGTTTGTTTCCAGTTCATTGAGATCTCAGCCCAAGCCAGAAAGGTTCTGATGAAGAGTCATACGGACTCGAAACATTAACTCTGTCTTCCTCTCACAGATGTTGTCAGACTTGCTGAGCCTTTCCAGCTTTTTTGGTTTTGTTTCAGGAGTTCCACATTTGGCCTTTATAGTGTTGCCCAAGAGATGCGGGTGGTTGTGTGAAGGGGTGGAGGGGGCGGGGGTGGGGCATTGCAGGGGGGTGGGAAATACTACTATAGGTCTTTCTTTTGTGACGGTGTGATCACCAGATCAAGAGGATGCCATTCAGCTCTTTGAGCTTGCCGCACTATTCAACTAGATCATGACAGTTCTGCACCTCAACTCCACTGTTTTACTTTAGCGCCCTATTCCTAGATACCCTTACCTAACAAAACCCTAACAAGCTCAGTCATAATAGCTCCAATTGTCCCAGAACCCACAGCCACTTCTGAGAGAGAATTCCAGGTTTCCACTGCCCTCCAACAGATTATTCAGTGATCCTGGCAAGGAGGGTAAATAAGGAGTGAGGGCAGGATTGGGCTGGGCCATATAATGAGATAGCATGCTGGCTCTCACTGTCTAAGCTGTTAAACGAGGAACAAAGGGAGTAAAGGCGACAGGTTGCCAACGCAGGTGCCATCATATCCCACCATGCATCAGCACCATCAGAAGGGAGAAGTAAAAAGGAGAAAACTGATCATTAAATATCAAAATTATGGTGCAATTAAATTCTGTCAGATTCATTGTGCCTACCCCTATCTCTGTAAACTCTTAAGCTTTCTTTCATAATGTTCCTGTGAAGCTTCTTAGGATGTTTTACCCATGTTAAAGGCACTACATAAATGCAAGTTGTTGTTGTAGAGCTACACAAGTGAAAGTATCAAAATGTGCCCTTCATTCAGCAATAATCTGATTATGCACAAGATACACAGGGTGGCATGAAAGGTTCCCCTCACCTCATGTGATATATTTTTGAGGCGAATTTTGACTCAGCTCATAGTGGCCGCGAGAGGGGCTGGGGGGGTGCTTAACAATAAAATTGGTAACACAACCCCGACCTATTGCTTCTGCACCCGCTCCATATTTACGGCTGTATGTTGTGTAGTGTGCCAGTGTCCCACTCTCAAGAAACGGAGCACCTCATTATAATATTTAAATCAGGTTCCTGCCGGGCAATTGGTAACATGGTTTAAATTTAATTTCCCAGGGTGTTGGAAACCCTGGAGCAAGATAGAGAAGCAAGCTGCTAGATCAAACAGAAAAGCACTTTGTACCGCTCTGCTTGTGAACCAGGAGAGCTTCCCTCTGCCCCCTTAAGCAAATGATCTGCTCCTGCTCCCCCCCCACACCTCTCAACTCCACAATCTCTCCCGTCTCCCCGACCCACCCACCTCCCCCTCCGCCCTCCCCCACCACCCTCTCCATGCCTCCATTTCTGCCCCACAATTTCTCCTAGTCCTTCCTTCTTAGCAATTGCTGGACAAACACATTCCTTCTCCCCTGAAAACCTTCTGACTTCTCCCCACCCTCCTGATTGCCAGTCAGGCCTCCCCTCCCAAACCTCCATCTCCTCCAGTTGCTAGGGGCTGTTAACCTGGCTGGCAGCCAGACAGGAAACAAAGTGATAAAGAGATCATGTGCTGTTAAATTCAGCAGAACCTCAGTGTTCCCATCCTGTGCAACCCTAGCAGTACACTCCCCCACTCCCTCCCCATTTATGCGTACATATTGAAGCCCATATCTGCTGGAATTTAAAGTGATCACTGCAGAGATGTTATTATAGTGCAGTAAACCCTTAAACTTTGTACAGGATCAAGTCATTCACAGTGAGAAAGTGACAAATTCTATCCATCTCACTATCAAAATTGACCCGCGTCCAGAGAGGTGCGGTTAGAAACAGAAGCCAAGAAATAAGCAGATCAGCATGAAAAAAACATTGTGGTCTTCATCGTTCCTGTTATCATGTACGGCTCCTACTGTTTACCTTTATGCTCTCAAGTATGTGCCATTTGTTTATGGCCAAGTTAGAGCAGGGTGATCGGAGGTCACAAGTGAAATTGTTTTAAACCAATTTGACAGACAGCCTTTACACTCAATAAACAGAGAAGGCTTTTTTTTCACCCATTGGTTCCAACCGGACTTAAACCCAGTTTTTCCCCCATCTCTTTATTTTCTACGATAACTGCTCTTTGCACACTTCTAACCCCACTAGAGTTTGCTTCCCTCCTTAATAAGGGAGAGGGGAAGAGAGCCAGACGAGCACATGCACCCTGCTGAAACCAGATGGCATTTCTTTATCCAGCAAGTCACAAGCGCAATTGAAACATCTTTCTACTTCATTTGGCTGCACTGAGCCTTTCACCAAAACACAGGAAAGATCAGGTAGGAATACTTTGGTTGCAAACTGACCACAATGCAGGAGTCCTGAAAGGCAGCGAAATTGATTTTTGTTGGCATTTCACAGGGCAAAGCGATCAGGGATTTAACTTCATATTGGCTTGAGTTCTTATGCTGTTTTAACCAGGACCAAAGGGAATGTTTCCAGAAGTATGATTTTTGGAGAAATTAAAGCATCATTGCAATTCAAAAGATGTTAAACCACACTCATGTCCAGTCAATTCTCCAGGCTTGGGGGATAAAACTAGCATTTTACATTCAGTTCTATGCACAATCAAGTTATTCTCTGGCTGCATGTAGAAGGCCAGTGACCAAACAATATCCTGCATTTAGTTAGAAGGTTACTGTTGAGGCTTTAAAATAAATAAATGACCTCATTGCTCAGTTTCATTGTACTTCAGTAATCAAACACAAAGTTCCACACTACTCCCCTCTGAATCACACATTGGAAATTGTAATGGTGTAATGCATTTAGTAATGCAGTTACCAAGATGACAAGCAACAGGGATGAGTTCTACATGCCACTGCCCACCCCCACATTAAGAGTTCAGTTGGACCCTGGTCTCTGTATATTGCCAGTACGGAGACTGAATTGGGTGCAAACGTGGGGAAACAGCTTACTTTACAGGAGTAGGTGGCATTAGCCTGATGATGACAGGGTGATAGTGCTATACTTTTCCAGTTGGAGAAGGAAGTTCTTGGAGAAGTAAGCAATAATTTTTTTTAAATGTGCTTTTCACAGTTCAGGAAAAGGTGAAAATGTCAAAGTAGTTAAGATAAGTAAAAACAGTATGAAAAAGGTACAGATGGCATGGAGAAATGGAAAAACGGAAAACAGCAAGTCTAAGCGCAAGGCATTAATTGCTAAATATCCAATGGCATTGCTCACAGTGTTTCAGAAATTTTTACAGTTGAGAAGAGGCTGAAAGGTACAGGATTGGGAGTTCATACCTCTTTTGAATGGAATTGGCAAGATGTTTGTAAGGGATCCCCTCAGACATAGTAAATTACTTTTGTTTATTGTCCAGATCCCAACATTCTCCTTACCCACTGCAGATGGATAATAAATAAGTCTATGCCATTCACATGAATAAATTCATGTCTGAATGTAACGTGATTTAGAGTGTGGGTTGGGATGAAATGACCTAACAAAAATAAATTATAAGATTAATCTTGTTTCCGTCTCCCTTCTTGGCCAAATGTCTTTGCAATCGTACTTTATATTATTTAAAGATACTACTTAAATAAAGATTTACAATTCTTATTTTTATTTAGAACTTCCCTCCACACTTGAATAACAATACAGAATATAGACTCTCGATATTAGGGGCATTTTTGTTAATTGTTTTGATCTTTTAGATGACTATAAAGAAAATAGATACAATTATTGTGACAATTTAGAAAACATTTTAAAATATAAAAATCTAACAATTTTAAATGGCAATGGTTCATTTGTTATACATGCCCTACCTGCTTGCTAAATAAACAATAAAGTTACCTATATTTTTTTTCTCATCAAGGTACCTCAAATAGAATTAAATCATTTATTCTTGACTGTGTTTTCACATTTTATTACAAAAAATAATCTGGTTACTTTCACCGTTCCCAAAATGGTTTCCTTGAGGTGGTTTTTCCCTGAATGACTTCCATCCATAAAATTGAGTGGAGAATGAGGAGGTGGGGTTTAAAAACAAGAAGGTTGCCACGTTGTGATTACTCAAACAATCATATTCAAAAAAAAATTTGGAGTTGTGAACACACTGAGAGCTGAATCCTGCCACTTTATTGTACCTCTTCAGCGAACAGGGATAGGACTGGCAAACCCATGCACTGAAGGCTCAGGCTCCGGAGAAAAGTGCAAACCTGTGACAAAACCTCATCTGAATGCAGAAAATATTTTATATTAGTAAGTATATGTATTTTCTTGTATGTTTTATCATTTCTGTCATTATTATGTTACAAATTGCAGTTGTAAGTATTTTAATTTCATGCAGAAACTAAGATGGTGACTCAAGGATTTATAAAGGAAACTGGGATGATTTGATTGATTTCCCCTTACGTGTTTTTATTATGAGATGTTCCTGACTGTTCATGTTTGATTCATTATTTCTCTATGTCCTAAATAGTTCCTCATTTCTAACTCTATGATCTACTCACCTTGAGTTTGTTGTGTACATTCCCTAGGAATTCAGCTGAGAATTGTACTCCAAATACATAATTTCAGCTAATTATTGCAAGTGTAACACAGAAACTTGACTAATTCCAATGTGTGATTGACAAACTGTGTTCAATATGCAAGACCTTTTTTTTCCATAAAGGTACCTGCTGGACAATTTCCAAAGATTTTGCACATCGGGAGTCAAGTGTGGTCTTAATCATAAAAATTTACAGCAGGGAAGGCAATTCGGCCCATCGTGTCCGTGCTGGCTGGCAAGTAGCATCCAGACTAATCCCACTTTCCAACTCTCCGTCCTCAGCCTTGTAGTTTACAGTGCTTCAAAACAGCACATCCAAGTACTTTTTAAATGTCATGAGGATTTCTGCCTGTATCACCCTCTCAGGCAGTGAGTAAAGTCAAGGTGTGGGAAAAAATGAGATGTTATCTATTAATGGAGAAATGGTAGAATTGAATTGGCGTTTGTTCAAATTGCACACAGAGTGATTATTAACGGGATGGGTTCAGTTGTGTGGATTTCCCAGGGCTCTGTGATGGCTCTTTTACCTTTCATTATTTTTTATTAACATTTTGACACCATTATAGAATTTACAGAGATGAAATGAACATTTCTACAACAATTGGCAATAAGGAGAAGATTGGTTCTAGCTAATTTGGTAAGTTAAATTAATGAGTTTATAAAACAGTCAATGTAATTTAATATAGAAAAGTGCTTTGTTGCATTCATGGTCTCAGGCAACTCAAGACATCTTGATTCTATGTATTGTGCCCAGTAGAAGTAATAAAGCAAATAAGAGACTCAGGATCATAACTGACCAGTCACCATAGAACCAACATGAGGATACCAGAGTGGAAGTAAACAGATTCTATGGAAGTATCATTTGATCAAAGGGAGATCTTGTGGTGCAGCGGTAGCATCCCTACCTCTGGGCCAGAAGCTCTGGATTCAAGTCCCATTTCGGGCTCAATGGCCACAGAACGTGGCCAAACACATTGATTGTTAGCTAGAAAATCCTTCCAATATGTCTGATGGCATGTGTAAGGGCTGAAGAGTTTCCTGGTCAGCAACACTGCAGAAGGCAAGGGCAAATCACTGCAGTACTTTGCCAAGCATAATCATGGATCAATCCAATGGAAATCCCTCTTAGGACACGTTGCCTGGAAAAGGGAGTGGATTGTTTGGTCAATGAAATATGCAGATAAGAGTGGCAAATTAAGAGTTATGACTGGATTTATTTTACTTGCAATTGGACTGTTGTAATAAGTTTTGGTCCTCACATTTGGTGATGGGTATGGGTGAGGAGGTGCTCAACAAAGAGGATACCTAAACCTAAGTCTCCTCGTTATTAGGGTCAGCTTAGCAACTGAGAACAATAGGTTCTGGTTGAGTGTTGTTGGGTAGATTGCATATTATTAGTAGGACTGAAAGGCACAAATACTCGCAAAATATTGAACCAAGGGTCAGGTTGGAGGTCAGGTGTTGGTGCCAGCAACATCTGCATAAATGACAAAGCTGTACAACCTTTTAAAGCTGGGGGCCAAAACTAGAGTCCGCAGCATATAACTAGGCAATAATATCAGTTTCCATACATACATAAGAAAAGAAGGCCCTCATATAAAAATCCATATGTAAAAAGATCACCAGATACATAAAGATCAAGATCTCTATCAAAAGTTTGCCCACACATGCAAAAGATCCCAGAGGTGAGACCTTCAAACCACACATAAAAAATAGAGACCCCTAATGAATGTACAGTGACAGCCCTCACACGTGAAAACAAAAGGTCCTCAACCAAAGCCTAAAAACTTGGAAAAAATTTTCTCCTTAACAGTTCCTGGGGCTGGAGGACTGAAAAAGGCTCCTTGGTGATTTTAGACTGATTAAAAAATAAGTTTCTTTTCCAGTCCTTAAGATCAGGGAATTGTGAAGAGTTGGGCCTCAATTTTCTGCTCTACAGAGGTGCAGCATGGTGGGAGTTGTTCGACTGTGACCATGTCTGAGCGGAAAGTTTTCTCACACTAAGCACCTGGCTGTGCACGCTAATATAGAGCCAATTTTGATAGCATATATTATCTTAAAGTGTGATGAAATCCGTAACTTGTGTAGTCAATGGTCTGACATGACAATAAACATCATCTGGTCTTTCAGCTAGTTCTTTGATGTCTTCTTTGATGTCTGATAATTTTCCAGGAGTCTGGATCCGCACTGATCTCATTCTGTTATATGATTATAAAAGTGTGATGCGCTGTCAGTGAGTCCCACTTCCCGATATCCTTCTCTATTGCTCACACTTCCACTCCAAGGCTCAGAAAGTGACATGTCATTGGTTGGATTGCCAACTCTGGTTGGACATAATCCTGGAGGGTTTAACTACATGATCTTCCACCTCCAAACACCCCACCTAGAGTCTTTACTCTCATCTCCAATGCTTTTTATTACTAATAAACAAATGTTCAAAGAAAATGAAAAAAAAAACTCCTTGTAAATTCCTCTGTTTTTCTCTTTATTTTGCTTGTAGCAGTGTCCTGGAGATTGAGTTTACTTGATTGGATTATGGAATAGAGAACAATTTCCCTGTTCTTAACAATTTTATTCTAGAATCTGAAAGGAGATTTTTTTCTCCCCTCCACTTCTCTGTTGCCTCTTCAACTGGAGGGCAGTGCACGTGATTGCACCATCCAGTGGGGTCTGTCTGTTTTTAAATTATTTCATGGGATGTGGGCATCGCTGGCAAGGGCTGCCCCATCCCTAATTGCCCTGGACTGGTAAGGATGGTAGATTTCCTTCCATTAGTGAACCAGATGAGTTTTTACAGCAATTGATGATAGTTATCACGGTCACCATTACTGAGACAAGCTTTCAATTTTCAAATGTTTGTTTAAAAACATTATTAAAACACTCTTTCCATGCAATACTTATTATGAGTATTATGATTTAGATGGCTAGATGCCATTACTGATCCATTGGAAATGAGTTTAAGAACCAATGTCCTGGATGTACTATGCAGCAGTTTTAGAAAACTGCCATCTAACATATATTGGGCTAATAATAGCTGCAAGATCATCAGGAAAAAGAAAAGTGCAGAACACAGTTAACATGGAGGGTGTGTGTGTGTGTGTGTGTGTGTGTGCGCGCACACAGGTATGTGTGTGTGTATGTGCGCGTGTGCGCACACATATGTGCATATGTGTTCGCATATGTGCGTGTGCGTGTGTCTGCGTATGGGTATGAGTGTGCACACATGCGCATTGTGTAGTGCATGCGCGTACACGTATATGAGTGAATGTGTGTTGTGTGCGTGTATGTGTAAAAGCTAAAAATACAATAAATCAAGTGTGCAGTCACTTGGTGTATATTTGGTAAACATCAAACAACCATCATTAAAGTATTTCGATGACCTTGTCAATTAGAGGCACAGTGATATTTCCTGCTGCTTTGGATGAATTAAGCAGCAGCAGATTCCTGCCTGTCATTTTGATACAATCTGATCAGTGCTTTTTCTTGCCGAGTGGCAGCTGGTGTGCCAAGCTGTAAGTGCTGCAAAAACTAAATGAACTGGCACTTCCGGAAATGACCAAGTGGGCCCCCCAGAGCCGCCATTTGCTCTGCTAATACTATCAGTGAAAACAAAAATGTGCTCCCATTTGAAAACCCAGAGAGTAAAATGATCTCCTACATATGAATATTCTGTATTAAAATTGCTCTTGTGCAACACAAGTACTAACCTGATCTGTTTTGAAAATTTAAAGGGCCTGATATTGTATCGAATAAACACATTTTTGAGGTAAATCCTGAGCTACCAGATCAATTTTAAGATCAAAAAGCAGAGTTTTGTGTATGAGCCACAGGTCCTACGCAGCCTTCAATGAGGTAGACCCTGAGCATCTCCCTCTACTGCCATTTTGACAAAACAATATCATCCTATATGTGTTATTACTAGTGGATATTGCTGCTGATAGATATTATTACTAATGTGGATTTCTACTAATAGGTACATTACTATACCACCAGGCTCACTAATTCATACCCCATAAAAGCTGTGTTTGCATAATGCAAAACAATGGAACACCTAAAGTGTTTCAGAAATTTGCATTTTTTTCTTATTCATACATGGGATGAGTGTGTCGCTGGCTAGGTCAGTATTTATTGCCCATCCCTAGTTGCCCTTGAGAAAGTGGTGGGGAGCTGCCTTCTTGAGCCGCTGCAGTCCATGTAGTGTAGGTACACTCACAGTGCTGTCAAGGAGGAAGTTCCAGGATTTTGACCTAGCGAAAGTGAAGGAAAGGCAATATATTTCCAAGTCAGGATGGTGAGTGACTTGGAGGGGAGCTTCCAGGTAGTGGTGTTCCCATGTGACTGCTGCCCTTGTCCTTCTAGATGGTAGTGGTCGTGAGTTTGGAAGGTGCTGTCTAAGAAGCCTTGGTGAGTTCCTGCAGTGCATTTTGTAGATGGTACACATTGCTGCCACCGTGCGTCGGTGGTAGAGGGAGTGAATGTTTGTGGATGGGGTGCCAATCAAGTGGGCTGCTTTGTTCTGGACAGTGTCAAGCTTCTTGAGTGTTTTGGGAGCTGCAGTCATTCAGCCAAATGGAGAATATTCCATCACACTCCTGACTTGTGCCTTGTAGATGTTGGACAGGCTTTGGGGAGTCAGGAGATGAGTTACTCACTGCAGGATTCCTAGCCTCTGATCTGCTCTTGTAACCACAGTATTTATATAGCTAGTCCAGTTCAATTTCTGGTCAATGGTAATGCCCAGGATGTTGATAGTGGGGATTCAGCGATGGCAATGCCATTGAATATCAAGGGGCAATGGTTAGGTTCTCTCTTGTTGGAAATGGTCATTGCCTAGCACTTGTGTGGCGTGAATGTTATTTGCCACTTGTCAGCCCAAACCTAGATATTGTCCAGGTCTTGCTGCATTTGGACATGAGCTGATTCAGTATCTGAGGAGTCACAAAAGGTGCTGAGCATTGTGCAGTCATCAGTGAACATTCCCACTTCTGACTTTATGATGGAAGAAAGGTCATTGATGAAGCAGCTGAAAATGGTTGGGCCGACGACATTTTATACCATTGTACCATTTACATTAGTAGAAGCATCTTGGCTTCCTCTCTAATAATATAGTACCACACTGAATATCACAATCAGAGCAGAGAATGGTGAAGCATGTCAGAAACCCTGACCATGATATACCCTGCAATTTGCACACCTGCACTGCTTTTCATGTGCAGGAAGAAGTCTTAGCATGTTTCACATGAGTAACAAACAATGGACATCCAGCAGGTGGCCAAAGGGGCAATGAAGAAGATTAGGTCCCAGTAACAAGGTAGAACAGAAAGGTTTTGAAGAGGTTTTTAAACAATATAGTGGGGAGCTGAGTGCTAAACTCAAAACTGACAATAAAGTGGGCAGAGCAAGAGAAAAGGAGAAACCAAGTGTTACAGGAGCAGTGTCAGCTTTGGCTCAGTTGGCAGTGCACTCGCCTCTGAATCATAAGGTTCCAGGTCCATGCCCCACTCCAGCGTTTGAGCACAAAAATCAAGGCTGACACTCTGGTGCACCTCTAAGAGGGTGCTAAGAGGGTAAGAGGTACCATATTTTGGATGAGACTCTCAATCGAGGATCTGCCTTCCTGCATGGGTGGATGTAAGAGATCTTGTGTTACTATTCTGAAGAACAGGGGAGTTACCCTGGTGTCCTGGGCAATAATTATCCCTCAATCACTATCACAAAGACCAGATTATCTGGCCATTGTCAAATTGCTGTTTGTGGGAGTTTGCTGAGCCTAAATTTCCTGTGCATTTCCTACATTACGATAGTGATTACACTCCAACAAGTACTTCATTGGCTGTAAAGTGCTTTGAGACATCAGCTGGCCATGAAAAGCACTATATAAAAGCAAATCTTTCTTCCTTTTTCTGTTCAGACAATGCATGCAGGGACCTAAGGTAGGAACGGATCACTAAGATGGTGTGGACTGAGTTAGTGAAAGGGTCTGAAAACAATTAGAAGAATTTTGAAGTTAACTCTCTGGGCCACATGGTGTTTGGAGAACATAAAGGTAATGAGGGTATGAGTGAAGATGCTGGCTGCAACATTTTGGATGAGTTGAGGCATGGAGGTTAACTACAATCACATTAAAAGATATCAAAGGGTCAGATTTTCGCTCCCAAGGCGGGTAGCTTGGGTCGGGAAATCTCCTGACTTGACAGGCCTGCCTTGATATAAAGAAACCCTGTTCACACCATTTTCACTCCAGTCAGATGGGGCTGGGATAGAGTCGGATCCGCCAATCCCAGAAGCAGATCATAGGCAGCCACAGAGGCGAGCGAGTGCCAAAGCGGGCTGGTTAATAGGCCCACCTCGGTTCTCTGGGATTTTGTGCCAGTTTTAAAAGATGTTAAGACCAGTTAGCCCTCATCCCTCACACTCCCTCAGCTTCCTGTGCCAGCCTCCATGCCCCGCATAACCACTATGCCACCTCGTAATCCCATTCCCCCACTATGCTATCTCATAGCACCCCGCCCCCCCCCCCATTCCACCTCCATAGTCATTCACCCAGTATCGAGTAAGGACAGACCACAGGAGCCACGTGGAAAAAGTTAAAATTCTAACAATCTAATCGAGTTCTCAATCATAAACACTTGATACAGGAAAAAAACACTCATTCGTGGTTTTAAATCCCTTCAAGCGCTCAATCTCTTATTTAAAAAAGCTTCTTTTTAATAACCACATCAAAGACAGCTAATTATTTAATGGTCTCTTAAAACTGTCAATCAAAATGTGAACTGTGCCCCCTCTGAGATAAGCATTTTTGGACCTTTTGAAACTCAGCCAAGTATTCATAATGGGCTCAGGTGTAGTAACAGCCTGTGGGAAATTCATCAATAAGCTCGACTGAAACTGCAGGAGCAGATGGCAACAGTTTATTCTAAGCTATACCAGATGGTCCGTCAATCAAAGCTGTGTGTTTTTCAAACTCTAAATGACAGCTGCAGCCTAGTTTTCGTTTCATTTTTAAATGGCTGGGGATTTAAAAGAACTCAGATCCTGACATTTAAACAAACATTTTCCACCCTTCAAGAGCATTTGCGTCTCCTCTCCCCTTAGAATAGTGAAAATGGGGCTCTGTTTAAACATAGCACTGTTTTCAAATGGCCTTTGCTGAGTTTGGCTTTCCTGCCAGTGTTATTTAAGTCTGCGCCCTTTCCCTACCAGTAAAAATGGTATTGGCCAGAAATGGGGCGGGAATTCAGAATCCAGGTCCCACCTTTCAGTTATTAAGGTCTCCGGAGTAGTCCCAGTGTGCAAAAGTCTAACCCAGAGCTTTAGGTGAGGTATGGATAAGAATTTCTGTGGTGTGGGGGAATAGAGAATTAAACTAGGGGCAGAAAAATGGCTCATTGCTAACTTTCTGCCTATTATGTAGTTTATCTCTTAAGTGCCAGCATTTTGATATTTTTAATATCTTTCATCGTGGAAAATGTGTCCTATAATTAGAATCAAAATTTTACATTTGGTGGATTTTTTTCCCTCTTTTCACAGAATACTAATTATACATTTTCACAGAAATTCATCAGGGAATATTATCATTCTGTTTAGTTGTCACTCATAAACATCTTGTAGTTATTCTCTGTTTATATTGGGCATAGTGCAAAATTGTAGACAGAGAAGGCATCAGAGGGAAAATGATAAAAATTCAGTGTTGAATTGTGGCCAATTTTTTTGCTGTAAATGGGTAGGTCTGGGACTGCAACTACCCAACCTCATTCAGCATGGATTTCTCCCAGGCTTCTGTCTTGTTTTCCAAAGAAAAGAAAGAATTGCATTGATACAGAAGCCAGGATTGTCCACCCCACCCCCATTTGCGGAGGGAGCGTTCGGTGATGGGATTGGAGAGTCTCCCAAGAAGGCCCTAGTCGCGTTTCTCGACAACATAAATCCAGGACGCAATTGTCGTCCCCCCCACCGCCATCAATGGAAGGCTACGTTTCCTGCTATCGAACACCGGGAACTTGATTGTCATAAATTTGCAGATAATTATTGTGGCCATATGCCAGAATCATCCCCCCACATCGTCATGATTTACAACTGCCTTTCTAAGACATGACCCTGGCAACCTCAGGGGGGAAGAAAACAGCCGCGCTAATGGGAAAACATGCCAGCACTCCACCGCAGCCAAGGGCATTTAGCTTGAGCTCAATTGACATGCTTGAAGTCAGCCTAGTCAAGCAATTGCGCCCACTCAAGCTGCACCAATTCCTCACAGTGCCATTGGTTGCTCCTCTACTGTTAACTGCTTGCGCGTACATTTCAAACTCGAATGAGTGCTAAGGTGCTGCAGAACAATTGTGCGACTGGGCAAGCCTGAGGATCCTGTTAGGAAAGGTGGCCATCAAACACTAAGGGAGGGGTGCACTCTTAGTCCCTTGTATTATGTTTCAGTTGACATTGAAAAGTCACCCTCATGTTACAAGCAAACTGCGAAGCCTTAGAGTCCAGGTTAGGAAAATGCCTGCGCCTGAGATGAGAATTCAGGATGCAGTCAAGTGGCCGAAGCTGCCACCACTCAGTCATGTGGTGTGAGGCATGGTGCTGGGTGTGGGCATGGTGAACCATCACGTGCACTAAACACTGGGCATCTATGTGGTGGCCTGGACCCTCCAGCATGTGTTACAGGGTCTTGAGAGGCAGCCGCAGGCCATGGCTTGATCAAGAGTGATCCTTAGGAAACAACTGCTCACCCTCGCGGCTCTCTCTTTGATACTACAGTGAGGAGATCATCAGGAACATGGAGCCTGTGATCTTACTCTCTGCCTGATTGCTAATAGGCAGGAGAGAAGGAGAAGATGCAACGGAAGCACCTGGCTTGCCAAAGGGAGGAGCAGAACCCTGAAGACCAAGGAGCAGCGCAGCTTCCTCCACACAGAGAGGATGAACCCCACAGAGCCATCGCACGTAGGCGCTTCGCTAGACCAAGGGTCTACAGACAGTGCGTGTGCTCCCTGCAGATGAGCGAGAACCAATGTCACCAACGCCTGCGCACGTCAAGGGAATTGGTCATGCACTTGTGCCACCTTCTGCAGGATTTGGCACCATGGGGGCTGAGGAGGCATCCACTGCCAATGGCAGTTAAAGTTACTGCCACGCTCAATTTCTACGGGTCCTTCCAAGGCTCCACTGGGGGCCTTTGCAGGATCTCTCAAGCCTCCACCCACGAATGTAACCAGGAGGTCATGGACACCCTCTTTGCCAAGGCACACACCTTTGTCAATTGCAACAAGGTTCAGGCAAACCTGGAAGCAAAAGCACTAGAATATGCTCAGATTTCTGGATTCCCACAGGTGCAGGGTGCCATCGACTGCACCCACGTGGCTTTTAAATCTCCCTAGTATCAAGCCGTCCAGTATGTGAACCACAAAGGCTTCCACTCTCTCAATGTTCAGCTGGTCTGCGACCACAACAAACAGGTCATGCAGGTGTGTGCAAGATATCCCAAAAGCGTCCACAACTCGTACATTCTCAGCAAGTCTCAGATCCCTGACATCTTCCAGGGGCCACACAGCATGCAGGGTTGGCTCCTCAGGGACAAGGGCTACCCACAAAGGACGTGGTTACTGACACCCATGCAGCAGCCTCAGATTCCTGGTGAGAGAAGTTACGACGAGGCTCATGCTGCAACGCAGAGTTTGGTTGAGCACACCATTGGCATCCTGAAAAAGTGGTTCTGGTGCCTGGACAGATCTGGTGGAGCAGTGCAGTACACTCCCCAGAGAGTGTCACACATCATAGTGGTTTGCTGCATGCTACACAACCTGGCGATGCAAAGGGGGGAGGGAGCTGGATGGTGAGTAAATGCAAGAGCTGTACGTCTCCTCTGATGAGGAGGAAGTCGAAGGGGATGAGGGTGATGAGGTCCTGGAAGGTGAGGGTGCAGGCAATGAGGCCACTGCACTGGCCAGACGAGGCAGGTATAGTCATGAGGCCCTCATTGCCACAAGATTCCAGGAGGATGATGATGAGATGCAGTGAGGACACTCCTGAGATCTTCACATTGCATCTGCGAACATCTGACATCTGTATGGCTGAGGGCAGCTCACATACACTCTGTGAAGAAGCTCATATTGTCGAGATGCTGTTGAGAAACAGCGGCCCCATGGACTTTAAGACAACTTGATCCTCTGGCAGGCTTCATCACCTGTTCTCTTCAGCACCACACCTTCACCTGTCAGGGATGGTGATGAGATGGGGGGACAGCCCCGCCTCTAAGGTGCTGAGAGCACACAGAGAACATCACAGGACCCTGTGACAACTGGGTACGAAATTCTTGCAGCAAACACAAGCTACATGGAGATGCACATATCACTAACCTGGACAGCGACTTTGAAGCTGGGCAACTATTGTGCTCAAAAAGTTACACTCTGCACAGGGGAGAGGCTCTGGACTGTGACAGGAGCCTTCGTTTTGTGCAGGAAACAAGGTTTCACATCTGATTGACACAAACACTGCTCAACATAACAAGGAACCATAGACAAGGAGACATACTTGGGAGTACATTTGCAATGGTCAACATTAAGTACGAGTGATTAACACCCGTTCCCAGGCTGCGCAACTAAATCTTCTTGACCTTTCTAACCCTGCCGCTACGTCTTGGTGCTCCCCCAACATCCACAGCAGAGGTGGAGGCGGCCTGCTGACTGCTATGCCCTGTTGTCTGTGATGACCTGTGATGACCAGGGCGTCCTCTGGAGGGCCGAGACCTGGAGGGCCCCAGCCTGCTTTCGGGGCTCTGCTGTGAGTCAGTGGCACCTTCCTCGGCCTGTGGAGCTGGAGCTGTTGGGGTCACAGGAAGAGGGTATTTGGGTGGGCCAGACATTCCAGGAGTCACCTGGGTGGATGGCATCAGGGTGTGCACCTGCTGATCCTCCTCCCTATGGGTGCCCAAGAGCCCATGGCTGACTCCTTGAGAGGGAGAAGCAAATGGAATGAGCTCGAGATGTCCCACCCTCGTCTCACGCTGACACTGATGGATGCCTACAAGCGCCTCAGTGATGGAAAGCAGCTCCTGCAGCAGTGGACGACCAATGTCCTGGACCAAGGTCTCCATGGCAGCCACCATCCTACCAATGTTGATCTTGGTACATTGGCATGCTGGCGCTATCACCTCAGATTGAAGGCAGACGGACTCCTCCATAGTGCCTTACAATCCGAGGAGTGCAGCGGACATCCCTTCCTGACGTTTCCAAGTTTGTCTTTGCAGCTCTAGCAACCGAGCCCAGAGGATCCTCATCTGACTCAGACTCTGCAGATTTCTGGTCTCCAGCAGTCCTCCGAGTGCCGGAAACCTGGGAAGACCCAGCTGCTGCCTGCAGTGGATCAGACAGTGCGATGTGCTCACCAGATTGTGACCCCAAGGCTACTCTAGAATTAGGTCCCACCATGGTGTGTGACTCTGCGCTGGTGGAGGGTGGGTGAGCGCTGTGACGGGTCTTCAATTAGAGTGTCATCAGATTCCTCTTCTGAGATGTCTTCAGGCTGGAGTCGAGGACCTGGGGTCGTGGATCCCCTCAACTGCTTCCCAGATGTGCCTGTGAAAGCAAGGAGAGATAATTAGTGCATGGCAGGGGACTTCACAGCATGGTTGTCTGATGGATGTTGCACTGCTGGATCCTCACTTGCTTGAGCACCGCCGACCTCACCATCAATACAGGAATGGCCCAGATCATCGTCAGCCAGCTGGATCTATTTTCAATGTCTGTGAGGACCTTGATGTCGAGCATTCCTCCACCAGTTTGCGACCTCTCCCTTTTGTTGTGTGCAAGCTTGTCCTGCATGAAGGCAGATGGAGTGTAAGCAGGACGCCTGCCAGGCCAGATGAGAAGGATGCCTGGAATGTGTGGGTGTTGAGTGGTGCCATGGACAGGATGAGGACACAATCCACAGAGCAGACGAAGGTGTGTGAGAGAGAGTGAATGGTGATGTCCCTTGAACTGACAGTGAGTGAAATCCCTGTGGATGTGTGATGGTTTATGAGTGTGTGAGTGGAGACTGATGAGCAAAGTGGCTAATCCTTGCCAATCCTGTTTTGGCACTGGGTAGCTGCCGTCTTTTGCAGGACACTGGTACTGACCATCACTGTCACCACCTCCCATGCTGGATTGGTGACCTTGCTTGCTGGTCTTCGCCCACAGCAGGGGTAGAGGACTTTGCGGCAGGCCTCCACTGCGCCCAGTAGGTGCTCGAGGGAGGCGTCGCTAAATTTGGGGCAGCATGTTTCCTCCCTTTGGCAGCCATGACTTTGCAGCAGCTTTCAATCCTATAGAGAGTGCTTGCTCTGTACAGGGGCGCCCTTTAAATAAGTCATTCGGATTACTGAAGGCCTGAGGTGATGGCGGGGCGGGCGAATCAGAGGCTGCCCGGCCAGTGATCCGCTGTGAAACCTGTGCCTCAGCATTTTTTTAAACAAAGTGCCACACAATACAGCGGAAAAATCCGCCAATACCACTGGCGGGTCAAACACCGCTTTCCCCGTCCAATATTGAACTTTGCTGATTGCTAGGACGATTCTGCCTGGTGTCTTTCATAATCTCGGTGATTCACAGCCAGTGAAGTGCTTTTTGAACTGCAGTCACCTTGTAATATAGGAAAATGTTCCAGCCAATTTGCACAGCGATGAGATTAATGACTGAATAATACATTTTAATGAGGTTGAGAGATAATTTTTGGCCATATCATGAGAACTCTCCCATTCCTCAACATGAACTTCTCTCCTGATCTTTAAAATTTTCCTGACAGGGCAGATGGGTCCTCAATTTATAATGTCTCATCTAAAAGGCAGCACCTTTGACAGTGCTTCACCTCCTCAGTATGGGGTGTCAGCCTAGATTTTTGTGCTCCAAGCCTTTGGAGTGGCAATTAAACTCAACGATGTGACTCAGAGGCGAGAGTGCTACCAACTGAATCATGACTTTCATTCCTAACACCTATTGATGGAAATTGTTGAAAAGCGGTGAACACAATTAGTGTTTTTGCCATCATTATTAAAAATTAGCTGACAAGAATTGAGATTGACTTACGGCTAGGTGGCCACAGTTAACTTTCTATTCTCTGGAATGCCACCTTTTTGCAGTCTAAGTTGGCGCACAGCATGAAGAGGACGAAGAATGTGATTGCAATGACACATCCATCAGAAAAGATAGGTACTATGCATCAGCAGCAACACACCCAAACTAGCTTTCAAATTGTTACAGGACTGTGCATTCATAATTGGACTGTTGACAGACGGGTATTTGCGAATGAATGAAGGACATTTTAGACTTTGATTAAACTCTCCTTAAATAAAATCACAACTAAACCAGATACCACAACAGTTATCAGCAGGCTTAAATCACCTAATTGCATAAATGTGCTCTGGATCTTGGAGCGCATTGGGAAAATAATTGGCATGCCAGCTCACACCGGTATTTTCTGCCCCTGCCCACCTCTGTTCCCACTCCCAGCAGGACCCGAAAAATCAGCTTGCAGAGTTTAAACCAGAAGCACAGAACGGCGACAGCACAGGAGGCCACCTGGCCCTTCATCTCTATGCTAGCTCTCTGCAAGAGCAACTCATCTACTCCTACTCCCCCTTCCCCATAGTCCTTCATGGTTTTTCTCTTTGGATAATTATCCAATTTTCTTTTGAAAGCCACGATTGAAGCTGCCTCCGCCACACAATCAGAGAGTGCATCCTAACCATTCACTGCTTCTTTTTCCAATCACCTTAAATCAATGTCCTCTGGTTCTTGATCCCTCCACCAATGGGAACAGTTTCCCCCCCACACCCCATCTACTCTGTCCAGATCCCTCATGGCTTTGAACACCACTCACAAATCTCCTTCCAACCTTCTCCTCTCCAATGAAAATGGTCCTGACTTCTCCAATCTTTGTGAATCTTTTCTGCATCCTCTCTCATTCCTTCACATCCCTCCTAAAGGGTGGTCCCCAGGACAGGACACAATACTCCAGTTGAGGCTGAACCATTGCTTTACACTGGTTTATCATAACTTACCTGCTTTTATACTATATGACCCTATTTATAAAACTCAGGATCCCGCATGATTCTCACCTGCTCTGCCACCTTCAATGATTTATGCACATATACCAACCCCCATCCCCCGACTTCCTCGGTCTCTCACCCCCTTCACTCCCTTTAGAATTCTAACCTTTATGTTATAATACCTCTCCTTGTTCTTCCTACCAAAATGATTCAATTCACAAATGTCAGTTAGAATAGTTATTTCAATGGCAAATCATGTACAGAAAACAAAATAAAGGTGGTGGGGTGTTGGGGGTACAGGGGGGAAAGATTTGATTAAGAGACAGAAATAAAAGATACAAGTGTAAAAGCCAAAAATATTTTTTTTCATCCATACTTGTAGCAGTTAATTTTCAGGGCCAGAGAGGTGGTTTGTCAGTAACTAAGACTTATTATGGCTACTGCTGAAAAAAGAGAATTGTTGTCAAAGCTTTTGTCTTGCACTCATTAGGACAATTCGCAAGAAGATTAAGATTGTTAGTCGGACTCGCAGTGTGGTACATTTGAGTGCACTGGCTGCTACATATATTAATATACAGGGCCCTGTTCTTTGCAGGCAGAAAGCTCATGAACACGCATTGCACATTGCATCAGCTAAACAAAATAAGTGACAGCCATTCGCTGACTCATTTCTCAGGGCAATACCCTGACCAATCAGGGTCAAGCTGCCACATTTAAATTTCAATCAATGCTTGTCAGTTAACTGTCAATCACCATCACTGGTGCATTCTCCACGGCAACACCTCTACCAATAAGAGTCCACTTGCCAACGAATCAGCACTCTCTTCACATACAGTATAAATTGTTGTTTTCCCCTTATGTTGGTATTCTTGCGAAGTGTCCTACTGAGTGCAAGACAAAAAGCTTTGACATGTCTCTTCTTTCAGCATTACTCAAGTTCTGTGCTACCAAACAGCTATTTAGAATACCATTCTGTACTACCAAGCAACTACTTAACATGGCATTAAAAATTCACTTACTCTTGATTAGACAAGCCCTAATGTTTGCTGGTGTGTTTAGAAGGCATCTAGTGGGTAAGTGAACAACACCTTCCATGTGTTTCAACGCTGAGTCTCTTAGCAAAGCTTCTGGAGGAGCAGGCTAACTTGGACAGCGATTTCCTGTGCATTGCATTTGATGGAAGTTGCTGTCCAATTTACTCTTTAATAATGGTGAACAGTGACAGCCTCAGTATTATTTCTACGGCAAAACCTGGAAATCAGATGACCACAACAAGAGTCAGAAGAGCTCATTCTCGGTACAAAATTGTACTTTGGAGCTTTGTTAACTTCAATGTGAAGAGCGCTGGTTAATCATCAGAAACTGCATTTCATACCTCAGATTGCCTATGCAGTTTCACATGAGGCATACTGTTGTTGGTGGTCCAAATCTGATACATTTTATGAAAAATCGAAGTCTTGACATTGGCTTCCCTCCCCTCCTTAGTCTTTATAAATGGATTCGTGAAGTATATCAAACTATTCACCAAATGTTGACAGCCATAATAAATCTGTCCAGGATTTACTGATGATCCCAGTTGTATCCAACCATTGTTATTGCACTATTTTCCAAGTTTGTTCGGGTTGAACAATAGAAAATGTCTGGCAAAACATAACTTACTTGAAGTGGAAAAAAGAGAAGATTTCCAGTTGGCAAGAACTGATTCTTTTTTTCTTATTCGTTCATGGGATGTGAGCGTTGCCAACATTAGTTGTCTATCTCTAATTGCCCTTCAGAAGGAGGTGGTGAGCCACCTTCTTGAGCCGCTGCAGTCTATCTGGTGTAAGTGCACCCACAGTGCTGTTAGGAAGGGAACTCCAGGTTTTTGGCCCAGCAACAGTGAAGGAATGATAGTGCCGCAGTTCCAAGTCAGGATGCTGCGTAGCTGAGAGGGCAACTTGCAGGTTCCCATATCTGCAAGTTGCCCTTGTCCTTCAAGGTGTTAAGAGGTCTTGGGTTTGGAAGGTGCCATTGATGAAGGCTTGGTGAGTTGCTGCAGTACATCTTGTAGATGGGACACACTGTTGCTACAGTGAGCAGGTGGTGAAGAGAATTAATGTTTAAGCAAGTGGATGGGGTGCCGATCAAGCAGCTTGTATAAAGCCTACAGTCACTCAGTCATGGAATACTGGAGAACTGTTTGACAAACTGCAAAGAAAATACTTTTCTTTCTCCTGATGACAGCATAGTGCAAGACCAAAATGTCTATTGGGCTAGCTAAGAGCCCCTTGCTCTAACATCAGAGAGTACTGTCAGTATTCTATGAGCTAATGACTAAAGCAGGTACAGAGTAGTTCACAATGTTTAATGCAGAGACTCCAGGAATAAATAGTTCCTACAACATACATTATCAATCCAGAAATACTGTACAGAATGCTAGCAGTAAAGCTTCTCGGAACTGAAGAACCCTCCCTTCAGGCAGTACCCATCAATACTTAGAGTAAGGTCCCATGTTTGCACAAGAGGCAACTGCACTTGTCAGATCAGAACCGCCGTTGGGATTCTATTGCCGATTGTGACAATTTGTCATTTTTACGGTGGTCCCAGCAATGACCAGGGTCAATTTGGACAGATACAGATATCATTGTTGTTCTAAATGAATGAATATAATGCAGACCAACCATCCTTCTGGCAAACATGACACAAGAGACCTCAACGAGAAAGGAAAAAAACTAACAGAAATTACAGCAGAGATGGGAGTCACCAGGCGTGATGAAATTGTGCCATTAGAAGGTCTTCACCAGATATTCGTTTCAATTCCATTTAACACCCTTTTGCTGCATTTTTTTATAGTCTTCCTTTTCCATAAACCTATCAAATTCTCTCTGTAACAATTTCAATCTCAAAAGCTACTTGTAAAGTATTCTATCTTCTAATAATCCTCTGCTGAAAAAGACAATTTCTAACTTCCTCCTATTTCCTGCTGGCAATAAACCTGAATTTCACCTCATCACCGGGTAGTTGGAACAAAACAATTCCTATTTACCCTTTAAAAACTTCTCAATTTGTCAACATTCATTAAAGCACCTCACTTCCACCACTCCCCACCCCATCCCAACTCTGTTTCACTGAGAAAAGCCCTAATTTTTGACGCCTATCTTCGTAACTGTAACCTCTCATCCCTGAAATAATTAAATATAAAGAACGAGTCTTGCTCTTAATAACCAAAACATGCATCAAACCCTTTTGCATACTTTGTTACTTAAGTTTTACCTAGGTCTCGTGCCACTTCTATTGGCTCATGAAGTTTACCTCTTAAATGTACCAATGTACTTGTTAGAGACTGTATGCTTTAGCATGTATGATCAAGAGTCCACTGGCTCTATCTCTGAACAGCCTATTGCACATTGTCAATAAATTAAATGGTCTCAGCTAGTTGGCAAAAACAAATATTGATTGCAATGGCTTTTGTAGTCATGTCAAGCAATTGGCCATTATCTGATGGATAAGGACGTCAATTTACTTTATTAGCATAATTTAGCAGACACAGAAGTGATTACATTCTGTCTGTAAACAAGGTCACACTTTGCTTCATCTGTCAGCCAGAGAATAATGCAATAAACATGTGGTCCCAGCTCACTTTGAAAGCGATCAGTCGCTTTTAAGGAAGCACCATCTGGCTTTTGTTTTCTTAGCTACACTATATTTCGGTTCTATTAGCCCAAGGGTAATTATCCTGGGATTTTCACTATTAAAGTCTACAATACACTCAAGTATAGCATCAAGTCACATTATCCTAGGCCACGTGTGGTGTCGTACAGTTACAGGGTTTTCTCCCATGCAAGCTGCAATTAAATATTACAATTAAACATTGGGAAAACTGAAGCCATTGTTTTTGGTCCCCGATCCAATCGCCATTCCCTAGCTACCAATTCCATCCCTCCCCATGGCAACAGTTTGAGATTAAGCCAGTCTGTTAGCAACCTTGGTGTCGCATTTTATCGAGATGAGCTTCCAACCTCATATTCGCGCCATCACTACGACTGCCTATTTCCCTCCTCTATAACATTGCCTGACTGCACCCTCTCCTCTGTCTCAGTTCATCTGCTAATGAAACCCTCATTCAAGTCTTTGTTACCTCTAAACTCAATTATTCCAATGCACTCCTGGCTTGTCTCCCACATTCTACCCTCTGTAAACTGAGGCCATCCCAAACTCTGCTGACCATTTTTTAACTCGCAGTAAGTCCCATTTCCCTGTCACACCTGTGCTCGCTGACCTACACTGGCTCCCAGTCAAGCAACGGTTTGATTTTAAAATTCTCATATTTGTTTCAAATGCCTCCATAGTCTTGCCCTCCCTATCTCTATACCTCCTCCAACCTGCCAAAATATCTGCGCTCCTCTAATTCTGGCATCTTTTGCATTCCCTATTATAATTGCTCCACCATTGGTGGCCGTGCCTTCAGTTGTCTTGGCAACAAGCTTTAGAATTCCCTCCCTACACCTCTGCACCTCTCTAGCTTGCTTTCCTCCTTTAAGGCTCTCCTTAAAACTTACCAAGCTTTTGGTTATCTTACCTAATATCTCCTTATGTAGTTTGGTGTCAGTTTGTTTAATAATGTGAAACGCTTGGGACGTTTTATTATATTAAAGGTGCTATAGAAATATTAATTGTTGTTGTTGCAAAGAGAATACTATTCACCCTTCAGACCACAACACTAAATAGCACAGCAGCCAGACAGGCAACATCCTTTACTCAGTCATGTCAGTTCAACTCTTGACCCCTGTAAGGGATATAAAAAGTTGGTGATCTCAGGGGTTTGTTGTTACAGCCAAGGGAGCCTAGCTCATTGGACCATCTAACGTGCTGTACCAACCTGCTCTACAACAGTGTTACAGCCACTCTACCTAGATAATTGTTCATCATAGGAACCAAACAGGTGAGAGACGTATTCTGCATCTTGAATAGCATTCTGGTCCCAATCTCTTATGAATACTGCAAGTTTCCCATAGAAACAGTGCAAACATGGCTTCCAACATGGTCTGGTGGAATAAGCAAGAATGAGGAAATTGGCACTTGTAACCTCTGGTTTTCCCTGGAGCTCCATGCTCCCAGAGAGCTAATAACCGAAGGACATAAGAAATAGCAGCAGGAGTAGGCCCATTGGGCCTTCGATTCTGCTCCTCTAATCAACAGGATCATGACTAATCTTTGACCGCAAATCCATTTGCAGCTTGATAAGCAATAACATAAGAACAGCATCTAGTGATCACCCAATGACTAAAGTCAGTAATAGGGCTCATATTTCAACACTAGATGATCAGGTGAATTAGTTGCATTGTCAATGCTCATATTACTTACAAGAATGAATCAAGTTCATCTTGATGGACAAGGAAAGCTATTCAACCCAGTTTAATCCATCAGTTCTGGCAAAGGGTTCACACCTGAAATGTCAATTGACTTTTGTTTTCTTCACAATGCTGCCTGATCTGGTAGGTTGCTCAGGCACTTTTTGTTTTTGCTGCGTGACTCCAGTACCCGCAGCGTTTTGCTTTTTGTTCATAAATTTACCTTTTTCTGGCTTGAAGCCATATCTCTTTTCCAGGTTGAAAAACTGAAGTCTTATCTCACAATTCAGACCCCTGACACAAAGCATCAGCATCATGACTTTTCTCTCCACTGCCTCCAGGGCCTTGGTGTCTCCTCCTTTACTCATCATCCAGAATCAGACACAGTTCTCAAAGTGCAAACTGACCTCAGCACTGTAAAGTTGGATCACAATTTCTTCTCATTTGCATTCATCTGCACTGGCTTTGTAGTTTTGTTGATTGTGACTTTGCATTGGTTGGGACATGTTGGGTGTTGAGTCCACTATGACTCTTCCATCTCCTTCTATTTCATCTTTGGCTGTTTCAACACCATTCATCCTACTGGTAATACTTTACATCATTGCATCTCTCTGATTTTCTTTCTACTATTATTGCAACATGAACTAAGCTGCAAACCAGCTCAAGCACAACATCTTTCAAACACGTTATCTAACTGCAGGGTCTAGGGGTGACCTTATCTTGACATGAAGGCCAAGACATAGCCATGATATCAGTTGGAGCGAAACCACATCATCACAACTGAGATGGTTAACACAGAAGATAAGGGAACCGATGGATTTCACCCACAGATTTCAACAAAATTGACTAACCACAAAGACTAAATAGCATGGCAGCTAGATGGGCAACATAACTTACTGAGCCATGTCAGTTCAACTCTTGACTCCTGTAAGGGTATAAAAAGACAATGATCTCCGGAGTTCACTGCTACAGCCAAGGTATCCAGTCAGCTACCCGAAGATTACAATCAAGCTGTCCTTACCTCTTGCAGACGATTGCAAGTTGTATCCTGGGGCAATTAGAGGGCATTCAACTGCAATTTTATAGTAGAGCCTCTGTAGTGGGCATTGCATTACAGAATCACAGAATTGTTACGGCGCTGAAGGAGGCCATTCAGCCCATCATGTCTGCACCGGCTCTCCAAATGAGCATCATGATTTTGTGCCATTCTCCTGCTTTTTCCCCATACCCTTGCACATTGTTTCTATTCAAATAATCATCTAATGGCCTCTTGAATGCCCCGTTTGAACCTGCCTCCACCAAACTTCCAGGTATTCCCGGCTCAAACCACTCCACTGTGTGAAAAACTTTTTCCTCACATCACATTTGTTTCATTTGCAAATCACTTTAAGTCTGTTCCTTCTCATTCTTGATCTCTTGACAAGCGGGAACAGTTTCTCCCCATCTACCCAATCCAGTCCCCTCATGATTTTGAACACTTCTATCAAAACTCCTCTTAGCCTTCTCCTCTCCAAGGACAACAATCCCAATCTCTCCAATCCATCTTCATAATGGAAGTTTTTCGTCCCTGGAACAATTCATGTAAACCTCTTCTGTACTCTCTCCATTGCAATCACATCATTCCTATAGTGTGGCGTCTACAGCTGTAACCAATACTCCAGCTGAGGTCTGACTAGTGTCTTATATAAACTCAGCATAACCTCCCTGCTCTTACGCTCTACGGGCAGGATTTTGAGTCTGGCGTGGTCGGTGGGCCCAGGAGCAGCCGGGGAATGGGCTGCTGCCCGCGATTGGCCCCTGACTGCGATTTCAAGCTGTTGGGCCAATTAAGGCCCACCAAGCGTGAACAGCGGCTCCCTAATGGTTGGGAAGGTGCAGGCGGAGGCGGGGGCCTGTCGGCCGCCAGGTCCAATGGTGACCCAGCGGCCGATTTAAAAATGGCACAGTCAGGCCATGGAAGGCTGCTGGCAATGAAGACATCTTCGGTGTTGTCAGCAGGAGATTAAAAATTATGGATTCAAATGTGACTGCAGATGCCAGATGGGAGGGCAGGTCAGGCAGGCATTCAGCCCCCCGATTTTCTGATAAGTGCCTCATGGTCCTCCTGGAGGAAGTGGTTGCCAGGAAGGACACTCTTGTCCCCAGAGATGGAAGGAGGAGGCCACCGCATCTTACAAAAAGAGCTTGGGAGGAGGTGGCAGCGCTGGTCAGCAGCCATGATGTTGTGCGGCACACCTGGGTCCAGTACCACAAGAGGTTTAACGACCTGCTGTGCTCAGGAAGGGTGAGTACCGTGTTGGCATGGATCAGTGTGTCTCCAATGCCAGTGCCAGTGAGGGGGGAGCGCCAAGACGCAGCACTCGCAAGGGTAAGTTAATGGTACCATGAGCACAAGAGGGACTGGTCACGGGTGATCTTCAGTTTTGTTTATTTTAAATGGTTTGGGTTTAAGACCAAAGAAGGTTCTGTTAATTTGTTCTGACTGTCAACATGAGATAAATTTTCTTTTGTCGTAATGGCCTGAGTATGCTTCACGTTTTTCATTTAATGTGGCACAGGGTACCAATGTTGGACATGGGTGGCTCGAAACTTTATTGCACAGGCACTGAGTGGACTTTGGGTTCAAAGGAAAGGGTCATTTCAGACATCCAGGATGGAGGCGGCTGCTCTGGCACAAGATGGTAGCGCTTATTTGGCAGCCTAGCTGAAAGACCGATGGATCAAGGCATCCCTGGTGTCCCTGCCTCCACACGCTCAGTGTTTTCTTCACTGTGCTCCTCTTCTGACTCACCACTGGATTCATCATCTGTGGCCTGTGCAACTGTGCCAAGATCCTCTTCCTCCAGTGGGTCCCCCCTTGCCAGTGCCAGATTGTGGAGAGCGCAGCATACAACTACTATCAGTGACACCCGCTCTGGGGGGGTCTAGTAGTGCTCCCCCTGAACAGTCCAGGTATCGGAAGATCTATGGTTCTCTCTATCATCGCTCTTGTGGAGGCATGGCTCCTGTCATAACGCTGCCCTGCCTCTGTTCTAGGGTGGCTGAGAGGCATCATAAGCCACCTTTTCAAGGGATAGCCCTTGTCAACCATCAGCCATCCATCCAGTCGGGCTGGAGCACTGAAGAGCCTCGGCACCTGGGAGTGCCTCAGGATGTGCACATCATGGCAGCAGCCCGGGAACCTTGCACAGACTTGCAGAATATGCATCATATGGTCGCACACTATCTGCACTTTCATGGAGTGGAATCCCTTCCTGTTGATGAAGGCACCCAGCTGACCCGCTGGCGCCTTGATGGCCACGTGTTCAGTCAATTGCACCCAGGATGCGGGGGAACCCAGCAATTGCTGCAAAGCCTCTGACTCGCTCAGTCTGGCTGGCCTTGTCCTTACAGAAATGAATTAAAGTCAATTCCTGCCTGAACAGAGTTTATGTCACCAGCTTGATGCAACTATGAACAGCTGATTGGGAGACTCCACACAGATCCCCCCTGACACCTGGAAAGAGCCGGATGCAAAGAAGTTGAGGGCCCTATTAATAAAGCCCAGGAAAGTGTATGCTTTATTAACTGCTCTCCCCACCTGTCCTGCCACCTTAAATGATCTATGCACATATACACCCAAGTCCCACTGCTCCTGCACACCATTAAGAATTGTACCCCTTATTTTTTATTGCCTCTCCATGTTCTTTCTACCAAAATGAATTACCTCACGCTTCTCTGCATTGAACTTCATCTGCCACCTATCTGCTCATTCCACCAACTTGTCTATGTCCTTTTGAAGTTCTACACTGTCCTCCTCGCAGTTTACAATGCTTCCAAGTTCTCTATCATCCACAAACTTAGAAATTGTCCCCTGCACACCAAGATCTACATCATTAATATAGATCAGGAAAAGCTAGGGTCCCAATACCAACCCCTGGGGAACTCCACTACAAATCCAGCCCAAAATGATCCATTACCATTAGCCTCTGTTTCCTATTACTCAGCTAGTTTTATATTCATTTTGCTACTGTACCCTTTTATTCTATGAGCTAGAACTTTTCTCATAAGTCTTTTGTGTGTCACTGTATTGAATGCCTTTTGATAGTCCATGTACACCACAATAACAGGATTATCCTCATCAACCCTCTCTGTTATCTCTTCAAAATACTCCAGCAAGTTAGTTAAACACAATTTCCCCTTTAGAAATCCATGCTGATTCTGCCTAATCAACCCACATTTTTCCATGTGACTAATTCTTTCCCGAATAATCTTCTCTGGAAGCTTCCCCACCCGAAGTTAAACTGACTGGTCTGTAATTGCTGGGCTTATCCTTACAACCTTTTTTGAACAAGGGTGTAATGTTTGCAATTCTCCAGTCCTCTGGCACCTCCCCACCCCTCCCCTATGAGTCTGGGGAAGACTGAAAGATTATTGCCAATGCCCCTGCAATTTCCACGCTTACTTCCTTCAATATCCTTGGATGCATCTCATCCGGTCCTAATGCCTTGTTAACCTTAAGTATTGACAGTTTATCCAACACTTCCTCCTTATCAATTTTCAACCCTTCCAGTGACAGAGTTTCCTCCTCTGTCAATGTGGCCTCAGCAGCACCTGCTTCCTTGGTAAAGGCAGATGCAAAGTATTCATTTAACACATCAGCCATGCCTCCTGCCTCCATGTGTAAATCCCTTTTTGGTCCCTAATCGGCCCTACTCCTCCTTTTACCACCCTCTTACTATTTACGTGCCGATAGGAGACTTTGGGATTCCCCTTAATGTTGGCTGCCAGCCTTTTCTCATGATCCATCTTTGCTTCTCCTTATTTGCTTTTTCACCTCCCTCTAAACCTTCTGCATTCTTCTTGGTTCTCAGTTGTATTTTCTACCTGACACCTGTCACAAGCGCACTTTTTCTTCTTTATCTTAATTTCTATCTCCTTTTCCATCTAGGGAGCTCTGGATTTGTTTTCCCTACCCTTCCCTTCCCTTTTAAGGATTTACAGGATTGTATAATTGAGTTGTTAAATAAACCTAATAATTGATTAAACAGAATAAGTTGAGT
The DNA here is from genome assembly GCF_964194155.1 of Cetorhinus maximus. Taxonomy (NCBI): domain Eukaryota; kingdom Metazoa; phylum Chordata; class Chondrichthyes; order Lamniformes; family Cetorhinidae; genus Cetorhinus; species Cetorhinus maximus. Next base: position 42,324,434 of record NC_135888.1, read on the forward strand.
TTTGAAGTCAATGTTGCCCTCAAATCTCAGATCGAACTAAGGTGGGGAAACAGAATTCCCTACACCAGATGATTTTAAGTATACTGAAAATCAAAGTTTTCACACAGCACAATGTTCTGGTGCACAGAGCCATCTCTGGCAAAAAGAAATGTTCTGGAGAATGGGAATTAACAATGGTTTTAAGGCCATCTTACTTTTGGCAACATCTTACCAATAGGCTGTCTGCTAATGGATTTCGACCTTCCTGTTGGAACTTCTGATTCAGCTCAACAATAATATACTGTCATGGCAATGAGTCAACATTGCATGCATATGCTCTCTACACTGCAGAATTGTATTTTTTATGTCTTTCATTAATATTGCACTACATTATAAATAGGGTCCCAATGGAAGACACAACACATCAGAAATATAAACAGAAAGTGCTGGAAAAACTTAGGTCAGGCTGCATCTGTGGAGCGAGAAATAGAGTTAATGTTTCAAGTACAATATGACTTCTTCAGAACTCCAGACTCATATCGGACTCGAAACATTGGCCTGTGTTTTTCAGAAAGCAGGGCTTCCGCCCCACCATCCAGAGAGACAGCAGGGAACACACCCCTCCCGACTCCGAGTGCCCCACAGCCATTCCACCCTTGAATTAGATTGGCCGGCAGCTCTCCAATTCCTAAGCGACAAAAGCTGCAGTGGACTGAAGAGGAAGTGCTTCAACATCCCTGAGCCTAAGTCCCAGGACCAAAGGACAAGGTAAGTTTAAGGGGTCCCAGGGCAGGGAGGGTAGGGAAAGCCTCAGAGGGGCACAAAGGGCAAGTGGGGGTCAGCAGGGTGTCAGGGGAGAAAGGCCGGTGGGGGAGAGGGAGGTCCAGTGGCTACTGGACCTTAGGGGCGATGTGACAGTGCCTACTGTCAGGAAGGAGCTTCTAATGGAGGTGCCCCCCTGCACCCACTCCCACCTGAGCTCTAAGCCAGTTCATTTTTGTGCTTCCCCCACACCAGGTAAATTCTCCCACCAGCCTAAAAATTGAGGCTGGGCAGGTAACGGCCCTTTGTTGGCCAATAATTGGCTGCTTAAGGGCCTCAATTGGGGAAAGGGTGGGCGTCCCGTCCGAGGCCCATTCCAACGTAAAATTGCTGTGTGGTCCGGGCAGGCTGGAACCTGGAGGGAATCCCGTTCCTTCAATTTCACACTGCCCCCCCACCTAAAAGGCCGCTGGCGGGGGAGGGTGAAATTCAGGTCATTAACTCTGTTTCTCTCTCCACAGATGCTGCCAGACCTGCTGAGTTTTTCCAGCACTTTGTTTTTATTTCTGATCTCCAGCATCTGCAGTATTTTGCTTTTACATCTGAAAAATACACAGTACATAAAATACAACAATATTATATTCCATTCTATTTACCTAACATTCCAATACAAACTGCTGAACTTGCACTCCAATACCACTGTAAAGCAAGCCTAACACAACATACAACAACTTACATTTACATAGCACCTTTAATGTAGCAAGATTGTCCCCAGGTGATTCAAATGAGTTTTATTTATCAGGCAAAATTTTAACTCTAAGACACATAAAGAGATAATAGGACAGGTGACCAAAAGCTTGATCAAAGCGATGGGTTTAAGAAGTGACTTAAAAGAGGAGAAAGGGGTTGTGAGGTGGAGAGGTTTAGGGAGGGAGTTCCAGACCTTAGAGCCTAGGCAGCTGAAGACATGGCTGTTGATGATGGAGCAAACAAAACTGGAAAGGTACAAGAGCCAGGACTGGAGTTAATATTTGAGGCTAGGACAATCCATGCTGGTGATAGAGGGATTCATTTGTGTCTGACCCCTGGCATGTGCTGCAGCAGCCCAAGGACATATACCTGCTGAACATCTTCTCGCTATCCCACAGCATCTGTGTAGGCCTGTCATCAGGGAGTACTCAGTAGTAAACAGCTCACAAGATCTCACAGCAAGATTTTTTCACCCTCAGTAGAAACAGAACCAGATGAGAGTGGTATTATACTGGTGAAAATATTCACTTTGACATGGACACCTCCAAGAAAAATTAACTATAGTCCAAACATTTCAAATGGTCCCATAAACTGAAGAGCCAACTGGGAGTTAATAGTAGGTAATAAGGAAATGGCGGAAGAAATTAACAAATATTTTGCTTCTGTGTTCACTATAGAGGATACAAAAAACATTCGAGTAATAGCTGCAAATCAGGAGGTGAACAGGAGAAAGGAACTTGGTGAAATTGAAATCACTAGGGAAATGATACTGAACAAATCGATGGAGCTGCAGGCTGGCAAGTTTCTGGGTCCCGATGGACTACACCCTCAGGTCTTAAAAGAGGTAACTAATGAGGTAGCCGATGCACTGGTGTTAATTTTCCAAAATTCGCTAGATTCTGGAAAGGTTCCATCAGATTGGAAAGTAGCAAATATAACCTCTCTATTCAAGGAGGGGGGAAGGCAGGAAACTATAGGCCAGTTAGCTTGAAGTCTGTCGTGGGGAAGTTATTAGAATTGATCATTAAGGAGGTTATAGCTGGGCACTTAGAAGAGCTCAAGGTAATTGGGAAGAGTCAGCATAGTTTTGTAAAAGGAAAATCGTGTTTAACCAATTTATTGGAGTTTTGTGAAGGAGTAATATGCGCGGTGGATAAAGGGGAGCCTGTAAACATTCTGTACTTGGATTTCCAGAAGGCATTTGATAAGGTGCCAAATCAAAAATTATTCCAAAAAAAAAAGCGCATGGTGTAGTGAGTAACATATTAGCATGGATAGAAGATTGGCTGGCTAGCAGAAAGCAGACAGTATGCACAAATGGGTCTTTTTCTGGTTCGACTTTTTATGATTTACATCAATGACTTAGATGAGGGGGGGTGAAGACATGGTAGCTAAATTTGCGGGTGACACAAAGATAGGTAGGAATGTATGCTGTGAAGAGGACATGGAGGTTGCAGATGGATATAGATAGGTTGAGTGAGCGGGCAAAGATCTGGCAAACGGAGTTTAATGTGGGAAATTAGGAAGTTGTTCACTTTGGCAGGAAGAACAAAAAAACAGAGTATTAATTAAATGAAGAATGGCTGCATAATTCTGAGGTGCAGAGGGATCTAGGTATCCTGGTACACGAGTCACAAAAAGTTAGTATGCACATACAGCAAGTAATTAAGGTGGCTAATAGAATGCTATCCTTTATTACTGAACATAAAAGTAAGGTTTTATGCTTCAGTTGTACAGGACATTGGTGAGATCGCACATCGAATACTGTGTGCAGTTTTGGTCTCCTTATTTAAGGAAGGATGTAAATGCATTGGAGGCGGTTCAAGGAGGTTTACTAGATTGATACCTGGGATGAGTGGGTTGCCTTATGAGGAAAGGTTGGACAGGCTGGGCTTGTTTCCACTGAAGTTTAGAAGAGTGAGGGGTGACTTGATTGAAGTATACAAGATCCTGAACGGCCTTGATAAGGTGGATGTCGAAAGGATGTTTCCTCTTGTGGGTGAGTCCAGAACTAAGGGGCACTGCTTTAAAATTAGGGGTCGCCCTTTTAGGGCAGAGATGAGGAGAAATTTTTTCCCTCAGAGGGTTGTGCGACTTTGGAATTCTCTGCCTCAGGTGGTGGTGGAGGCGGGGTCGTTGAATACGTTTAAGGCAGAGGTAGATAGATTCTTGTTAGGCAAGGGAATCAAAGGTTATCGGGGTTAGATGAGAACGTGGAAGTCAAAACACAAGAAGATCAGCCATGATCTTACTGAATGGCAGAGCAGGCTCAAGGGGCCGAATGGTCTACTCCTGTTCGTATTTCCTATGTTCTTATGAAACCAAAGGCCTCAATTTAAACCCAGACTTCGGGACTCTGATGTTGGGAGTAGGGCTGCCTTGGCAATTCTACCTCAGGCAGCCTCCTAATTGGTTGCCTGTGAGCCCATCATCCAATTAAGGAGAGTGGGTGAGCACCCACTCCAAGAGCTGGCAGCTCTGAAGCCTCAGCAGCACCACCAGGAGAGGTGGAGGTTGCTATGGCAGGCAGGGGATCTCAATTCCAATAGGTAACTAAACAAAAATGGAAAATTCAGGGGTCTGAAGATTAGAAGGGGCAATCCCCTCCCCAACAGGGGGGATCATTAGGCCCACAAAGGCTTCTTTTCCAGGACTCCTGGAGCCAACAAAATACTGCCCCAAATCTATGCTGCATTTATTCTTCAAATTACCTGCCCAGCAGCTGAACTCTAAGATTGTCAATCCATAACAACCAACACCATCCAGCAGATATTCAGTATTGTGTCATGAAGTACTTAATGATATTTGTTATGATCCCCATGGAGACCGATAACCGAGAGGAACCAAAATCACCCATTGACCCTAATGGAAGAAACCGATGGACAAGCTTTCACTTTTTATACATTTACATTACAATCAAGGCAAATTCAACATAAATTAAAAATGAACTAACAGTCAAATGGTAGTCACTGGAAACCATAAATTAACCTTTAAATAACTGATACAACAAAGATAGATCTCACGGATTTACTGGCAGTCCCCTTAGCACTTATGACACCATGTTCAGCCACCAAGTCCTTTACAACTCTGTCTTCCTCAGGTAGAGTTCTACTCCTTTTCTTCGCACAGAACATTGTCATCAAGTCCCCTCTGACCACAGCTTTACTCCATCCAAGTTCCAGGCATGTGGTCATCACCAAAAGGATGCACTTCTACAGAATCTCCTTAGCTCAACTCATGATAGTGTTCAAATTTCAATCTTTTTAGTTGTCTCGTACACACAGCTCTCTGCAGCCAGATTGCTTTGACTTCCTGCTGAAATGCATTCGCTAACAGCTGTGTGTGTGTTCCTTATGGATTCAATCAGCCTGCATTTCCTTAGCAACCTGAGGTCACATTCTGATTTCCCAAAAATCTGATATCACAGCCAGGAATACAAAGTTACCAACCTACTTTCCCAGAAACCTGAAGTTTTAGTTTCTCTTTCAGTTAGGGGAGGGTCTCATAAAAAATACTGGCTTTGAAACCAAAGTCAGCGCACTCACCAGAACATTCATCAAGCAGACAACAATATATGCATGTTTCCCCACTGGTTGCTCAAATGCAGATTTCATCACATATTAAGTGATTAGAAATGTTGATAGAAAAATAGAAATACACTCAAAGTGGAATATGAGTCAAGATTACAATATTGCCATGATTAAATAACAGAGCAGCTTTCCATCAGAATGTAATAGAGGGTATATTCCTTACTGTGGTGTTGGACTATGAAATACACAATTTTTAAAATCAGTTTCACCTGGCTTCATTCATTGATATTAATGCTGTGAAATGCTTCCATTAACTTGCCTGATCTTTGCAATCTTCCTCAGTCCTGCTTCAAGCCTAGAGCAAAGAATCATTATTTATATTGCAATGAACAGACAGTGCATGGTTTCTGTTGATGTGTGCATCATACCAGTATGGGAAACCTTGCATTGGCTGCTTAAAAATCTCAAACGCTGTTATCTGGAATATGAAGCTGAACTGACAAGGGATTTGCCAATACTTGAGCCCCGCAGTCTTTTTTGTGTTGTTTTTTTTTCAAATCTTACTATGGCAACTTTTAGTATCATACACTGTAGCAAAAACATTGTGGGCTCACATTTCCAGGAATGCATTAAATATAAGTTAATTCTGACTTGAAAACTGGAAATCATACATAACCACATGCAACAACTACCTTTGGTAAACAAACAAATGGTTAGCACAGAGAGAAAGAAATCACTTCCTTGGATGAAAGATCCCTCACTTGGCACTGAAGTGAATATTTAATGGTGATTCATCATGCCTAGTCACAGTCCCTATTTGTGGAAACTAATGATGGCTTTTCATGATTTCCCCCATCATCCTTTTGCAATATGGCAACTGTTCAACTGTGACTGATCTGCTGATTGAAATGAATGTTTCACCAATGTTTTTTGGGGGAGTGTGTGTGAAATTTTAGATCTCCTCTCCTACACCCTGCACTGCCAGAGGTGCTCTCTTTCAGATGAGACTCTCTCTCAGGCGTTATTTCAAGGAAGAGCAGGGAAGTTCTCCCTGATGTTCTGATCAATATTTATCCCTCAGCCAACATCACTAAAGCAGATTATCTGGTCATTTTCACGTTGCTGTTTGCCAATTGGTTGCCACATATCCTACACATGTCACAACAGTGGCTATACTTCAAAAGTACTTCATTGGCTGTAAAGTGCTTTCGGATGAACTGAGGTTACAAGAACATTATATTCATACAAGTCATTCACATACATTCTGTCAACTACTTTCTGTATCTTTACCACTGGGTTATCTAATACAACTTATTAAAACTGTTTCTTTTATTACATTGAATTATAGCAGCATAACTCAGTGCTCTTTTTACTGAACTGCCATGGTGACACGCAGAGGCAATTAATGAATTTAAGGTTTTTGTTATATACTGGGAATAGTAATTTAATGTATAGTGGAACCTCACTAGGAAATTAATTAAATCTAAGGCTGATCAATAGCGATGGGAGAAGCAGCTCTGACAGCTGGCTTTTCCCTCTGGTTACCATGGAGCTGTTGCAGGTACTGGCAGAGAGTCAAGGCAGCAGGACTGCAAGACCAGCGAACGGGGATGGCAGGCCAGATAGCAATCAGGTGAGAGTAGTGACAGCAGGCAGCATATGGCCCAATGATCAGGCTAGCCATTTATTCGAAGTTCACAGGGAACAGACAGACAGCATCAGAGGTGGCAGCTATACTGCCGTTGAACTGAAAGCACTGGTGAGAGCAGTGAGCCCCAGGAGCAGCACCCACACTGCTCGGCAAAAACAACTTGCACTGATATTGTGCCTTTTACAGAGTTCCCAAGGTGTTTCACAAGAGTACTATCAGATAAGATTTGGTGAGGAGCCACATAAGGAGATGTAAGGAGAGATGACCAACAGCTCTGTCAAAGAGGTAGATTTTAAGGAGTGTCTTACAAGAGGAGAGAGGTAGGGAGGTAAAGAGGTTTAGGGAGGGAACTCCAGAGCTTCGTGCCCAGGTAGCTGAAAGTGCGGCCGCCAATGGTAGGGCAATGAAAATTGGGATGCACAAGAAGTCAGAATTGGAGAGAGCAGAGACCCAGGAAGACTATACAAACTGGATTGGAATTTAGAATGTTAATAGCTGGTTTGACCAAAGTTTTCAAGATATTAAGGGAAACGGATCAGGTGCATTGAACGAAAGCACTAATGAGTGAGTCGAGAACTAGAGGGCATAGTCAAAAAGATTAGAGCCAAATCTTTCAGAGGTGAAACTAGGAAAAACTCCTTCATGCAAAGGGTGCTGAACTTTGGAACTCTTTTCCCCTAACAGTAATTGATGTTAGATGTTTAAAACAGAGATTGATAGACTTCTATTAGCCAAACGTATCAAGGGTTATGGGATGAAGGCAGGTATATTAAAATAGGTCAAAAGCAAAATACTGTGGATGCTGGAAATCTGAAATAAAAACAAAAAATGCTGGAAAAACCTCATTGGATCAGGTAGCATCTGTGGGGAGAAACAGAGTTAACAGTTGTTCCGATGAAAGATCACCTCGACTTGAAATGTTAACTCTGTTCTCTCCACAGATGCTGCCTGATCCGCTGAAGTTTTTACAGCATTTTTTGTATTTATTTTATAAAATATGGAGTTAGGTCACAGTTCAGCCGTAATCTCATTGAATGATGGAACAGGCTTGAGGGGCTAAATGGCCTATGTTAGAGGGCTGGAATGGGGGTACAATCGAGGGATTTCAACACAAAGATGGGAATTTCAATACATTGCTTGAACCAGGAGCCAATGTAAGCCAGTGACCACAAGAGTGATGAGTGAATGAGATTTGATGAGAGTTAGGATACTGGCAGCAGAGTTTTGGATGAGCCCAGGAATAGAGGGTGAAAGGTAGGAGTGCCAGCCAGGAACAAAAGGGAACATGAAAATATGGATATCAATGGGACCTAATGTGAGTACGATGGGCCTTATGAAACGCACTTGATAAAGGTTAAGTGCTGCTGTTGGAACTGACATAAAGGACTTTGGTGATGATCACATCATGTCAGGTGGCAAAACATTATACTTACAGGCACACCATTAGAATGTTATAACCACTCCCCATTTTAAATCCATAATAAGTGCAAAGGTGCTGACGGAGCTGAGAGAGAGATTCAGAAACTTGCTGGGCAAAGACCTGAGCCTGCAACTACATCATGACAATAGGCAAAAAAACTGAATGGGAAATGATGAGAGAAGGGAGGGACCAAAAGTCATGACAATGAATAAAAATGGCCTTGTAAGTGAATTACATATAAATGCAAGCTAATGAACATTTGAATTAGTAAAAAGTATTTTTGCAAGTCATACCTAGTTTTAGATGTACAAGTGATAAAACCTACAGGAGATTCATTCTAAGCTGTAATTAATCGCTGATCTCAGATCAGACACTTGCATATAAAGAACAGCCAGTGCTATGTTCAAAAAGGCACAGAGGATCAAAAAAGTGACACCAGAAACACCAAGTTCAAGTAAACCAACTTAAATTGAACCCACCTCTATTGTTTAAAAGGGAGAAAAAAGTAGACTGAGTAATTACAGGCCAATAAGCCTCATCTCGGTTGTGGTAAATTATTGGAAAGTTCTGAGGGTCAGTATAAATCTTCATTTAGAAAGACACAGATTAATCAAGGGGAGTCAGCATGCATCTCTTGAGTGGAGATCACATCTGATTTACTTGCTGAAAGGAGTCAATGAGGAATAGCAGGAGGGTAGGGTCTTTGATATTGTCCACATGGACTTTAGCAAGGCTATCGACATGGGAGGCTGGTCAAAAAAGTAACAGCCCATGAGATTCAAGGGAAGGTGGCAAGTTAGATCTGAAATGGTTCAGTGTTACAAAGCTAAGAGTAATGGTCGACGACCTTTGGGAATAGTAGGCTGTTTCCAGTGGGGTTCTGCATACTACTGCAGCAAGTTGTATGTCCCTTTCTTTTTGTGGTATACATCAATGATTTATACTATCACCCGTTTACACTATCACACAGTCAAGATCTACCTGTATTATCTTAAATAAACAGAGGGTCCTTGTAGTTCATTCAGTACTCCAAAAACAATTGCAATCATGGCAGTGAAACAGGCCAACATAATGCGGAGGAAATATTTGGGTTGACAGTTGCCAGATTTACTTTGGTTGCTTGCTGAAGGACAGAGTGTAAAACTGAAAATCAGAAAAAGCTCCTCTAAAAAGAAAATAATCCACATTATAAATTATGTCCAGAATATTTTATTTTGTCTTAAGGGCTATGTTTGAAGGTTAGGCATGACACTAACTGCTCATAGCAGAGGTGTCATGCCTAACCTTCAAACATAGCCCTTAAGACAAAATAAAATATTCTGGACATAATTTATAATGTGGATTATTTTCTTTTGAATTCTTGTCTCAGTCGTAAATGTGTTCAGATCTACGAGTAAAATGGGTCAATTCAAGCGCATAAGATGATCAGGAGAAAAATGCCATAATTAAAACCTGATGCTCCTACTTTTCTCCTACAGCTTTTTACTCCATGCGACAGCATACCTGATGTATGTTGACCATACACCTGCCTCTTTCATAAAACTCCCAAACAGATACTGGTTTTGGAATTCATCTGGTCAACTGGACACTTTCATCCTATTTCTCTTACCTCCTTCAAATTGACACTTGATCCCAGTAGGAGTCCAGCTGTTTCATTGGACATGGACAAGTTGTGAGTCAAGAAGTTCTGAAGTTCATCCCGATCCTTTACAACTGATCCAAGGGTGAACCCTAATAAGATACAAGAGCATAGCCAAAATAAATAAATCCAAAGCTTTAAGCTCTGAAAGTTGCTGCATATTTATATCAAATTCAAAATAAGAACCTTCTTCGGAAAACACAACGCAAAGGAGGGACATCTTTAGTTGTACTACATTAATTTGCTCACCTCAATTAGCTGTACAACTGATTGTCAAAGCCCTGCAAGTCACTCTTGGTATAAGTGAGTTACAATAGTCCTGATTACAAGGGGGCAGTGACTAAAATTACCTGCATTTGAGAGAACTAGCTTCTTCAACAGCCCCGAAGCTCTCACTTATACTTCAATAGCTGTGCTGAATAAGCATTCTGAATATCACCATATTTGATGACCATTGCTGTAACACATGGTGTTCTTCCCATCCATGTTCCTCCTAGACAAAGGAGATCAAGCTACACTAATGTGAAGGACAAGCTTATATTGAAGGGAGAGCTAACACTAGAATATAGAAGCTATTATTTACTATTTTATACCCTTGGTAATAATGAAAACAACTTGCATTTACATAGTGCCATTTTCAGCCTCTGAATGTCCTGCAGCTCTTCACAGTTACTGAATTACTTTTTGGAGTGTAATCACTGTAGTTACCTAAACAAATGTGGCAGACAGTTGGTGCACAGCGATGTCCCATAAAGAGCAGAGAGATAAATGAAATCTGTTTCAGTGGCATGAGTTGAAGGAAAAATGATTGTAACAAAACTGGAAAAACTCCTTTGCTGGTCTTCAAATGGTGCTCAGGGATTTTGTATGTCAACCTGAACAGGTAGATGGAGCCTCTGTTAAAAGTTTCATCTGAAAAGCAGCACCTCCAACAGTACAACACTCTGTCAGTACTGCACTGTAGGTAGATTACATTAAGGGCTCAATTCTTTAGGCTTGAACACCCGAATTTCCAGTCCGAGGTAAGTGTCCCATCGCTGAAACATGCTGGTATTATATGACAATAAGACTTTTCAAACACTACTCTTGATACTTTGCATTACATGGTTTTTATTATTACTTTAGCACAAAGCCCAGGTGAATGATAAAAAGGCTTTTAGTTCAATGAAGGAAGGAAGGAAGCGATGCTAGGTTTGTTTTTGGGAAATGAAGCCAGGCAAATGGATTGTGTTATGGTAGCAGATCATCTTGCCAACAGTGACCACAGCATAATTTGGTTTAAATTAAGTTGTGGGAGAGAAAATATCAAATGTAAAGATGATGAACTGAGCTGACCTCAGTGATTTTAAAAGAGAACAAGTACAGGTAGATTGGAAAAGGTGATGGCATAATGGTATTGTCACTAGACTAGTAATCCGGAGAGCCAGGATAATGCCCTTGGGACCAGGGTTCAAATCCCGCCACAGCAGATGGTGAAATTTGAATTCAATTAAAATCTGTAATTAAAAGTCTGATGATGACCATGAAACCATTGTTGATTGTTGTAAAAACTCATTTGGTTCACTAATGCCCTTTAGGAAAGGGGAAGGAAATCAGGCAATCAGGCAACCTTACCTGGTCTGGCCTACATGTGACTCCACAGCAATGTGGTTGACTCTTAAATTTTCTCTGAAAGGCCTAGCAAGCCACTCATTTGTGTCAAACTGCTATGAAGCCTAAAAGGAATGAAACTGGACGGACCATCCGGCATCAACCTAGGCACCAGGAACAACAATGGCAAACACAGCTCTGTCGACCCTGCAAAGACTTCCTGACTAAGATCTGGGGGCTAGTGCCAAAGAGAGCTGTCTCACAGACTAATCAAGCAACAGCCTGCATAGTCATACTCACAGAATCATACCTGACAGATAATGTCCCAGACACCACCATCACCATTCCTGGGTATGACCCAGCAGAGGTGGCAGCACAGTGGTATACAGTCAGGAGGGGGTTGCCTGTGAGTCCTCAACATCAACTGCGGACCCCATTAAGTCTCAGGGCATCAGGTCAAACATGGGCAAGAAAACATCCTGCTGATTACAATGTACTGCCCCCCCAACCCTGCTCTCAACTGATGAATCAGTGCTCCTCCATGTTGAACACCACTTGGAGGAATCACTGAGGGTCAAAAAGGCACAAAATGTACTCTGGGTGGGGCACTTCAATGTCCATCACCAGAAGTGTCTCGGTAGCATCTTTACTGACCAAGCTGGACATAGACTGAGTCTGCGGCAGGTGGTGAAGGAACCAAGAAGAGGAGAAAATGTACTTGACCTCATTCTCACCAACCTGCCTGCCGCAGATGCATCTTTCCACATCAGTATTGGTAGCAGTGACCAGTGCACAGTCTTTGTGGAGCCGAAGTCCTGCCTTCATATTAAGGATACCTCCCACCGTTCTAAATGGGATAGATTTCAAACAGATTGAGCAACTCAAGACTGGGCATCCATGAGGCACTGTTGGCCATCAGCAGCAGCAGAATTGTACTCAACCACAATCTGTAGCCTCATGGCCCATCATATCCTCCACTCTACCATTACCACCAAGCAAGGGGATCAACCCTGGTTCAATGAAGAGCGCAGGAGGACATGCCAGGAGCGGCACCAGGCATACCTAAAAATGAGGTGTCAACCTGGTGAAGCTACTTGCATGCCAAACAGCATAAGTGATAGACAGAGCTAAGCGATTGCAGAACCAATGGATCAGATCTAAGTTCTGCAGTCCTGTCACATCCGATCATGAATGGTAGTAGACTATTAAACAACCTACTGGAGGAGGAGGCTCTGCAAATATCCCCATCCTCAATGATGGGGGAGCCCAGCACATCAGTGCAAAAGATAAGGCTGGAGCATTTACAACAATCTTCAGCCAGAAGTACCAAGTGGATAATCCATCTCGGCCTCCTCTGGAAGTCCCCAGCATCACAGATGCCAGTCTTCAGCCAATTTGATTCACTCCATATGATATCAAGAAATGGCTGAAGACTCTGGATAGTGCAAAGGCTATGGGCCCTGACAATATTCCAGCAATAGTACTGAAAATTTGTGCTCCAGAACGTGCCGCGCCCCTAGCCAAGCTGTTCCAGTACAGCTACAACACTGATATCTACCCGGCAATGTGGAAAATTGCCCAGGTCTGTCCTGTACACAAAAATCAGTCCAACCTGGCCAATTACCGCCCCATCAATCTACTCTAGGTCATCAGTAATATGTGTCACCACCACCTTCTCAAGGGCAATTAGGGACGGGCAGTAAAATGCTGACCTAGCCAGCAACGCCCCCATCCCGTGTATGAATTTTTAAAAAAGTAATGCTCTAACTGAGCAACGGGGAACATCCAAGGAAGAGATTGCTCGTGTATAAACTTGCAAATTCCTCTGACAGGAAAAGGTAGAGCAGCCAAAGCTAATGCACCCTGGATGACAAGATAAATAATTGTTAAAACAGAAATGTCAGGAGGAAGGTTCAGTCAATACCCAGGAAGATTATGGAAGGTACAGGAGGGAATTGAAAAGGTGCTGGAAGATGATTCCATAAATACTTTTAAAAGAGATTTGGACAGGTACTAGAAGATTAGATGAGGAGCACACAGAGTTGCAGACAGGAAGCAGGGTTGCGGGACTACGTGTGACAGCTCTTTCAAAAAGCCATCACGGGCACAACAGATCAAATAGCCTCTTTCTGAACTGTAAGCTTCTACAATTCTATGAAAGCATAACTGGCATTATAAGGAATGATAGCCTGGTGTACCGATATACAGTTTACATTTCTTCAGTATACACAGGTTCACTTCAATAGCTAAAATGAGAATCAGAAAACTACACATTCATTTTCTTGGCCTTAATTATGACCCTCCATTCTCCAAACTGTTTCATTGAATAATCATAGCTACACCATTTGAATAATAAGGTACAGTTCCCCTGCCCAGACATCTTCCTCCTTAATTGATGCAGCAGCGGGATGCAGGGTGACCATACCCGGCCATTTAACAAGGTCACAATCACTCCATTGCAGTGCAATCGCTCATCAAATTTCCAGTACTCCAAGAAGCACCTAATTCAGGAAACATGACGGCAAAATACGCCACCAACTCTACCCAACTCCAGAAAAAAACTCATTATTATTGATCTGTTTTGTTGTCGCTAGCTGTGATGTGTACTGCTTGGACACCAGTCTTGTTGAAGTGACAAAGAAATCTTTTTTAACAGTACTGTACTATGTACATATTGACAGTAGAGGGTAAAGGTATGGAGATGACCCATACTAGATCTTTACATGTCGCTACCTCACTCTCGACTGCCCTAGCTCTAGATCATGTGTCTTCCTACATCACTATGTGGATGGTACTGTATTCAGTCCCATGTTAACCCTTTAGGTACCAGATCCTTCTACTACAATTATTCCTGTGTCAGTGATAAGGATGCTGCAATATCAGCAGATACCTGTTAAGAAAGAGTAATATATCATCTCAGTGTTAGATAACATACACATATCCTCGAATCAGTGCATCTCCCCATGTCACACATCAACCATAGATAAGTAATTTGTTCCCTAGCCTTCAGTAAAAAGGACACAGAATCAATCTACGATGACATTCTCTCTCTCTTTTGGGCAATCATTTAGTCCATATTCTTCCCAAACACTTATTCCATATAATTATGTAGGATATACACACAGAAACAGGCCATTCAGCCCAACCTGTCCATGCCAGTGTTTATGCTCCACTCAAGCCTCCTCTCATTCTTCATCATCTAACTCTATCAGCATCAGCCTCTATTCCCTCCTCCTTCATACGCCTATCCAGCTTACCCTTAACTGTATCTACACAATTCGCCTCAACCATTCTCTCTGCTAGTGAATTCCACATTCTCATTACTCTCTGGGTAAGTTACTTTTGAATTTCCTATACGATTTCCTGGGGGCTATCTTATATTGTCAGCCTCTCACTTTGCTCTTCCCCACAAGTGGAAACATTTGCTCTTGGTCTACAAAATCAAAACCTTTCGGAATTCTAAAGGCTTCCAATGGGTCACTTCAAGAGAAAAGAGACCTAGCCTGCACATCCTTTCTTAATGGGTATATCTTCACATTTTGACTCTCCTCACATTTCCACTATCAGTGTATCTTGTAGATGGTGCACAATGCTGCCACTGTGTGTCCATGCTGGAAAAAAGGCATTTTATCAAAGCTTTTTGTCTCACACTCATCAAGACAATTGCAAGAACACCAATGTCAGGGGAAGCAACAGTTTTATACTGTATGAGAAGACAATTCGGACTGGTTGGCAAGCGAACTCTGATTGGTAGAGGTGTTGCCATGAAGAGTGCACCAATTAATGGTGACTAACAGTTAACTGCCAAGCATTGTTTGAAATTTAAACCAGGCAACTTGACTGATTGGTCAGGGCATTGCCCTGAGGAATGAACCAGCGAATGGCTATCAGTTATTTTATTTAGCTAAAACAGGTGCAATGTGTGTACGTCTTTCTGTCTGCAAAGAGCAGGGCCCAGTGTATTAATATATGTAGCTTCCAGTACACGCAAATGTACCACACTGCAAGCTCGACTGACAATCTTAAATTGGCTGTCAGTGTAATTTTTAGCACACGAGGATTATTTAGCAAATGTTGTCCAATCGCGGAATCACTTCCAATGCTGGACACTGTGTCTTGAGTTTTGCAAGCGCGGGCTGGTTAGGTACGGTCTGTACCCTGCCCATTTCGAACAGTGGAAGGGACATGCTGTTTGATACGAGCTGCCTGTCTTTGGGACGTACGGCTTATGTACCTAGCATCACTATGCCACAGAAATTCATAAAACAAATTACTTATCTGTGTGATAGGCAGAACATCTTTTTGGCTTGATGGCAGCATCCTGTTAGTGCTTAGTAGCAGCGTGAAACAGCTAGCTTCACCCGTTGCTCAAATTTTTGAGATACCTTGCCCTTCCAGGGTAACCTCAGGTAGACTGGGCACTTTTTAGGGCTGAAAGTGACGGCCTTAGGCCCATTCATGAGTTTACACAATATACAGCATGTAATTATGTGATCGGGGTAGCCATTATCCCACAGGATGCCTTTGATGTGCCATATTTCAGCATCAAGCTTGCATGGTGAGCAAATGGCTCGGGCCCTATTTACGAGATTGCTGATAAGACCAATCTTATAGTGCAAGAAACTGTAAGAAGATCAAAGCGTGTATTTAACAGTGTATGGAGGCTTGTGGTAGACCATGGTAGAGAACCCCTGGCAGATTTCTCAACTAGTACGTCAAGGAAAGTGAGTTCATTTGACTGCTCTATTTCAAAGGTGAGTTTGAGCGCATGTTTGTGGATGGGGTGCCAAATCAAGCAAAGCATTCCATTACACTCCTGACTTGTGTCTTTTAGCTGGTGGGCAAGCTTGGTGACTCAGGAGGTGAGTTACTTGCCGCAGGATTCCTAGCCTCTGACCTGCTCTTATAGCCACAGTATTTATATGGCTAGTCCAGTTCAGTTTCTGGTCAATGGTAGCCCCAGGATATTAATAGTGGGGGTTTCAGTGATGGTAATGCCATTGAATGTCAAGGGGTGATGATTAGATTCTCACTTGTTGCAGATGGTCATTGCCTGGCGCTTGTTTGGCATTAATGTTACTTGCCAATTGTCAGCCCAAGCCTGGATATTGTCCAAGTCTTGCTGCATTTGGACATGGACTGCTTCAGTATCTGAGGAGTCGCAAATGGTGTTGCTGCATTTGGACATGGACTGTTGTTATTCATTGTTGTTATTTCTTAAAAAGGATGAGGTCGAATGCATCATCAGGTGTAGGAGGAGTCATACAAACCAAGAGGTCCCAGGTTCAACCCTCACTCAGTGATAGCTTTACCGATGTCAGCTCAGGCAGCAGCTGAAATACGGCCCTAATACTGGCCTTAACACCAAGGCTCAGGAGCAGGGAAGAGAAAGAAATCAGCCGGGTTCCGGCTTGATCGCTGTCCAGTGACCTCTATGAATAGGTAGATGAGGGAAGATGGATAATGGCAGTATGGGACTGTGCTGTCTAGTTTTCCACGTTGGCAAGGGATGCTTGGCAATTTGCCAGAGGGCATTGGACAACAGTACGGCTAAATTAAACAAAGTTTCCATAGGCAGTACAAAGCAAAGAGAGCTCAAAGTATCTTAGCTTTACCCAGAGAGCAGTTACAATGCGGAATTCATGACCACATGGAATGAAGTTGAACAACATGGATGCATTTAAGGGGGTGCTAGTTAAATACACAAGGGAGAAAGGAACAGAAGCATGTGCCAATAGAAAACGATAATGCAGGGTGGGGGGTGGTTTGTGTGGAGCTAAAAACACTGGCATGGACCAGTTGGGCCGAATGGCCTGTTTCTGTGCTGTAAATTCTATGTAACTTAATGCAAAGCAAAGAGCTGTTGTTTCATGTTGATTATGAAAGACTCTTGCCCACACAAACACAACAGGCAGTACTTACTAGTACATCTCTGCTGGCCTGAAGTTCTTGAATGTATTCCATCAAAAACCCTCATATGTCATAACTCAATAGGATTCCACAAGATCAGTTAACATCTTTACATATTAAGCCTGAACTGATTAGTCATCGCACCAAGAGTCCCTTGAAGGAAAGGAATTATTTCCTAAACCATTATTACAAGGCTGAGTACAACAGCAGCATTTTTGTACTGCAGTGGAGTAGAGATTGATCCAAACAGTTCCAAAGGTTCTCTTACTGCATCTGTGTCTTCCAGGTATTGGTACTGGCACATGTGGGCATGAATCAGAAAGTCAAAAAGCCAACTTACTGTGGGACTGGAGTCATTGGTAGGCCAGACTGACTAAGGATGGTAGATTTCCTTCCCTAAAGGACATTAAATGGGGTTTTACAACAATCAATGATATTTCATGGTCTCTGTTACTGAGACTACCTTTCAGTTCCAATTTTATTAATTGAATTTAAATTCCACCAGCTACCAGGATGGGATTTGAACCTGTGTCCTCAAAGTATTAGCCGTGCTTCGGGATTACTAGTCCAGTGACATGACCCACTACACCACCGTTTCCCCCTTCGTACTATCACTCGTTTTCCCTGCTCCCCACCCCACTGTTTGACGTCACAGTACTGCCGGTTTATCAACTCCCATGAAGGCAGGAGTCATACAAATGCTGCTTATGGTGGCTGTTGGCATCTTGGCGATCGCACAGCAACAGAAAAATCTCATTCATGTGAAATAGCAGCTTTCAATAAATATGAAGACCTCCACCATGAAATTCATAACCTCTACCAGAAATAAATGAATTTAAAACTTACTCTTGCTTATTAGAATCTGTCAGGATATAAATCCTGCTCCCAATACCTGTGAAGCTCAAAGTCATGGGGCTTCCACTTTCTTCTTCTCCAGGTAGCATCCTTGATTATTCGAAGGTCGCTGAACCACAGCTTATGCCAGTGATTTTACCACATGGCAGGAAAAGGAGGTAGGCCCTAAGTCTACCTTAGCCAGAACGGGGATTGAACCCACAGCATTGGCATTATTCTGAACCACATGCTAGCCAGCTAGCCAACTGAGTTAGCCAGCCCCCCGATACTTCCAGTGTACCTGCCTTTTAAATGTTACTGCTGTCTTCAGGACTTCAACTTGCTGAAACAAGCCCTTGGATGCCAGGGATATTCTCAGAAGCGGCCACAAGAACCGTTTTTCTTAGCTACTTTGTGCCAGTTTAGTTCAGTGTTGGTACTCTCAACCTCAGTCAAGCAATTATGGATTCAAACCCTCACTCCTGGACATCATCATGTAATCTAGATTGCTTCAATAGTCCCACTGAGGCAGTGCTGCATTGTAGATGGCGGCATCTTTTAGATGACACATTACATCAAGGCGCTCGGCACATCTGTTCCAAATAGTTGTAAAACTCAAAAGGCAATTTTTCTAATGATAGCAGGTGTCCTGGTCAACATTCATCCCTTAACCAACACCACCAAAATGTATGAACTGAGAATGGATTGTAGTGTGTGAATTTGCTCTGCAAAGATTGCCTGCCATTTTCACTTACAAAACAACAGCATCTGCAATTCATAAGTATTTCATCATGAAACACTTTGGAATGCCCTGAGAATGTGCAAAATGCTACATGAATGCAAGCTCCTTCTTCCCTTCAGTTCCTAAGACACTGACTTATGCTGGGGTACAGTTACCTTGGCTACTTTGGGTTTGTTACTGAGTCTGTGCAGGAACAAAGAACCAAGTGTTGAGAAGTGCTGATGCTGACAGCTCTTTTCAGTGAGGGAGTGGAGGGGAAGAAATGTATTGGGGAAAGAGAGATCACAACAGATTTGTCTTCTAGAGTAGACATAAACATCCCATGGCACTATTTCAAAAAGAGGTGAGGAGTTGTGTATGATGTCCTGGTCAACGTGGGACCAAAGGAAGATAGGAAATAGGAGAAGGCCATTCGGCTTCTCAAGCTTACTCCACTAATCAATTAAATCATGGCTGATTTCTATCTCATTGCCATTTTCCTGCACTATCCCTGTTAGGGGGGAAATTAAATATATTAAAAGAAAACACAGTAAGAATTTGCTGATCATACTTAAATCTCCAAGCAGTCATTACTGCTAAACATATTAACAGTTGAGCATTACCAGGTGAACATTGCAGCCTTGAGAGCCAGGTTGGAGATAAAGTATGACATAAATTAGATTAAGTGTGCTCCTCTCTCAGATAGGGAAGGGAAAAAATGGTTTTCGTGTAGATATAGGAAGATGAACAATGGACAAAGAGGGGGCTTTGATGAAACACAAAGTCCTGAGTTACAAAAACCAAGGTCCATGTGTGTGTGTTTTAGCTCTGATTGGATAGCATAATAATGTATACATGCTTTATAGTAAGTAGAAAGTAAAATCACCTGTTTATGTACTTGGTAGGATAGAGTTAGTATGGAACCGGCGTGTCAGTTACCAATTGGATGTATTCAAATGTACTCAAATGTATTATGATAAGAAAAAGTACAAAAGTAATGAAATGTAATCAATCTGGGAGCAGGGTCTCCATTCTTAGGAATGGTTGTGGCTCCCTGGCATATGCTTGAATAAAACTGGTTAAAAGGGGGCCTGAGTCTCGTGTGGTAATTGCAGGGTCGGAGAGTGTAAGACCTCCTCTTTAATCCCCATATCCCGTAATATTTTTAATATCTAAAAATATTTCAATCTCGGTCTTAAATATACTCAATGACTGAGCTTCCATAGCCCTCTGAGTAGAGAATTCAAAAGATTCACCACCCTCTGAGTGAAGAAATACCCCCTTCATCTCAGTCCTAAATGGCTTACCTCTTATTCTGACACCCCAGCCAAGGGAAACATTCTTCCTGCATCTACCCTGTTGAGCCCTGTAAGAATTTTGTATGCTTCAATGAGATCACTTCTCATTCTTCTAAACTTCAGAGAATATAGGACCAGTCTCCTCATAGGACAATCCTGCCATCCCAGGGATCAGTCTAGTGAACCTTTGTTGCACTCTGTCTATGGCAAGTGTATCCTTCCTTAGGTAAGGAAACCAAACTGTACACAATACTCCAGGTGTCACCAAGGCTCTATACAATTGCAGCAAGACTTCTTTATTCCTATATTCAAGTTGTCCTGCAATAAAGGCCAACATACTATTTGCCTTCCTAATTGCTTGCAGCACCTGCATGTTAGCTTTCAGTGACTTATGAACAAGGACACCCAGGTCCCTTTCGACATCAACACTTCCCAATCTCTCGCCATTTAAGAAATACTCTGCATTTCTGTTTTTCCTACCAAAGTGGATAACTTCACATTTTTCACATTAAATTCCATCTGCCATATTCTTGCCCACTCACTCAGCCTGTCTAAATCCCCTTCAAGCCTCTTTGCATTCACCCCACAACTCTCATTCTCACCTAGTTTGGGTCATCAGCAAACTTGGAAATGCTACATTTGATCCCCACATTCAAATCATTGATATAGAGTGTGAATAGTGGGGCCCAATCACTGATCCTTGCGGTACCCCACTAGTCACAGCCTTCCAACCTGAAAGTGACCTGTTTATTCTTATTCTCTGTTTTTTGTCTGTTAACCGATTCTCAATCCATGCCAGTATATTACCCCCTATCCCACATGCTCTAATTTTATTTCCTAACCTCCTGTGTGGAACCTTATCGAAAGCCTTCTGAATATCCATATACACCACATCCACTGGTCTCCCCTTACCTACTCTGCTAGTTACATCCTCAAAAAACTCTAACAGGTTTGTCAAAATGATATTCCTTTCATAAATCCATGTTGACTCTGCCCTATCCTACTATTAATTTCTAAGTGTCCAGTTATCACATGCTTTAGAACAGATTCTAGCATTCTCCCTCCTGATGTCTATCTTAAAGGTCTAGTTCCCTGTTTCTCTCTACCTCCTTTCTTAACAGTGGGGTTACATTTGCTACCTTCCAATCTGCAGGAACCATTCCAAAATCTATAGAATTTTGGAAGATGACCATCAACCATCCACTATCTCTACAGCCACCTCTTTCAACATTCTGGGATGCAGATCATCTGATACAAGGGATTTATCAACTTTCAGTCCCATTAAGTTCTCCAGTACTACATGTTTACTAATTCAAATTTCTTTCAGTTCCTCATTCTCACTAGTCCCTTGATTCTCTAGTATCCCTGCAGGTTTTTTGCATCTTCTTCTGTGAAAACAGACAAAAAGTATTTGTTTAGTTTCCCTGCCATTTCCTTATTTCCCATTATAAATTCTCCTGTCTCTGCCTGTAATGGGCCCACATTTGTCTTTGCTTATCTTTACCTTTTTACATACCAATATAAGCTTTTACTGTCTGTTTTTATGTTTCTCATTAGTTTACTTTCATATTCTATTTTGTCTTTCTTTATCAGTTTCTTGGACCTCCTTTGCTGAATTCTAAAAGGCTCCCAATTCTCAGGCTTATTATATTGTGGCAACTTTATAAACTTCTTCCTTTGATCTAATACAGTCTTTAACTAATTTTGTTAACCTTGTTGTCAATACTTATCCCTCAAACCGCATCACTAAAAACTGTCATTAATCACATAGCTATTTGTGGGAGCTTGCTGTGCGCAAACTGGCTGCCATATTTCCTTACACTATAACAGGCAGAACTTCAAAAAGTACTTGATTGGCTATGGAGTCATTTAGGACATTCTGAGGTTGTAAAAGGTGCCATAAAAATAAAAACTTCTTTCTTTGCTAATCAGTATTTCCTGATTTCATCCTTCTTCTCTCAAACGCATTGCAATCATGGTCTTGCTTTATGACGGCCTTTGATCCTTCACTTAGGCATCTCAAATAATAAATAGACCAGAGAATGAAGGAGAGTTGAATGGAAAGAACATGGTCAAACCTAGTCATTAGTTTACTGCTCATCTAGATCTGCTTGAATAAACAAAGGTCTATTTCCAGCATTTATTTTCTTTTTCAATTTTCAGTATTCACATTCCAAATGGATTCAAAAGAGTTCCTATCTATTTCTGGGTATGAAGAGGAGTCCAGGAGGTAGTATGATGGAATGAAAGTTCTCGACAACCATATTAATGAAAAGGGTGATTCCAAGAATAATTAGCACCTGTTACAATTGGAGGCAATCCCAGACTTCTATCTGCACACATTACAAATGACAGTTTCCACAGGCAAACTGTCTTCCCCAAGATCTAAAACTCATAATTTACAGCACGCAGTGAACAGAAATAAAATGTTAAAAATATATCCTGTAGCAATTGGGCACACATTGAGATCCATAAGGCATACCCATCTAACCGTGCTATCTTTGTTAAGTGGGAAACATGAAGATTTCAGATTAATAGAACAAATTCCATTACAAAAATTAAATATAAGCTGAAGTAACTTAAACAACAAAACAACAGCTTGTTGTTGTTTATAGCACTTTTGAATGCAGAGAAACATCACAAGGTGCTTCATCAAATACAATGAAAAAACTGGAAGCTGAGCTGAAGGAGATAATAGCAGAGATGACCAAAAGCTTAGCTCAAGAGGTAGATTTTAAGAATGGTCTTAAATATGGAGGTGGAGAGGCAAAGTGGTTTAGGGAGGGGATTCCAGAACATTAGGTTAAGGATTTGTATTGCTTTTTGTGGACATGACATACCTGAGCCATTTCCCACTTTGTCAGGTAAATGCCAGCATTGTACTGGAACCAGTACTGGAACAGTTTGGCTAGGGTTGCAGGTAGCTCTGGAGCTCAAGTCTTCAGTACTACTTCCAGGATTTTGTCTGGGCCCGTAGCCATTGTTGTATCCAGTGCTTTCAGCCATTTCTTAAGATCACATATAAATCTAATTGGTAGAAGACTGGCAACTGTGATAATGGGGACCTCAAGAGGAGACAGGGGCACTTCTGGCTGACGATTGTTGCAAATGTTTCAGCCTTGTCTTTTGCACTGATGCGCTGAGCTCCCCCATCATTGAGGATGGGGATATTAGTTGTTTAATTATCTATCAACATTCAAGACTAGGTGTGGCATGGCTGCGAAGCTTTGATCTAATTCATTTGCTGTGGCATCACTTAGCTCTGTGTATAGCATGCTGTTTCGCTGTTTAACATGTGTGTAATTCTGTTGTAGCTTCACCAGGTGGCATCTCATTGTTAGGTATGCCTGTTGCTACTACTAGCATGCTCTCCTACACTTCTTTTGATTATCTGCTCCTATCACTGCTTGCTTATCTCCACAATCACCACACCCTCAACTTCTCTCTCTCCCCCCGCCCCCCCACCTTAGACCAGCTTATATTTCACTTTTCTCCTAACTATACTCAGTTCTGCCGAAGGGTCATGAAGACTCGAAACGTTAACTGATTTCTTCTCCACCGATGCTGCCAGACCTGCTGAGTTTTTCCAGGTAATTCTGTTTTTGTTTTGCTCTCCTACACTCCTCATTGAACTAGCGTTAGTCCCTTGGCTTAACAGCAATGGTAGAGTGAGAGGTATGCTGGGTCACAAGGGTACAAATTGTGGTTGAATACAATTCAATGATGGCCCACAGTGTCTCACAGATGCCCAGTTTTTAGCTAGTAGACCTGTTCTGAATCTATCCCAGTTAACACGGCAGTAGTGCCACACCACTCAATGGAGGGTGATCTCAATGTAAAAATGGGATGTTGTCTCCACAAGGGCTGTGCAGTGGTCACTTGTTCAAATACTGTCACAGACAAATGCACCTATGACAGATAGATCAGTGAGAATGAGGTCAAGTAGTTTTTCCCTCAAACTGTTTCTCTCACTGACCGCCAGAGACCCAGGCTGGCAGCTATGTCAATCAGGACTCGGCTAGCTTGGTCACTAGTGGTGCCATCGAGCCACACTTTGTGATGGAAATTGAAGTGCTCCATCCAGAGTACATTCTGTGCCCATGCTACCCTCAATGCTTCCTCCAAGATGGGATGAATCAATTCCTTTTGTGCTGTAAAATTCTATGCTTCAATTGTATTTTAACATTTTTTTTAAATCAAGCAATTTGTATAATTACCATAAAGTTAGCTTGGGGTAATTAGAGTATGAAGGAACCAAAATGGTGTACGCAGAATTCCATCAGAAATTCATCTCTATGACTCCCATAAAGTTTAAAGTGGGCTAGTGTTGCAATGCTTGATCACATTAAATATAAACATTAAGATAATATAAACATTTTTAATCTCTTTCCAGCATTCACACACACACTACATTCTTCCTGTGGGGATCTAAATGTAGAAATAAATGAGCACTCTAACAGATACCATGAAAATGAGCTCAAAAATTTAAGATTACAATCATCAACTTTCATAATAAAACTGTTCTGCCTCAGCTCCTGGAAAAATCCAAGGAAAATATTGTACAACTAACTGTGCAATTCCTACTTTGGTAAGTTTGATATGGGTTTCTTTGTCCCTGTGTTAACCTGTTTGGTTCTTAAAGTAACAAAAAATATATATTCATTCAAATGTGCAAGGAAATGATTATAGGGTTTGTGACATAATGGCTATTAGGTTAAAAATGATGACTTACAGACATCTGAGAAGGGCTAGTTTGTTTTTCGTGCAGGCGACATTACATTTTGCCAAGGCAGTTCTTCTGTCTTTTTCCCTCAGGGGTCCTAAATCAACGCAGTCTCACAATTTAATTGCAGCATCTAACTTTGCACCTTCACTTGTTTGCCTCCTCCACCCTGCTACGGTTCTCACTTTGTACTTCTAAAAGATGGACCCTAAATGAGTGCCCTTTACCTTTACTACTGTTGAAGTGGTTTTCCACTGAGCTTGGGTCATTGTTCATTGATTCCAGATGACGCCGTAGCGATTCCAGCTCTTCTTCAAGGCCTCGCCGATCAGGATCGAACAGATTGCTCTCTTCCACAACCTCATTGATTCGCTCGAGAAGCTGTGTGACCCTTCAAAGAGACAGCAGAGATGGTGAAAACTCATAAATCAATAGCCATTATGTGGGGCGCACAGTCCAATTCACATTGACTTGCTGAAACATTAATACCAACTTTACTGCCTTTAAGAGCAATTCCTTATAAATTCCTCATAAATCTACTGTTCTGTCAATCACAATAAAATAAATTTCATTTCATTTCATGTTTGAATATACAGTATTCAGACTGCCACAGCATTGCATATTTAAATTAAACTTAAACAGGTCATTAATCAATTTTTAAAAGCTACAAAGAGTACAAAAAAACAAGACATGGTTTAAACAACAGGAGGAGCAGAGAATGAACAGGAAAAACAAATTCTGCTGTACCCATATCACGAGATAGTGGATAGATGGCAGGCTGAATGACTCAATTTTAGGATTTGTACTTCAATTCAAAAATCCTACCATCAATTCCACAGCTGTCTTTTCTGGATCATCTTTTAGATCCTTGGATCACTGAGTTTTCAGAAATGCTGAAGTGAAGCCAAACCTACAATCAATCCCTCCAAAAACATTAAAACAGAGAGTTTCTAAAACAATAATGGGAATCTATATGGTTTATTATGGGGATATTTTATGTAAAACTAAGAGAGGAAAACTAGGGCATGATAATCACCTAAGAAAGCAGTCACGTTAAACGTAATTTAAGTTCAAGGAATTCCCCTCAGGTAAAATTAAAGAGGGAGCCATTTTAAAAATATAAAAATACATTTTATATTGGTGATAACCGGCTTCTACTGCAGGCAATGAAAACAAAGGCTGTTGTCTTATTGAATTGGTTCTTGTGGCTTTTGGACAAATTATGCTGAAGTAAGAGTCGGCAACAAATTTTCAACTCATAGACCACCAACCCTAGATGGTTGGATGATTTAGCCTTTAAACTGAGGCGCAGTGATACTGCATAGAGAGTCTGGCAGGCAGGAGATGAAGGGGCTCTTTGGATGGAATAGTTTTCAGATCCCTTTGGTGTTCCTGGCATGTGCCAGTCCAGACAGGGCCTTGTCTAGATGGTCACTCAGGCCACAAGTCTCTGATGTTACTAGAATTTAAACAGTAGCAAGCAGCAAGCCTCCCTCACTATGATCACTGCTCTCCGTAACTATAAAATCAAAGAGCAAGAGATGAATCTCATCAAACTGGCTTACTGTAATCCGGATCCTATGACACTGACTGACAGTATTCCAGATCCTATCAAACAGGCTACTATCTATTACTGAATAACCTGATCTCATTTTTTCAAACTTATGTTCTTAAATATATAAGTAAAACTGACATGTTATTCTCAAAATTTCATTACCTGTGACTGATGCAAGCTGGCATCTTTAAATCTTTTATCAACCAATTAGAACACTTAAATACAATTCAAATATTAAAAAACAAGCAATTGATATATGAAGAAAACTGCTAAAATTAGACAATAGGTTTTACAGTTTAAACAGGCAATCACAACTTTTGGCTTTACAATGTCACAGTGATACGTCTTATTTATGAAATTAGTTAAGCAGCTTTTGCCTTAATTAAAGGAAAGAAAAAAATATTCCAGTGTCTATTGGGGATTGCACTTATAGCATATTCTTTATCATTTACTATTGCAGTCATTCTTAAAATTTAGCATCTGCCATAACAGCAGCAAATGTTGCACCCTTAATTCCATGTGTCATCAGCAACTAGAAAGCAACAGGCTCTGTGCACACAATGGTCTGGAATTTTGCCAAGTTGAGCCAATGGGAGAGCCATCTACAAGGCACAAGTCAGGAGTGTGAGGGAATAGTCCCCACTTGCCTGGATAAGAGCAGCTCCCACAACACTCAAGAATCTTGACACTGTCCAAGACAAAGCAGCCCACTTGATTGGCATCACATCCACAAACATTCACTCCCTCCACCATCAACACACAGTAACAGCAGTGTGTCCCATCTACAAGATGCACTGCAGGAATTCACCAAGGCTCCTTCGAAAGCACCTTCCAAACCCACGACCACTACCATCTAGAAGGACAAGGGCAGCAGATAGATGGGAACACCACCAACTGAAAATTCCCCTCCAAGTCACTCACCAAGTCACTCACCATCCTGACTTGGAAATATATCGCCGTTCCTTCACCGTCACTGGGTCAAAATCCTGGAACTCCCTTCCTAAAAGCAATGTGGATGTACCTACACCACATAGACTGCAGCCATTCAAGAGGCTGCTCATCACCACCTTCTCAAGGGCAACTAAGGATGGGCAATAAATGCTGGCCCAGTAAATGAATACATCCCGTAAATGAATTTTTAAAAATATTTTTAAATAAATAAACACGGAAAACTAAGGTACTCTTGCACTCTTGCAGCCAGCTCCAAAGCACAACACCTCTCCCAATAGATTAAAATCAACAGTGATGTCCTGGAAAATTTGACCATTTTCCATATCTCAGGAGCCTCCTCTCGATGAAGGTAGACATAGATCACGAAATTCATCATGCCTCCAATGTGCTAGCTCAGCCTTCAACTGACTGAGGAAAAGAGTACTTAAGGACCAAGATCTCAAACCCAAGTCTAAGCTCATTGTTTACCCAGCAGCTCCTCTCTGCTTCAGAGACATGAACACCCTGCAGTAGGCACTTGAAAGCACAGGAGAAGTACCACCAGTGCTGCCTTCGCAAGATCCTCCAAATCCAGTGTCAAGGAAAGTGGTCCAAAAGCAGCATTCTCTCCCAAGCCAACAATCAAGGCACAAATCACTCAAAGCTAGCGCCGCTGGGCATGACATGTCACTCGTATGCCTGACACCAGGCTCCCAAAGCAACTATTCTACTCGGAACT
The DNA here is from genome assembly GCF_964194155.1 of Cetorhinus maximus. Lineage (NCBI taxonomy): Eukaryota > Metazoa > Chordata > Chondrichthyes > Lamniformes > Cetorhinidae > Cetorhinus > Cetorhinus maximus. Next base: position 42,352,465 of record NC_135888.1, read on the forward strand.
CAATCACAGCAGGGGACTCCCAGGAAGGCAGAGGAAACGCTTTAGGGATGTCCTCAAAGCATCCTTGAAAAGGTCAAACATCCCCGTCGACTCATGGGAGCTCCTAGCTTGTGACCAACCAAAACAGAGAAGGTTCATTCAGGAAGGCGCTGAACACATCAAGAGGCTTCGTCAGGAGTCAAAGAGAACACACAAACCTCCAAACATCTCATCTGCCCAACTTTTCAAGTACCATCCTCCCTGCATGTGGCAGAGTCTGTATTGGACTTATTGGCCTTCTTAGAACCCAGTGAACTGGAATGGAAGCAAGTTATCCCCAATACCCAAGGGGCTGCCTCAAGGAAGGACTTGTATCTGAACCCAATGTGGCAAGTTGCTGCACCAAGAGATTTCTCATAAAATAACCTGTGGGACCTTTAACAGAACGAAATGTCCTGAAGTGCTCAACAAAGACAGAAAAATTGGGAGACTGGGAGGAAGGAAGTTTAAGGCTGGTGACCTGAAGAAAGATGGAAGAGTTAGGTTGCAAAGAAGCTTTTGAACAATAAGAACTTGTTTTTATATAACGCTTTTAACATAGTAAAACGTCCCAAGCACCTCAGAGGAATGTTATCAAACAAAATTTGACAAGTCACATAACAAACTATTCGGGGAAATAACCAAGAGCTTGGTTAAAGCTTTGGTACAGAGTTGTAGTCGGAAGTTCATCTCAGGGTCAAATATGGCACCAGGGTTGTGAGCAGTCTGGTTCCACAGTAGATGATGGCCAGGGTGAGGGATGAAGTCAATGGCTAGGGAGTGGAGTTTGTGGCAGGGACCGAAAACAATGGTTTGTGCTCCCAATACTTAGCTAGAGGAAATTTCTGCTCATCCAGTACTGTATGTTGACACACAGTTGAGCAACACTGAAAGAGAGGAGTTGTCGAGAGGGGTGATGAGGTAGAGTTGGATGTCATCAACGTACATGTGGAAATTGACGCTGCATTTTGATAATGTCGTCAAAGGGCAGCAAGTAGATGAGAAAATACGAGGAAGTCAAGGACAGGTCTACGGGGAACAGCAGTGGTAATGGTGCAGGAGCAGGAACAGAACCTATTGATGATGAATCGCTGGCTATGTCTGGATAAATAAGGATAGAATGGCAAATGCAGTGCCTCCAAGCTGGACTAGAGAGGAGAGGCATTGGAGAAGATGGTGTGGTCAACCATGTCAAAGGCTGTAGTCAAGTTGAACAGGAGTTGGAACAAAAATGGAATTTTTGATTTTGATAAGAACTGTTTCAATTCTGTGGCAGGGGAAGAATCCTGATTGGAAGGCTTCAAACATTGGGTTCTGGAAAAGATTGACATGAATTTGAAAGAGGAAAGAGGTGGTAAGTGAGAGGGCCTGGGTAGAATGGCCGAAAGAGAGGAGCCAAAACAGTTGAGGACTGCGGCAAAAGCTAGAGCAAAAAGAGGCCAAGACAAAAAGGAAGTCGGAGGTAGAAGAGGGAGGAGAGTCGAATGGAAACTTAGGGCTGAAAAATCTGTAGAAATAAGTATCAGTCAGGACTTGGAGAGCTTTGTGGACAAGCTGCTTCCTCAATGACCTTCCCTCCATCATAAAGGTCAGAAGTGGGGATGTTCGCTGATGACTGCACTGTATTCAGTACCATTCACAACTCCTCAGTTACTGAAACAGCCCGTGCCAGACCTGGACAACATCCAGGTCTCGAAAGGTGTGTGGCATAAATATTACTTGCCACTTAAGTGCCAGGCCATGACCATCTCCAACAACAGAAAATGTGACCACCTCCTTTGACATTCAGTGACATTGTCATTGCTGAACACCACCCCCTGCCTCCCCCAATGCTGCATCAAAATCCCTTCCTAACAGCGTGATGGGTGTATCTGCACACGGTTCAAGGCGGCGGCTGACCACCACCTTCTCAAGAGCAAGTGTGGATGGGCAACAAATGCTGGCTTTGCCAGCAACATCCACATCGTATGAAAGAATAAATAAAACAAAATAAGGACCTTGAAACTGATCTGTAGGTGACTACTGAGACACTGAAACTGAACAAAATAGATGAGAGAAAATTTGAACTTGGTGCAGCTGCTGGATAAGATCTAGGTTGCATGAGGTGCTATTTGTGAACAGTAAAACACAGGGCAGGAGGAAACATTGTTCTTGTGTTGATTGTATCAAAGATAGGGCTTAGGAGCAGGAGTACTCCACTCAGCGTTTCGGGCTTGCTCCATCATTCGATTTTTCAGGTCGGCGAGCGGGGGCGGGACCCATTCGCCGACGTGTAAAATGACGCGCGGTGACGTGGGCGTGTGTCCCAACATCACCACGCGTCATTCAGATTTTCAGTTTGGCAGGCTTGCAGCTGACTCGGGTGTGTGCCCGCCGAACTGTCAAAGGCCTATTAAGGCCACTTAAATATCAATTAAAACAGTAAACTGAGCTGCCCGTCCAACCTTAAGGTTGGCAGGCAAGCAAAGAGCCCAGGCAACCTTCGCAGTTATCATGGAACCTCATCCACGGGCAGGGTGAGGTTTCATGAAGGTATTTAAATTTTATAAAATTTTTTAATAACATTCATAGACATGTCCCTCATGACACTTTCACATGAGGGGACATGTCTTAAGTTTTTTTTTTCTTTTATTAGAATTTTAAGTGCTAAACTAATCTCCCTGAGGCAGCTCTGTGCGTGCACGCGAAAGAGCGCACTCCCCGGCTTAGGCAACCCCCCGCCATCGCCCGCACAGGGAGCACTCAGCACTTCTGGGCACGCATCATGCTGGGCAGCCCTTAATTGGCCTGCCCACATAAAATGGTGGCAATCGGCTGCACACCCACTCCTGCCCAACTCCCCTGACGGGGAGAAAATTCTCCCCATAGAGTTATACAGCACATTCAAGTGCTCATCTGCAGCCATTTCTTTTAAGACCCTAGGATGCAAGCCATCTGGTACTGGGAGTTGTCAACCTTTAGGTCTAATAGTTTTCCCAGCACCTTTTCCCTGGAGATGTTGATTGTTTTAAGTTCCTCCATCCCTTTACCTCTTAATTTTCAAGTGTCTTTGGGAAGTTTTCCAAGTCTTCTACAGTGGAGACGACACAAAATACATGTTCAATGAGCTTCCTTGTTTTCCATTACCAATTCAAGTGTGAACATGAAAAATATATAAAATGTAACATAAAATATATTACATCAAATCTAAGGAATGATGTGAGGGGCCTTGAAAGCAGAAGAGATTTGCCAGAATGGTTACAGCGATGGGGGATTTTAGCTACAGGTTAAATTGGAGAAGATCAAGTTGTTTCCCTTGGAGAAAAAAAGATCGAGGGGGGATTTGATAGAGGTCTACAAGACTATAACAGGTGTGCATAAGGGAGACAAGAAAAAACTGTTAAAAGCATTAGCTGATGGTATCAAGACTAGGGAACACAGATTTAAGGTTATGTGCCAGAGATGCAAGGAGAATGTGAGGAAGAACTTTCTTTTATGCAGCAATGGTAATGACCTGGTAGTTGCTGCCCACAAGGATACTGGAACCAGAGACGGGGCATGAAAATTGGATGGGCACTTGAAGGAAAGAAATTTGCAGAGTGTGATGGAATCCATGGTTTCAAAACTTGTATTTTTTGAGACAGACCCCAATTGAAAAGAGAAACTGAGAAAGGAAACCAACCCTTCCAGTTTCCAAGGAAACTAAGACTGAAACTGAGATTGGAAATCAAAACTTCTGGGGCGGCCTAAGTTGGCTGAAATCACATAAAAAAGGACACAGAGCCATCAGAGCCCAGATAATGATACTAGTGATACATCACAGGCAGTCTGAAGAAGATGAAGGCTGTGTCCAGGAGCTGGGAATAGGCAAATACAAGTAGCTGCTGCTGTTTCTGTTACTTGAAGGTAACATTAGCGGATCTACGCCATCAAGGCCATTATAAGTAGAGCTGAGGATGTACTGCAGACGTCTGCCATTTTGGTGAAGACCTTGCCTGTGGAACTTGGGTTGGTTGTGCGCTGCTGTCAGTTGGGGATCAGGCTAAATCCTTGAACAGGTGGAGCTGAAATTTTTTCTGAGGAAGACAGAGTTTTGAAGGGCTTTGGGACTGAGATTGATGACATATATGCTGACTGGACTGCCAAGCCAATTCATAAGATATGTTCTAGTGGTATCTGCCCTTTAACGTGTAATTTATAGCTTATAATCAACCCCAATTTGTCTATTCATTCATCTTTAGCTTGTGCTGATTCTGGGTTTTAGAGAACAGGTGGTTACCAAAGATAGTATTTAGTGTTTGCTTTGTCTGACTCCTGTATAGTAACAATTCCTTTTGTTTTAAACTGAGGAATCTCGTAGCTTCATTCTTTCAGTAAATAAATGGGATTCAGATCTCTTTTTTTTAAAAAAAAGTTACTGGTCTTGACAGAGATCCTAACAAGGGCTACAGGGATAAAGCGGGAGAATAGGTCTGACTGGATTGTTCTATGGGCCAAACGGTCTCCTTCTGTGCCATATAGGACTCTAAGCATGCCATGGCAGTGAGGTACAACCAGATGTTACAGTGCTGGCAGCAAGGATGTTGGGTTTGAAGCTCAGATTAAAGTCAAACAAGGCATCAAGACTGTGCTTAATCCGGGGTTTAAACAGGAACCAAAGTCAACATTGAACTGAAGGAGATTGTTGTTCATTAGGGGCTTGATATCAGTTAAGCAGATGGAAAGCAGAGTGGTGGTTGAAGAGTCAAAGCAATGACAGAGAGCTAAAGTTGGTTTAATTGTCAGCATACATGAGCCTGATGCATTCCTTATAAATGATGTGACCTAGTGGCAGCATGGGGGAAATAGATGAAGCCTTGCAGCACACATGATGTGACTATGAAAAGACATTACCGGTGACATGTTGATTACCTTGGAACATGTGGGAGTGAAAATACTTTAGGGCAGTGCCACAGAGCTAGACCACAGGAGGGAGGTGATGGAGAAGGATGGAGGGGTTGCATGTATCAAACGTCACAAGTACCCATCACTTGGTTGGTAAATTGCATGCACACAGTGAGACTACATAGCAACAGAACTGGCAAATGCAAAAATGGTGTGAAAAATACCTTTTGAAAAATGTGAAAACCATCAGAGAAAAAGTATTTTTCCTGTTGATCACTGTACAGAAAACCCATGATTCCCAGGATTGCAGTAATAAGGCAGTGATAAGACAGAAACCACAAAAACAATTCCAAGTGGTTTACGTCATTACCAAACCCAAAAAAACACTAAAAGAATAGTATAACTTGCAATCATATAGCACGTATGAGAACTTCAGAACCTCCCAAAGCATTTTACAGCTAAATACATGCTTTAGAAGGATAGTCACTGTTGTAATGCAGGAAAAGTTGCAGCCAATTTGCCCAGAGCATGGTTTCTCAAGCAGCAATTGATAATGGCCAAATAATCGGTTTTAGGTGATGATTAAGATATTGGCCTATTGGCAGACACTCCTCTGCTCTTCTTCAACATAGTTCTGTGGGATCCTTTACATCCATCTGAGAAGTCACACAGGGCCTCAATTTAATGTCTCATCTGAAGGACAGAGCAGTGCTCCCTCAGTACTGCAATGAACAGTCAGCGAGATTGTTATAGCCTTGATCCAAATATTCTCATATTTAAAATTCAGTTGTTTTTCGCCCAGAATTATCCAAGTTCACATTAACTGGGATTATCTTCAATGTATTTTTTAACTATAAATATAAAATTATAGAATGACAGAACCATAAAATAATGCAGCACAAAAGGAGGCCCTATGGCCCATTGAATCTGTACTGGCTCTTTCGAAGAGCAATCTAGTTAATTCTACTCTCTTGTTCTTTCTCCATTCAAACATATGAACATATGGGCAGAATTTTTTGCCTGCCAGGCAGGCGGGCCCGACCCAATCTCCGGTGGGCGGGGAGCCGATCCCTGCCAGAGAAGTGGGCAATGTCACATGAGATGGGATATGTTCATTAATTACACTAAAACTTTATTAAACTTTTTAAATCCCTACATGAAAACTCATCCCGCCGGTGGATGAGGTTTCATGTTTTTTCTATTGCCCGCCGGGGCTCTTGGCCTACTCGCCAACCTTAAGGTTGGACGGGCAGGTCCTTTAATTGTTTCAATGATCCTGTCAATGGCCTCAATTGGCCATTGGCAGGTCGGCGGGCCCGTAGCTGATTTGGCTGTGCCCCGCCTTTCTGAAAATTTAAATGGGGCGGGATGACGTTGGGGGTTCCCCTCGACATCATCCCGCGTCATTTTACACGTTGGCGAGCGGGCCCCGTCCCCTGCTCGCCGACGGCAAAATTCAGCCCATGAAATAGGAGCCCCTCAAGCCTGCTCTGCCATTCAATAAGATTGTAGCTGATCTGTTTGTGTTTCGAATTCCATATCCCCATTTACCTCCGTTAACCTTTGATTCCCTAACGTAACAAGAACCTACCTACCTCTACCTTAAAAATATTCAATGGCCCCACCTCCACCGCCTTTGGAAGCAGAGAATTCCAAAGTCGCACAATCCATTGACAAAAAAAAATTTCTCCTCATCTATTTCCTAAAAAGGTGACCCCTAATTTTAAAACAGTGCCCCCCCTAGTTCTGGACTCACCCACAAGAGGAAACATCCTTTCCATGTCCACCTTGTCAATATCGTTCAACCGAGCCACCCCCTCGCTCCTCTAAACTCCAGTGGAAACAAGCCCAGTCTGTCTAATCTTTCCTCATAAGACAACCCACTCATTCCAGGTATCAATCTAGTAAACCTCCTCTGAACCGTCTCCAACGCATTTACATCCTTCCTTAAATAAGGAGACCAAAACTGCACACAATATTCAAGATGTAGTCTCACCAATGCTCTGAGCAACTGAAGCATAACATCCTTACTTTTATGTTCATAATAAAGGACTGAATTCCATTAGACTTTTGAATTACCTGTTGCACCAGCTTACTAACTTTTTGTGACTCATGCACTAGAACACCTAGATTCCTCTGCGCCTTGGAATTCTGCAGCCATTCTCTGTTTAAGTAATACTCTGCTTTTTTATTCTTCCTGCTAAAGTGAACAACTTCACATTTTTCTACATTATACTCCACTTCCCAGATTTTTTCCCACTCTTAACCTATCTATATTCTCCTTATGTCCTCTTCACAACATACTTTCCTACCTATCTTTGTGTCATGTAGCTACCATGCCTTCACTCCCCTCATCTAAGTCATTGATATAAATTGTAAAAAATTGAGGCCCCAACACAGACCCCTGCGGGACTCCACTCATCACATCCTGCCAAACAGGAAAAGACCCATTTATGCATACTCTGTGTTTTCTGCCAGCCAGCCAATCTTCTATCCATGCTAATATGTTACTGCCTACATCATGAGCTTTTATTTTCCGCAATAACCTTTGATGTGGCACCTTATCAAATGCCTTCTGGAAATCCAAGTACAGCAAGTCTACAGGCTCCCCTTTATCCACGGTGTAGGATACCCCTTCAAAAACTCCAATAAATTGGTTAATCGTGGTTTCCCTTTCACAAAACCATGCTGACTCTTCCTGATTACCTTGAGTTTCTCTAAGTACCCAGCAATAACCTCCTTCGATACCGATTCTAACACCTTCCCCATCACAGATGTCAAGCTAACTGGCCTATAGTTTCTTGTTTTCTGCCTCCCTCTCTCCTTGAATAGAGGGGTAATATTTGCTACTTTCCAGTCTGATGGAACCTTTCCCGAATCTAGCGGATTTTGGAAAATTAACTCCAACGCATCTACTACCTCATTAGCCACCTCTTTTTAAACCCTAGGATGAAGTCCGTCAGGACCCGGAGACCTGTCAGCCCGCAGCTCCATCAGTTTGCTCAGTATCATTTCCCTGTTGATTGCAATTTCACTAAATTCCTCTCTCCCTTCCACCTCCTGATTAACAGCTATTGCTGGAATGTTTTTTGTAGCCCCCATAGTGAAGACAGAAACAAAATATTTGTTCATTTCATCTGCCATTTCCTTATTATTGACTATTAATTCACCGCTGTCACTCTCTGGAGGACCAACACTCACTTTACTTACTCTTTTCCTTTTTAAATACCTATAGAAACTCTTGCTATCCATTTTTACATTTCTAGCTAGCTTCCTCTCATACTCTAATTTCTTTCTCCTGATTGACCTTTTCGTCATTCTCAGCCGTAATTTATATTCTGTCCAGTCATCTGACCTGCCAATCATCTTTGCGCAGTTATGTTTTTTCCTTAAATTTCATACTTTCCTTAATTTCTTTAGTTAACCACAGATCGTGGGTCCTCCCTTTAGAATTCTTCTTTATATAATGGGAATATACTTATTTTGAGTATGATGAAATACCCCCTTAAACGTCTGCCACCGCTTCTCTATCAATCTATCCCCTAGCCTAATATCCTAGTTCACTTCAGCCTGCTCAGCTTTCATGCCCACATAGTTGCCCTTATTTAAGTTTAAAATTCTAGTCTTGGACCCACTATTCTCCCTTTCAAACTGGATGTAAAATTCAATCATATTGAGTTTGCTGCTATCTAGGGGTGCATTTACTCTGAGGTCATTAATTAATCCAGTCACATTACACAATGCCAAATCTAATATAACCTTCTCTCTGGCTGGTTTCAGAACGAGCTGCTCTAAAAATCTGCATTTTTTTCTCTTCCAAGTATTTATGGTAGGCCTAGACCTACTTACATTACAATAGCTGCTAAGGCGGGTTTACACGCCGTATCGTCCACTTCCCACTCCATTAATTATGCAAACACAGGAAACACGCCATATCACTGGTGGGCAGCCTCTGAATCGCCTGCCACTCCATGATCTTACCTCTTTGTCACTCTGGGCACCATATTTAAACTGCAGCCGCGTGCACAGTTCCCAATGTCTGCGGCCCAGGACTGCTGCACTCAAGGCATAGCCCTGAAAGTGAAGAACGTGGCCGCATAGAAAAACAAAAAGCTTTAGACTTTGATGTTTAGTGTCTGTCTGGAGTTCCAAAGTGAGATTAGAAGCAATATTCTTCAGTAAATACTAATCATCTCCTCAGCTGCCTAGCACTTCACTCTAGATATGGGTAAGCTTAAAGCTGCTGAATTCCTATTGACTGGTAGCTCAGTCATTTTTGAACACCAATCCCCAAATCCAGTACCAGCTACACAACTTGCAAACAGAGGCTGATATTAATACTACGGCATGCACTTCATAGACAATAGTAAAATGCATCAATTTCTAAATTATTCCAATAACAAATTACTTCACCAGCTCACAACACAATGAAACTGAAAGGCATAAAGTGAGAAACAGTAATAATAAACTAATGGAAAAGAGGGTAATTTTGAAATATAGTCCATCTGGTAGCAAACATCTACTGTCTGATGTACACAAATTTATTTAGTGTTGTTCTAATCACTGGTATGCACTTAACAGAAGGTTTAAAAGATGACAATTTTTAATGTTCTCTTTCTGCCCATTTGTACTCATTTTTATTTAATGTCTGAATACTTACATTTTGGCCCTGGAACTGCTGATGAGACCTATAACACAAATGAAGTATTTCTGCACCTATGATGTAACTGCCACAGTAAACCACATACACTCACAGAAAATGACCTAGCTTGTTTTGATAGAATAGTTCCAGAAAACAGGCCTCTAGCTAGGTACTTGATCAGTACCTGTTAAAACTGTTAAGCAGCCCACAAATGAAGTTTTCCTAAGGAAGAATTTCAAGGTATGAAGACAATGACATTCTATTTATCCTGGTCATTTTTTGAAAAGTGTATCTTCACCTTTCTTATAAATATTGGTTAGCCTATCTGAAACACCACAGGCCAGAGAGCCCCCATGGGTGGTCAGCAAATAACTGCCACATGAATCTTCATGTTTGTGTTTAGTCCCATTCATACTGCAAGCTCACAAAGCAGATAAAATTGTTGTGACTTTTCTTCCAATCTTTTCTTTCAATTTGAGGAGGGGTTGTTAAGCCAGTAACTTCCTATAGTGCATCATTATAACTACCAGAAAGGCTAGAACTATCAGGGAAGAATGAACAGGCTGGGGTGCTTTTCTCTAGAAGAGAGAAGCCTGAGAGGTGACCTAATAGAGGTCTTTAAAACGATTAAGGGATTTAAAGGCAAGTGTAAAACTAGTGGTCATAAATACAAGGTAGTCACCAATAAATTCAATAAAAAAATTCAGGAGAAACGTTTTTACCCAGAGGCTAGTTAGAATCCGGAACACTCTATTACATGGAGTAGTTGAAGTGACTAACATTAAGGGACAGTTAGATATTGACACATGAAGGCAGAAGGAATAGATGGATACACTGGTAGGGTTAGATGAAATAGGTTGAGAGGATGCTCTTGTTGTAACTTTGAGTGCAGTTAGCCAATGTGATGAGAGGTTTTCAGTTCTATTGCTGGACTTGCTACATACTTTACAGGGAAATGTGCATTCCAGGTGACAGGGAGAAAAGGCTCACCTACGGGAGTGATCTGAGATGTTAAATCTGAGAAGCAAAAAAATATAAAGGATAAAAGCTTTTAACTTTCTGTCTGCCTACGGATTGCTTGTATGCCTTAGTTAAAATTTTGAATAATTCCAGAAATGCTGCTGGTAATGCCCAAGGTGTTATTAAAACTAGTGTTGTGAGCTGAATCAACATTTATGTGGTTGAAATGAAAATCTTGCTGAAGACCACTGGCTTTAACTTTTCTTGCGCTCCTCTCCAGCACAGCTAACCTTTCACATGAATAGTTGGCAGCAGGCAGGTAAGAGCAGGATCTAAGGGAGGTGGCTGATCTAAAAAGATAGCAGAAGTTGCTTTACTAATCAGGAATAATACAGCAGTGGGATACAGTTGAAGCAACAATGGATACAATGCAGAACCAAGGCAGGTAGATGGAGCTCAGATGCAGATCAGCCCTGATCTAACTGAATGGTGGAACAGGCTCAAGGGGTTGAATGGCAGACTCCTGCACCTATGTTCCCAAAACTAAGTGATTATGAAGGCACCGAGTTGAAAATGTTATCACAGATGACAGCTGTTTAGACACAGAGACAGGATGACATGTATTAATTTTCAAGTATTTCAACATCACATGGGTTCAATGGACGGATCAGGGGCAATTAAAGGGAAGTTTGTGAAAATCAACAAATTTACTGAGGCTGCTATAGGTGATTCTCTCACACAAGTGAAACAGAGTACCAGAGCAGAGGCTGTATTGGGGATTAGTGTGCAATAATCTGGCACAGCTAGTCAGTTGGTACGGCGCTGCAATCATTATACTGCTGAATTCAATAATGTCAAAGCTAAAATAAACAATAAGATAATGGGTTTCAGAAAAGTAGATTATGAAGCAATGAGAATAAATCTAGGAAATATTTATTGGGAAACCACACTTAAAAATTGAACATTAGAGGAGAAGCGAAATGTACAGTTCGAGTGTCCTTTATCCGAAACCCTTGGGGCCGACTGTGTTTCAATATTCAGATATTTTTGGTTTTCGGATCTACTGTATTTATGGTAGGCCTAGGCCTATTTACATTACAATAGGCCTAGGCTAGCTATAGGGTGGTGTTTTCCCTGAATTACACTAAGTGCAGCAGTGGGCGTAATAATCGACGTTTTTCCCATCGGCCATAACGGGGGGTTTACATGTCATATCGTCTGCTTCCCACCTCATTAACTATACAGGCACAGGAAACATGCCGTATCGCTGGCGGGTAGCCTCTGAATCATCCGCCACTCTGTGACCTCACCTCTTTCTCACTCTGAGCACCATATTTAAGTGTAGCTGCGCACACAGTTCTCAATGTCTGCAGCCCAGGGCTGCTTCACTCAAGACATGACCCCAAAAGCCAAGGAAACGGCATCATCAAAGTTGTGATGCCTCAGTGGAATGCCTTTTGGAAACCGTGGAAGCCCACACGATGCCCTCTACCCCCTCTCTGGCCCCGGGAGGTCCACCAACCTTGCCACAAAACCTTGGGAGGCAGTGGCAACAGTGGTCAGTGCCATTGAAGAGGTCAGCCATCCAGTGTAGAAAGGGAATGAATGATCTCATCCGTGCTGCCAGGGCAGTCAACCATCTCATCACTCTCAACTCACACTCACAAGCCCATCAGGCATTCACAAGGATCTCACTCATTGCTAGTTCAATGGACATCACCACTCACTCTCACACACACCTTGATCTCCTCTGCAGATCATATCCTCACCCTGTCCATGACGCCACTCACCACTCAGGCATCCTTCTCATCTGTCTTGCATGTGTCTTGGTCACACTCTCTCCATCTGTCTTTATGCAGGAGAAGATTGTGCATAATTGCAGGGAGGGGTCCCAGATCGGGATGGAGTGCCAGAACTCAAGGTCCTCAAGTAGTTCGAGAACAGAGCCATTGAGCTGACTGGAGAGGACACAGACCGTGCCTGCGGTGATGGTGAGGTCGGCGGCGAACACCCACATGAGGATCCTGCTCTGGATCATCTATCAGCCCATGTTACTGTGAATGCAATCTCCTGTTTTTCACTTGGCTGCCCTAAATTTTTTCTCCTTTCTTTCATAGGCACTTCTGCCAAGTGCCGGACACCCTCAGCCAGCCAGGCCTTCAGCTCCAGCCCTGAGGATACCTCGGATGAGGAACAAGAACACAGCAACTGTGAAGACCCATCACAGCGCTCACCCTCACCCTCCACCATCGCAGAGACTCATACCTCGGTGGGACCTAGATCTAGGGCAGACTCAGGGTCACAATCTGGTGAGCACAGCACACAATATGGTCAACAACAGGCGGAGGCAGGGACATGCGAGGTCGCCGGCACTCAGAGGACTCCTGGAGGCCACGATTCAGTTCAGTCCAAGTCAGATGGCGAGCCTCTGGACTCAATCCCAAATCAGTTTGGAGCTGCAAAGACAAGCAAGGGAATATCAAGAAGGGATGTCAGCTGCATTCTTCAGATTGCAACATACGATGAAGGAGCCCATCCACCTTCAGACTGAGGTGATCGCACCGACACACCAAAGTCAACACTGGTAGGATGACAGCCTCTATGGAGGCCTTAGTCCAGGACATTGGTCCTGCACTGCTGCAGGAGCTGCACTTCATTGGTGGCATCCATCAGTGTCAACGAGAGAGAGGTGCCGGGCATCTCGATCTCAGTCCAGCTGCCTCTTACCCTTAAGAAGTCAGCAGGGGTCCTCAGGCAGCCATAGAGAGGAGGACCAACAGCTGGACACCCCGGGGCCATCCATGCAGGTGACTGCAGGAGTGTCCAACCGATCCCAATCCCCTATTCCTGTGACCCCATCACCTCCAGCTCCTCAGGCCAAGGAAGGTGCGCCTGCCCCACAGCAGAACACCCAAAGCAGGCCGGGGCCCTCCAGAGGACACCCGCTGAAGTCATCACGGCCAACAGTCAGCAGGCTGCCTCCACTTTTGCTGTGGATGTCAGGGATGCACTCAGGTGTAGAGCAGTAGGATTAGAGAATCAAGAAAATAATAGGAACACAACAGTGGCACAGGTGTTCACAACATGTACGCAATGTTCGCAACTGTAAACAGAATTGCACCCATTCCACATCACTTGTGTATGCCTCTTTGTTATGATGAGCTGTGTTGCTGTCAATTAAGTGTGATACCATGGTCCCTCCCCCACTTGTTGCACATGTTGCTGTCATGGGTTTCTCGTCAAAGTAGTCTGCTTCCATATCCGCACAGCAAGTGCCCCTTTTGCACATCATTCTTGATATCAGTGATGCCTCGATCTTAATGTTAAATATACTATGGAAGGAACCTCATTCACATGCTTTGCAGAGCCATGTCATGTATATTCTTGGCTGTGTAAGATTGAGGCAGAGGCGTTCTGCTACCTTGGCTGAATTTTTGAAAGGTGAAGGTGCAGTATACAAGGACAGATGTGTTTACACATGGAGAAGGGTCATATATCGTCCAACTCCATGTGGTCTCTGTCTCTCGGCAGGGTTTTCATGCTATCAGCCCATACTCAGAGCTTGAGTGTGCTTTTTTTTAATTTATTCATGTAATGTGCGCTTCCCAGGCTGGGTCAACATTTATTGCCCATCCCTAGTTGCCCTTGAGAAGGTGGTGGTGAGCTGCCTTCCTGAACTGCTGTAGTCCATGTGGTGTAGGTACACCCACAGTGCTGTTAGGGAGGGAGTTCCAGGATTTTGCCCCATTGACAGTGAAGGAACAGCGATATATTTCCAAATCAGGATGGTGAGTGACTTGGAGGGGAACTTCCAAGTGGTGGTGTTCTATCTGCTGCCTTGTCCTTCTATTTGGTAGTGGTCGTGGGGTTGGAAGGTGCTGTCTAAGCGGGCTTGGTGAATTCCTGCAGTGAATCTTGTAGATGGTACATGTTGCTACTGCTGTGCATCAGTGGTGGAGGGATGAATATTTGTGGATGTGGTGCCAATCAAGTGGGCTGCTTTGTCCTGGACAGTGTCAAGCTTCTTGAGTGTTGGGGGAGCTGCACTCATCCAGGCAAGTGAGGAGTATTCCATCACACTCCTGACTTGTGCCTTATAGATGGTGGACAGGCTTTGGGGAGTCAGGAGGTGAGTTATTCATCACAGGATTCCTAGCCTCTGACCTGCTCTCGTAACCACAGTATTTATATGGCTAGTCCAGTTCAGCTTCTGGTCAATGGTAACCCCAGGAATGTTGGTGGTGGGGGATTCTGTGATGGTAATGCCATTGAACATCAAGGGGTGATGGTTAAATTCTCTCTTGTTGGAGATGGTCATTGCCTTGCACTTGTGTGGCACAAATGTTACTTGCCACTTGTCAGCCCAAGCCTGGATACTGTCCAAGTCTTGCTGCATTTAGACATGGACTGCTTCAGTATCTGAGGAGTCGTGAATGGTGCTGAACATTGTGCAATCATCAGCGAACATCCCCACTTCTGACCTTATGATGGATGGAAGGTCATTGATGAAGCAGCTGAAGATGGTTGGGCCGAGGACACTACCCTGAGCAACTCCTGCAATGATGTCCTGGAGCTGAGATGACTGACCTCCAACAACCTTAACCATCTTCCTTTGTGCTAGGTATGACTCCAGACAGTGGAGAGTTTTCCCCCTGATTCCTATTGACTCCTGTTTTAGTAGGGCTCCTTGATGCCACACTCGGTCAAATGCTGCCTTTGATGTCAAGGGCAGTCACTCTCACCTCGGGAGTTCAGCTCTTTTGTTCATGTTTGAACCAAGGCTGCAATGAGGTCAGGGACTGAGTGGCCCTGGCGGAACCCAAACTGGGTGTCAGTGAGCAGGTTATTTGCTATGCAAGTGCCGCTTGATGGTACTGTTGATGACCCCTTCCATTATTTTACTGATGATCGAGAGTAGGCTGATGAGGCATAATTGGCTGGGTTGGATTTGTCCTGCTTTTTGTGTACAGGACATAGCTGGGAAATTTTCCACATAGCCGGGTAGATGCCAGTGTTGATAGCTGTACTGCAACAGCTTAGCTAGGGGCGCAGCAAGTTCTGGAGCACATGTCTTCAGTATTATTGCCAGAATATTGTCAGAGCCCATTGCCTAGCCCAGTGCCTTCAGCTATTCCTTGATATCACGTGGAATGAATCGAATTGGCTGAAGACTGGCATCGGTGATGCTGGGGACCTCCAGAGGAGGCCGAGATGGATCATCCACTTTGCACTAAAGATTCAGCCTAATCTTTTGCACTGATGTGCTGGGCTTCCCCATTATTGAGGATGGGGATATTTGTGGAGCCTCCTCCTCCAGTGAGTTATTTAATAGTCCACCACCATTCACGATTGGATGTGGCAGGACTGCAGAGCTTGGATCTGATCCGCTGGTTGTGGGATTGCTTAGCTCTGTCTATCACTTGCTGCTTATGCTGTTTGGCACACAAGTAGCCCTGTGTTGGAGCTTCACCAGGTTGACACCTCGTTTTTTTTTTAGGTATGCCTGGTGCTGTTCCTGTTCTGCTGTTCCTGGCATGCCCTCCTGCACTCTTCATTGAACCAGAGTAGTCAGCCAACTGTGTTTTCGACTATCAGAGTGTAATCTGCGAAGCTCACCAATAAGTTGGGGCATGTTACCACCTCAAGGTGACAAAGCTCAACTCCTCTCTGCCACATTACTGTCCTGGCGCTCAAACGCCAAACCTTGTGCATCTCTCACCCTGCAGTCGTGTCTATTGTGGGGACAAGGCTCTTGTTACAAACTAGGGATGTAGCGCTGTGTACCCCCCTCACCTGAGCACTCGCCGAGGTCACTGATGCTAATTCCAGATGGTCATTTCTGACAGACATTACACGCTTTGAGCAGGCTCTTGAAACGCACACGTTGCTTTAGACAATGTGGAGAGGAGCAATGGAATAGGAGCGAGGATGTACTGAAGCTGAGATCTGCTCTTTATTAGCAATGACCTGTGCCCTTGAGAGCTTCATGGTGTGTGCACGTTGTGGACCTGACAAGGGCCTGGGCTGACCATGAGGGCACAATGTCAGCGTTAAAGAAGAGGCCCTTTAATGTCTGGCAGGGCAAGTGTTTGATGTCGTCAGGCTCAGGTGGTCCATATCCATATCAAGCTGAGGATAAATGCAGCCTAAGATCCCTAACTGAGAGTGCCAATGTCAGTGTGATTTGGAAGAATTCACTACAGACGGCTGAGTCATCTCTAAATGGATTCACAGCAGTGGAACGTCAGCGGATGCCTTGCCCAAGTGTGAATTATCTGATTCACCATCAATGTTACACAGAGTGTGTAGTTCCATTGCCGCAGATGGATCTCCTTAAAGAGCCTTGTCATATTGAAAGCGTACGGCTATGAGACCACTGAGGATCAACCGACAGCTCCTGGCTCTTGTAGCCTGCCGCTACAACTGGGATGCTGGAGAAACACATGAAGAGGCAGCACCTTCTGACATACGATGCCGGGACACCCTCCTCCAGTTAGCATCTCATCTCAGCAAAGACACATGCTGCCGAGGGTTTATCATCCTTCAAAGGATCAGGACAATGTGAACCTGATGTGTAACTATTCACTCTCATGTTAAAGTGCCTGGGCGAAATGAGAGGAATAACAGCCCTGCTGCTCATGCTGACCCATGACGGAGGGCTCTTGTCCAGGAGGGTGCTCACTGCAACTCACCTTCCTCCTGGTGGAATCTGGTGGCTATCAGGGCCTCACGTGCACACCTGCCCCATCTGGCCCGCGTTATGACCTCTACCTCTGCAGCGTCGACTTCCTCAAATTCGTCACCCTCATTCTTTCAATGCCCTGCTCCTCATCGGAGGAGATGTGCAGCTCCTCCATCTCATTATCTGCCAAGTCCTCCACAGTTTGCAGTGCCAGGTTGTGCAGTATGCAGCAAGCCATAATGATCCATGAGACCCTCTAGGGACTGTACTGGAGTGCTCCACCTGATCTGTCCAGGCATCAGAATCGCATCTTTAGGATCCCTATGGTTTGCTCAACAAATGCTCAGCTAGCACCATGAACCTCGTTGTACCTTCTGTCTGCAGGGGTTTAAGGCTGCTGCATGGGCAGGGGGTGGCAAGGGCGCAGGGTGTACTATGGGCGGGGGACTTCAATGTCCAAGAGTGGCTCAGTAGCACCACTGCTGGCCAAGCTGGCCGAGTCCTAAATGACATAGATGCTAGGCTGGGTCTGTGGCAGGTGGTGAGGGAACCAACAAGAGGGAAAAACATACTTGACCTCATACTCACAAACCTGCCTGCCACAGATAAATCCGTCCATGACAGTATCGGTAGGAGTGACCACCGCACAGTCGTTGTGGAGATGAAGTCCAGCCTTCACATTGAGGATACCCTCTATCGTGTTGTGTGGCACTATGACTGTGCTAAATGGGGTAGATTTCGAACAGATCTAGCATCCATGAGGTGCTGGGGCCATCAGCAGCAGCAGAATTGTATTCGAACACAATCTATAACCTCATGGCTCAGCATATCCCCCCCTCTACCATTACCATCAAGCCAGGGGATCAACCGTGGTTCAATGAAGAGTGCACAAAAAGCAGGACAAACCCAACCTGGCCAATTAAGCTCACCGCCCACCAGCACCCCCACCCACCCCAGCCACCACCACCCCCTTCAGTCTACTCTTGATAATCAGTAAAGTGATGGAAGGGGTCATCAACAGTGCTATCGAGCAGCACTTTCTTTGCAAATAACCTGCTCAATGACACCCAGTTTGGGTTCCGCCAGGGTCACTCAGCTCCTGACCTCACTACAACCTTGATTCAAACATGGACAAAAGAATTGAACTCCCGAGGTAAGGTGAGAGTGACTACCCTTGACATTGAGGCTGTATTTGACCAAGTGTGGCATCAAGGAGCCCTAGCAAAACTGGAGTCAATGAGAATCAGGGGGAAAATTTTCCACTGGTTGGAGTCATATCCAGCACAAAGGAAGATGGTTGTGGTTGTTCGAGGTCGGTCATCTCAGCTCCAGGGCATCACTGCAGGAATTCCTCAGGATAGTATCCTCAGCCCAACCATTTCCAGCTGCTCCATCAATGACCTTCCTTCCATCATAAGGTCAGAAGTGGGGATGTTCGCTGATGACTGCACAATGTTCAGCACCAATTGCGACTCCTCAGATACTGAAGCAGTCCATGTCCAAATGCAGCAAGACCTGGACAATATTCAGGCTTGGGCTGACAAGTGACAAGTAACATTCACGCCACACAAGTGTTAGGCAACAACCAGCTCCAACAAGAGAGAATCCAACCATCGCCCCTTAATATTCAATGGCATTATCATCACTAAATTCCCCACTATCAACATCCTGGGGATTACCATTGATCAGAAACTGAACTACACTAGCCACATAAATACTGTGGCTAGAAGAGCAGGACAGAGACTAAGAATCCTGCGATGAGTAACTCACCACATGACTTCCCAAAGCTTGTCCACCATCTACAAGGCACAAGTCAGAAGCGTGATGTAATACTCCCCACTTGCCTGGATGAATGCAGCTCCCACAACACTTGAGAAGCTTGACACCATCCAGGACAAAGCATCCCGCTTGATTGTCACCACATCCAAAAACATTCACTCCCTCCACCACCAACACACAGTAGCAGTAGTGTACCATCTATAAGATGCACTGCAGGAATTCACCAAGGTTCATTCAACAGCACCTTCCAAACCCATGACCACTGCCATCTAGAAGGACGAGGGCAGCAGACAGATGGGAATACCAACACCTGAAAGTTCCCCTCCAAGTCACTCACCATCCTGACTTGGAAAAATATCACCGTTCCTTCACTGTTACTGGGGCAAAATCCTGGAACTCCCTTCCTAACAGTTCTGTGGGTGTACCTACACCATGTGGACTGCAGTGGTCCAAGAAGCCAGCTCACCTCCACCTTCTCAAGGGCAACTAGGGATGGGCAATAAACGCTGGCCTAGCCAGCTACATCCACACCCCACGAATGAATAAAAAAAAGCCACCAGCAATGGACGATCTCCCAATAGCAGGGAAAATGCTCAAGTCTATTATAAAGGATGTGATAACAGGACACTTAGAAAATATCAATGGGGTTAAACAAAGTCAACATGGATTTATGAAAGGGAAATCATGTTTGACAAACCGACTGGAGCTTTTTGAGGATATAACTAGAAGAATAGATAAGGGAGAATGAGCAGATGTGGTGTATTTGGATTTTTAGAAAGCTTTAGATAATGTCCCACATAAGAGGTTAGTGTGCAAAATTAAAGCACATGGGATTGGGGGTAAAATATTAGCATGGATTGAGATTTGGCTAGCAGACAGGAAACAAAGTAGGAATAAACGGGTCTTTTTCAGTGTGGCAGGTGATGGCTAGTGTTGTACTGCAGGGATCAGTGCTTGGGCCCCAGCTATTTACAATATACTTCAATGATTTGGATGAAGGAACAAAATGTAATATTTCCAAGTTTGCCGATGACTCGAAACTTGGAGGGAACGTGAGCGCTGAGGAGGGTTAGTGCTACTTTATGGGATTAGTCTCGCATAAATGGGCATCATTGCTTCACTTTCCTGATTCCCTGCGCTGTCATTGAAAGGTTCCTAACATGTATCAGCTCTGCCTCTTTCCTCATTTGGGAATACACAGTTCAGTTGTGGCCAATGTAAACAGCGCCCCCAGTGTATGCAGCTGCCCTCCCAATCCGCCCGCAGAGCCCTCACCAACAGAGCTTCTCCTCATTTTAATTTAGCACTGAGCCATCGCTGCAGGCTGGAAGATGGTGGTGCAGAACTCTCACTGCCAGACCAGCTTGGATCCTCCCTGTGAGAGTATGGAAACCCCTCCCATCGTCCCAGAGGAGCTTCATGTTCAGGATTCCCTCCCTCAGGCTCCCCATCCAACCTGGTTTCATTGATCCAGTCGTGCTTCTGCTGCATGTCCCTTTGTTGGCCCATGAAAATTTTGAAGTGGATGTGTCTATGGCCCATGTAGACCTCACCCACCCCATCCTGAGGCCACTTATACTGTTCAACATATAGCCCCACTCACTCTCCCTTCAATCATGTGTCTAAGTGTAACCTTTCCCATTCATAATCCCTAGTGCAGCCCTAGCTCTACAGCCCCTTCTCCTGTCTGAGGCTACTTTCCCCCCCTTCCCCAGTACAGGCCTAGCCCTGCAGTCCATTAAAAGCCACCCCCCGCCTTACGGCTGGACCGGTAGACAGAGACTTGCCCGGGTCACCCTGCTGGGAGCAATGTGGTGCTGCCTGCGAAGCCTGGCACTGATTACCACAAGCGCTGCACAATACATGTAGCCAAACTAACCTCGAAGTCACGAGTGATGTGCAGGTCGCCAGGTGCACGTCGCTTATATCCTGTTGTGAAACACGTCATTCAAATTGCACGCCAACGTGATCTGGTGATCCAGCGTAAGGGGAATAATTCCAGCAAGCAGGGCTTATAATGAGATGCAAATGTATTAAAATGACATCCCTGACGTGCCGCGGCGGGAAACGTGGCCTACCATTGATGGATGGAGCGGACAATCACAAGCTGGTTTCACGGCGACATGAAACCGATTGTTAACCCTCCGCCATATTTGCCGCTCCCGCCTGCCATGCGTCCGCTGCGAACGGGGGCAAAAAAATCCCAGCCATAGTCTACAAATACTAGGTTGTTTCTCCATTTGCCAACTCTCACACACCCTACTTCTTACCTGTTAACACTTAATTACTCCTGTAACATAGCATTACATTGCCTTATTCACATACAAATTAACTGCATAGCCATTCAAAAAGAGTTCGATTTTTGGATGTTCGGTTTTCGGGTATACGGGTAAAGGATATTCGACCCGTATTTCCTTTTCTAACAACAGGATAGAAAGTGTAAGCCATTTGAAAAAAAAGTTTAGCAAAACCGATAACTTTATAAGGCTTTGTAAGAAAGGAATCACAGAATTGTTATTGTGCAGAAGGAGGCCTTTCGGCCCATTTTGTCTGCACCGGCTCTCCGAATGAGTATTGTGACTCAGTGCCATTCTCCTGCTTTTTCCCCGTAACCCTGTACATTGTTTCTATTCAAATAATCAACTAATGCCCCCCTGAATGCCTCAATTGAACCTGCCTCCACCACGCTTCCAGGCAGTGCATTCCAGACCCGAACCACTCGTTGTATGAAAAGCTTTTTTCCCACACCGCAGTTGCTTCTTTTGCAAATCACTTTAAATCTGTGCCTTCACGTTCTCGATCCTTTTACAAGCGGGAACAGTTTCTCCCTATCTACTCTGTCCAGCCCCCTAATGATTTTGAATACCTCCATCAAACCTCCTCTTAGCCTTTTCCTCTCCAAGGAGAACAGTCCCAACTTCTCTAATCTATCTTCATAACTGAAGTTCCTCATCCCTAGAACCCTTTTAATAAACCTCTTCTGCACCCTCTCCAAAGCATTCACATCCTTCCTATAGTGTGGCCCCAGAACTGTACACAATACTCCAGCTCAGGTCTAACTAGTGTCCTAATCAATAACCTCTTTGTTCTTGTACTCTATGCCACTATTAATAAAATCCAGGATACTGTATGCTTTATTAACTGCTCTTTCCACCTGTCCTGCCACCTTTAATGACTTATGCACATATATACCCAGTTCCCTCTGCTCCTGCACACTCTTTAGAGTTGTACCTCTTATTTTTATATTGTGTCTCCAAGTTCTTCCTACCAAAATGAATCACCTCACACTTCTCCGCATTGAACTTCATCTGCCACCTATCTGTCCATTCTACCAACTTGTCTTCATCCTTTTGAAGTTCTGCACTGCCCTCCTCACAGTTTACAATACTTCCAAGTTTCATATCATTCACAAACTTTGAAATTGTCCCCTGCACACCAAGAACTAGATCATTAATATATATCAGGAAAAGCAAAAGTCTCAATACCGACCTCTGGGGAACTCCACTACAGCCCTCCAGCCCTAAAAATATCTGTTAACCATTACTCGCTGTTTCCTATTACTCAGCCAATTTTTTAACCTATGTTGCTACTGTCCCTTTTATTCCATGAGCTCTAGCTTTTCTCACAAGTCTGTTGCATATAACTATATCGACTGCCTTTTGGAAGTCCATGTACAAATTTCCATGAAAATTAACAAATAAAAATACTTCACAAAATATGAGAAAAAGAACAAGGAGACTTGGTGTACCTACAAGTGGCAACAGAAAATAGCCAGGGAAAGTGAGAGAAGTTGAGGGACAAGGTGCACCTTTCTAACCCTATTCATCACAGACCCTCCGGGAAACTGGAAATCAGCAGCGGGGGTGGGAGGCAAGCATTCTCGACCAAGACCTCTAAACATGAAATAGCTGTTCATTACATTAGGTGAGCTTGAGGCTCCCATACCTACAGTTGGTTCCCTGTGTTCATTTCTCTTGGTTCAAAACAAAGATTTTCTCCACACGACCTCACTTGTTCTCTTCATTATATGGGGAAGGACCCACTGGGATCATGTTTCATCCCTCCCTTTTCAGTTTCCTTTTGGAGAGAACCGATTCAACATCTTTACACAATATCCAAAGTTGACTAATTTGAAACGTAGCACCATGGTGTTGTTACTTTACACCATGTGTAAAAGTAACACATTTTGCACAGCTTCTGTCCTCTCACAGTGATCAAAACTTCAAGTCATCTCTTCAACACTTTGCACAATGGCACCGTCACTTAGGCTTGCATTCTATAGATCTATTTCTACATTCTAATGTAATACAGCTATCATTAGCAACACTACTCTTAGCCAGGTTTTCAATTTGCGGTAAATATTTAAATATGACACCTTGTAATAGATCAAACTTGTCCAAAGTGGACAACCTCTCAACATACATAACAAAAACAAAAATACCTGGAAAAACTCAGCAGGTCTGGCAGCATCTGTGGAGAGGAGCACAGTTAACGTTTCGAGTCCGCATGACTCTTCAACAGAACCAGGTCTCCACTGATGCTGCCAGACCTGCTGAGTTTTTCCAGGTATTTTTGTTTTTGTTTTGGATTTCCAGCATCCGCAGTTTTTTGCTTTTCTCTCAATATACATGTTGAATTTGCAAAGTGCACTGAAAATATCTAGCAATAAGTCATTACTACAGTAACTCACATTGATTCCTTGACTTGAGCAGCACACACCCCAACAATGGACATGGAGAGCAAACATAGTGAAGTTCTGTTCATCAGGTGGATGGTGTATAGAGCAACCCCACCTCTTGCCTGATGAAGCACACCAGAAGCCTAGTTGGGTCTCAGGATTCAGTGGGGTAGCAGAGTGTTATTTTACTGGACTAGTAATCCAGATGTCTAATGATCCGGAGACATGAGCTCATCAGAGCAGCTGGGATTCTTAGATTCATGTTGATTAAATAATTCTGGAATTAAAAAGCTAATATCAGTAATGATGTCCATGAAACTATTGGATTGTCGTAAAAACCCATCTGGCTCACTAACGTCCTTTAGGGAAGAGAACCTGTCATCCCTCCTTTGTCTGGCCTGTATGTGACTCCAGACCTACAGCAATGTGGTTGACTCTTAACTGCCCTCCGAAATGGGCTTGCAAGCCACTCTGTTGCATTCAAGAGGGTAGCTCACCACCACCTTCTCAAGGGAAATTAGGGATGGGCAATAAATGATGGCCTGGACAGCAATACCCACATCCTGCAAATGAATAAAGAAAGATAAAGCAGGTGCAACTCCAGTAGGCGGCTTAGGGTGATTCGTGTTTCATATGAGATGTTAACCCAAAGCCTCATCTGCCCACTCAGGTAGTTGTGAAAGATCCCACAGCACTATTTGAAGAAGAGTGGGGGAGATTTCCTCGGTGACTTAGTGAACATTTACCCCTCAAGCAACATCACAAAGATATATTTATCTGGCCATTATCACAATGTTGTTTATGGGAGCTTGCTGTGCATACATTGGCTGACACATGTCCCGCTATTACAGCAGTGACTTAGCTTGAAAAGTATTTAATTGCTGTAAAAAGTTTTGAGATGTCCTGAGGTCGTGAAAGGTGCTAAATAAATGCAAATCTTTCTATCTCTTAGGCAACAGCAACTGAAGTTGAGTTAACCGCTGATAGATTTTTTGTGGAAGGGCCCTCAAAGATCCACCTCAAAATTCTTCCCTCTTGTGTTGAGCGCACTCTAGCTATTCCTTTCAGTCCAATTTGGTGTGCCTTAAGAAGCATACACCTGTACATTCAGACATAAAATGACATTGGGATCCCAGCCGCGTTACAAGGTTCTAATTTAAATATATTAATAATACACCCTCCTGCTGACAGCAGGAGCTCTGGACGCCTATTTCAAGGCCCCCTCCAAAACTGCAAAGGGTGTGAAGGTTGTGGGAATTCAGCTGATAGCGTTTGGGGGTTTTGTCTCACTACCACCCCATCCCCACCAAAATACGAGATAGCACCAAGACAAATATCAGCCCCACAGAGTCCAGATTTAAAAACCAATTTCAATTCAATATAAATCACTGAACCACCAACTCAGAGGTGCTCTTAAGTCACTGGACAAAATTTTCCGGCCCCACTCGCCGCTGGGATCATCCTGTCCCGTCGAATGTCAATGGACTTTTGGCTGGGCTGCCGAATTTCCCGTAGCAAGTCCCGCCACAACGGGGCCGGAGATCCCGGTCACTATTATGATTCAGTTCAGATACATCTCAATGCAGCCTGGCAGCTCTGCTGAATAAAGGTCGATCCCTAATGAGACAATCATTAATTCCCATCCTAGAGTACTGTAAAAACATTGTGCCATTGGGCCAGGTGGTGAATATAGTGGCAGAGAGTGTCATCTTTGGCAGAGAAAGCAGGCGGATAAAATGGCTTGTCTGGAGTGAGCAGGAGAGTGGAATTAGACTAAGTGATGCAGGATTGATTGTTACAGCCTAAAAACAAACCATTCTAACCCTATATACTCTATCTGAAATACACCCCATATTAGATTATACTTTGCACTTGATGGGGACAAGAAGCACCTGTGGAGAGAAGTTATGAATCCAAAATAAAAATCATTAAATGTTAATAAAACCCTTCCCACTTCCTTAGGGATCTCATTCAAGTGACTGTCCTTCATGTGAGAGTATAGATAATGAATGTTGGCAAAGCTATTCAACAATGTAAGACATTTCCATTAAGTCCAATTCTAGTCCCAGCTGACAGTCATGCATTCATATGCCCAAGCGCGCACAAACTTCTAGCAGTGGTCCTAGTGATCAGTAGTATGAACCCTGTCCAGTTTCTTTTTTGCTAATCCAAGGGTGCTGGAGTCAATTTCAGAGCAGCTGCATTATTCTGTCTTGAGTTCAGCTAACCCAGCATTGACCAGGGTTCAAATTTGGGACTTTTGCAGCCTATATGCTCTTCTAGCCAATCCCTTAGCTGGCCTGCATCATTGACTTCTTTTGCAGTAACATTTTAACTTGAGGCCAATGTAACTTTTGAAAATTCAGAAATGTTAAATGAATTATATGAATAGTCCTCATTGTTTGGGAAACTCCAGATCAACTGCAGCACAGAGCAGCCACACTACTTTGTGGGCTGCAGAGCAAAGCAATCATAAATCCACATCAACCTGGTGGAATCCTTCGCTGAAGGTATTTTAAATCAAATCTGAATCATTGGCAGTTACAGTAACACAAGTGTGTTTGTCCCTCCTCAGACAATCAGCACAATGCTGATATCTATCCTTCCCCACCCAAGCAATTCACAAAGACCAGGCACTGTTGCACAGAGGATCCTTTGTCTGATGTGTCGTCACAAACTGTTCTTAGATATTTCTAGTAAACAATACTGGCATAGGACACAAAACTTTAACTGGATGTTTACCTGATCAAAAATGACGACTGGCTTTGTTCAAGGAAAATCATAAACTCTCCAGATCTGTGACAATCTTTCATTAGAATCTTGAAATAACTTCACTTTGACTTACGTTGAGTTGGAATACTGCAGGAATCCAAATTCATCCCTCTGGCCATCAGGACACAGAGACTGCATCACAGGGAGTATCCCAGCAGACGTCAGCGGTGCGGCTGTGTAGAATGCTGAAGGGACACAGCAGTAAAAGAGACGGGAGCGAGGGAAAGAGGGAAAGGGTACAGTTCAAAGAGCAGTTAAAGCGAGAGCAGACTAAGGTCACCTTCTTCATGCAATTAATAAAACCCACTACAGGCCAAAGAGTTCAGGTCAAAGGTCAAAAGGTCATGGCGGTATTTGTTGTTGTACTATTTGCATTTTAGTCTGAAAGGATTGTGAATCAGGTCATAAGATCCCATGAAATGAAGTAATCACACCACACAAATTAATTAATTCCCGCCCTGGTGTCTCTTGCAGCAAATGAGGAATAGTTTTGCCTCACGCTACTCATGGTAATGATTTGCTGAGTCAGTTCTTGTTTAAAAACTAATTGGAATTGAAAATTCAACAAATTTTCACAATACAGATGGAGTAAGGACAAGAGTAAACTTTCACAAGGTGACACAGCATTGTCCAATGACGTCAGCATAAACGAGCACCCATTTTCTAATTTCTTTCTAAATGGTTTCAGTTGCAAAGTGGATCAAGACAAAACTAATATCCTCAATGGTGAACTGGGGTCTACGGTACAATAATCTCACCTGTCCATAATGGATACTTACAATGGTTATATGCTAGAAAGACATTGCCCATAACACTAATGCACCCGCACCATCCCGCAAAAATGAACATGGGCTCACCAGAAACCATGGGCTCTTCAAGGGCATGCACAACAAATACACCATTTATTGGTATCATGGATGTAAGATTAAATGTGAGAGCTTTGGGATAAGAACAGGATAACATTTTTTTCAAACATATAGGCACTGTGAGGGTGTGGAATGCACTACCAGAGTTTGTGCTGAAAGCAGAGACCTCGTCAACATTAAAGAACAGGTTAGATACCAGTAGGTGGTTGAAGGAAAGGGGGACAGAGATTAATGTTCGTGTGGAGATGAACAGCAACACAGGCTGATATGACAAGCATGTTTCTGTGTTGTAATTTCCTGCAGTTCTACGCAGTTGGGCACACGTGTCAAGGTTGGGACATGTTCTGAAGCGAAGTGAGTGTAAGGCACCTTCCCCCAACACGGTCTCACTGAGCTTCCTTCTTATTTCAGCCTGGATCCCGACACTGGATTCACACTGAAGCTACACCATAAAGACAGTGTCGGTGTGAAGACTTCACACTGATCCTGCAATGTGACTGCACCACAGGAATGTCAGAGATCAAGAAGTGGGAATGTGTCACCTGCCCAACTGGCTGGGAAATCTGAAGATGATGGAGGGGAAAAAGATTCCAAATTTGATTTTGAGGGGGGCAAAGAGAAGAAAATAAAAATTAAGTAAACAAAAATGATATTGCTGGTTGAACTACCTCCATTGAGCATTACTGCAAAGTTTTAGTCTGCCCTTTTAAGCTGTCACCTGCTGAGATCAACATTGACAAATAATGAAATATCTTCTTGTGAAAGTACCTGAAGGACAATCTCAGATCTAGAGAATCAGCCGTGTTTGAAATAATTTGTTACATTGATTTTCATGTCATTGTTAATTTCGCCATATGATACTTTTGACCTCATACCTGGAAAGATTGGAAACATGTCTACATAATTCCCTTCAAATTCCCAAGTCCATTATTAGGAGTACTTTGAGCGCCCCTCATTTTTTTTTAGGAAATGGAGAATTAAATGGAAAAGTTGTCAGTTGACTATTAGTGCATCTGCAAACATTAGATCATCTCCATCCTTTAAACCCACTACAACCCAGCATCTTGACGCAGACAGAGACACACTGTCCCAGTGAAACAATTAAAAAAGCAAGTACGTCCATAACAGAAGAAGAAAATGCAGGAGTAAGAAATTCTTACACGTATTCAAAACTGTCGTCTTACCATTAGTACTAATTATTGCAATATATTCAGCCATAACAGGGCTTTCATACCAATGAGCAGTAAGTAACCATTAAAAGATGGAAGGGACATGTGGTCTATACATCCACCTTCCCTCAGCAATTGGAGATGGCATTAGGATTATTTTTAATTGCAGAACTGACTAGGTGAAGTGTAGACGATCTAAAATCTCCTGAACGTTAATGACAGATTAACTCTCTCAAACTGCCTATTAAACCACTAGGTTGCTTATGAGTGCATTTCAGAGGTCAGGCTGCATCTTTCATCAAAAGATCTGATAAGTTTTATATATTTATTTCCCTGAGTTCAGCAAGTGTTGTTCCTTTGAAGCAAGAGAAATTGTTTCATTTGACTGGCAAGCTTAGGCAGCCAAAATTCCTCAGAGGCTCTGCCAGTCTCCAACTGCAACTCCAGCAGAAAACCCTGGGAAGCCACGGAGGCTCAGCTACGCCAAGTTTCCACTGTGCTTGAGAGTTTCCTCTTTGCCTTGTGAGGACTGAACCTCTCCCTATTCCTTAAGAGGCAAAGGATGAAAAGGGGACAGAGCACAGGTGGTTGCTCCTTGCTACAGAAATGACCACCGATTTGGTTCTGTAGGAACTGAGGTATCTATGGAGTCCCTATGCTCAGAAAGGTAAGGCGCACTAGTCTTCAAAGGGAGGAGGGAGATGTGGACCCCACCAATGCAATCCAGGCCAGGGAAGCAGTCCAGATCCTCCAAGAATTTTGTGTTTTAATAAGGCTAAGTAGCTACATAGCACACAAGGAGGCCATTGGCTGGAATGGGGTTGAGTTTGAGGAGGGTTAGAAAGACATGATAAGGCACCCAAGGTGGAATTGTGCCCACCAGTGCCATGCTAATCAGAAGCCCTGACACTGACTCCATAAGCTTTGCTTGAAGGTGACAGATCAAAACGATTCCTAATTTTCAGAATTATGAATTGTCTCTGCATTCTGTTGGCAATCAGAAACTGACAATCATACCAGAGAAATGTCTGGATTAAGCTACTACTTCATAAAGCAATTTTTCACTCCATTGGCTCTTCCATTGCTTTTCTCCAGCTTATTTAATTATAAACACAAAAAACTAACTCATTATTTTAGATTCAACTTGGAACCATGGACTGTAACTTCAGATCACTGTGAAGAATCAGAAGCACAAAACACAACTCACTCTGTGAAGCAATGCGTTGGAGTCCCTGCATTAACCCTAAGTTGAAGAGCCAAGCCAGTTAACTTGTCTTGAAGGTACTGGGCCATTGGAAATATCCACTCTTGCCAAAACACAACAATTTTGAAATGAAGTTTACATTCAGAAGTACATCCCCAAAGGCTGAATATATTAACGTAATCTTCACATTAGATTATGAAGGTTATGATGCTCGGGAACTGATGAAGATTCTCCCACATCTGCGACATTCACTGCTTCATTGGATAATGCAACAGGGGCAGGGCTTGATGAGCAGGTGCCAATCTTTATAAATTGAGGAGAAAAAAGTACTGTCCACAAGTGAGCAAGTACCAATTGGCCACCAACCCAAAATGGCACCTCTATTGGCCATTGGGTCTATTGGGTTTATTTAACCACCTTGGCTATTTTTGAAGGTCAGTGGTTATAGCAACACCTCTGAGTTATGAGCCAATGCAACAACCATTATGTTGTTCTTCAATAATTTGTAAGCTTTGAAAATAGTGTCTACTACAGAGTATACATTCTTCAGGGTGTGGCCATTCTTCACTACCAGGTTCATCATTGTTAAAGTTCTGATGGATATTTGGCCCTTCCCCATTCCCAAAAAAACCCCAACAAACTAATTAAAGCTAATTTTGATACTTCAGTCCAATCCATGGGATACTACAAATATAGCAACAGTGTGAAGTGGTTTCCCTTGATACTAAGGTTTTAGCATAACCATGAAGGTAGGTCTCTACCTGTCCTTTTTCAAAGGGTAAATCTGGAATTAGAGTTTTGGGGAAAACAGTCTTAGTTTATGAGTAAAAATATAAAATACAGTAGATGTTGGAAGTCTGAAAGAAAAATAGTAAGTGCTGGAAAATGTGTAGAGGAACTGAGTTAAAGGTCAATGACCTGAAAAATTAACTGTTTCTCTTTCCACAGGTGCTGCCTGACCTCCTGAGTGTTTTCCACTTCCAGCATGATTTAAGCTGAGTATTTTCCAACATAGTTTAAGAGAGTCATCCCTTCTCAATAAAGGATCTCCAGCTCTACTTATAGGACCAGGAGCATGCAATTCAGCTCCTCCAGCCTGTTCCGCCACTTAAATGAATCATGGCTGACCTTTGCTCGAACCTCATTTCCCAAATCTCTTGTCATGGCTAACAGTTGCTGTTAGATGCACAGGATTCTCTTATGTATGATGATTCATAAATACAGAGCATGGAGGTGCTCTCTGCTGATATCTTCAGCCTCTCACCCTTGCCAAACATGCTGTGCTCAGAGTTGAGGTACTCCAATGCAGGGCGAAATCTGAAAAAGCCAGGCTATTCCACAACTCATCACTCTAACATTATCACTGATGTCAGGTTAAGTAGTGGAAGAGTACGACCCAGCTGATTCTCTTTTTTGTCACTGTTAGTATTAATAAAGTTTCTGCAGTTTGCTTTGGTTTTAAAAATAGGACCTGTAGCACTGTTTTGTTTATTTTGAACACAGATGAAAAACGCTCACTGCAAATTTGCTCACCCAGTTGGCTGCTTGATGCCTTTTCTCAATGCTGTGTTCCTCCAACATACCTCGAGCTGCAAACCAGCTTACACTAAGAGTGCTTTGGTTAATATTACAGACACATCATCTCATGGGAGGAATTCAGCACTTCCTATAGTCGACCAAGGGGACCACTGTGGTTTGAATTGTTTCCTGGTCATTCAAGCTAAGCTTGGTCCGAAATCTCCACTTCATGACTAACAAATTGGTTGCTGGGGAGAGTCTATGTTGTCGCAGCAACTTTAACCACTGCATCACAACATCCAATAACTCTTGAAAGTTGGATTAACTTTTAATTTTTGGTTGTAGTGAACAGAAAGTTGTTTTCAGTAGCACAGGCTGCTTATTTTACAATCTTAGTGAATGGCACCCATCATTCCACAAGGGCAACGCCCTTATTAAATTGAAGTCAAGTGCGTTGCAGAGTATGTGATAGTGTTCATCAGTCCCCAGGTCCAGTTTAATCTAAACAAGTTAATAGTTAAAGGAGACATATTATCATTTAATCACAACCCGAAGCAATGCAGAAAGTTGAGCTACTTTCCCACGTTGCTTTGTTTAAAGAAAAAACATCCAAACCAGCAACTTACAGACTGGACAGCATGCAGCATGGCAGCAAGTCAAGCAGGTGGACAGGTGAAAAGAAAAGGATGTTACAAAGAAAGAAAACACACACAACGAGAAAAGAAAAAAAATCAAATATTAAAATGAATTCAGAACTCAGAGAATTCATCAGAATACATTAGATACAAAACCACAGAGAGAGAATGTGTGTGTGTGTGTGTCTGTGTGAGAGAGAGAGTGTGTGCGCACGTGGTCAGTCAATCACAAATGGTGATTGACATTGAGCTAATTAGAATAGTGCAACCTGCCCAATGCATTACAAAAACTCAGAACCTGCGAGTGCTACAAGCGTGAGTTATGACACCTTCCTAATACAAGGAAGTGAACAAATGGCGAGCCCCATCACCATTCTATTCTCCAGGCACTGTTAGGGAAGGGAGTGCAGCAAAAGGAATGGGATATGCCCCTAATTTTTCACACACGTGGATTAACTATTTTTGGTTTTGCTGATGAGAAAGGTAGGATCATCCGAAAGGGAACTTGATGACAGATAGGCTAAATGTTGCAAAGGGCCATCACCGCATCAAGATAATCAGAGAGGAGAAACAACATATGGGTTATGGAATATAGTCTCGTTTAAAGTGAGGGCAGGATCAGGTTCAGCTGTGATACAATTACACCCTCTTCCCCTCCCGCTGTCCACCTGTCCTGGTTAAACAATTATAAAGTATATTTGCTGTCTTACGCTAAGGTGTCCAGAGTTCCACTTGGACTTTATACCAAGGTGCCTGATACCCCGGAACTAGACTTATCAAGAGCCAGCGCTGCTACAATGCCATCTAAATATCTAAATTAACTGGAAAATATTTGCAGACAAAAGATACTGGAAAATTCAGCACACAGGCAGGGTATATTTTTTATTTTTTCATGGGATGTGGACATCGCTGACTGGGTGGTACTGTGCTGTCTTCTTGAACTTCTGGCGTCCATGTAGTGTAGGTACACTGACAGTGCTTTTGGGAAGGGAGTTCCAGGAATTTGACCCAGCAACAGTGAAGGAACAGAGATATAGTTCCAAGTCAGGATGGCATGTGGCTTGGAGGGGAACTTGCAGTTCGTAGTGTTCCCAAATGTTTGCTGCCCTTGTCCTTCTAGGTGGCAGAGGTCATGGGTTTGGAAGGTGCTGTTGAAGGAGCCTTGGTGAGTTGCTGCAGTACATCTTGCAGATGGTACACAGTGTGCCACTTTGCATCGGTGATGGATGGAATGAATGTTGAAGGTGGTGAAAGGGGTGCCAATTAAGTTGGCTGCTTTGTCCTGGATCCTGTCAAGCTTCTTGAGTGTTGTTGGAGCTGCACTCATCCAGGCAAGTGGACAGTATTCCACCATACTCCTGACTTGTGCCTGTAGATAGTGGACAGGTTTTGGGGAGCCAGGGGGTGAGCTACCCATTGCAGAATTCCCAGCCTCTGACCTGCTCTTGTAGCCACAGTATTCATATGGCTAGTCCAGTTCAGTTTCTGGTCAATGTTAAGCCCCAGATGTTGATAGTGGGGGATTCAGCATGGTAATGCCATTGAATGTCAAGGGGAGATGGCTAGATTCTCTCTCGTTGGAGATGGTCATTTCCTGGCACTTGTGTGGCGTGAATGTTACTTGCCACTTGTCAGCTCAAGCCTGAATGTCGTCCAGGTCTTGCTGCATATGGACACGCACTGCTTCAGTTTGTTTGGCTTTATATTACTAACAGTGTAGATCTTGATGATGTTAGACAATTAGTTTTGAGTGCCCTCTTAAGCCTCTGGCACTGAACATGGCAAAAATAGGCTTGTTCTTCAAGTGGAGAGAATGAAATCATATCCATCCTAAATCCCTTAACCAGTTGTGAAGAGGTCCCAGTCTGCTTACCACAGGTGGAATAAATTTCATGAGTTACTAGGGGAGGCCACTGGGTGGAGCAGCTCACAATCTCAAGCAAGAGAGTACAGGAGCAGGGTCTCTGTCCTTACATCCCCTACCCTCCCCTGTTAGTTGGCTAAGTGTTCATACAGCAAAACTGTCTATGGGTTTACATCTGCACTCTGCATGACTCCATGTTACACATCATAGGCTTAAATATTTGGGGTGCAGGACAAAGGGAAGGAAGAATATCAGCAGGTTCTGGGGTTTTCAAGAGAATATAGTAATTAAAGTGAGTTTATTGACAAATTATCTTTGAAACATTCACACTAATTGACTTGTGTCTGTGTTGTCAGAGATCGTTGTGTAAAATTACTTAACTCCTGCTCAAAGTTACTATTTATAAAAGAAAGTTACACCAGGCCAAGCTGCAATTACGTAATTGTGTGGGTATTTTCAAACTCACAGGAGTGTACGGGGATAAAATGAGTCTGCAGATTTTGAACCAGCACAAATCACAGAGACAGAAAGTACAGAGTATTCAAGACAATTCACCAGAGCAAAAACAAAACAGGTATTTCTTGCATGCAATCTGTACATGTAACCTGCAAAGTAAATAAAATTATTAACATGTAACAAACTATCAGTCAACAAACCTCAATAAAGTTATTACTTCATTGTAATAAACCTTATGTTATTTCCCATATGGACAGTGTTTGTAAAATGTTGGCAGGTTTTTACCAAGTCTTTTTTTTACCCCTTATTCAAAAGAATATTTCCCAACCTTCAATTATTTGGTAGCTGTAATTAAAGTTGACACTCAATGATAAAAAGTTACAAGTTAAATTGTGTAAAAAATAAACCTTGCTTCCAAACTGAAAACAAAATGTAGTGGCTATATGTTAGAACTTACTAAAATCTTATTGGGCAACATAGTATAATGCAGGTCAATGAGGAATTATTGGATGCTGAACCCTGTCCTATCCAGCCCTCATTTCCTAATGGCCTCTATTGCCAGTGAACATGTAGAAACAATGTGTGAGGGTCAAGGTCACCATTGCTGGTTGACACCAGACAACCATGGAAAATAAAAATTCTTATCTCACCCCTTACTCCAATTATTCTGGCTTCACTCATTTATTTTCCCTTTAACGCACAGCAGTCTATATCTATGGCTTGCATTGAGCAAAACAAGCCCCTATGACTGGCCCAACCACCAATAGGGATTGTGATCAGTTGAGGGCCATGCAGACAATGCACTGTAATCCCCAGTAAATGAGATTCAGCAGGGCAGACTTCAAACCTAGACTTTGCACCAAAAAAAATGAGGCTGGCAGAATGATACTGCATTAGAATCACAGGAACCGAGGAAGTCAAGTCGTCTGATCCACCTTTCAATTAGATAATGGCAGTTTGTGTACCTCATCTTCCTTCTAACCACCTTGGTTCAGTTATGTAATTCTTCTTTAAATCATGCACATCGCAGTTTTCTTCCAATTGAACCCACAAGTCAAGGGATTTGTTGCAAATAAAAACAAGCTACAGGTCGAGTATCCTTCATCCGAAACCCTCGGGACCCATTGCATTTTGGATTTCAGGTAATTTTGGTTTTCAGACACCGCATACAAACTTACGTTACAATAGCCTAAGCCTAGGCTGGCTATAGTCTAGAGTAAATAAAATGGCTAGAAAAGTAAGATGTATCACTGAGTAATAAATACAGGGTACCTGTAATAAGTTTCTTTTTGACATGTTCACCACAAAAATCACAAGGTAAACAGTGCTATAAAGGTCAATGAGGTTCAAAAAAAGTGTGGCATTTGGATGTGTTCAGTTTTTGGATTTACGGATACTCAACCTGTAGTTACAATCATCTTCTAACACTCCTTATCCCCCTTTACCAGCACCACTAGCTCAGAGCCCATCAGTATTGGCCCTCCAACAGTGACTTGGCTTAATAATCAATGACACAACTATTTAGCCAGGCAGCAGGATAGCAGAGGGCACCAGATACCTTCTTTTCCCCTACAAATATTGTGATCATTAGAGTGAGGCATGCTTCCACTGGAAATTGGAATGTTTTCCAATTTTGCCACTGTGGCTGGAATTTTCCAGCCCTGTCGTGGAGGGACCCACCACGGGAGGTTCAGCGGCCCAACCAAAAGCCCACTGACTTTCGACGGGACCGGACGATCTCAGCGGTGGGTGGGGCCAGAAAATCCCACCCTGTGTGTCAGCATGAAACACTCCCAAGATTTGGAAGTTACTTTTATAACAGAATAGAGCTCCTTCTACGCAGTGTTAATCTCAGAAGATAAATTGATTTGAGACTAAAGATCAGGGTGGGTTTTGATCTTATCAATACAGACTGGGGTTTAAATTCAGGTCCCACAGGCAAAAGGCTAGTGCCATTGTTACCCAGTTCATACGGTGATTCATTCTGCCTTGCTAAATACTTTAATAGTAAAGTAGCATGCCAGGAAGACACAGCTGCCACACAATTCAGCTCGTCTGATATGGACACTAAAATACTACAATTGGGTCAAAGGGCACAGATTCCAACAGGAAGAGGCAAAGTTAACAGTGATTTTTATTCACAAGACAGGTAATCAATCAATACTTGAAATAGAAATGATAGGACTGTCCAGGCAAAAAAACCTTGGAGTCATCTGAAAGGCAGTTAAATGGTCCACTGGGGATCAGTCGGGTTTTCTAGATTCACATGCTTTGATGGGCCCATGGGCCTTTCTCATCATTACTCATTTTATTACAAAAACAACTGAACTAGGGGCCATAAATGTAAGATAGTCACAAATAAACCAAGTAAGAAGTTCAGGAGAAGCTTCTTTACCCAGAGAGAAGTTAGAATGTGGAACTCGCAACCACAAGGACAAGCGTGTGGCGTAGCTGCCTTTAAGGGAAAGGTAGAAAAGTAATCAATTAGGGTTGGAGGAGGCTCATATGAAGTACAGACACCAGCATAGTCCAGTTGGGCGAAATGGTCTGTTTGTGTACAGCAAATTATATATAATTTTACATAACTGATTCAACACCTGTGCCTATTCATAGATTTAGAGCTGCAGGGTTAGGCTGTGTTAATTTATTGGCTAGGTATGACTGCACATTGGATTAAACTCATTGCTGCAATAAAAAAGTCATCTACGTAGGGTCATTATTTCATAAAGAGCACACAGATAAAGACCAGCAGGAAGTGAGCTGGAAGTTTCTATGGCAATAAAACCTAGGCCAAACATCACAGGGTATCAGCTCTAGTGAGTCACAGAATGGGCAGCTATTTCAATATATTTTCCATTTTTCTTCCTCCTCACCTGACCTGTACAGAGTATCAGTTTCACAGACATCAGCAATCCATGGCTGCCTTTGCCAAGTGACCATTCATATGTGGACCTAGGTAGTGACTACGAACACATCAAGGGCAAATAAGTGCTGGCCTCATAGAAGCCTCATAGCTGTCACTGGTCACTCAAACAGCTGATATCTGTGTACAAGCACACAGCGATCAGCAGGGTCACCATGGCTGATTCTTCTCTTATGTAAGGAGTGTGGAAGGTTTGCTGTGTCTCTTAATGCTTTCCTGGGGGGTGGGGAGGGGTGACGGGGGTGGAGGGATGGTGGCGGTGGGAGCAGTAGCTTTCATTGCGGTGGTCACAGGTGGTGGGGTGAGTAACTGAGAATTGGAGTGCCCTTACTGTTGTACTTGGGAAGTAAAGGACTGACATTTGCAGGGACCCTTATTGCTTTCCCAGTTGAGACCAGTTTTGGGACTTCCTTCACCTTAGCGTCAACCACAAGCCAGGGAAATGTTGATATTTTTAATAAGTCAACTGCTACAATTTGCCATTTACTTTCCATTCCAAATCACTATATCACCAAAACTTAATTGAGCATATTACCAAATTCGTTTCATTTTTTGACCTTGCATATAAATGTTTGCATTAATAAGTTGAAGAGAATTTGCATTAGAAATGGAACCTTTTCCACATATCAGCAGCAAGCCCCCGCCAAATGACTTGTAGAACAGCTTATTGGAAGTGACAATCCATATGCTCTGACCTAACACTCCGCTTTATCCCAGAATCAGAATAACACCTCCTAGCTGCATAGTTGATTGACATTTTTCCATTTCCTTCAAAAGCTGCTGGGTAACCTCTCTAATCAGGGGGAAGGCAGAAAGGGATAAACCAGGGAACTACAGGCCAGTCAGTCTAACCTCAGTGGTGGGGAAATTGTTGGAAGCAATTCTGAGGGACAGAATTAAGCTATACTTGGAGAGGCAGGAATTAATCAAGGACAGTCAGCATGGCGTTGTTAAGGGGAGGTCTTGTCTGACCAATTTAATTGAATTATTTGAAGAGGTGATCAGGTGTTTGGATGCATTTGACATAGTCTACTTGGACTTCAGCAAGGCTTATGATATGGTCCCACATGGGAGACTGATAACGAAGGTATGAGCTCACGGGATCCAAGGCAATTTAGCAAATTGAATCCAGAATTGGCTGAGTGGCAGGAAGCAAAGGGTGATGGTCGAGGGGTATTTTTGTGACTGGATGCCTGTGTCCAGTGGGGTTCCACAGGGATCGGTGTTGGGTCCCTTGCTGTTTGTGGTATATATAAATGATTTAGACTTG
This sequence comes from Cetorhinus maximus, assembly GCF_964194155.1. Taxonomy (NCBI): domain Eukaryota; kingdom Metazoa; phylum Chordata; class Chondrichthyes; order Lamniformes; family Cetorhinidae; genus Cetorhinus; species Cetorhinus maximus. The sequence continues at coordinate 42,390,764 of NC_135888.1, forward strand.
AATGTAGGAGGGTTGTTCAGTAAGTTCGCGGATGACACGAAAATTGGTGGGGTGGTAAATAGTGAGGAAGATAGCCTTAGATTACAGGAGGATATAGACGGGCTGGTCAGGTGGGCTGATCAGTGGCAAATGGAATTTAATCCGGATAAATGTGGGGTGATGCACTTGGGCATGACAAACAAGGCACGGGAATACACAATGAATGGTAGGACCTTGGGAAGTACCAAGGATCAGAGGGACTTTGGTGTGCATGTCCACCGGTCCCTTAAAGTAGTGGGATAGGTAGATAAGGTGGCTAAGAAGGCATATGCGATACTTGCCTTTATTAGTCGAGGCACAGAATATAAGAGTAGGGAGGTTATGCTGGAACTGTATAAAACGTTGGTTAGGCCACAGATGGAGTATTGCGTGCGGTTCTGGAATCTGCATTATAGGAAGGATGTGATTGCACTAGAGAGAGTGCAGAGGAGATTTACCAGGATGTTGCCTGGGCTGGAGAGTTTTAATTATGAGGAGAGATTGGATAGACTGGGGTTATTTTCCCTGGAGCAGAGGAGACTGAGGGGGGACATGATTGAGATGTATAAAATTGTGAGTGGCATAGATAGGGTAGACAGAAAGGAACTTGTCCCCTTAGCGGAGGGATCAATAACCAAGGGGCATAGATTTAAGGTAAGGGGGCAGGAGGTTTAGAGGAGATGTGAGGAAGAATTTTTTCATCCAGAGGGTGGTGAGAATCTGGAACTCACTGCCTGAAAGGATGGTAGAGGCAGAAACCCTCATAGCGTTTAAGAAGTATTTGAATGCGTACTTGCGATGCCATGGCATACAAGGCTATGGGCCTAGTGCTGGAAAATGGGATTAGAGTAGTTAGGTACTTGTTTTACCAGCACAGACTCGATGGGCTGAAGGGCCTTTTTCTGTGCTGTAGACTTCTATGACTCTATGGTTGATAATTAGTGCCAATCAATGGACCTTCCAGGCCAGTGACCCAGGACTGGCTAAATGTATTTCATAACAGAGATGCAACTACATCTTTAAAAGAGTTTAAACTTCTTACACTAAATATGAAAGCAGGATTGATATGAACAATCTCCTTCTTCATTTTTCCTCAGCTCCCAGCCCCTGCCCAATGATCTGATTATCACAGGCAGGTTTTTAAGTCACACTGGCTGAGATGCAGTGTGCTTATATAGTCATTTTGTTGGCGGGTAGTAATTCTGATAAGTGGTTGGCGGTCAGGGAATAGCAGGATTCAGGCTGGTGGTTGAAAACTCCGAATTTCAGGAGGCACAGAAAATCCCCCACCCTTTGGGTTCTTAAGCTGCGTCTTACCAATAAATTCCCACTGCACCTGGTTCATCATTTTCTGCACATTGGATTTTATTTTTGGCAAACCACAATTGCACAAGACATAGTCTGATGCAATCGCGGCTTTTGTTCTGCAGTTTGTCTTTTGCTAATGATCAAAGTTCACTAAGGTCCTTGATAACCCAAATATTCACTGCCTCAATATCATGACGCAGATGTAAGTGTATATAGAAGAAAAATATAATCAAATATTTGGCATCCAGATTATAATTTCAAATTTTCCAAAGAACCCATTCCAAAACCAAGTGAATGAAAACCCCAACTTGTTCGTGTGTTGGAATGATGCAAGGCCACTAAAAGAATCCTGTCTCTTCAAGATTAAATTAATTAGTTGTGTTGAGTAGAGTGCCCTCTTTTTCAAGTGAAGAGGATCATCTCTTCCTTCCAGTTGTGTCGAAATAGGACTTCATCCCACTCTGTCACATTTATATGTTTCATTCTCTCCTCCCCAAATGGACCCTCATAGTGTGAATAAAATCACTTCTCACGGCTAATGGGCATGTAATTAATTCCCTAATTGGTTCCCCCTGATTAGCTTGTTATTTTCCTGCAGTATTAAATGTTTTAAAAGCGTCTGGAGCAGATCATTACTGAAGCAGTGAACTGACTAATAGTTTCTGATTGGAGTTGTCCAACTCAAAGGATAAGTACTTGACTGTTTTTAGTTCCAGTCTGAAACCCCAGAGGCAATTATGTTGTTCAAATGCTGTCATTACTGCATCACTGCGTTGTAGGCATCAGTGTGGAAAGGGTGAGAAACCGGAGGGGGGGTTGGGGAAGCATCAAAATGGACCAACACTAGGATAATGTCATCAAAGAGGGAGGACTGAGGTACAGGCTGCATCATATAGAAGCTAAGCGGCTTAATAGTTAATGTACACTTTGCCAATATGATCTTCTGAACTGGTCGCGATCACCTGAAGGGATCAGAGAAAACACTTCCAGTGTTTTTTACCCTCTTTATTGGCCCTGTTTCGTTCTGGCTCTTTGCCTCTTCAAGTAGATTGCATGGTTGCTAGGAGGTCGGAAATATCTAGTCCTAATGCTCCAACCATCATGACTGTGGGGCAGATTTGGGGGACCAGCTGGCCTTTTTCTGTCCATCAACTTTTTAAGGTCTTTTGTTGTAAAGCAACCTCAAGAATACAAAATCTCACCAAACAATGATGCCTGCCATTGTCTGGGGAACAACAGACCAAGCAGGCAGCAGACCAGCCTAGTTCCATAAACCCTCTGTTTATTAGTTTTCTTACTTGTAAGTAGGCAGAGATTGGGAGCACCTCTATCTCAAACCAGATGAGTTTCGATCTTTAAATTTAAGTTCACACTTTGAAAGTGGACTTCAAGAATGGGAAAGGTGGCAATGAGTGCAGATAATTGGCAGATGACTGAAAGAGAATGGAGTTGTCGGATGGTAGCAGGGCGGGGGTGGGGTGGCGGGGGGGGGGGGGGGGGGAAGTGCAGTAAATTTCAGGTGTTCGGACTTCATAGGATAGCATCAGACTCCACCTAATTTCATCATGGTTAAATAGTCTCACAACATTCACCACAAGCTCGTGTGAAAACGTGCCCATTTTTGTGAGGTGTCACAGGTGTGTCCACGAAACCATAACCTGGTCCGAGACACCACCTTCAGCGAAGGAAGTGAGCAAACTGAGGGAAAAAAGACATTTGAAAGCACCCAAATAAACAACAAGGTGAAGGAAGCGTCCAAAACGTAACTGCTGACGGTACTCATTCTCACTTCAAAGACTGACACATGGCAGTTTTAGTTATTCTACCATCAAGGGTAACGAAATAACTTTGTGCTTTTTGTTACTGAAAAATAATGTTTGAAGACTAACATTTGGGTCCCCCACTCTCCTGACAAAATTAACTATTCATGAATTTCTGCATTTCCTGTCCTGGACTCATCTACAAGTCCATCAAATTCTGAAATCTCAATGAGGTCTTCTAACCAAAATAGATCTCTTAAATCAGGTGATTTTGGACTTCACTATCCGACAAGAATTCAATCCCATTTTTAAAACAATTCCAACAGCATTCAGATCATCAGATGCTCCAAATACCGTACCTTCCTTGACGGGAATGGTTGGCTTCTTCTGACGAAGTCCCAGCAAAATGAAAAAGAGAACCAGTGGTATAAAGATCTCAAACGCCAGTACCCACTGTGAACAAAGAAAAGGAGAATGAAATTTAGTACAGGAAAAGCTATTCATAGCAGTCATCAACCTCAAATTGTCAAGCTTTCATGTTGAGTCTTCTCCTGCTATTGGCTTTTTAGTGCCTCTTCCATATGCCTCCCCTTTCCAGATTATCTCCCATTAATTAGCAAGGCTAATGCTGGGAACTCACTGTATGCCTTTCAATCCAAGCTTCATCTCTTACCCCACAGAGAGACCTGACAGAATGGTTTTTGTTAGGCTGCATTTGGTGGCATAGTAACTGCAGAGACCACAATTCCCACTCATGCACATTTGCAGTCCTTGTATTAATAATACAGCCCACATGCTACAACTATTCTTAATCTCCAATAATAGTCTTTCCCCATTCCCATTACCTTTTCTACATTTAATCCTCATTAATCTATATCCCACTATGCATAACATACTATGCTTAATACACATTAATATACTTTCCACTATATCATTACTTCTATTCGCGAGTATTGCACTAATCAGGACATTTCGCACGAATACCAATATAAGGGGAAAACAACAATTTATACTGTATGTGGGGAGAGTGCTGATTAGTAGAGGTGTTGCCATGGAGAATGCACCAGTAATGCTGACTGAGTTAACTGCCAAGCATTGTTTGAAATTTAAACATTAAGACCATAAGATGCAGGAGCAGGAGCCGGCCATTCGGCCCATCAAGTCTGCTCCACCATTCAGTGAGATCATGGCTGATGTGATAATCCTCAACTCCACTTTCCTGCCTTTTCTGCATAACCCTTCATTCCCTTACTGATTAAAAATCTGCCTATCTCAGCCTTGAATATACTTAATGACCCAGGCTCACATGCCCTCTGTGGTAAAGAATTCCTCCTCATCTCTGTTTTAAATGGGCGCCCCTTTACCCTGAGATTATGCCCTCTGGTCCTAGACTCTCCCACAAGGGGAAACGACCTCTCAGCATCTACCCTGTCAAGCCCACTAAGAATCTTATATGTTTCAATAAGGTTGCCTCTCTTTCTTCTAAATTCCAATGAGTACAGGCCCAATCTACTCAACCTCTCCTCATGAGAAAATCCCTCCATACCTGGGATCAGCCTAGTGAACCTTCTCTGGACTGCCTCCAATGCCAGCATATCTTTCCTTAGATAAGGGGACCAAAATTGTTCACAGTATTCTAGGTGTGGTCTAACTCGTGCCTTGTATAGTTTTAGCAAGACTTCCCTATTTTTATATTCCATTCCCTTTGAAATAAAGGCCAACATTCCATTTGTCTTCCCTATTACCTGTTGAACTTGTATGTTAGCTTTTTGGGATTCATGCACAAGGGCTCCCAAATCCCTCTCTGCTGCAGCCTTCTGCAGTCTTTCTCCATTAACTATTATTCAGCTCCTCTATTCTTCCTGCCAAAGTGCATAACCTCACATTTTCCCACATTGTATGCCGTCTGCCAAGTTCTTGCCCATTCACTTAACCTGTCTATATCCCTCTGTAGATTCCTTGTGTCATCCTCACCACTTGCCTTCCCACCTATTTTTGTGTCATCTGCAAACTTGGCGATAGTACATTCACTTCCCTCATCTAAGTCATTAGTATATATTGTAAATAATTGAGGCCCCAGCACTGATCCCTGTGGCACTCCACTAGTTACTGGTTGCCATCCTAAAAATGCCCCTCTTATTCCAACTCTCCATCTTCTATTAGTTAGCCAATCCTCTATCCATGCTAATATACAACCCCCGACACCATGGTCTCTTATCTTGTTAAGTAGCCTTATGTGCGGTACCTTATCGATCACCTTTCGGGAAGCCAAATATATTACATCTACTGGTTCCCCTTTATCTATCCTGCTTGTTATCTCCTCAAAGAATTCTAATAAATTTGTTAGGCATGATTTCCCCTTCATGAAGCCTTGATTAGATTATGTATTTCTAAATGTTCTGCTATTACATCCTTTATAATAGACTCCAACATTTTCTCAATGACAGGTGTTAGGCTAACTGGCCTATAGTTACCTGTTTTTTGCCTCCCTCCCTTTTTGAATAAGGGTGATACATTGGCCATTCTCTAATCCTCTGCGACTTTTCCAGAATCTAAGGGTCCTTGGAAGATTACTACCAGTGCATCTGCCACCTCTGTAGCTACTTCCTTTAATATCCTAGGGTGCAACCCATCAAGTCCAGGAAACCTTATCAGCTTTTAGCCCCATTAGTTTCCCTAATACTTTTTCTCTAGTAATAGTTTTTGTATTTATTTCCTCCCCAACTTTTGCCCCTTGATTATTTAGTATTTTTGGAATGCTATTAGTATCTTCTACCATGAAGACTGAAGCAAAGTATTTATTCAACTCCTTTGCCATTTCCTGGTTCCCCATTATTCCTTTTTTATATATTTATATATTTAAAGAAGCTCTTACTGTCTGTTTTTATATTACTTGCTAGTTTATTTTCTCCCTCTTTTTTTTGGTCATCTTTTGTTGGTTTTTAAAACTTTCCCGATCCTCTGACTTAACTGACTAACCTTTGCCACATTGTATGTTTTTTCTTTCAATTTGATACTATCCTTAACTTCCCTGGTTATCCATGGTTGGTTTATCCCCTTCCTTGAATCCTTCTTCCTCACTGGGATATATCTTTGTTGAGGGTCATGAACTATTTTCTTAAATATCTGCAATTGTTCATCAACTATCTTTTCTGCTAAACTCCTTTCCCAGTCTACTCCGGCCAACTCCAACCTCATTCCATTGTAACTACCCTTATTTATGTTTAGCACAGTTGTTTCTGACCCAAGTTTCTCACTCTCAAACTGAATGCTAAATTCTACCATATTATGGTCACTATTTCCTAGGGAATCCTTTACTCTGAGATCATTTATTAAACCTGCCTCATTACACATTACCAGATCCAAAATAGCCTGATGGATTCACAACATATTGTTCTAAGAAGCTGTCCCGAATACATTCTATGAATTCTTGCTCATGTCTATCTCTGTCAATTTGTTTTCCCAATCTATATGAAGATTAAAGTCACCCATGATTAATGTACTGCCTTTTTCACATGCCCTCATTATCTCCTGATTTATCCTCTGTCCTACAGTATCATAAATCTTTAATCATTAACATCAAGTTCACATTATTTTTCCTGGTAAGAAGCCCATATCCTGTTAACTGGCATATCCTGTATGGTTTGTGGAATTGTAATCAATCTTGGACTCTCCCACTGCTTCAACTGATGAGTGGTCAGCAAAGAAAAAGACCAGTTTACAGTCCAGGTTGATGTCATCTCATGTGTGATGTTAGGTCAAGTCTCAATTGCATAACCAATTGCAAACATTGCACATTAAGTCAGTGTTGGAGGGATGGATGGAGGCATTAGCTTTGTGCCATGCTCGCTTGTCCTGAAGGCACTTGACTCTGTTCTCTTCAAATGTCGAATTTGCTCGATGACAGAGCTTTTCCGTTTGGGTCTGTACAAGGTTGTTTTTTTCCCCATGTATTGTGATCCAGCTTGCAAGCGCCAAGGTTGGCTTTCAGATTGTTTTTATATCTAAATTTGGGACGTCCTGTGATGCGGGTTCCTGTGCACAGCTGCCTTTTGTATATAGGAATCCTCCATTCAAACCAAATGGTCAGCCTAAATCTTGCATCCGATACGTCTAATAAAAACACTATGGTAAACCTGAACTCCCCTCGACACTAAGATCATATAATCAACCAATGAGGAAAACTGCATATGCGCAAATACACCTTCACATTGACATCAGGAGATATAGTGTTTTTGCTAATCTCAAGAGTGCCCTTCACAACACACACTGCTTCTCAGAGTCAGAGGTGGGATCAAATCCCATTCTAAAGACTTCAGCACATCATTCAACCCGACACTTAAGTACAGTGCTGCCTTACATGTTAGATGGTAAATAATGGCACCATCTGTTCAGATGGATGTAGTAGATCCCTTTACAAAGAAGAGTAGGGAGTTGTCCTGGTGTTGTGTCCAATGTTAATCCCTTAACCAGCCTCACAGTTGCTCTCCAACCAGGGCTTGAGTTCTAAAAACAAGACTGACCCTCCAGTGCAGTACTGAGGAAGTCTGCACTGTCGGATGAGGCATTAAAATGATATCCCATCTGCCTGTCCAGGTGGTTGCAAAATATCCCATAGGACTACTTCAAAGAACAGGGGAGTTATTCCAACGTTCTGGCCAATATTTATCCTTCAATCAACATCACTAAAATAGACTATCTGGCCATTGTCATTTTGCTCTTCATGAGCGCTTGCTGCGCCCAATTTGGCTTCCGCGTTTCCTAAATTACAACAGTGGCTACATTTCAAAAGATACTTCATTGACTGTAAAGCACTTAGAGACATCCAGTGGTTGTGAGAAGTGCTACATTAATGCAAGTTTTTCATCTTTTCCCACGTTTATATATCCATCTTTTATCTTAGTAGTGCTCGAGGGAGTTGGTTGTGCACAAATTGTCTGCGCCTGCCGTAATTCAGAACAGTAGCTGCACTTCAGAAGCAGTTAATTGGCTGCATATGCTTTGGGAAGCCCTGAGGACATGAAAGGTGCTTTATAAATGCAATTTCTTTCTTCCGTTCTTTTACAGTTGCGATAACAGAATGATCACGTACTGTATCTACACCACAATTTGAATTATCACTATCATCTGGAACCTTAGCAACACAACACCAGAGACCAAAAGAATTAAAAAGATGAAGACATACTTAAGATGTACATGATTTAACAGGTGGAATTCAATGGGTCTTGAAGACCATTGCTTCCAAAACTCCTCAGGCCATACTTGTGAATCGCTACCACTACACATTCACTAATTGCCTGCTCCTCAGATGAGGCTAACATATATGCTGAAGGGCCATGAGGGCTCGAAACGTTGACTGATTTCTTCTCCGCCGATGCTGCCAGACTTGCTGAGTTTTTCCAGGTAATTCTGTTTTTATTTTGTTTTGGATTTCCAGCATCCGCAGTAGCTTTTAGCTTTTTGTTTTTATCTAACATATGTCTTTCCTACTGCACCTTTAGAAGAGTCTCTCAATCAATTAACATCTTAAGTGCTTCCCATTCCATATAAAAACCTGACAGTTCTGCTCTCCAGACGGATGGCTAAGTGCTGAAGATGTGAATTCTGCAACGCAGGAAAAGGAAATCAAAAAATGAGCAAATAAAAGCAGCCACAATGAAACACTAATACACCCGTAAGGTGTATCCGACTGCAACAGAAACAAAATGCACTAAGTACACAAACAGTAACATTGATTGAAAGGCCAAGACAGACAAACTAATGAACCAATTAGAAAGTTGAGCATTCAAGTCCAACTCCAGAGACTTGAGCAAATAATCTAGCTGGTATCACCGAGGGAATGCTGTACTGTTGGAGGTTTTTCGGATGAGACATTAAGCCAAGGCCCCGTCTGTACTCTCAGTTGAATGTAAAAGATGCAATGGCATTATTACAAAGAAGAGCAGGGGAGGTTATCCCCGTGGTTAATATTTATCCCTCAACCAACATAACTAAAAACAGATCATCTGATCATTATATAATCGTTGTTTGTGGGAACTCGCTGTGTGCAAATTTGGCTGTCACGCTTCCTACATTACAGCAATGACCACTTTTCAAAAGTACTTAGTTGACTATAAAACACTCTGGGTCACTGAGGTTAATAAAGGTGCTATTTAAATGCAAAGCTCTTTCTTTTATTTCTTCGCTTGCTCATTTAACCAGGGCATCAGGGATGTTTGCTATTTTGTGCTTTTAGATGTCAAAAACCATTGTGTTCTGCAACATATCATTTGAATATTATAGGGTCCCCATCTCCTGGTTGTAAACAGCATCAGGCTACAAGAACCCAGTAACTACCTACATTTAGTAACACTGCTTGAAACCAATTATAACCTCTGTGTAGTTATACCTGCACTAACTGAATGTTCATCACTGGGTCTTTAAAGTTTGCAGGCAACAAGGGTAAATGGACTCCCAAGAAAAATGTGTGGAGGAGATGAGGGGGACAGGACTGCACGCCCTGCTGCCAATCTAACTCTCCCACTGGAGGCCAATCCCCTCAGCAGCCCAGAGATCGTAAGCAGCAAGTGGACACAATCCTGTCATACGATGGATTCACAGCATTCCTACTCAATTCTTCTTGCAACAATTTCAATTTTCACTTGTGTTACACATTACTTCCTTCAACAATGCTGCCTTATTATCAGCGCTTTCTACCCCCATCATAAACTATTCCATTATTTTGTTGAAATGTTGAAGAAATGCAGACATTGCGCTCGGATGATTCAGCACACAGACTTCTTTAATCCAACTCTCCTTACACAATGAACTCCACAAGTTCAAAATTCACTCTGTTGTCACACGCTCATCTTCTCTCACCCTGGAGAATACTCTCAGGTGGTGGGGTCACCAGGGCAGACTTTGCCTTTTGCCTGTTTTACCAGCTTTTCTAATTTGTCTTCCTGAATTTGCATGCAGGAAAATTCCCTTCCCCGCACATTAAAGAAATATCATGATCACTGGTTTAATTTTGAAATGCATTTAGAGTTCCAATTGACAAAAATTTAAGCAGAAGCTAGATAAGCACATGAGGGAGAAAGGAAATGAAGCTACAGGACGAGATAAGGAGGGATGTGAGGAGGCTCACGTGGTAAATATTTGTGTAGATCAATTGGGCCAAATGGACTATTCCTATGCTGTACATTCTCTGTAATTCGATATATGTAACAAACACAACCTCTCTCCCTCATTAAAGTCTCAACTCATTCGCAAATTCTCAGAGCTTTTGACTTTGTTTAACATTTTCAGTTAGAACTTTATTTTAAAAATTTAAATGCCTTGATAATCGCTTTTTAGGAAATATTCTTGCAGCTATCTCCAGGATGAAATGATACAAAGAGTCACAGGACTCATCTGAGTCAGCAGCAATGATTTCTGAAATCAGCTGGTGGAAAGGCTTGTGTGTGTGTTTGCGTGTGGGATGGGGGGTGGCGGGGGGGAGAGAGAGGAGGATGACAAACTTATGCTGCATGGCACAAGCTGTTAGGGATCAAGCAACCATTTCAGGTATAGTGAATGAGACATTATGCGTGGTGTGCAGGTAGAGCTTTAATCCGAGGGATAATGTTTTTCCAATGGAATATTTTAGCCAATTTTTATTTAGGGAGTTTGTGAAGGAGTGTTTCAGATTTTCATTCCAGATTTTCATTCTATTTTCTTTTCTCCTCGGAACAGAAAGGGGAGATTTGGTGGGCGTCTTCAAGATTGAAAGGGGGTTTTGACGAAGTGGCTAGGGAGAGGTTGTTTCTATTGGCGACAGCAGGGTTAGTGAGCAGGGAAACACGAATTTGGGCAGCTATCAGATGAACCAGAGGAGAGATGATGAGAGATTTATTTTACGCAGTGAGTTGCAATGATCCGAAATTCACTGTCGGTGCAGTGGGGGAGGGGAGGTGGTGGCAGTGGCGGATATGCAGATGTAACGGTGACTTTTTTTGCAGGAGGGAGAACTAGATGTATTCTTCGTAGGGTGGGTGGAGGGAGAAATCTGAAGGTCTAGGGGAGCTAAGGAGCAGAGTCATGGAGCTGATTGGATGGCGCTTTCGGGATTATGGGTCAAATGGCTTCCTTCAGTGTTGATTCTATGAACCCTTGTTTCACTTATTAACTTGCAAGACTTCTAGAAATATCAGGAGGCCCTGCAGCTCAGGCTTGAGTGAGGACAAAAACTTCAATTATTTTCCAGCTTCATTTCATCATCTTGTTGTGGGTACAAACAGGTGGATTAGCCCTGCAAATATGTTTAATTTTCAGGGTGATTCAGTTCTCCCTGTGGGGTGCAGCCTTACAGGAAGTGCGAGTTGCAAAACTGAAGCTAGAACTTTGTAGCTCTATTTCTGACGGAGCTCACTTGTGATGTGGTTCTCCACTGGGCTTGTACAATCAACCTTTCAGTTCCCTCTGCATTTCAAGTCTGTCTTGTTGTCATAAGAAATTTGGTCCTAAATTTCATCTTTCTTGATGAAAATGCAATAATTTCCTTTGATACAAGCACCACCAGATTAAATGTTCAGAGCAGTCATTAAAGAAACAGATTCTCTGGTCATTATCACACTGCAGTTTGTGGGATCTTGCTGTCCAAATTTACTTTTGAATTTCTCTACATCGCAACAGTGACCGCACTTCAAAAATACCTAATTGACTGTAAAGAACTTTTTGATGACCTAAGGTTGTGAAAGGCATTGTAGGGGTGCCCTGATTCTACAGAGGGGGGGCATATTGTCCATGCTCCTTGTGTGATGCAATGTGAGATCCTGCCATGACAGAGGCTGTTCCTGGGGAAGATGTCACTCCTGACAACCACAGTATATGTTGCGATATCCTGATCAGCATCATGAATCAATATATATATATATATATATATATATATAATTTTAAATTCAGGGTGTTTATCATTCTCCCTGTCTCTAGCGCTCTCTTTCTCTCGCACGTTCTTTTTCTCTGTCTGCCTCCCATAACCCTTGACTCCATTGTCTATCAAAAATATGTCTAACTCAGGCTTCGAATAAATTCAGTGACCCTGCCCCCACTGCTTTCTGGAAAAGAGAGTTCCACAGACTAACGACCCTCAGAGAAAAAAATTTCTCCTCATCTCCGTCTGAAAAGGGTGACCTCTTATTCTTAAACTGTGTCCCCTGGTTCTAGTCTCCCCGACTAGTGGAAACATCCTCCCAGTATCTAACCTGTGAAGTCCCCTCAAAATCTTATATATGTTTCAATAAAATCACCTCTCATTCTTCTAAACTCCTATGGGGAGTGAATTCAAGTTTATTCATTCTTTCTCTCTTACTCACTCATTTGGTGGATGTTTCACCTTGTAGGACACTGGTTGAATTGAGGCCAGTGTGTCCTACTAAGGAGCATTCCTGTTTTTCTGGTTATTAAATTGGGATGATCAGTTGAATCCGACTAATTCATGTTCTTCTAAAACATCTATCCTATTGCACCAGACCTAAACAGTCTCAATCTTGGCCATCCAGTCTTTGCTTTGGAACTGCACTATTTAAAACATCCAACTAGACTGAAAACCAAAAGGACTTAAGGAACTACTGGTCCCATCTCCCCAGTGACACTAACACAAGAGGCAGCTGGCATCAGAATCTTATCTCCTGGCTCATTTTCAGCATCATTGCTTTCCATAGGGTCATGAAATGACAGACTGCAATAGCTCAGATTCTTTTCCTATTGAGCCAACAAACCACAAAATATTTAGAGTTTGTAGTATCCATTTTCTCCATTCCTTGCAAAAGCCTGAGGAAAGTCAAGGATGCTGGGAAAATGCAGGATGCGAACACAGCAGATACAAAGTGAATGGCCAAGGCACACGTTACAACCAAGGCTGGACGACATAGAGCATTAGGCAAAATAAAATGCGTTTATGTGATGCCAAAAATTAAGAACACATTGGTCATAGAAATGACAGACAGAGGTAACCATCCAGTAACAAATCAGCCAATTTAGCAAAACAGAAATCCATCAAACCATGAATCAAGCCCAAATGGTTCATTGAATACGCACTACACCGAACTAATAGGAAATCCAAGACTACAGTGATCCGAGGGATTAAGAGACCAGCAACCTATCGAGTTTGTCTCACTCCGCTTCAGAGTCAGTTCCAAATTTCACACCCACGCCAGGAGATAAACATTCTGTAAATCTAAAATAAAAGCAAAGTGTTTGGGAAGCTGCAGATCTGAAATTAAAATTGAAAGTTCTGAAAAGACTCAGCCAGTCTGACAGTATCTGTGGAGAGAGAAACAGAGTTAATGGGCGGGATTTTCCAGCCCCAACACCAAGCCATTGACTTTTAACAGCTCTTCAAATTTTACTGTCCCGCCTGCGACAATGCCTGCTGGTGTCGAGGCTAGAAAACCCTGCCTAATGTTTGAGTCCAATATCACTCCAAAGAAGAGTCATATTGGACTTGTAATGATAACTCTGTTTCTTTCTTCACAGCTACTGGCAGGCGGGCTGAGTTTTTCCAGCACTTTCTGTTTTTAGTTCTGTAAATCCATGTGTGTGTGTCCCTACTCTCTCTCTCACTTTTATCTCTCACTTGCACCTACAAGTGTTTCAATGATGCCAAACTTCTAATACAATAAAACGGGACCACAGGTCAACTTGGACATCACTTTTTCTTCTTTAACTGTAACCTAATAAGGATTAGAAACTAGTCATTTGCCTGTGGATCTCAAGAGGTTTTTTTCACCTCTTTGTAGCATTCTGTACCATCAATACATAACATTATTTCAAGCACAGTATTTTCCCAATACAGGCCCAAACCTGCAATCTTTGCATTCATTCTGTAAATTTTCTTTAGAACAATCAATCTGTAAGATAAGTATCGTTCGAATTCAGTGGGGTTTTACATTCTTCTCATCATTGAATCAATCAACCCATAAAATGTTACCTCCATGAATTGATACTTCCAAGACTGTGTAGGATGTAAATATGTGACACAACATCAGTGTTAGCCTTCTTGTCTCTAAGTCTGAAGATTGTGGAATTGAGTCTCACTCCAGAGACTTGAGCACAGAAATCCAGGTCGATACCAAAAGCTTGGTCAAAGTGAGGTAAAGAGGCAGAAGAAGGGTATTCAAGAGCCTGGGGCCTAGGCACCTGAAACCATGACAATCCATGGTGCAGCAATTAAAATTGGAGATGCACAAGAGGCCAGAATTAGAGGAGAATAGATATCTGGGAGTTGGAGGCGATCACAGAGAGGGAGGGGCAAGACCATGGAAGGATTTGAAAATAAGGACAAGAGTTTTAAAATCAAGATGCTGATTGACCAGCAGCCAATAGGTCAGTGAGTAAAGAGAACAGGACTTGGTGGGAGTTAAGACACAAGCAGCAAGGTTTTAGATGACTTTGTTTATGGAGAGTAGGATGTGGGAGACCAGTCAGGAATACATTGGAATAATCGAGTCTAGAGGTAACAAAGGCATGAATGTGAGTTTCAGATGATGATCTGAGATTGGGACAAAGTCGGGTGATGTTATGGAGGTGGAAATCGACAGTTTTAGTAAATACAATAGGAGGGCAGAAGCTGAGCTCAGAATCAAATGTTACACCAAGGTTGCAAACAGACTGGCTTAATCTCAGACTGTTGCCTTGGAGAAGAATGGAGCCAGTAGCTATGGAATGGAGTTTGGGGACGGGACCAAAAGCAATGGCTTCAGTCTTCCCGATATTTAACTGGAAGAAGTTTCTGCTCATTCAGTTCTCCACAGGTCAAATTGTTCTCATCATTAGTGTCAGGTTGAAATAAGCAGTAACATCAGTAACTTAAAGCTAATGTTACAGAACTCAAAATGCCACAACAAAGTTTAATGGGCAAAGTCTACAATTGTACTGCTGGTTGTCCATCCCAGTTCAGGTGGACACTGAATAGCTATTTCACATGCCTCATAATGCAATGAAATCCTAATGACAGCTCAGTAACAGTATTCTAAAGCCTACTGTCTAATACAACTCTTTTATTAAGATTACATTTCTGCCTCTGTGCAGAATGGCCACAACACAAGTCTTAAGAGATTAGTTAATTGGATGATGGATCCAGTGAGGACATCAGT
This sequence comes from Cetorhinus maximus, assembly GCF_964194155.1. Classification (NCBI taxonomy): domain Eukaryota; kingdom Metazoa; phylum Chordata; class Chondrichthyes; order Lamniformes; family Cetorhinidae; genus Cetorhinus; species Cetorhinus maximus. The sequence goes on from NC_135888.1 coordinate 42,405,963, forward strand.
TTTGGTTTAGGAAGTATTTAAGTTTACTTATTTAAGTCCATGGGATAAGTTATGTCTTCACGCACAAATATTTGATTTCTGGTGTGCGTGGAGCGGATGGGAAGTTCACTTTGCTCCCTATTCCAGAAAGTGCAACAACCATGGAGAATTCTGCTGAAGGGTCATGAGGACTCGAAACGTCAACTCTTTTCTTCTCCGCCGATGCTGCCAGACCTGCTGAGTTTTTCCAGGTAATTCTGTTTTTGTTTTGGATTTCCAGCATCCGCAGTAGTTTTTTGTTTTTATGGAGAATTCTTGTCCTGTTTTGCTGTTTTGCTTTATCATCGGTAAGAGTGCAGAGGAAGAGGGAATATTTATCAGACAGATTCTTGGTAGTAATAGTGTCACTCTGCAGCAGTGTTTTGGAACAATAGTGTATGTGCACTGCCACATTTCAACACTGGCTGAGATCTTGACCTCAGCCAGAGCATCAAACGTGGTTTTCTGCTCTGAATTATCACTATTATTTTACACTATAAGTGGTTAAAATGGCAGAATTTCTGCCAAAGAGTACACATAGCTATCACTTGGAGTAATTGCTGATGAAATCTGCATTGTGATAACGGTCACTGTCAGTGACATAGCAACTGATTCAACTTGAAATTTCCCAAAGGACAAAACAGTCAACTGAGCTTATAGGAAAGCTGGCACATAATCTGGTTTCAGTGAAATATCTGTCAGAACTGCAGCAAATGTAATACAACACTTCTATGAACTAAAACAACACTTGCGTGAAATGTCTCACATAAGAATACAACTCCCACAGTAGAGTGGCAGATCCTGCCAGTTAGGACTCTTCTTCCTCCATTGAGGAGAAACTCTTGTTACATTATTTTAAAATAAACCATTTATGGCTAATTCCATTAATTTTTTTTTAAAAATCTACATGTTAGCCCTTTATCAAACAAAAATTTCTCCCTTTCCTGTAACTCTACTGCTGTACTAAGATAGCACATCCTAGTACAGTAGAGGAGTTTAATTGTTTGCCTGAGAATAAATTCAGCTGAAACTTCTGGGAGAATAAACAGCTGGGAATCTTGAACAATGCTCCAAGTGACGAACAGAACACCAATTAAACCTAGCACGGAGACTGCAAGCTGTGTGTTTGTGTCAGTGCAATTTTGGAAACTGTTGTGTCACTGTCAAGACAGCCCTGTTCCAAGCAACATGTTTTTATGTTGAACACACATATCAACATTACAGGAAGTCAGTATTTCAGTCCAGATGCACAAGTGATTCAGCCACCGGTACAAAGAGTCAGGAACCAAGAATGAATGCAGAACTCAATGGCTGTAACATCAATATATAGGGATAAATACTGACAGGGCAATGGGGTGAACTGCCCTGCTCTTCCTTGGAATAGTGCCAAGGGATCTTTTACATTCACCTGAGAAAACAGATGGAACATTGACTTAATATCTCATCTGAAAGGCAGCACTGGCTTGTCAGTACTGAACGGCATTCTGCTAGTGCTGCACTGAAGTGCCAACCTAGATTTCATGCTCAAGGCTCTCAAGTGGGATGTGAACCCACAACCTTCAGACTCAGAAGTGAGAGCGCTTACCACAGATAATGCAAAATGCTCTCTGCCTTAAATCACCTGAGAAAGTTGAGTGGCTATAGGCACTGAAGATCGAAGACCAATGCCAATGACCATACAATGCCAGCTGAGAACAGGCATAAATCTGACAGAGTTAAAGAGATATTGGGTTATTAAAAAAAAGCATATCTCCACAACGGAACTTTGCAGCACGCAGATTAACAGGCTTGAAATGGTTAAGAATCAGAGTGGAGAGCAATAAAGAAGATGTATGAGATGGGTAGGACAATATTAAATTCTCTCAGGAGGTTGGGGTAACTTCAAACTGCCTTTGTAAACATCCAACATATTACCCACATTAAAAAAAAGTGACGGGTCGGAGTAAGAGTTATAAATATCAAAAACCCATTGACAATCTTTGAAGGCTGAAAAGCATACAAAGGGGCACTAGGGGCTGCAATACCAAGTAAAGTCCACCTTCTTTTGCACCTTTCTTCTGGACTTTGTTTGGATACTTAAGTCCAATTGTGGTTTGCTCTGGTCTGGTTCAATCTAAGACCAACTGATTTCTACAGTGGGAGAATTACCAGAACAGTGGGAGATAAGCCTGGATGCTGTGCCATGTCAACAGGCTAGCCATTCACCTCTGGGGAACTAGATTCAAATGTACCCCAGCCTGGTAGGTTGGAAGCCTCTCCATTGGTGTTAAGAGTTGTACCTGAGAGAATTTGGGCAGTCTGTGAGTACTGCACAAAAATCTGTCCTTAAGATGGGCACCATAGAAACAATCTAACTCAGAGATTACAGGACAGCTGATGGGAGAAATGAGATGTGTTACATGTGTGCAGCAAAAGATGTTCTTCCGATGTTTGTACTCAGGTATAGTGTTGTGGCAAATTCATCCAAAGCAAAAGTTGAATGGTTTTGTTTTTGAAAGAATCAGCAGGAAGCACAAAATCTTGATCAGCAAAAGACCCACAAATGGTCACAGCGACCTGCTGCGTGATGGTATCACTGTGGATTAAAGGCCGCAACGCAATCTCTGGATTCAGCCAGCCAGTATAAACTGAGCACATTTCATTCTCGGGCTGGTGATTGCTCGAACCCGTGTTGTATTTCTTTCCGCCTTGTGGCTTATCGGTATTTATTTAGAGTAATCATCAACATTTAGCATAAAGGGAAAATAACAGTTTTCAAATGACTTGTGAAAAATAAAGTGCATGCAACATTACAATGTCCACAGAGACAGAAGATGTCAGCAGACATATTTAGATCACCTCAGCAATCACATGAGGTTGTGCAGCTGTATTTCACTGATGCTGACACCATAACCCAAGAGCCTTCATGCATTGCTATGAACAGATGCACAGACAATTGCAGAATACCTATTACATTACTTTGCCCCTACAATTGTCACCTGTTCCCTCCTGAAGTTGGCAATTTGATGGATTGTCATGGATTATTGCACCTAGTGGTTACTTTTCATGTCTATCCCAGTGAGAGATTGGTGGCAGGCTGTTTGACAATAGTGGCAATTGCAATCAAGATCTCAATCCTGGCCTCAGAGTTTGGAGATGCTGGACCACTGTAGGGTTGCCAACTCTCCAGGATTGGCCTGGAGTCTCCAGGAATTGAAGATCAATCTCCAGGACACTGATGTGTGCAACCCTGGAGAAAAATCATAGGGGCATTAAAAAAGATTTTTTTTTAAATTTCCTTTCAACATTTTTCCTTGCCAGATATAAAAATATTGAAAATGGGGGTGTCGGTGGGTTGGGGGGGCTGGATACTCCAGCTGAGATCAGCTCCTTCAACATAGCCAGTGGAGGTGGAGTGGTGCGGTGAGCTGCATGTTACACACACTAAACTACCAAATGCAAATGTGTTAGTTGCCAATAATGCTCAACTCTGTAACATCCACTAGCCATACTGTTGTAATATATCTTTAAGGGAAGCCATCACTAGAAGGGAAGTCTGTCATGTGAACCAGTCTCAGGCTGGGATTTTCTGGCCTCACTGTGGCGGGACCCACTGTGGGGAATGTGATAGGCCAGCCAAAAGTCCACTGACTTCCGTCGGGACCAGACAATCCTGGCGGCAGGCAGGGCCAGAAAATCCTGCCCTCAGAAATCCTGGCGTGTGAGCAGAGAAGACACACAACACAGCTCTGCTGCTGATGTCTTCAAGCTTTCGATATATATATGTAAAGTTCCCATGTGCCTGGTCTTGACAAATGAACCAACATGTTTACACAATCCCTTATGAGTGATTGGTGCCTTTATATCATTATAAAAACATGACACATACAATCTATCACCTATGAGAACTCTTTGCTCAACCAACTCTGGTCTCTTAAACATAACTTCTCCCTTCACCCCACCATTGGCAGCCATGGCTTCAACTGCCTAGCACAGTGCTGCAGAATTCCTTCACTAAACCTCTCAGCTTCACTACCATTAAAGCTCAGCTTTTTGACCAAGTGTTTTTAGCCACCCCACCTTCACATTCAGATATCTAATGTGTAATTATAGTTGTTGACTGGTCTCCCTGGGTCTATATCTCATTTTACAGAAATCGGCAGCAGACTCAAAATGGAGGAAAATAGGGGCTCTACACACCAGGAAGTGAATAAATCACAGCAAGAAAGCTCATAAATTTAAAATGTACTCGCTGTGTGTTCACCCCTGATGTTGATTTATTCTGAACATGTTGCCACAGAAACTAAAGATCATTAGAATCTGGCAAAATGGTCAAATACGGTTTTGCTCTTTGTAAAGCTAGCATGTTGCAGGGCTTAAGAAAGAGTGCTGTACTATCTGAGGAGAGGGGGAGAAGAGCGACAGGGGAGGGGAGAGAGGGAGAAGAGCGACAGGGGAGGGGACGGGGGGGCAGGAGGAGAGAGGGAAAGAGAGTGGAAGTGGAGAGAGAGAGAGAAAGGGAGAGGGGGGAGGGGGAAAGAGAGGGGGAGGGGGAGGGGAGAGGGGGGAGGGGGAAAGAGGGGGAGGGGAGAAAGGAGGGGGGCAAAGAGGGGGAGGGGAGAGAGAGGCGGAGAAGAGAGAGACGGAAGTGGGGGAGAGAGAGGGAGGCGGAGAGAGGAAGGTAGGTGGGGGAGGGAGGGAGAGAAAGGGAAGGGGATGAGAGAGAGGAGGGGGAGAAATTGCTTTCTGACTTGAAGGAAAATATGACTTTAGCAGCATCATGGGATAACAGCCATTTGGAACTGACTCTGCATGACCAAATTAATTTATCTAAATCAGAGAATGGACAGAGGCAACCCTCCATGCAGTAATCTCTATCAAAATCAATGTCACAGCCTGCATGCTGAAATAATACTGCATTTTCTTTGTCAGAAGTCAGCTTCATTGCATTATTAAAGGGGAGGTGTACATGTCAGATACCACCCAGTATGGCCCTGTGTATATGCCTTAATGAGCAGAGACCCACAAAACATTTGAGGTCAAATTAGTATACTTAACTAATTCCATAATCGCTTCAGCTCTCCAACGCCATCCCCATCCCATGTCATTCTATCACTCGATTGCCATCCCTTCCATGCTATTCCTATCCCAAGCCATTCCATTCTTCCCACAACAGTATGGAGACAGACATTCTCTGTAAAAGAACACAGACCCCTTACCTGGAAGGGTAACTGCTTAAGGAAGCTAAATGAATATAGACAGTAAGTTAAAGGCAAGCTTGCAGGGTGCCTCTATTCACCCTTGACCCTACTCAAAACATAAGAAATAGGAACAGGAGTAGACCATTCAGCCCCTCGGCGCTGGTCCGCCATTCAATAAGATCATGGCTGATCTTCTCGTGTTTCGATTTCCACATTCCCATCTAACCCCGATAACCTTTGATTCCTTTGCCTAACAAGAACCTATCTACCTCTGCCTTAAAGATATTCAATGACCACCTTCACCACCTTCTGAGGCAAAGAGTTCCAAAGTCACACAACCCTCTAAGAGAAAAAAATTCTCCTCATCTCTGTCCTAAAAGGGTGACCCCTAATTTTAAAACAGTGCCCCATAGTTCTGGACTCACCCACAAGAGGAAACATCCTTTTGACGTCCACCTTGTCAAGGCCGTTCAGGATCTTGTATACTTCAATCAAATCACCCCTCACTCTTCTAAACTCCAATGGAAACAAGCCCAGTCTGTCCAACCTTTCCTCATAAGACAATCCACTCTTTCCAGGTATCAATCTAGTAAACCGCCTTTGAACCGCCTCCAATGCAGTTACATCCTTCCTTAAGTAAGGAGGCCAAAACTATACACAATATTCAAGGTGCAGTCTCACCAATGCCCTGTATAACTGAAGCAAAACATCCTTACTTTCACTGAGGTGTGAAAAGCCTGAACATAACCATTACTACAACCTATCCAGCTACTGGACGCCAATCAGGGTTGTACAATTTAAGTCCTTCATGCTCCCTAGTGGAGCTCCTGGATGACTTTTGATCATCTGAAAGAGTGGGGAAGGAACTTTCCAGAGTATTTAGTTCCTTGTTGGCCGTGGATTTTTTTGCCTCTCTCAGGAGATTGCATGGTGTTTGGGGGGCAGGGTGGTCAGAGTGGGGAGTGGGAAGTGCTTGGTCATGATGCTCCAGCCACCATGAGTATGGAACAGGCTAGAAGGACCAGCTGGGCTGTTCTTGCCCATCATTTTTGTACGCTTTTGGCAGCAGGGGTAATAATTGATAATAACAAACACACAGTACTGAAAATCACCATTCAAATGCCAAAGGCACTGGATTGCCCTGTGTTGATGATCCTATCCATATTAATGTACACTATGTTGTGTTAAGTAGTTCATCACAGCCAAGAACAACAAGGATGCGCTTATGGTTCAAAGACCAAAGATCATTACTCGGAGGTGATTTTTGATTACAGCTATCTCTAGCCACATCCTGTTGTGCAGTCTAATAAGAAAGGTAAAATCCACAAGTCAGCAGCAATTGACAGGTGAGAAATGTAATTTTACTTTTAATAGGGTTCTGATGAAACAACCTCTAAAGTCTTTTCTATGTATAAGCAATCAACCGAAAGAGATTAACTCTTCAGCAAACAACAAGCTTTATCTGTTCCAAGGGAACAAGAGAGTTGACTCTTCATACATCCACCTGTATCTGCAGTTGTAGGGAGGAACCGGGGAGTGTTTTGCAACTATTCATTCTAACAATCCTATCATGATTCCTTCACTATTTACCATCTGTTTGGATGAGATCAACCCCAGCAGTGAAAAGACAGACACACCCTTCTGCACTGTGATGCCTGTTACTAAGAGATAAACAGCAAAGAAAACATAAACAGTCCAAAAAACCAAGATGTGTATGCAGCAGTCACCACCTTTTGCGGTTCATACGCCTTTACATGGTTTGTGATGTTACTTGAGCCCTGATCAGATGAAGCCAGCAATTGTCTCAGGTATCCAATGCCACTATGCACTGCATACAGCAGGGTTATCTCCCCTTGGTCCACCAGGGATTCAACTGCAGTGACCATGTGATAAGCTGTACTTTTGACTAATTTTCTCAATCATACAAATTGCCACTTTAAAAAATTGCTATCCGTATGTCAGATTCAATTGCCATGATTTTAACCCTGCCCAATCAGTGGAAGAAATGAAGAATTGGTTCAAGAAACTGAACTGGACTAGCCATATAAATACCTTGGCTACAAGAACAGGTCAGAAGCTAGGAATCCTATGATGAGTAACTCACCTCCTGACTCCCCAAAGCCTGTCCACCATCTACAAGGCATAAGTCAGGAGTGTGATGGAATACTCCCCCTGGCCTGCATGAGTGCAGCTCCAACAACACTCAAGAAGCTGGACGCCGTCCAGGACAAAGCAGCCCGCTTGACTGGCACCACATCCACAAATATTCACTTCCTCCACCACCGACGCACAGTAGCAGCAGTGTGTACAAGATGCACTGCAGAAACTCACCAAGTCTCCTTTGATAGCACCTTCCAAACCCATGACCACTACCATCTAGGACAAGGGCAGCAGATAGATGGGAACACCACCACCTGGAGGTTCCCCTCCAAGTCACTCACCATCCTGACTTGGAAATATATCGCCGTTCCTTCACTGTCGCTGGGTCAAAATCCTGGAACTCCCTTCCTAACAGCACTGTAGGTTAACCTACACCACATGGACTGCAGCAGTTCAAGAAGGCAGCTCACCACCACCTTCTCAAGGGCAATTAGGGATGGGCAATAAATGCTGGTCCAGCCAGCAAAGCCCACATCCCATGAATGAATTTAAAAAAGGCACCCAGCAGCCAATACACTCTATTCTTACCCATTTAAAATTTAACGAACACAAATCAAGCCCACAAGAAGCAGACTGGAGCCAAATTAACATTCAAAAAGTCATGGCTCAATGATATCTTCGGAGTCACAACTTATGTTTAACGATGAGTGGACCTGCACTGTGGGGTTCCCAGCAGCGGATTTGAGGTGGAAGGTGCTGATTTTTCAGGGGTGGTGTTGAAGATCAGGTCCTTTCAGCACTCCTGGTGGCCAGGAGGAGCAGGAGACTTCATCCAGGCTTCACAAGAAGACTGCGGCCTCAACCCGACCTAATCACAAACAGGAGCCTTCGGCCTCTACTGACTACCAGGGCCTCCTCCACAAGATTCAGTTCCCGTCCACCTGTCAGGCCACCAGTTTGGCTGCCTGTCAGGTTGGAGTCTGCAGAAGATGAGACGCTATCATTAAGATCAGCAAGGCCTCCATTTCCCTCATGTTGCCAAGTTCCTGCGCTACCCTGTCCCCTCCCTGTTTCCATCAGGCTAATTTATCTGCAACACAAAGGTTCCCACTTATTTTTCCACCTTTTTTGCCATTCCTACAAAGGTAACAACATTAGCTGCACTGACCGGTCGCACCTAAAACAACAACAGCAACTTGCATTTATATAGCACCTTTAACATAGTAAAATGTCTTATGGTGCTTCACAGGAGTATTATCAAGCTAAATCTGACACCAAGCTATGAGGGCAGGTAAGTAAAGAACTTGGCCAGAGAGGTAGGTTTTAAGGAGTGTTAAAAGGGAGAAGCGAGAGGGGTAGAGAGGCAGGGAATGCGAAGGAAGCCAGAATTGGAGGAGCGCAGATATCTCAGAGGGTTTGTGCAGCTGCAGGAGGTTACAGGGATATGGGGGGGCCATGAAGGGATTTGAAGACAAGAATCAGAATTTTAAAATCAAGGCATAGCTGGACCAGCAGCCAATATAGATCAGCAAGCACAGGGAAGTCAGGCGACCTGGACTTTGGTGTGCTTTATGATATGGGCAGCAGAATTCTCGATAAGTTCAAGTTTACAGAGAGTGGAAGACAGGAGGCCAGGCAGGAGTACAAGCCAAGCCCAAAGGTAACAAAGGTATGGATAAGGGGTTCAGCAGCAAAGAAGCTGAGGTGGGCGCAGAGACAGCCGGTATTGCACAATGGGAGTTGGCAGTCTTGGTGATGGAGTGGATGTGGTCAAAAGCTCATCTCAGAGTCAACTTAGAGGCCAAGAACTAAACACTCACCCTTTTCACCTCAAACAAGTTAGGATTTCTCATGCCCACCTTATTTAGTAACCTCTGATACTCTTTTCAAGTTATCAACAGTCACAGATTGCAACTCTTTTGAGTACAATCACAGTTCTTGGTTTTCCAGGAGTGGGACATGAACCCACAACCCTCTGATTCAAGGCGAGGGTGCTATGAACTGAGCCACAGCTGACACCTGCACAGCTGTTTACCCTAGTTCTATAACTGATGTGTCTCCAAATTCATGAGTAGCTAGGGGGTGATAATAAGGAAATGCTTTAATCTAAGGGTCCAATTACTTTACACACTTAAGTTTTAGCATACAAAGTGCTTTCAGCTTTGCACCAATGCTAAATGTGTGTTGTGCACATTAGGTCTGAACCAACTTTTGCAGAAAGTGTCATTCTGATGTCAGGTTTGGTTCTGGCTGCAACTTCAGGCTGTGTTTGAGTTATGCAGGATTACTGTTAAGCGAGGTCCAGTTCACAGCTATATCATGTGTAGTCTAGACACATCCAAAGGTCTCAAATGTTAAAATGCAATAGCAAAGATCCACTGACTTGAGAAAAGCCATTGGATCTTTGAGATTAACTTGCTGTTTTTAAATGACTCCACTGACTCCACTGATGGGGCACAGGATGATCCAGCTTCAGAAATACATCTGTTGATTTTAATGGTTCTCAGCCAACAGATCATTGAAGCATGGCTATATCTTCGCTGCAAGGCTGAGTAATGATATTCCGCCATCAGCAGAAAAATAATTCAGTAATTACAATATACAGTAACAGGACCAATAGCAACATTTTGCTTTCAATACTCATGTGCAGATCTGTGATAAATACTATAGTTACACATTTAAAAACCTGCCATCGCATTTTTATTCATTGGATAGAACACATTACCAAAAATGAAACTGCAGGGCTCATAAATATTACATTTTTGTCTCACAATTAATGGAGTCAGATTTTTAAATACTATTTTAATGCTGCAAAGCACTGCACCTTCAATATATTTTGCTCATGTTTGCAATGCAGTGTCACACACCCCTGGGCTGATTTCTACCAAGCTTAGATCAGCGATGGGCCATCCCAAGGCAAGCCCTGGACTGGCAGTGGGAATATCTGATGTTGAAGCAGTCCCAACCAGTCCATTTCTTGTGTTGCCAAGGAAATGCTTCACAAATCTAACAGGAAAGTACTGATCTGAAACATCCACAGAAACCTGGACCCTGGAGATATAATTTGTGGGGAAAAAAAAACACCTCAGTGAAAAACATGCACAGAAATACTGATGTTGTATGAGTAGGTTTATTCAGTATCAGCATGATTGAAAAAAATCACACATAAACGAATAAACTTTTAAGCTGTGTGATGTACACTATTTATCATCTTAAATTCTTCTAATTGCCAGTACTTCGCCCTAATGTTATACAACATAAAGATGGTCTCTCCAGACATGAACCAAATTATGAAGGAAAAATTGTAATTGCCTTGCTGGATGTTTTTTTGAAGTTCAGTGGACATCTTTGCATTCCTATCAGAGCGCTATCTAAAATATTCATGGTAGTTGAAGAAACCGCCGTTGACACAGAAAATTCAACTTGCCATCTCCACTTGACTGAACCATATATTTTATGCAGTCAGCTATATGTCCAACATATGCAGATATTCTGTTTGTCCATTATGAACTGCAAGATCTCTCCCCATAGGGGAGAAATCCCACTAACCCACATCTAGACAACCGACAATGGTCTAAATATCAAGACCTCCTCTTCTCCTCACTGCCTCTACTCTCCTAAATTGGCTGCCACATTATGTTACAACAGTGAATACACTTCAAATGCACTTTGCAAGCTGTAAAGTGCTTTAGTATGTCCTCAGGTCATGAAAGGCGCTAATATGAATGTAAGGTTTTTTTCTTTCTTTGACCTGCTGGAGTGTTTTGTTTAACTCGCTACGGCCTCACTAGCAGAGAAACTGCTAAGTATTCCACTGCCTACTCAGCTATACCCACTGTTCTGATGAAGGGTCATCGACTGGAACCTTAACTCTTGTTTCTCTCTCCACAGATGCTGCCTGACCTGCTGAGCATACCCAGTATTTTCTGTGTTTATTTCAGTTTTCCAGCATTTGCAGTATTTCGATTTGGTACAGCCAGACTGCATTGGTGTGCAGAGCTATCTGGAGTCAAATAGAAAGATTCACAATCCCCAGTGACCGATTAGTGAGGCAGGCAGCTGGGTCAGGTAGGGCAGGTATGTATTAGCCAGACCTTCCCTGGCTATGTTACTGGATTACTGGAAGGTTGACTCATTCCAATCTTCTGTACTAGGTTCAGCTGAATCCTGAAGAAATCTCGACAGCTTCTCTCAAGGAAGACGCTTACTATCTGATTAAACAACTGACTAGCAAAGATTTTAGTCCTCACTAGGCAAACAGCAAACCTCTAAAGCAGGCAGCCTGATGAACTGCACAAACTTTGGTTAAAAAAAGCATGAACATATGACCTTAAACACATCATATCCTTTGGAACTGCAGCATCACTGTGTGAAATTTCAAACTTCAGCAGCAGGTTCCGGTCTTTCTGCAATCCAATTAGAATAGGAACTAAACCATGGATAACAGTTTGCATGGTCTCGTACCCAAGCTCCAGGAAACCACTTCCTACTATCACATCTTTAATTCTTGGTGGGCGTTCGTTAAGCAATGCTGTAATTTTTTAAAAGCAGAAATGGAGAAATCCAACACTCATTTTTAATTAAAGTATTCATTTTAAAAAGCCTCAGTTGGAAGGCTCCTGAGAATCTCAAATGCAGAAGCTCACAAAATGATAGTAGACTCTACCTGTCCATCACCGTTTCTGCTACAGCTACACAGAGCACACTGAGCAATCATGATCTAAGAACAGTGCACCTAAAAGCGAAGCCGACAATCCATTTAAATCCTAATGAACAAGGGGGCACTCTACTCTAATTAGCCATCAGGTATGCATCTCAACTGCCTGCAGAAGAGAGGTGAGACTCAAAGTTGCTTCACATTAACATGCTGCTGACTTGACTGAAATTGTGGACACACTTAGTGAACAGCTGGGCAGCCTGGGCTCACCAATGTGTTCTGCAGCAGGTACGGATAGGACTACCAAGAGAGAGGAACCTGCACCAGCGTCAACTCCATTCTAAAGCCTCCAATGTTAGTGGGACGTCAGAAACTAATTTTCCCCAAATCCCTCGGGCAAGATGAATCCAATGGAGTTTTGTCTCCTGTAGATCTGTCAAAACTGTGCTTGTGTTTAATACACACTAGAGTTTGGGGCAGTCACACTCGTGCCGTCTCGTAGATGAAACAGATATTTGAATGTGACAAGTCAATAAATTAAATTGATATTAGATCAGATCAAACCTATGAAAGCCAAATATCAGTTTGAAACCATCAACTGAACAATGAGCCTGCGAGCCATTCCATCGTTTGGTGTTGCCAACCCTCCAGGTTTCATTAAAGTTTAATCTTCTGCAAATTGCAGTGAGCCGTCAGGAAGGAAATCATAGGTGCAATAAAATATTGTGTTGTTTCTCTTTTGGTTTCTTTGATAGTTTTGCTTGTCGGCTATAAAAACAATGAAGATGGCGTAAAACGCTGTTTGACTGGCAGCCAGGTCATGTCATGAAACCTCCAGAAAAAGTTCAATTCAGAGTGGACAACCCTATGCTTTTTCCAAGGTGTGGTGATGCCGTACTGAGTGTTGGCAGACATGATATACAGGTCGGGTATCCTTTATCTGAAACCCTTGGGGCCGATTGCACTTTGGATTTCAGGTCATTTTGGTTTTCAGATACTGCATACAAACTTAAGTTACAATAGCCTAAACCTAGACCAGCTATAGTCTAGAATGAATAAAATTGCTAGAAAAGTAAGATGTATCACTGAATAATAAATACAGGGTACCTGTAATAAGTTTCTTTTTGACATGTTCACCACAAAAATCACAAGGTAAACAGTGCAGACAAACAACTAGAATTTTCATGCTAAAGGTTGATCAGGTTCAAAAGTGCAGTAACTATAGTTTGTTAAATGGTGGGTTGTACCTTTAAGAATAGTCCTGTGATGTAAGATCACATGCTGTGTGTAAACCAATGTGTTAGCAGCGTGGGTTACTTCCACAGTCAGTGTAGAGATAGAGATAGAGTTGAAAGCACACATGTAGTTGCTGCTGTATTGTAAATAAACCTAATGTTTACAATTAGGAAGTTGTCTGTAGATGAGCTCTGTTACAAATAGGCAACTTGGCCACACTACAACAAACTGGCAATGAGGATGAGATCAGAATAAATTAAGATAAATCCGAAACAGTGCTGTATCTTGCCCAGCGATTGTGAGTATCAATGTCCTTTTAGAATAACAGAAGATATACTCACCCAAAATGCCACAATTTGGTATAATCGATCCCTCTGAGCTAACCACAGATGGTTGGTCTCAGTATATAGAATGCCTCGCATTCTTCTTTCAAGCAACCAAAATCACAGGGAAAGAGAAGAGGTGAGTGATCCTCTTGAGTAATTGCGGGGCAAAACCTACAGTTTGATTCGAAGTTTGTCAGCACCTAGTGCCCCAGATTCGAAGAATTTCGTAGAATTAATGGACCTCGTGAAGGAGCGTTTTCAACCCAAGCCCTCAGTCACGATGCAGAAATTCCGGTTCAATTCGCAAAAGAGAACCCCAGGTGAGACAATTGCTAGCTATGTGGCGAATTTGAAGCACCTAACAGAACACTGTGAGTTCGGTGAAACTCTGAACGACATGCTCAGAGATCTTTAAGTGTGTGGTGTGAAAGAAGACACTGTTCAGAGAAGATTGCTGGCTGAAGTGAATTTGGATTTTAAGAAGGTGTTAGAAATAGCGCTGACCGTGGAAGGTGCTGTAAGAGATTCACAAGCAATACGAGGAGTGCAAAATGGTGCTGTACTCCAAATTGGGCGGGAACAGTCAGCTGAAAGTGGTGCAAAAAAGCAAGACTCCGCTGCGAAGCGGGAAACAGCCTCCGCTAACCAAAAAATAAGAAGAAATAATTTAGAAGAATAAATTGAAGAACAACTTTAATCAATGTGGAAACAATGAGTCTTCAAGCAATTGACAGTTTAAAAAAGTAGAATGCTACTTTTGTCACAGAAGTGGACATATAGTAAGGCAATGCAAAGCGAGATTTAAACAGGCTTACCAACAACAGAAGAAGCCCAATGAAATCTACAGTGTAGAAGAGCCTGAAACAATAAATTCTGACATTTATTCGTTATTCAATATGAAAATTGGAAGACAGAGCCAATATTTGTTACAGTACAAATGAATGGTAAACCGGTGAAAATAGAAGTAGACACGGGAGCTTCCACTACTGTAATTGGAGAACACACTTTCAGATATTTAAATAATGGTGAACATCAATTAAACTTGGAACAAACATCTGCCAAGTTGAAAATGTACACAGGCGAGGAAATCCAAGTAAAACGTATCAGCAGAGTAACTGTCCATTACAGAAACCAATCGGCACAGTGGTGGTATTGAGAGGCAGAGGACCAAGCCTTTTAGGGTGAAACTGGTTAAGGGAAATCAACTTTGATTGGCCAGTGAGATTTCAAAAGGAAGCTGGAAGAGTTCATTTCTTAAAAAGGAACAAGGCAAAGTATGGCAGAAAGAGCCTGAAGAGTCCAAGGGCTGCAACAGGATGAAAGAGGAATGTGTCAGGACCCAACAACCTAAAGAAATGCAGTCGGTCTCAAACAAAAACATGGAAGAACAGCAGAAGAAACTCAAGGAGACCCTGCTGAATGACAGAGTTTGAGACGAAGTGAGTAACCTTCACAAGGAAAAGGAAAACCTGTTGAAAAACCTTCACACATGACAAGATTCCCTCAAAAGTTTGTGCCTCTGGAACAGTGCGAAGAGAAACAGAAAGAATTCAGCACCTCTCTGAACAAACTGAAGAACCAATTGGCAGAGAAGACACATCAATGTTCAAATTTCCAGGAGGCAGCAAACAAGTACAAAAAAAGAGACAGAAAAGCTGAAGAATTGGCTAAATTAAGTCAAAGAGGCTTTGGAAACAAAAATCAGAGAGCTTTCCAGGAGGCGAGCAGATAACTAAATTTTGGGAGATTCAGCTGTTGGATTAAGACAAGCTGAGATTTCACCTGAGAGAACTCTGGCCCACTGTGAAGTCAAAATAAAGGATGAGACTAAACTCTGTGGTAGAAAGAAGACGACAAAAAGGAAGAAGTTTCCAAAAAGACAATAAAATGGTGACTGGTAGTACCCATAAACACTCGAAGGAGGCAATAAACAAATTATCGAACTGTGCCTACTTTAATATTATTCCAGTCCCTCACAACAGTTTGCTGGATGAAGATGCTGAAGTTAAAATCAGAGGTACAAGTTACTTCCAAGGCCTTATCTGGAAAAATTCTAGATGCTGTAGACAAAAATGAAGAAATTAATAGGTGATTCGTTGGAGACCAAGCTTGCGCGCTACAGAGCGACACCCCCCACATGATGACAGGAGCAACACCTGCAGGATTGTTGATGGCATGCTGTCTTAGGACAAGTCTGAGCCTAATATTTCCAAATTTAGAGGGGAAGGTGGAGAAGAGTCAAGGAAACCAAAAAGCTGCGCATGATTTGCATAGTCACGAGCAACAATTTACTGTTGGAGAAGCAGTATATGTGAAGAATCTCGGTGGAGGACGAAAGTGATTACCGGGTAAAGTAAGTTCTGTGACCAGACCATTATCAAACCACATGGAAGTGGAAGGCAGGATCACCCGTAAGCATGTGGACCATTTAAGAAAAAGAGAGATACCATAACAAGGTATGGTTCCACCTGTAATCATTACTGAACCAGTGTTTTTTGTTCAAGATGCTCAACCAAGGATTGACATGTCTGATGTCTCTATCAGAGTGGAAGACACTGAAATGCAAGTGTCACTGAGGTACCTGATGTTCATGCAGTTCCAGAGAAGGTGGTTCCTGGAAAAGAATCTGAAGTCATGGAGCTGCAACATTCCACACGAATCAGGAAACCACCTGAATGACTGAACTTGTGAATGTCATGATCTGTATAAATATTAAAATGTCATGAGATAAAAATACTTCTAACTACAATATGTACAGCAAAGTTAAAGGGGGAGGAATGTAGTAATTATGGTATTGTTAAATGTTGGACTGTACCTTTAAGAATAGTGATGTAAGATCACATAATCTGTGTAAACCAATGTATTAGCAGTGCGGACTACCTCCACAGTTAATGTAGAGATAGAGATGGAGTTGAAAGCACACGTGTAGTTGCTGCTGGCTGTATTGTAAATAAACGTAATATTTCCACTTAGAAAGTTGTCTGCAGGTCAACCCTATTACAAATAGGCAACTTGGCCACACTACAACAAAAAAGAAAGTGCAGTTTTTGGATATGTTCGACTTTCAGATTTATAGACAAAGGATACTCAACCTGTAGGACAAAACCCAGAGAAAACACTGAAACGACAAGACAGGAAATGAAAGCAGTTACGATCTTTCTTTGGGGTTTGACCACAGGCAAGAAACTGTTTCAAAGAAAACACAGGCAGTGACCTTGATGTCAGGCATACCAGCCAAGGACAACTTCTAACCACAAACTAGGTTAAAAAAATGTTTCAGCACTAAGGTTCCAAAGTGCCAGATTAACTCTTTAAATAGTGCAACCTTTTCACCCAAAGTGCAGGCCCTAAACAATAAGGCCACAATTTGATTGACATTACAGCAGTTTGATAGGTTGCCATGCAAATGTGTGACAGGATAAAAGACAACTGGTTCCTCCTCATATTTTTGCACATAGTGAGGGTAATAATCCAACATTCACACCTCCACTGAAGAGTCCTAAATATCAGAAATTCATATCAAAAATGCAGGCATGCCCTGCCTCTGATCTCCTGACCGTTCATTTCACTGGGTCAGGAGACAGCTTGTGCCTAAATTTCCAACATGCGCTGCTGGCAGGTTTGGCAGTCCATCAGGAATGTGAAGTTGCAAAATTATCCCTCAATAACCTCAACCAACACATCAGAGAAAGTCAACACATGAAGACAGGTCATTTCTCCTTAGTCAAAAGGGGGGAGGAAGTATACTGCTTAACAAGTGAACCATGACACACTTATTTACCTCCCAGAAGTCAGACACACTAGAAAAGCAACAACTCAGTTGCAAGAAATAATGTGAACCCCAAGGCTTAAGATGAAAGTAATTGCAGCACACTGCAGGCCTTTGGTACAACTGAAAGGTTCTGATGCTGATTAAAAGTTTGAGATAGCTCACAATCCCCATTTTTTTCCCTCCGATTTCCCCCTCCTCTCCTACAGGTATAAATTTTTGTTGGATTACAACTCAGCAACTTTCAATTAGCTCGTCCAGCAGGCTGCTCTACATTTGTGGATCTAGGAGATATGTGGTTCAAGCCTCATTCCATCCCCACAAGACATGCCTGGATGCACAAGAATGCCTGGATGACAATCAGAAGTGGGGAACTGTTCTGCTCAGAACATCACAGGAAGGACATAACTGCTCTGGAGAGAGTACAGAAGAGATTTACAAGAATGTTACCAGTGCTGGAAAATTGTAGCTGTGAGGAAAGTTTGGGTAGGCTAAGGTTGTTTTCCTTAGAACAGAGGCGGCTGAGGGGTGACTCGATTAAGGTGTATAAAATTATGAAGGGCCTAGATAAAGTAGACAGGAAAGACTTGTTTCCCCTAGTGGAGAGGTCAATTACCAGGGGGCATAGATTCAAGGTGATTGGTGGACGGATTAGAGCAGATATTAGAAAAAGCTTTTTCACCCAGAGGGTGGTAGGTGTCTGGAGTTCGCTGCCCAGATTGGTGGTTGAGGCGGAAACCCTCAACTCGTTTAAAAGGTAGCTGGGTCTGCACCTGAAGCGCTGTAACCTGCAAGGCTATAGACCAGGTGCTGGAAAGTGGGATTAGAATGGGCAGCTAGTTTTTTCAGGTGGCTCAGACATGATGGGCTGAATGGCCTCTTTCTGTCCCATAACGTTTCTACGGTTCTAACTCTTTAAACCCTTTTTGTTCAGAGGCACCAAAACTAATTACAGTTTCTGACCCCCCACCACCCACCCTCCCAACCCCAGAAATCAACAAACTCAGCCACAGGTCGGGAATCAAAGCTGGCCCTTTCCAGGCAGTGCATTTAATGCACTCAGCCAAAAGGGAACTTGCAAACGTAAAGCTATTTCTGTACACCAGCAGAACTTGCACGATTGAGACATAGTTTTAAATTGGCCATCAACCATTGGATTTCTGTCTATTCCTGTGGCATTTTAACATTCAAGTTAGGACCAAATAGGGCTGAAAGTGAATAGAGAACACTTCCACTTTCCACAACACAAGCTTTTTTTTGCAGTGATGCACATTTGTTTTAGTTACAACAAAAAACAAATAGAAGGACAGATTTTTACCACGCATTTCAGGACCCTAAATAGGTCCAGATGGTGTTCCGGAGGTCACACTTGCCGGCAGTGGGACCAGCTGAGCAATTTTCCCTGAAACAGCCTTCTAATTGGATGCCTCCAGGCTTGGGCGGGGCGTAGATGCTACTGGCCCAATAGGAGGGCCAACAGCTCTGAAGTTTCAACAACCACACCCGGCGAAGTGGTCCCTGCTAAGGCAGGTAGGAGATTGAGAGGGTGACTCAAATAGGTAAGTGAAATTTTTACATTGAGAGGGGCCAGGCAGGCCCCTCCGGAAGGCCCACCGGAGCCGCAGGGGTGATCATCACTCTTTGGGACATGGAGCCTACTGCTCCACTGGCCTCAAAAATTGGGAAACAACCCCCACAGTAGGGTCTGCATCCGGGAGCTTCCCTGACCTGGCCCCCTGCCATTTTCCCTGTCTGCCACCCTTGGTCCAGGAAAATCCTGCCAGAATTTACAATTCCCCACCCTAACACAGCAGTCATAGTCCGCAGACAGTCTGACACGGGTGTTGGATGGTAAGAAAGGGATTTTGGAAAGTGCACAGCAATTTTTATTTATCATCGCCTTTCTAGCTCAAATGTATAAGGCGGCAGCTCACCACCACCTTCTCAAGGGCAATTAGGGATAGACAATAAATACTGCCCTAGCCAGTGATGCCCACATCCCATGAATGAACAAAAAAATGTAACTTTACATGAAGAGGGAAAATAAGGACATAAAATAAAACAACATTTTTTTTATATAAGGTAATCTTTCACAACAGCTGAAGATCTGCAGAATTTGCTTTTTGAATACTGCCTCCTTCATGGGTTAATAAACCATCACAGCAGAACATACACACTGATCAATGAAGATGCAAAGTTGGCAAATGAGACAAATATATTGTAATTTAAAACAGGAAAAAAAACTCACCGCAACCCAGATAATAGCTGGGTGCCTTGAAGTCAAACAGTGCCATTTCTGCCAATTCAATTTCACAGTTGCATGATCACTGCTTTTAGATAAAAATGTTTAAAAATCATTCAGAATATATACATTATAGCCAGATGATGAATGATGAGATTCCCATCTTCCATGTGCCCAACCTTGTGTCAACAGTAAATGCTATGGCGTAAGGGGGGCTACTGGAGCAAATAGAGAAATCCAAGTCAGTAAGATGATGTGCGCAGCTACATAAATCCAGCAATGTCCCGTCACAAGGAAGTTTCTCGATTCATCAGTGGATGAAGCTAGTGGACACTGCCTAGTTTCTATAATGGTGCCCAGCATCTACACAACTGATAAAGAGATAAAGTGATCCGGGGGGGAGCCGGTCAGCTTAGCTGTGTGGTTCAGAATAACGCAAAGAGTGCATGGTTTGAGCACCATTCCGGCTGAGGTAGACTTGGGGACTGCCTCCGCGCTCCACCCCCATAGTAAAATCACAGCATAAGCCCGTGGTTCAGTGCCCCTCGAACAATCAAGGATGCTACCTGGAGAAGAAGAAAGTGATCCAAGAGTTTCTTTGCTTTTTGGTTTCCTCAGTCGAAGAATTTGAGATGTACCATTTTACAAAGCTCACCACCCATTCTGTATGCATCACGTCCAGTCCAAACAGATAGAGAGGACATATGAGATATCCTCTACCGTGTGCCCTTCTGAAAGTCTTCAGTATTCTCCCATTCCTTCACAATTCTCAACTGCCTGTAAATATCTTATGGAATCAGATCTCTTATATAGACACACTTTGACCTCCCTCGCACTCTACCAGACCTGTATTTATGTGGGCACCATGCAAGAACTGTAACTAAAAACTCACCGACAACTTAATCATTGAGGTTGGCTTCTTCACACAATACTTAAAAACAAGTTCACTCCATTCCTTGATTGACCATGCCTTCACACTACTCTTCTAATTCTCAACCTTCAATTAGATTGCTTAAGTTTTTAAAAAATGTTAGAAATTGTCAATTCATATTTTGAACTCTTCTTCCACTCACACCAAATTCCCCATTAAAAATCTCATTAGTTAAAATAGGTGAAGTCATTTGATTCCTGTGTCTCACTCTGTGTCCGCTACCTGGGCAAATTCTATACCCACTGGGATTGGAGGAGCAGATATCTCAGAAATGGCAGTCACACTCAAACCATCTGGAGGAGCTAACAGCTATTTTTGTGTTCTGTCAGATAGACACGACAAGCCACAGAAATGGCACTGATTACCCTCTGAGCACTCTTCCTGTAGGATTGTCTTTTAGTCACGTTTCAGGATCTCTGACAATGTTGTGCAGGGTGGTATTATGTAGTTCATAAACATCTCTGATGGTAATGCGGACTTCAGATTTTTTGGATGCAGCACTGGTTGGGTTTCATGTTCGGGATTAAAGGGACCAGCCGAATGCTTGGCTCACAATTGGATTAACTCATAGTAATGGCAAACCAATGTTAAAAATGGCAGGATATCTGTCTTGCATGGTAAGGCAAATGAACCAGCTTCACAGACACTGGTTCCTAGTCATTCTGCTGACTGCCACCAGCTTTGGGACTCACTTCATGTGGTGTCTTTAAAGGCAAGCAGGTTCCATCCAATTTAGGAATTTATTCAGGGCGAAGACGGCAGACAGTCACCCAGGACAGCGGGTGGGAAGGGCCCCATTTTGACAGGAGTTTGAGCCGAGTGTCCACTGAGCTTAAGGAAGTCTTGCTACAATTGCACAGGACTTTGGTGAGATCACGTCTGGAAGGCTGTGTGCTGTTTTGGTCTCCGTATTTAAGGAAGGATATAACTTGTTATGATCCCAGCTGGTGTTATTGGCTTAGCAAACCAAATCCCAGAGGGAAACTTGTCTCACTGATTATAACCTTTTTTTGTATTCTGAAAACAAGGAGAAACCTGCTGATCCCAGTAGCGTAGAATTCCAGTAACATTTTCGGGATTTTAAAAATTATAAGATTTATTAACAAGAAAAGAAAACCTAAGCATGCAAGATTAAAGTTACACAGTTAAAACAGTTTTACAAAACCTCCCTAAAAGACCCCGCTTGGTTAGATCACACAAGTAAACACTTTCTTGGCAACACTCCCCTATAGATTTTTAAGTCTAAAAATCCAGTAATATTACCCGAGGCAAAAACTACTGTTACTCTAGTAAAGATATACCACACGATTCCTCAAACACTTCCACTCTGCTGTGGAAATCCAAGAAAATTCAGAAAAAGACAGCTTTCTGAAAGAAAGACTTTTCTGACTTGAAACTGGATGGCTGCTTCAAATTCTTCACAGCTTTTCTCAGCACAGAGCTGGTCTCAGGTTATTCTCCCTCCCCCCCCCCCCCGACAGCCACACAACTCAGCTCTTTCCTTAAGTATTCTTAAGTATTGCATTGGAGGCAGTACAGCACATGCTCAACAGGTTGTCCCATGATGAAAGGCTGAGTAAATTGAGCCTATATTTTCTGGAGTTCAGGAGAATGAGAGGTGACCTCATCCAAACATACAAGATTCTGAAGGGGCTTGACAGGGTAAAGGCTGAAAGATTGATTCCACTGGTCGGGAATCAGAATCACAGGGGCACAGCTTCAGGATAAGAGGATGATCATTTAGGTCTGAGATTAGGAGAAATTTCTTCACACAAAGGGTAGTTACCCTTTGGAATTCTCTGGGTTGTGGATGCTCCATCATTGAATATATTTAAGGGGTAAACAAATCTTTGGCCTCTCAAGAATCAAGGGATATGGAGTTAAAGCTTAAGATCAGTCATGATCGTACTGAATGGCAGAGCAGGCTCAATGGGCCATATGGTCTACTCTTGCCCCTATTTCCTATTCTTGTGTTTGCTCGCTTTCTTCAGCTGGGCAGTCGACATGGTGCTTCGCTGAGGGGAGATGCTCAGGTCACCTAAGGAGATCGTACAGGCCAAATTTCATATTGCTGAGCTGCACCATGCGTTACACAAGTAAAATGGCAACAGCAAGATGAATCAATATTTTGCTTTTTTTTAAAATTACTTTCTAATTGCCTTCTCATTTCCTTCTCGGGTTTTTTTCACCCCAGTTACAAATGTGACATTGGCACCATACATTCCAATCATGCTATCACACCTATTATTACAGGAATCTGTCGTACAAAATAGAATGTTTATTAAATTTAGTCAACTCAAAAGCCAAGTGGCTGGTTAACGTGTTGTGAAAACAATCAGGAAATATAAGGTTAAATTCACTGGTTGTGCACTCCCGCCTGGGAGCAGTGCCTGAAAGGAGCATGTGCCAGAGACAAGGCTGTAGTGACAATTGCCTGATTCCCAAGCTCATCTCCAGTGAGATCAGTAAGTTTACCCATACTCTGTCGACTAATTTCCAAAATGTGGTCATGGCAGATACTCATTAATAGCTCTTCTGCAGAAATTAAGATCCAGATGGAACATCACCCTAATGAGGGCATTAACCAAATGTACAAAACCACAGTGGCAACTCCCAAGTTAAACACTGCTTGCTCCCTAAACATCTGAAAAAAGCTGGTCTATAGCCCCTGAAGGGGATTTAACATATTGTTCTTGCTTTATCATTTTTCTAATATATTAATAGCTACCTAGTTCAATTAGATCGGTGTTGCCGCAGTAAAACGAAAACAGATATCAGAACTATTTTTTGGTCCATTGGGTTTCTCCACAAGGTGGGTACCTATCACTGCGCTGAATATGTTCACCCAAGGTTACAAATGTATCCATATAGATACAGTCCTGATATGGACTTCACATTGTCTCTCATTTATCTCGCATTCCAGAAAACCAAGATGCAAGCTGACAATAACCAAGATTCTGAGTGTCCTGTTGTTCATCCACCAGTTAAAATCAAACAAGTTACATTATACAGTGGCTACACTTCAAAATGCGTCATTGGCTGTAAAGCATTTTAGAGCATCCTTAAGTCATGAAAAGCGTGTCATGTGCGATATAAATCCAAGTCTCTCTTTCTTTCTTCATAACTTCAATACCCTCCATCAAGGTCGGCTGTAAACACCTTGCAACAATGCTCCTGAAATCAATCCTTAGGGTATTTATTCTGCTGGTCACAGTGAAACAATTATTATCCTTATGATCACAGTTCTTGGTTATCTATTATCTAGCCATTTTTTCATTCAATTTAGAACTCCTCCTTTAATCTAACAGTTCAACTTCTGCCAGGAGTTTCTCGGAAAGACATCAAATGGCTTCTAAAAATGAAAATGTATCACAACATCTATCAGTTTTATTGCATTCTGCAAAGAATTCCCCTGCCTAAATTTCAGTCTTGGAAACTTCCTCTCATTATAATTATTCTAATTGCTTCCTCAACACTGACACCAATAGTTTTTTCTTTCCTTTCTGCCAAGATAGCATCTTTAGAGTCACATTTTTGATGTTCATGGAAACTTGGCTTGCTATCTTTCAAGCATGGAGTTCTTATTCCACATTTAAAAAACATTTGCCACAATACCACCCTAAGTTTTCTTAGATTTCCGAAATGGGCCATAGTTATTTTTTGTTTTGAGTTAATTCCCCACCCATCTCATTACTGAAAAGTAAAGGAAAGACTTGCATTTATATAGTGCCTTTCATGACCACCAGACACCTCAATGCTCTTTACAGCTAATGAAGTACTTTCTTCTTTGAAGTGTGGTTACATTTATTGTGTAGGGAAGGTATTGGGAAAATATATTGGAAATGTACTGGGAAAAGAGGGATAAAATGAGCATCTTCCATAATGCACACTGCTAGACAAATAAATATTCACAACTTGTGTCATATTTTGCTCCTCCACTACCCACCTCTCCTCATCACTTTTTTTCATACTTAACTATGAATAGACCAAAATGTTCCTTTTATTCTTTTCCCTAACAATTGGCAACAGAAAATGTCAAGATGACTTAGGTCAATGTTTATGTTGTGTAAATTATCCTGTGTTCAAAGCCAAGTATATTTGGTTTATAAGTTTGTACACTTCCAATCTTCCTTGCCCATTTCTTTGCATTCACTCTGTGTGCTTACCTTTTGTGTATTTTTTAATGGCTTTATTGAATGATTCAGAACCTTTTTCAATATTAATCTTCGTCTTATAGTTGATGACTTATTTACTTTTTTCCTACTCCAATAACAACTTGACTTAACATCCTTTGTTTTCCCACATCCCTCCCTGCCTCTCCCTTCCCGATTTCTGTAACCTCCACCAGCCCTACAAAATCTCAGCGTCCCTCCAATTCTGGTCACTTATGCATTCTTCCTGATTTTAATCTCTCCATCAGAAGCTGCTGTGCTTCCTGCTGCCTCAACCCTAATCTTTGGAACTCCCTCCCTAAACCTCTCTGCCTCTTTACTCACTCATATCCTTTACAACAATCCTTAAAAACCAACTCCCATGCCAATGTCTCCTTATGTGACTTGCCATCAAGAGGCTAAGAAAATAATTAATTAGAATTCTGTATTACTTTCAGTGACAATGCGGAAATATTACTACCAACAGTCAGGAAAGTAGATCGTACTTAAACAGCATCTTTCAAACCCCAAAACGCTTCACAGCAAATAAACTCTTATAAAGTGCAGTCAATATTATTATGTAGGGCAAACATGGCTGCCCATTCATACACAGCATGATCCCACATGCTGTGGGAGATAATGAGATAAATGACCAGTCGCGGCTTCAGTTAACTTCATGGGACACTGCAGGACTGAGTGCCTGCCTGTGTCGAAGAGGAGAAACCCAGTGCTTCATGCTTTTCCTTGGTTTCAGAAGACTGCAAATGAGTGCAAGAATGTAATAATGACTGTGTCTGCTCTAACATACAAGCTGCTAGAATATTTTTCAAGAGAAACTGAATAATGAGGAATATGCAAATAATAACAGACAAAGGCACAATTCATTCCCTTGTATACGCCTTTCTCCCTATGATGGTCATGTTGTACTATTGTCTCTCCAATCCTGCTACTGGTAAAACCACCTCATCAAGTGAGCCAACTTGGTCTTATTCATTGGACTTAGACATAAAATCAGGAGAAAAGTTTCCTGAAACACTGATGCAACATCAAAGGAGGTCCTAAATTCAAGGAGATGTACAAGGCTTGGATCATTAAAGTAAGCCTCCTGTTTTTCAAGAAAAATACCTCCCATTGTTATGCAGGCAGATGTTAAGATTGCTAATACATTAGCCAGGACCATCAGAAGAATGATTTTGTGTAAATGAGCTCTAGTCAACCCTGGAGCACATTTTAACCAGAGGCCTTCATTTTTATGTTGTGCTAATACAGTAAGGTTCATTTCACTCTCTGACAGATCAATCCTTTTGGTCTAATAAATAACAGAGACAAATACATGTATGTAATCCACGTCTGAGATTTTAATGCATTTTGGCCCCTTCAATTACTTGTCTCAGAAAGCAGTCACTCGAGTTGCTTCTAAGCCTTTGCCATGTGTGCTCTGCTGCACAGGGACCAATAATTGGGGATATAATCACATTAAAATCAATATGATTTTATAATGAGCCAAGACACTTCTTTTGCTTGTACTCTTCATTCTTCACCCCAAACTCCTCCAGCCCATGAGTGACAAACCTATCTTTGGCTCCAGTGTTACACAGCTCAAACCTAGGGCACAACCTCCATCTCGAAGGATACTATCAATGGTCAATGCCGCCAATATGAAAATTTCATACACTCAGCTTTGCACCTCACTCCAATCCCAGTGACCTTGACTCAGCCACCAGGACACAGGTGTTTGATTGCTCTGCCCTTGTTCAATAGGAACTGCCCAGATTCCAGATTAACAACTTGGTACCAATTTGCATCCTATGGCACATCAGTGCACTGCACAGACATGATAATTAATAAAAACCTTCATGAGCAAGGGTAGGCTGTACTGAGTCATCCTTCCACAGTTGCCTGGCCAACACAAAATGCATTTGCTTATATCACAAAGGGTTATGTGTGTAATGTTCATTCACTGACATTATTTTGGGAAATTCTCCACAGAGAGAGAGAGTAAATATTGTCCTCCTTTCGCTCTCCTATCTCAAGACCACAAAAATTCCTCATTTGCGAACCAGCAAATTATTCTCTCCCATTTCTGTGCTGCTCTAACCTCAGTTACAGTCCACACCTCTTAATTCAAAATTACATACAGCTTACATACAGCTCAATTATTGGGAGTGGGCTGCATCAGAAAGTGTTCAGAAGAGCTTCCTAGGTCACATCAGCAACTCATCATGTGTTAAACTACCTACATAAAACCACTCCAAGGCACTACACCAGATAAAAAAAAAACCTGGTCAGGGCAGAAAGGTGATTTGATACTTAAAATACTCATTCTGTTTCAGTCATCTGATCACTTAGTTAATTAGTATTCTGTCTAGTTTGACCACAAAACCCCAGGATTGATCTGTAAACTGAGCAAGTATCTAATCCCAGTGGAGTGGCAGTGGGGGATACCCCACTTGATCACATCACCCCTGTGTGGAGCAAAGTTAAAATCACCAGGGTTCCATGTTTCCCACAGGTAGCCTGTGGCCCTGACAAACATTTGTCAGATGAATACAGGCTCAGTCATAATGCCCCTTAGGTGCAATCATCATCTAGGCCCATTCACAGAAAACAATCCCTGCAAGGCAACAAAGAATGATAGGTATCTCTCAAGCCATAAAACAGTAAAGGGAAAAAAAAACATTGCATTTATGGTAGCAACTTTCACAACCCCAGGACTCCCCAATGCACTTTACAACCAATGAAATACTTTTGAAGTGTAGTCACTTGTATTGCAGAAAACCTGCCAGCCAATCTGCACACTGCAAGATCTCAAATGAAAGAAATTTTCAGTAATACATTTTTTTATAATGTAAAAAATGGCCAGGACATGAGGGAGAATTCCCCTGCTCTTCTTCCCAATAGTGCCACGGGGTCTTTCATGTTCATGTGAGGGAGCAGAAGGTGGCTCAGTTTAATGTCTCGTCTGAAAGACAGCCCTTCCCTCAGTGGAGCAAGCACTCCCTCAGTACTGAACTGAAGCGTCAGCTTAGGTCAAGTCACTGGAATGGTGCTTGAAGCCACAATTTTCTGACTCAGTGGCGAGAGTGCTACCAACTGTACCAAGTTCACACCATGTATGAATCAGCACCTTCAGGACAGACAGTGAGAAAACTGGAGAATGAAAGAAACATTCAGGTATTTAAATGGTCACTTCATAGTACTGTTGCTCCCTTTAGATTTTGTATTCTTGCATCTGTCCTGATGAGTACATGGCGTAAAGCTTCAACAGCATGTCTCTTCCTTCAGCAATATTCAGGTATTTGTTTTATGGTTGTCTAATTTCTCTAACGCTGTGTAAATAAGATCTTCTCTGGGTAAAATATAAAATGTGATTGAGTACATTTAGAATTCAACATTTGAAATGTTAAATATAATTTCAGTACCAATCAGTGATTTCACAGTTCACAAATGTTTTAATAAAATTTAAATGAGGAGAAGGGGAGACCAAAGGCAGGATCCGGAAATAAGGTTGGAATGATAAGTACTGCAACGAAATAACCAACCAATTTACAAAAGAAACAGTGACCCATGCAAAGCATTATGGCATCAGTGTGTCACTGCATAGGGTTTGAATCAGAAAGTCAATGAACATCAGCACCAACCTGACAGGTTTTTGGGAAAGTATTTCCATCAGTCATATGGATCAACCCAATACCTAGCCCGAAACATCACTGCAATCTGAAATGATCTATAAGAAGCAATCGTCTGTTTGATATACAAATGGCAACTCACCCCATCATTTAATACCCACCAAGCACAACTACACAGATTTGTACAGGACTCCAAAAGGAACACTGTGCTTCACCTGGTCAGTCCCGAAGTGCACAGCAAATGTTTTGAACTCTCTCTAATATCCTTGAATTCCTTCTTTTGTTCAAAAGAAAAATCCAGGTTCTTCTTGAATTTGCCAATAGTTTCCACCTCAGCCATTCCCGAGAATTGTGTTCCCACGTATCCAACAACCTCTTGTCAAGCACAGATTCGGAACTATTGCTTCACAATCAACACTACAGAATGGTTCAATTTATCCATTCTCCTTGGAATCCTCCACCCTGATCATTCTTCTCTCCAGTGTAAACATTCCTGGCTTCCTCAGTTATCCTGGGTGTCTCCCCACTGTTGCCCATTTAGTTGGCCTCCTCTGTAATATCTTCATCACAAAGACAATTCCAATCCAATATGGTGATCACGACTGCACACTGTGGGCCTCCCTATTACTCCCCCATCCTGAAAATTATGAATTATACCTCTGTCCATGTGCGCTAAATTCTTCTTCGTCACATTTACTGCTGTCACTCTTTGTACTTTGTACTGTTTTTCCCCAACTATTTTCGCTATCCTGAATGTTCATGTTTGGTTCCTCCTAAACTTCAAATAACTGTGCTGCAACACTTTTCCTCCACCCGATGCTTGTGCTGAAATTAAAAGACACTCATCTATTTCCCAGACTATTTCCTCCCCTGTTTCGGTCAGCCCTTTAACCTGCAATGCTCAGAATTTTTACAACCAATAATTTGCATCAACAAACTTCATTTGTCTCTCCTTCTCAACCTTAAGGTGTCCTGCACAGAGTCTTGTCCATTCACAAGGATGTCTCAATGTGATAGTTAAAAAAAAATCCTGAACTGAATACAAAAAAAAAAATCACGGGTCAGGAAAATTTACATAAATTGGCTAGTGGGGATTTTTACTTGTTTCACTCCTTGTGAAGTTACATACGCACATTACAACTGAAAACACTTGGGTGATTTCTACAATTCTGCCCTGTCACCTCCCAGTTTTGTCAGGCTGATTAGCGAGATAAGAAGAGCTGGTGGACTCAACATAGTTTGCTCTTGTGCATTTCCCGGTTGAAGTGCCAATGGCAGAGGTCTCAACAACAGATCAGCCACTCCTGCGCAAGGAGTATTGTGAGACACTGAGGGAGAGAACAAAGGAGCAGCTAGCTTTAACTTGTAGATGTAATTTGCTTTATGTGGCCATCAAGCTGTTCAATAACAGCGCAGCGGCAAGACTATCAGATGCTCATGATGCAAAACAGTCAATTATTAAAAAATTATTCCGGAGGTACGGGTTTTGTTGGCAAAGACAGCAAGTTTTGCCCATCCCTACCTGCCTGTGAGGTGAGATTTCTTCTTGAACCACAGCAGTCCTGTGTGGTGAAGGTGCTCACACGGAGCTGTTAGGTAAGGAGGTTGTTATGAACAATGTATAATTTATAAATTGGATATATATGTGTGTGTGTGTGTGTATATGTGTGTGTGTGTGTGTGTGTTAAGAAAGGTAAAATGGTTTCAGTTTCATTTACGTTGTTTGAGAGTCTTGGTGCCAGGGAGTTTGGATAGATTCCTGACTGAAAGGTCAGGTCTTTTGGGTTTGTTTGTATATATACATTTTTAATAAGGTTTTACAATCCCTGAAGTTAGAGATGGGTTAAAAGGGGCTAAAAGTTTAGAGGTTCTAGGGAAAATAAAAACACTAAGAAAAAAAAAATTCACTGTTGCCTAGTGACAGTGGTCCAGGGACAGACACAAAGAAATGACAGAAGAGAGAGTTCAGCGTTTGTCAGAGGGAGGGGACGGGAATTCTATGTTCACTGTTAAGAAAGACTACAAGGGATACAGGGTACAGTAGTTAACTGAATAGTCAATTATCGAACTCAGTGAAGTGATCAGTTTAGCAGAGGTGCGATTGGAAGACTGAGTTTGGGGAACTCGTTTGTTCTGCAGTTGAAGAAACAGAGAGCCTGGAGTGCGGTTTTTGGGTGTCTCAGGGAGAGATACAAGTTGGGTGAAAAGCATCGAGTGAATGCTCAGGAATTCACCGGAAGAAAGCCAATTGTAGCTGTGCTGGTCCCAGGTGAGAAGCCTTTGAGTGGAGCTAGTGATAACTCTTCACTGGTTTATGTGTCTGTAAAGATATTGCTGGAGTAAAGGAATAGTGAGAATTTGAAGTGTCTTCTTGTGTTTGTATTGATCTTTCCAACATTTTTGTCTGGTGTAATATAGTTCATTTTTCTTGCGAAATAAATATTTTATTCTGTGTGTTAAAAGTTCATCAGCAGATTCCTGTGAGTTCATTCAGTAACTTTCCTCCATGGTTTCTAAGAAAAAGTTAGGATCTATCAAGCTAGGTTTCACTCTGAGATCTGACTTGTCCAGTATCATCAGCTGGGATTGTAGCAAGGGCCAGAATTTTAATCCAACCACCATGATGGAACTGCAATATATATCCAAGTTATGATGGCGTGTGACTTGGAGGAAAACGTGAAGTGGTGCTATTCCCATGTGCCTGCTGTCCTTGCCCATCTAGGTAGTAGAGACTATGGGGTTGGCAGGTAATGTTGAAACAGCCTTGGCAATCTCCTGCAGTGCAGCCTGTAAATAGTGCACACTGCAGCCATGGTGCATCAGTGGTGGAGAGGGTGGATACTTAATTTGGTGGGTGAACTGCCAATCAATAAGCAATTCCCAATTTCAACGGTGTCACATTGAAATTAATCAACAATGCTGGCGTAAACTATCAAAAACTACCCAACCATCTTTCCTCCTTCCAATCCTGGGCTATAAGAGAGCACTTTAAGCATTTTAGCACTACGAGAATCTGGTCTGTCACTTTGGTCTATGTAGCGGCAACAATGCAAGGTCAAATTAGAAGCATCTCACAAACCATGGGACCTGCCCATTTAGATTGTAGAGTGGGTTTCACCTACCTTCAACAAGGCAGCACCCCCTTAGTACTGCAGTGTAGTGTCAGCTTGGATTATGTGCTCAAGTCTCTGGTGTGAGACTTGAACCCGCAACCTCATGATGCAGAGGCAAGAACGTTGAACATTGAGACACAGCTGATTGGACTGTGGTGATTAGGTTGAATGTTCTGCACAATGAAGATTGTGCAGCCGCAGTGACTTTATATCATATGGTGCTTTGGGTCTTGGTTTGACTGGTTTGATTCTCCCATCTAATTGTAATTAAACTTTCAAATTTATTAACATAATAAACAATTGGTAAATTATTCAGTATTTCTTTATGCAAAACAGTTTCTTGGATGAAAAGAGAACAGGATTCCAAAACACTGACTGTGGCAAAAAATACTAGCAAAGTTGAACACACTAATAGTTTCATTCTGTCCCAGACCAAATCCAAATATCAATAAACACAATATTCCACAGCACCTGATATATTAATCTATACAATATTAAATTAATCCATACATTGCACTTCATTGTTTAATTCTGTTTTTGCAGGTTAATACTGTGTTAAAACCCTTGGAAACTGAACACTGAGCAGAAGAGATTTTTGATCTTCAAAGGCCAACACCATTTGGATGAAAAATAATAAAGTGTAAAGTCATGGAGAACTTCTGGTGGTGAGTACAGCTGAATTTTTCATCTCAAAGCTTCAAGCCAGTTGGGAATTACTATGTTAATTCATTTTCTTTGACTCAGTTACTGGTACTATTAATTCCCAAATCAGAAGTTTGTGAATACTACAGGTCCTGAGCACATGATTTAAGCTGACACTCCAATGCAGTACAGAGGTAGTGACATGTTTTTACATGAAATGCTTAACCAAGGAGCAAGAGCTGGTGGATATTAAAGATCTGAGTATTAAAGAAAAGCAGACAATTCCTAATCGGGCCAGAAACATTCTGATCAAGAAAATTCTATTGAACACACTTCAGAAACACTTCTTTCTCTCCGCCCTTTACACTATTAATATGTCTATCTATATTAAGATAATTTAAGTCCCCCATTATAACTGCTCGATCGTTTTTGCACCTCGCTGTAATTTTCTTGAAAATTTCTTCTTGTATATTACCTCCTGACTCCCCAAAGCCTGTCCACCATCTACAAGGCACAAGTCAGGAGTGTGATGGAACACTCCCCACTTGCCTGGATGAGTGCAGCTCCAACAACACTCAAGAAGCTGGACACCGTCCAGGACAAAGCAGGCCGCTTGATTGGCACCACATCCACAAACATTCACTCCCTCTACCACCGATTCACAATGGCAGCAGTGTGTACCATCTACAAGATGCACTGTAGGAACTCACCAAGCCTCCTTACACAGCACCTTCCAAACCCATGACTACTACCTTAAAGAAGGACAAGGGCAGCAGACACATGGGAACATCATAACTAGAAGTTCCCCTCCAAGCCACTCAACATCCTGACTTGGGAATATATCACCAACCCTTCACTGTCGCTGGGTCAAAATCCTGGAACTCCCTCCCTAACAGCACTGTGGGTGTACCTACACCACATGGACTGCAGCTGTTCAAGAAGGCAGCTCACCACCACCTTCTCAAGGGCAACTAGGGATGAGCAATAAATGCTGGCCCAGCCAATGAATCCCACATCCCGCGAATGAATAAAAATACATCCTTACCACTAGTTGGAGGCCTATAGAATACACCCAGCATTACAATGGTGCCTCTATTATTTCTCATTTCTAACCAAATAAATTCTCTCTTTGTCCCTCTGGAACATCATCTCTCTCCAGTACCGTAATATTCTCCCTAATCAATACTGCCAGCTCTCCTTTCTTTCCTTCCCTATCCTTTCTGAAAACCTCAAATAGGAATACTTTGTACCCTGTCCCATTCTTTTTTTGAGCCAGGTCTCCATCATTGTTACAACATCATATTCCCAAATTCACCAACTTTCTTTACCACATTCCATCTGTTCATCTGTGCAAGCTTAATTTAGACCTTACTGCATTCCCTCTTACTCTGATTTCACCTAATACCTTACTAGTTCTTACTCTAGTGTTATCTGTCTCTCCCAACGCTTTGGGCACCTTGTTTTCCTTTCAGCCCTAACACGTCAAAGACACATGAATGCTGATTTTGCGCATATTTTCTAAGATATCGAAGCAGAGCACACCAGCGCTTTCAAAGTGCTGCCATGAGCATGTTGGGCCAAATGGCCTCCTTCTATGCTGTAAGAATAGAATCTAACACTGATCCATCTAGTATCATGGGCAGAGTCATAGAAAACATTTTTAATAGCTTCGCCAAACTAGGTGCAATGTAGAAGAAGAGACACTAACACCGTTGTAGTTTATTTACTTCTAAACATCTTTCTAAATAGCAGTCTCTTTTCTCTGGAGCTACTGGGACACCAGCAATCCTTCTGTTCCATATAACAATATTTCAATAGGATTCACATAAGCAAGGAAAACATTCTTTAAACCTTAACGAGAAAGAAATAATCTCGGGACAATGAAAGAATATCCAGATTTGCATCAATGCCCATTTAGGTTGCTATTTCACTGGGTTTCTGAGAAAGTGCTGGCACTATCTCTGAGAGCAGCTTGCCAGGAAGCTGATGTATTTCAAAATGATCCACATTGTTAAGAGGCCACTTGGAGCTGCTGCTCAATCTGCGCTGGAAGTCGTCGAAGAGCATTAGTCTAATTATTTGGTCCACGCTGCTCACATTACCATCCCTGTGCTACAGCATTTATAAAACTCCAGTCGCCATGGGAACCAAGAACTTGGAGGCGTTTCCATCACTGCTAGCTTTGCATTTTTTTCTCTTCTGCATTGGCTAAGCAGTTAAAAAATGCGAGTTAATCATCATCACCGGCGGACACTATGGAAAGAATGCAAATATGCAAAGCAACTCTCCAGTCAAAGATACAACTGCTGAGCTCTGTTCATAATTTACCATTACTCTAGGGGAGGTTAAAGCAAATTCCTTCTTTTATCCATGGCTTTTGCAAGTCTGCCTCGCATTCCAAAAAAGAAGACTTGCATTTATATTGTGCTTTTCATGACCATCAGACATCTCAAAGTGCTTTACAGCCAATGAAATACTTTTGAAGTGCAGTCACTGTTGTAATGCAAGAAACACGGAAACCAATTTGTGCACAGCAAGCTTGCATAAACAGCAATGTGATAATGAGCAGATAATCTGTGTTTGTGATGCTAACTGAGGGAGAAATATCGGTCAGGCCACCTAGGATAAATCCCCTGCTCTTTACACACCCATCCATGCAGGTGGGACCTTGGTTTAACATCTCATCTGAAAGGCAGCACCTCCAACAGTGCTGCACTTCCTCAGTGCAGCATTGGAGTGTCAGCCCTAATGTTTGTGTTCAAGCCCTATGTGGCACTTGAAACCAGAGCCTTGTGACTCAAAGGTGAGTGTGCTACTCATTGAGCCACAGCTGAAATGGCAGCATCAGGTTGCAATATTTCCCTATTTCTCCCAGGGTGATGTTCAACCTACAGATTGGAGTTATACTGCTAGCTGCACAGCCACACAGAACACAGCAAGGCCAACTAAGAAGATACTCTGTGCATCACTGCACTCTACAGGTTGCTAATTTTTTTCAAATTAAGCGCTTGCAGTCAAGAGCACATCACCTCGTAGCATATTAATGTCCTGCACAAAGTATTAAAAGCCCCCAGGAGTTCACTTGGGACCTCACATGCATTCAGTTAATGCCCAAAACTGCTTTGCACCAATATGTAAATGACAGTATAACCTTAAATTTAAAAGGCACGTCTTCAATATTAATTTTACAATAAAAACCACAAAGACATCAATGTCAACTTGCATTTTTGCAATGCTTTAAATGTAGTTAAAAATGTCCCATGGTGCTTTATGGGAGTTTTATCAAAAAGTCACACAAGAAGGTATAAGGACAGGTGACTAAAAGCTTCGCCAGGCATAGGTTTTATGGAACGTCTTAAAGGAGGTGAGTCAGAGCAACAGCAATTCAAGGAGAGGTCCCATGACCATCACCTTAGGGCAATTAGGAACAGCCAACAAACGCAGCCTTGTCACCATCATCCATTCACATCTCAAAAATAAAGCCTTTTTTTATTTTTAAATAGCTGTAGCTGCCTGGCCATGATCTTGGGAGCAGCAACACCTCCATGGAATGGCTAGTGGCCTGGCAGCCATTATGAGTGTGGGGTGGGGGGGGGAGGGGGGGGGGGGCAAAAGGTTCAGGCACAGTACCCCACCCACTTTCCAAGCAAACCCACTACATTGGCCTGGGCATGTGGGCTTCCAGGTATGCCAACTGGAAATCCCAGTCAGCGCAATGCTTATTAGGCCCCTTAATTACATTAATTTGCCATAAATTGGCACCCACTGTTTGCAGGTGGATAGCCATTCAAGACCCGACTCAGCCTCTCTGTAAACGGCACAGGGCCGGGTTTGTGACGCCTCCCCAGCACAACGACCAGCGGCACCAAATTGCGGACCCACCGGCCTCCGATCCCAATCCCAATCCCAACATTCTTTGAAAAATTCAGTCCACCATCTCAGAGTGGGCAAAATGAAGGAATAAATACAACAAAAGGTGATAGTGGGTTCCCTAAAATAGCCGAATATCATCAATTTGGCCTCAAAATGAACTTTTCAAAATCCATAGAAAGCACCATTAAACTTTGACTAATAGAAAACACTAGTCAGCAGCTCAGCCTGTGTATCACTGGGTTTTGCTTTACTGATATTTTTGTTTTAGGAAATGGAGACCCTGACAAAGAATATCACAGCCCAATCCTCAATGAATGAATAGACTGTGTATTGGCGCTACTGAGCCATACACACAGACAATAAAGCTATGGGTCTGATCGCCACTCTGTGCTGTGTTAACCAGCTTCAGTTGGGGTTTTGCTGAGAACACTAGAGTTGGTCTCAGCATCCCCCGGGCTTGGGACAAACTAAAAACAAGATGATCCATGGCAGGTGGATGGAGTTAAGATACAGATCAGAACTGATCTAATTAAATGGCAGAGCAGGTTCAAGGGGTGAATTGCTTATTCACGTTTCTGTGTTCCCAGATCCTAGGATCTGGCTCAAAGCCCAGCAACATTTGTTGTAAAGCATGTATGTCTCAGCATTCACAGAGACAACATTGGTCTCAACTATGATACTCTCTCCCGACCCCATACTATATCCAGTTACAGAATCACTGAATTGTTACAGTTCAGATGGAAGTCATTTGGCCGATCATGTCTGTGCTGGCTTTCTGAATGAGCAATTCACCTAGTGCCAGTCCCCCACTTTCTTCCCATAGCCCTGCACATTCTTCCTTTTCAGGTAATAATCCGATTCCCTCTTGAATAACTCGACTGAACCTGCCTTCGCCAGACTCTCGGATAGCGCATTCCAGACCTTAACCACTCGCTGTGTGAAAAGGTTTCTCCTCACGCCTCCATTGCTTCTTTTGCCAATGACCTTAATTCTGCCCGCTCTGGTTCTCAATCCTTCCACCAGTGGGAAGAAGTACATATGAAGAATAGCCACATACATGATGTATGAGGTTACCACCACCCAAAAAATGACACAAATGAGGTGTGTCCATCTTCAGGGTGGGGAAGGGAACAGGAGAGAGGAACGAGCAGAGAGGACAAGGGTAGAGGGAAGAGGAAGATATTTCCAGCACTATTGCATAGTGACCTCTCTGAGCAACAAAAGGCACTGCTACATTTCCAGTACAGACTGCATCAGGACACAAGTTAAGCCCCCATTTTAGTTTCCATTGTGTGTGCATTGGCAGTACTATTAACAGAGCAATATCAGCACACAGATGATGACTTCAGAATTTCCTTCTGTATTAAGAAGTTTAAATGTGTTAATTAATTTACTTTTGTTTTAAATGTCTTCTGAGGTAGGTTTTGACTTTATTGCAACGTCCACCTTCAGAGAATAAAGTATCATTGTTCAGGTTCCTCTGCACAGAACAGAAGTCACCTGCACGTTGATAGCTGACAAGTGAAAAGAAAGACTTGCATTAATATGGTGCCTTTCACAGTCCCAGCATGTTCCAACATGCTTTGCAGCCAGTTAAGTACTTGTTAAAGAGATATTTCCTGTGGTCGTGTAGGAAACATGGTACCTCATGTACAGAGCAAAGTCCCGCAAACAACAATGTGCCAAACAACAAGATGCTCTGTTTTTAAAATGTTGTCAGTTGAGGGATAAGTATTGGCCTGAACACTAGGGGTAACTTCCCTGCTCTTTCTTGAAATGGTGCTATAGAATCTTATGCATACACCTGCTCAGGCAGATAGTGCTTCGGTTTAGCATCTCATCCAGGAGACCAGGAGGACAGTGCAGCACTCTCTAAATTATGCGCTCAACCGTCTGACATGAAAGTCCACCCACCTTCTGACTCAGAGGTATAAGTGCTACCAACTGAGTCATCTAAATGGCTTTCCATACTCAAAAATGGTTACTGATGAAGCATCAAATGGGAAGAATTGAACACCTTGGGCTGAATTTTCCCCTCACGGGCAGGAAACAAGAACCCGGACTGTTTCCATTTCCTGAACCCAGCCCCGTGGGGAAACAGTCACTGGCCTAGAATTTTGACCATGAGGTCCCCTTAATTATTATGGACACATAGGCCCACTGTCCAACTTAGGGCAGCAGGCAGGCTCTCAAAGCTGGAGGGCCAATCAAAGGCCCCCAAGCTTCAGAGGAGCACCCAGCTGTAGCAGAAGGTAAGTAAGTGAAAGGGCACGTTAACAGGAAGGTGCTCTTTCAACCACTTTTTTAAAACTTTAATTAACAAGATACAATAACCAACTGTAGGCCTGCCTAGAGCACTGGTACTCCAATGGGCGCCCAGTGCCAGGCAGTGAACCTACAGCCCATCATGTCAGAAAACTGGAGGCCAACAGGAACTCAATCAGCCACCTTAATCTCTCATTAACAAGGCTCTTGACTATTGACGAGCTTAATTGCCTGCCCGCCTCCTTGTGGCAGGCAGCCTTCCAGAGCCCCCTGAACCCAGGTCAGATATTGGGAATGGGTCAGGAAACTGCCATACCAGCTGATCTCGTAATTTTCAGGTCCTGCCCGTCTCCATTCCTGACACTGCCTGAAATTTCCACCCCTTGACTTTCATTGGCAAAATTCAAAATAACTTAGAAATTGTTTTCTGGATCTGACACAATGACCACTGTCGTGTCTTTGCATGCAGCTCCCCTTTCAGTGTTTTTAGGTGCACACTGACCTCATGGGCATCTTAGTGTAACATGTGATTTAAGCACACAGACTACATGAAGGTTATAAAACAGAGTTTGTTTACTCCACAAGCATCAAAGCTGTGTCGACCCTCAAGAGAAAGCGTAATTCCAAGAAACAAACTATTTACAAAGAATATTCACTGTCGATGATCCAGATCTCTGTATATTCGGGGCCTCGGCTCCTCAACGCAGTCACCCACCAGGCTTGTTCAGGTTTGTTCTGCTGCCTAACTCCTGGCTGCTGCCCTGTCCTCTCACTTTCTGTCTCATGAGGCTTCTCAGGCTGAGGGGTGCTGCCAGTTTGACCAGGTTTTCAAGTCCCTTCCTGGCTCCTTAGCCATCCTCAGGGGCTTCAAGCTGCCCTAGGCTCCTGCCACACTGCCACTCACAAGCCCTGGATTAGTCCTTGCTGTTTTTTCCCTTGCCTCGTGGCATCTCCGCCGACACTTCTGCCTGCAAGGAAAGGCCAGAGGGACCGACCAGTTTCCCCTGCTTGTTGCTCTCCCCAACATCGCCACCTGCTTCCAGAGGCCCCGCTACATTAGCAACACATCCACATGAAAGCAAACACGCTCTCTGAGTACATGGTAAATCATACTTGACTGAGTATGTTCAAAGCAGATGTCAATAAATTTCTAGATACCAATGACATCAGGGGATAGGGAGGGATCGGGGGATAGTGCAGGATGATAGTATTGAGGTAGATCAGCCATGATCTAAAACAGAATTACCTGGAAAAACTCAGCAAGTCTGGCAGCATCGGCGGAGAAGAAATCAGTTAACGTTTCGAGCCTTCATGGCCCTTCGGCAGAACTGCAGCATAGTTTCAACAAGGGAGAAATATAAATTGGTTTAAGGTGGGTGGGGGGGGGGGGAAGAGACACATTGAGGGTGTCAATGTGTCTCTTCCCCCCCCCCCCCCCCCCCCACCCACCTTAAACCAATTTATATTTCTCCCTTGTTGAAACTATGCTGCAGTTCTGCCGAAGGGCCATGAAGGCTCGAAACGTTAACTGATTTCTTCTCCGCCGATGCTGCCAGACTTGCTGAGTTTTTCCAGGTAATTCTGTTTTTGTTTTGTTTTGGATTTCCAGCATCCGCAGTAGCTTTTAGCTTTTTGTTTTCAGCCATGATCTAGTTGAATGGCGAAGCATGCTCGAGGGACCGAATGGCTTACTCCTGCTCCTATGTTCCTATGAATGGAAGTTGTTCAGCTCCCATACTGGGCATATGTTGATTCACGGTTAGTGACATCATCACTGATGTGGGCAATGCTGTCTGTAAATTCCTGAAATGAGATCTAGAGTGGCTGCTTTTCTTAAAATAAAACAGAAGCCCTTTCCTTCCTTATTTACATCTGTGCGTGAAGACATAAGATTTCAGCAGATTTGTCAGCAATCAAACCATCCTACATTGTCCCAGTATATTTCTATTAACACAACTTTAAAGCAGAAAGCACAACGTATACAGCTCACTGAAGTCTACGACCATATATGGTACTGAACCAAACAGCTGTGGGGAAACCATTTTCCCTCCCTTAGAATGTCCGAAAGTGCTTGACAGCCAGTTAAGAAATTTCAAAGTGTAGTCACTGTTATCATATATGAAACATGGCAGCCATTTTATACACAGCAAGGTCTCATATACAGCAATCTGATAGTGTTATCAACTTTTAGTGAGGTGGACTCAATCAATTGGCCCCAACGTCATGGGGTCGGTAGCGATAAAGAGAAGGAAATCAGCCTCAGTTCCACTCCTGGACTTTACCATTGGCCTTCGATATAAGATTGGATGAAAAGGAGTTCAGGCTCAGCCAGAGAAATCCTCTACAGTCACATAGCCTTCCAGCTCACACAGGCTGAGTTAATCCAGAAAAAATGGTCACTTGGGGAGGTCAGTGCAGCCCATACCCAAGAAACTGAACCCAAATATTGGCCACCAACTAATGGAAAGGATTTGAGGAACAAATTTGCAAGGAAATTGCAGAGACGTGCATGAATTATAGTAGTTATAATTGGGGGGGGGGGGGGGGGATCCCACTCTTGAGAGGATTGAGAACGAAAGGGCACCAATTTAAAGTAATTGACAAAAGAGGCAAAAGTGACATGAGGAAAAACATTTTCATACAGCGAGTGGTTAAGATCTGGAATGCACTGCCTGTGAGTGTGGTGGAGCCGGGTTCTATTGAAGCATTTAAAAGGGAATTAGACTATTATCTGATAAGGAAGAATGTGCAGTGTTACAGGGAGAAGGCAGGGGAGCGGCCCTAAGTGAACTGCTCATTTGGAGAGCCAGTGCAGACATGACGGGCTGAATGGCCTTCTTCCGTGCTGTAATAATTCTGTGAAATTCAGTCCATAACATCAGTTCATCACCTTCAAGAAATGGACGAAGAATAAAGGAAAAACAGTGACCAGTGACACCACTGAAGGAAAATTGGTTTGCTGTTTTTGTGCATTACAAAACAAAGATGGTCAATGGATAGTGTTATTTTCCGGGGTGTTGGAGTGGGGTGGAGGGGTTGGAGGTGGGCACGGTGTTCACTGATATTTCTCACGATGCTTTCATTTAGCTTCCTGGCACACAGTCGGTTCAAGAACTTCGTAAAGGCTAAATACTGCGGATGCTGGAAATCTGAAATAAAAACAAAAATTGCTGGAAAAACTCAGGAGGCCTGACGGCATCTGTGGAGAGAAAGACAGAGTTAACATTTCAAGTCCTTATGACTCTTCTTCAGAACTAAAGAGAAGTAAAAATATGGTGAAATATATACTGTTTTAGAGGGGTGGGACAGGTGAAGCTGGATAGAAGGCCAGTGATAGGTGGAGGCAAAGGAGAGATTGCTAAAGATGTCATAAACAAAAAGTCAAAGGGGCGTTGAAGGTGGCGATACTGTCTAAAGGAGGTGCTAATGGTGACTGAGGAAGGAAATATGCCTGTGAAAGCGAGTTTTAGTAAACACCTTGTCAAACCACATCAAGCCATTGTTTCCAGGACTGTCACTGACCTCATCTCCACTCAGTCTCTCAAACTCGGACAGCCCGCTTCTACCTCCTCCCCAAAATCCAAAAACAGGACTGTCCCGGTAGACCAATTGTGTCAGCCTGTTCCTCCCCCACGGAACTCATTTCTTCCTATCTTGACTCCATTCTCTCTCCCCTTGTCCAGTCTCTTCCCACCTACATCTGCGCGTCCTCTGATGCCAAACATCATATCAACAATTTCCAGTTCCCTGGCCCCAACCGCCTCCTCTTCACCATGGACGTCCAATCCCTCTACACCTCCATTCCCCACCAGGATGGTCTGAGGGCTCTCTGCTTCTTCCTTGAACAGAGGTCCTAACAATCCCCATCCACCGCCACTCTCCTCCGTCTGGCTGAACTTGTTCTCTCACTGAACAATTTCTCCTTAAACTCGTCTCACTTCCTCCAAATAAAAGGTGTGGCTATGAGTACCCGCATGGGCCCTAGTTATGCCTGTCTCTTTATGCGGTATGTGGAACATTCCTTGTTCCAGTCCTACTCGGGCCCCCTCCCACAACTCTTTCTCCGGTACATCAATGATTGTTTCGGTGCCACTTCATGCTCTCGTCTGGACCTGGAAAAATTGATTAATTGTGCTTCCCTCCATCACTTTCACATGGTCCATCACTGACACTTCCCTTCCCTTCCTTGACCTCTCTGTCTCAATTTCTTGTGAAAGACTGTCCACCAATATTCATTACAAGCCCACAGACTCCCACGGCTACCTCGACTACAGCTCCTCACACCCTGCTTCCTGTAAGGACTCCATCCCATTCTCTCAGTTCCTTCGCCTCCGTCGCATCTGCTCTGATGATGCCACTTTCCAAAACAGTGCTTCTGACATGTCTTCCTTCTTCCTTAACTGAGGTTTCCCACCCACGGTGCTTGACAGGGCCCGCATCTGTGTCAGACCCATCTACCGCATCTCTGTCCTCACACCTTCCTCTCCCTCCCAAAATCA
The DNA here is from genome assembly GCF_964194155.1 of Cetorhinus maximus. Classification (NCBI taxonomy): domain Eukaryota; kingdom Metazoa; phylum Chordata; class Chondrichthyes; order Lamniformes; family Cetorhinidae; genus Cetorhinus; species Cetorhinus maximus. The sequence continues at coordinate 42,448,594 of NC_135888.1, forward strand.
TGATAGGGTCCTCCTTGTCCTCACTTTTCACCCCACCAGCCTCAGCATTCAAAGGATCATCCTCTGCCATTTCCGCCAACTCCAGCATGATGCCACCACCAAACACATCTTTCCTTCACCGCCCCTGTCGGCATTCCGTAGGGGCCGTTCCCTCCGGGACAGCCTAGTCCACTCCTCCATCACCCCCAATGCCTCAACCCCCTCCCACAGCACCTTCCCATGCAATCACAGAAAGTGCAACACCTGCCCCTTTACTTCCCCCCTCCTCACCGTCCAAGGGCCCAAACACTCCTTTCAAGTGAAGCAGCACTTCACTTGCACTTCCCTCAATTTCATCCACTGCACTCGCCGCTCCCAATGCGGTCTCCTCTACACTGGAGAGACCAAGCGCAGGCTGGGTGACCGATTTGCAGTACACCTTCAGTCTGTCCGCAAGCAAGACCCAGATCTTCCTGTCGCTTGCCATTTCAACACACCACCCTGCTCTCATGCCCACATGTCTGTCCTTGGCCTGCTGCAATGTTCCAGTGAAGCCAACACAAACTGAAGGAACAGCACCTCGTCTTCCGATTAGGCACTTTACAGCCTTCCGGGCTTAACATTGAGTTCAACAATTTCAGATCATGAACTCTATCCTCCATCCTCACCACCTTTTTATTCCCTTTTTTCAATTATTTGTTTTTTAATTTTTATATATATATTTTTCCCCCCCACCTATTTCTATTATTACTATTTTTTAAATTTATTTCCATTAATTGCTTTATCCCCACCTTTTAACCTATTTTGATCTTTTCTCCCACACTGTCCCCTCCCCCCACCCCGCCCCATCTGTCAATTGCTCATCCTGCTTTCTACTCTTAATGTCACCATTAGCACCTCCTTTAGCCAGTATTACCACCATCAACACCTCTTCGACCTTATGTTCATGACATCTTTCGCAATCTCTCCTTCGTCTCCACCTATCATTGGCCCCCTATCCAGCTTCACCTGTCCCAACCCCCTTAAACAGTATATATTTCACCACATTTTTACTTTTTAATTCTGAAAAAGACTCATCTGGAGTCGAAACGTTAACTCTGTCTTTCTCTCCACAGATGCTGTCAGGCCTCCTGAGTTTTTCCAGCAATTTTTGTTCTTGTTCCATAAAGACTAATTTTCCTGAGGTATACATGGGCGATTGTTTCAGGCAACAATGAGGATCTAAAAACAAATAAAACAAAAGGAAACAGACAAAAGAAAACTCAAAGCTTGCAAGCACATACTAGCTTTGGTTGGGGCTAGGTGGGCAGAGAGCACTTGACTGACGAACACCACCTACACAACTCATGAGGTTGCTGTTAGCGAGTTACGTAGGCTGTCCTGGCCCCAGAATATAAATAGGCATTAGACAGCTACCAGCTTCCAGTGAACCTTATTTTCATCCTTGCTTTCAAATCCCTCCATGTCTTTGCCCCTCCCTATCTCTGTCATCTCTTCCAGCCCCACAACCCCCAAGATATCAGCGCTCTTCTAATTCTGGTCTCTTGAGCATTGCTGATTTTAATTGTTCCATCATTGGTTTTTTTTTGGAACATATACTTTATTCATAAAATATCTGAAAGAACATTACAAAACATTTCAAAATGGCCATTGTCCCACCATTGGTAGCTACACCCTCAGCTGCCTGTTCCCTAAAGCTCTGCAATTCCCTCCTTAAACTTTTCCATCCCTCCACCTTGCTCACCTCCTTTAAGACAGTCCTTCAAACCCTACATCTTTGACTATAGCTTTTGGTCCATCTGGCCTAATATGACTTTATGTGGTTGGATGTCATATTTTGGTTTGTAATGCCTCTCTGAATTATGTTGGGATGTATTATTATGTTAAAGGTACTATATAAATACAGATTGTTATTGTTGTTGTGCTGGTTTAATCATCAATTGCCACATCCTCTTTGTAACTGGAGAGCCTTTGTTTACACTGTGGTGGTGTAATTTCTGGAACGAGCTATCAGACACAACCTCCAATGAAATGTTGTTGATGGCTGCAACATGTTATTTCGCCTATCTTAATTATCACTTCAGATTTTCACACGAGTGAAACATCCTTCCTATGGGTACTGGGGTGGTGCTATGTGCACATTAAAAAAAAACTGAAATCTGCTATTGGAGATTTTTTTAAAAAGCTTTGAAGTTCATGCAATGAGAATGTAAAACAGTTTTAAAAAGCACAAGAACGTACTCAATCCTGACAAGAGCCAAAACAAAGCCATTCCCCCATCAGTCTTAGTCCCTCTCCCTTAATTGTTTCACTCCATCTTTGCTTGGACCCAAATGGACCCTCAATCTCAGACTGCTGCCTTTAAGTTCCATGCCCACACCTGACTTGGTTGTGGGTGAGGTGAATGGGGTACCTCCTTCCTTCCACTCAGCTGCACCACACCCACCCCCCCACCTCCCCCCTCTCCCCTGCACCCCCCAGAAAATGTTTGCTCTGAAAGTTGCACTGTTAAGTATAACCTATAATGACAAGTGCAGTGAGACAGCTCATGGACTGCATTGAAAAAAAACTGATCTGTATTGCACTTTATGTAATGCTAAATTTGAAACATTATTTAGTGCATTTTTTACAAATTTTATGAATAAAGTATACATTTTTAGGAAAAAAATCATGTAGGGAAAATTTGACAGTGATGCAATAAAGAAGCCTTTTAATTTATTTTTCCAAAAATCGAGAAATCAGGATGAAGAAACAAAGCCCTGTACTGCAAGACACCATCAGATTATTAATCGGTATAAGGGAAGTCAGAATGTGACAGATAGGAAGTAGCAACTAGATGATGGCAAGTTGGAGTCTAAAAAGCCTAAAAACTGCAGGAAGGAGGAAAAAAAGGGCCAGGAGTGATGGGGTAATTAGAAAATAGAGCCTTCCAAATATTGAAGCAGTGCTCAAATCTTATGCATGTTTGGTCTCTGTATAACATCTGAAGTTGCAAGGAGAAAAGTAGCATTTGGGTATCATGGAGAACAGATCGCCTCTAGATGGCACCTTTAGTAATGGAGGGATGGAAGTTCAATTTGATGTCAGGGAGATTGAGGTCATGAATGTCAATAAATGAACTATTAAAGGTGCAACTAAGGGCAAGGTGGCAACTGCTAGTTGGATTTATGAAACAAATAAGATGTGCTTTTCAAGAATTGAAGGAAACAAGTTTTTCACTGCCTCATTAAAGGGAATTGAGTTTTAAATGTAATGATTTCAGCCTTTGCACTCAAGATAACTGAAAATTGTACTGATGAAAACTGACAAGTGGAAAGTGGAATCATTAGCAAACCAGTGAAAGGAATTTGATAATGAGCGAAGAAGGTGCTTGAGATGAATAAAGAACAAAACAGGTAGAAAGAATCGCGGGTGGAACACCCTTACGGTAATAACATTATGTTGGCAAACACGGCAGCAAGGACACACGGAGGCAAATAACAAATTATCTGCTTTTCATCAGGTTGGAAGAGAGATAAATTTTGGCCGTAACACCATGAGAGCAATGTGCTCTTCACAAATTGTGGGATCTTTTACATCCAACTGAACATGCACAGAGCTCTGCTTTAACATCGCATCTGAAAGACAGCACCTCTGACAATGTAGCACTCCCTGGGTACATCTTTGAAGTGTGATAGAGTCATCGTTTAAATCTACAACATTTGGACTCTGAGAGGACTGTTCTACCGACTATGCCAAGCTGATGCTTCTGTCACCGAGGGTGGTGAGTCTCTTGCAGTGAAACCTAACCCTTACTCATGTGTTTTCTCTAAATGCTTGTCCTGCCAAATGAATGTAAATATTTTTCTTTCAGTGATCGTGATCTGCTCTAGCCAAGTCTGGTCTCTCATAGGAACGCTATGTTGATGTTCAGCCTATCAAGTTTCATGTCGATCACGGCTCTCTTGCGCACATTATCAACCAGCTGCAAGTCATCTGTCAGTCTTGTGCACATGATGCTGACATTGAAGCTTGCCAATCAAAGAGTTTGCATCTCCATTCTGTTTATTTGTTTCATTTGTTTGCCTGGTGCGATGAATCCTAACCACTTGTTGAGCAGAGACTATGGCTGGGATTTTCTGGCCACTCGTGGATTCACCAGACAATCCCACAGTGGGCGGGGCTGGAAAATCCCACCCTATGTTCCAAGCACCCATTAAAGCAGGTGGACCCTGGCAGGTCAGCACCTTATAAGTCAGGGGCTGCCCAGCTTGAGGTGGGTGGTGGCTGACCAGTAGGACATGATGGTCCCTGCCACTGTCGCAGACAACCCATCACGCCCATTTTCTACACCAATCAGTTGAGGTTATCACTCATTACTGCAGTCGCCCATACATGTTAACGCTCAGCAGCAAAACTGGAGTATTCTCACCACGGCATCAGCTGAGCAAAATTTACAGAGACCCTGGGCTGCCAAAATATCAGGATCCCCCTCTCAGCCTCCCCGGTTGAGTCCAAAGGAATACAAAGCACTACGTTTGACACCAGCCTAGTTGCAGGAGTTGCCAGAAAGATTACATATTTAGACAACAGTCTATCTTTGGGCTCTGCTCCAGATTTTTTGTCAGGGTTTACTCCCTTAGCCTTTAACACTTCCAAGGTATCCGCAGGGCAGTGGAGCTATTCACCCATAGCTGGGAGTTTGGTTCATGAACACTAGGGCATGTCCACATGCCAGTGGACCTGCACAGTGTGCGTCTGGGGTCCAACTTCCTCCAAGTTGCTCTGAAGTTTTAGCCTGAGGCTGTGAGGTGCCCAGTTTGTGTGTGTCACCATAAGGAGGCACGGCTGATGATCTGCCATTAGAGAGGCTGTGTACTGACAGGGAGAGACTTACACGCCTGGCTCTCTTTTTCACATTGTTTATAGCCAGCAGTGTGGGCTGAAATGAGAAGCAAACTAGCAGAAAAAAGCAGAAAGCATGCTAACTCTCTTCATCCACACACCAGATGCATCACATTGACCCTATACTGTCCTAATAAGATTTCTAAGTCCTGCTGTGATTCTCCGACAAAGAACGAAGTTCTTACATTTTTTGAAGGAACAAAGGGTCATATATTTTTCCAAGAATCTCAGGAGTTCAAGGCCGTTAGGTAGATCAGATGCCAGACACCTCGCATGGCAATAAACTTCAGTAGTAAATCTTGGGAGGAAGCAGAGGGGAGTAAGTTACTCAACATTTGTGCTCCTGATCTCTGTCCAGTGACCCTGCTGAGAACTGAAGTTAACTTGCCTATAATGTCAACCACAGTTTAATGACCTGCTCACACCTACCGTCAAAGCAGGAACATAAAGTATGCCAATTCAAGTGAGATACTGGCACGTGACTGGCATGCTCAGAACTATAGCCCGGCAAAGCTGAGTCAATGATTTCAGGAAAGGCAGGGTAGAGCTTTTCACAAAGCAAAAACAAATGGGGTTTATTAAGTTAGATTAAATAATACAGGACTCCCACACACTGAAGTTAATTATTTACCTGATTCTTATCTGGAGAATTCATTTGGAACATTTAATATAGAATAAAAATGCAGCTGCGAAGCCTGAGTGCCACACACTGGAGTAACTTGGCCAGCCTTCACACTCACAATTCATTCATGCAAAATGTCAAAGTACAGCCCAGCATTACAAAGAAAAGCAGACCCACAATAAACTGGCTGAATTGTTATCAATCTCAGATCACACATGACACAATTACAAGGTATTTTATTTGCTCCCTCCACTCATTAACCTGCCTGAAGAAAGTCTGTGTTTGCTGCCACTGCAACTGCAGGGAGTGCATTCACCAGACATGCAGTCACAGTGCCCATGATATCATTGCCAGCCACAGGTAACTGCCTGCATCAAAGAATAGGACTATCCATAATAATGAGCAATGTGTAGATATTTAAACAAATGCAGCATCAATAAAGCATTTTTTTTTCACCATGGTTAAGGATTGCAGTTCTCACGTAATACTGAATCCCAAAGCACCAGTTAAAATCCTGGGATGGTGAATGCAGTTTGTTCACCACCCTGCTTGCTGCCTCACTGGGTAACCCTTCCTGACCTCTCTCTGCCTCCCTCTCACTCGCCGTCTGTACCCTCGCTGTCTATAGGCAGTGAGTGGAGCGGCAAGTGAGGTGAGCAAGTGGCGAGCATTCACCAGGCCCACATCGATGATGTCAGTGGCACCGCGCACGCGCCTGAAAAGGAGTGGGCGCCGAATTCCTGTTCGGGGTGCACAATGATGACATCGGCGTCACTGACTTCCTGTTCCAATGCAGTGGGAGGAGATAGAGTGCTGAAGAAAATGTGGTTGCAAATAAAGAGGTTTATAAAGCGTGGAGGCAATTTAGGCCTCCCTCATTTATTGAAGCAATGGAGATGGTCGATTCAATTCAAATTCTAACTTGGTCCTCAACCTCGCTCTAGGGTGACAGAATTAATGCCTATGCTGCTGTTATTCCGCTTCTTACACAATTTTCCTGCATTATTTTTAATACCTTGTGGTGATGACAGTAAATTGAATCTCATTATTCAAACTATTTTACTGAATAATTGGCAAGCTTATAACATTCTGAATCCACACATGGTAACTAACAGGTCACCAAAGCAGAAAATATTACGGTGCATTGCGGGATCCACTTTTACCTACTTGCCAGCCCAATTGTGTAATTATGTTACCTTATGATATAAACAGAATACATTATGAGGACCTTAGGAGGCAGTTATCAGGTCAACCAGCTCATGGGATATAAATCACATAAATATCATCATGTAGCCTGGGCTTGCTACACCAGCACTTTCTTCTCATTAGCTTTATATTCTTTGGAATTTTGCCTTGCTTACAAGAGGCTAGGTGCAACAAAATAACATTTGTAAATGCAATGTAAGGATGAAGTACATAACATTGGAAATAATAATGCTGGGTGTTTACTCTGCATCTTACATTTCTGCATGTTACATCTAGCCTCTGTTAAATACACTCCCTCTCCCCAATGAACATTAAATTCACATTAAAAATTGCTGGTGAGTGCATATCTTTACACTCCTGACCTATGCCTCATAGATAATGGACAGGCTTTGGGGAGTCATGAGGTGAGTTACCCACCGCAGGATTCCTAGCCTTCTCCTGCAGCCACAGTATTTGTATGGCTCGTCCAGTTCAGTTTCTGGTCAATGGTAACCCCCCCAGGATGTTGATAGTGGTGGATTCAGTGATGTTAATGCCATTGAACTTGCATTTATATAGCACTTTTCACAACTACCGGACGTCTCAAAGCGTTTCTAAAGCTGATGAAGTCCTTTCTGAAGCACAATCATTGTTGTAATATAGGAAATAGTCACTTGGTAATACGGAACTTGAGTATTGCTGAAAAAAAGAGACAACGATGTCAAAGCTTTTCGTCTTGCACTCATCAGTATTATTCCCTTTACAATTGCTATTCTTGCGAATTCTGTCCTGATGACTGCACAACAAAAAGCTTTGAAGCATGTCTCTTTTTTCAGCAATGCAGGAAATGTTCAGAATTAGTATTTTATCCCTCTTCTTTTCTTGCCACTTTCTAACAATGTAAACAGGTTCCATATGCTACAGCGATAAGAATTGTCATTTGGTTTAAACGCCATGGTACACAAGGGGTTAGAAAGTCAAGTCATTGTGAAGAAGAGCCTTTGAACGCCAGGTTCAAAGAAAATCTCAGAAGTGGCAGAAAAGCATTGATCAGGTTTATGCTCAGGTTACTGCGAACTCTGCACTAATGGACATTGGGGAATTTCAGGAGGCATTCTGATGAAGTTTGATTGACACTGACTGTGCAGAACTCGAGGAGTAACCTCAATTTTAATTTCAATTTTAAGCATGTTTTTTTTGCTCCAAGATAAAGTTCAGATGTTCTCAATTTATTCCTCCAGTTGTGCCAAGGAACAGGATTTAGAAGGCTGAAGGATGTGCAATTCTTCAACAATTAGATTTGCTCAGCAACACAGTGACACCATATTATGAAACTAAATGTTTGCTTATGTTGCCATAATTCCTATTTGCAGAGCGAGAAAGAACAAGTTTCCATTATTGTTCTGAGAAATAACAGTTTGACAGATGTACTGACCAGCTCCAGTTCTGAGTCACAATAAACAGCTTTGTTTTGTTCAACTGCCTTCTAGATATCTGGTTGTAGCAAAGATTTGCATTCTGCCGGTGAAGTGGTGAAGTACTTCTGAAGTGAGCTTAGTTTTGTAGCGTTGCAAATTCACAAGACAATTTGAGCATAGCGAGCTACCATAAACAGCAATGTGATAATGACCATATAATCCGTTTTAGTGATGTTGATTAAGGGATAAATATTGGGCAGGACACTGGGGAGAACTCCTTTGTTCTTTATTAAAATAGTGCCCATGGGATCTTTTAGGCCACCAAACAAGAAAAGCGGGGCCTTGGTTTAACACCTCATCTGAAAGGTACATGAATCATGAACCACAGACACAGACATCCCTCCTGTCAAATGAGGAGAAAATTAGAATAACCATCCATACAAAGACGTACTTTCATTTACTGTACCCACACATATGGGTCCTTGTACAACTTGTATGTCTCAAGATTAAATATTTGACTTTCTCAGCATTTTCACATCTTAAAAATATTTGTGGTTCACCAGAGTATGTTAATGGCTGAATGCTATAAACAAATATTATGGTGGCTAATAGAAGTTAATGACAGATGAGCTTTTTACCAGCACTGTTGATGTTTACAGATTAAACGCAATTTTTTATATATGGAAGACAAGGAGGAAGTTCCAACCCAAACTATACAGCAGATTTCTCATCACAGAATACTCAGTTCATAGGGACGATATTTCTGTGAGAGGCTTCGTATATATGATTTTGTAAATCAGAAGGCCATTTCTGCCATTGTGAGCCTCAACGAATTTCCCCATCATGGACTTGTCTTTTCCCTCCCCTCCCCACCCTCCAGAAATTATTGAGCCGTATTGGTTACAGCTCCACATGGTACCATTGGTCTCAACCCTACCCTCATCATGCTCCACAAATAAGCACTTTCCAGCAGGAAAATAATGAGGAACAGGCATTCCTGACTGGTTTTCTCCTCCCTAGCGTCAGTACACTTCGAACTTCAAGCCAAAATCAGTTGATTCAGTATAGATTAGTACTGAGACCCTCATAGAAATGCACAGAACTTACAACATGGGGACAGGACATTTGCTCAACCAGCTGGCATTTATCCTCCACATTGGCCAACAGTCCTAATTCACATTTACTTACCATTTAAGAGCAATCTAGCAAAACTTCAGGTGATCAACTTTAGGCGACAATCCGTTCTATTCATTTTATTGCAATGCGCACACATGTCCGTGCTTCTAACATCACACACCATTCCATTTTTATATTCATTCATGGGGCGTTAGCATCACTGGCAAGGTCAGCATTTAATGTGCACCCCTAATTTCCCTTGACAATTTGAATTGTTGAGCCACCTTCCCGATCCGCTGCAGTCCATGTGGTGTAGGTATGTTCGCAGTCCGATTAGGGAGGGAGTTCCGAGATTTTGAACCTGCTACAGTGAAGGAATGGTGATATAGTTCCATATCAGGGTGGCGAATGGCTTGGAGGGGATCTTGCAGGTGGTGGTGTTTCCATGCATCTACTGCCCTTGTTCTGCTAGGCGGTAGAGGTCATTGGTTTGGAAGTTGCTGCTGCCATTTGTGATGCCCAGGATGATGCAGGGTGGCCTGCCCAGTTTTTTTCTTAATCAACTTTTTTGTAGAAGTTTAATACAACTGAGTGACTTGCTAGGCCATTTCAGAGCGCAGAGAAGAATCAACCATATTGCTGTGGGTCTGGAGTCGCACAGAGGCCAGACTGGGTAAGGATAGCAGGCTTGATCAATGTCTATCTACCCCTATCTTTACAATCTTCAATGTACTCATGAATTAAAGTCAGTATAAAAGCGCTTCTGCTAGGATTCTGTTGTGTTCTGTGGGGAGGAGGCCAATCTTTGAATTTCTCGGTTCAGTTGATTTTTATGAGTGGGGTTGGCTCCAATCTCTCTTGCTAGAAAATCCACATGGAGCTAACAGCTTCATTGGCATCTTGTGAATCAAAGAGATAATTCAGATCACACATCAGCAGAATGATAATGACTTTTTAATGCTGATTATGACATTATATATTATCTCGCCTGAATTCTAACAACGCATGGGCAGAAAAAGAAATCCACCAGAATATTGTGCACCTCCAGGTTATATCTCAAATTATTCCTCTCCTTGCACTCTCAGTTTCCTGAACAGTAATCCTATCTACCTATCCAATGGTTCAAGGTGAAGCTTGCAAGTGTATTTTTTTCTTTTTAAGAACAGGCAAAGACCAGCAGGTCCACTGAGCCCAGCCTATATGCTCATGAAACTATGCCTGCAACCCAAGTTTGGAAGGACTAAATTCAGATTGTACTGCTAAGTAGTATTTTCACTGGTTTAAGTGGAAACAACATGGCCAGTTAACCTAGCTTCATGATATTCTGAAATTCAATTGACTCCTGCCTATCCATCAGTTTATATGCAAACCATCTGGAAACAGTAGGGGTTAAAGTGGGTAAAAGCAAAATACTGCAAATGCTGGAAATCTGAAACAAAAACAGAAAATGCTGGAAAAACTCAGCCGGTCTCGCAGCATCTGTGGAGAGAGAAACAGAGTTAACGTTTTGAGTCCATATGACCCTTCTTCAGAACTGAAGAGAAGTGGAAATGTGATGAAATTTACAGGGCAGAATTTAGCCCTTGGCTGGCGAGCGGGCCCCACCGGCTCGGCGGCGGGCGGGCAGCCAAACCCCGCTGCCGAAAACGGGGCCCGCCGCCATTTTGAGTGGGCGGACCAATTAAGGCCCGCCCAGCGGCCTGCCCAACAGGAAGCGCTATGCACTTCCTGTGCGGGGGGTGGAGGGAATCCCTATCTGTCAAAGTGTGCTCGTTCATGCATGCGCACAAAAGAGCACACTGCTCCCTGAGGCAAAGTCCTGTCTCAGGGAGTTTAGTGAAAGGTAAGTAAGCTCTAAAAATAGAGAAATATTAAAATTATTAACATGTCCCCCCTCATGTGACAATGTCACACGATATGGGACATGTTAATAATAAACACATAAAATTTATTAAATTTTTTGAAAACGGTAATGAAACTTCATCCCGCCAGTGGATGAAGTTTCATTAATAATCTGCAGCCCGCTGGGGCTCCTGGCCTGCCTGCCAGCCTTAAGGTTGGCCAGGCAGGGTGATTAATAATGTTAATTAGCCTGTCAAAGGCCTTAATTGGCCATTGACAGGTCGGCGAGCGGACAGCTGATTTCGCTGTCCGCCTGCCTTCATGAATATTTAAAGGGACCGGGATGATGTCGGGGGTTCCTCCTGACATCATTCCGTGTCATTTTCCCCTCGGCGAGCGGGCCCCGCCCCCAAATCGCCGAGGGGAAAATTCCTGGCCATAGTGTTTTAGGGAGGTGGAGCAGGTGAAGCTGGATAAAAGGCCAGCGATAGGTGGAGGCAAAGGAGAGACTGACAAACATGTCATGAACTAAAGGACAAAGGGGTGTTAATGGTAGTGGTAAGGGTTAAAAAAATTGTGCTGATAGTGGCAAAGATAAGAAAGCATAATGAGGGCCAGCACTCTGGGAAAAAAAACATGAACAAGTAACAGATGGCCCTTTTGGGTTTGGGGTGGGGGGAAAAAGGATAGAAAATGGGATAGAAGGGGGGATAAAAAGGGGGAAAAAGCCATGGATAAATGAATAAAAATAAGTGGATAAAAAATAAAAATGAATGTAGAGAAAAGGGGATTAAAAAACAGGGTGAGGATAGAGGAAAGAGTTCATGGTCTGAAGTTGTTGAACTTAATGTTAAGTCCAGAAGGCTGTAAAGTGCCTAATTCGAAGATGAGGCGCTGTTCCTCTGGTTTGTGTTGGGCTTCACTGGAACATTGCAGCAGGCCAAGGACGGACATATGGGCATGAGAGCAGGATGGTGTGCTGAAATGGCAAGCGACAGGAAGGTCTGGGTCAGGCTTGCGAACAGACCGAAGGTGTTCCGCAAAGTGGTCACCCAGTTTGCGTTTGGTCTCTCCACTGTAGAGGAGCAGTGTGGGCAGCACCCAAGAACAGGCGTGGAGGCAGTGATATGCGATTAACTCACACCTATTGACTGTGAGGCAGGCAGCATGCCCATATGATGCTTCCTGCTCTATCCAATAATTTGAACGGCTAACTGTGCTGTCGAGTGAATAAATGGATCGGCAGCAGACCAACATCATGAGTAGCTAGCACCACTTAAAAGCTAGCCTGCACTGCTTCAAGAGGAAGTGAATTATGGCTGAAGCAAGTGCTGGTGGTCATGCAGGAAGCAAATCTGATCTGGGAGGAGGGTCACAACATAGGAGAGGACTCCAAGGTTTTCAGAAACTGAAGAGGAGGTGAAGAAAGAGAGAGATATCCTGTATCTGCAGTAGGCCATGAGACCCTCCAGACACATACTCAAAGGTAGTGGGAGCGGATAGCCATGGAGGTCAATACCTGGAGTCAAGCTCCGAAGACCTGGATACGGTGCTGCAAGGAGTTCGATGACCTTTCACGAGTAGTCAAGCCAACTGCACCACTAGAGTCAGACAGCACTCAAATCACCATACCCTCATCGCTCACATACCAATAATCTCCATCAATCAGGGCTCATAACTAACATTCATATGCTCCATTGCACCTTCACACATTGTTGCAAGCCTCTCACACCATCCCACAGATGACAGATTTCACACAATGCCATATTCAACCATAACAGCCACATCAGCCAAAGAGATTGTATGACCTTCACTAACACTAACACACTTCCCTCTCTCTGACAAGATAAGATGACGCATACCACAGGCATATCCAAACCCCAATGGGGGAGACAGTGTTGACCATTATTGTGGCAGCCATTGCTCATGCAGTGGCCAACAGCGGGGCAGGAACGATCAAAGGTGACGCTATCTTCATACCCAATCCTCCTTCTCACATCCCACCCCCCCCTCTCCCCACACTCTCCTATGATTTAAACTGTTTTCCCCTACTTCCTGCACCAAAGCATTAACACAGTGACAATGAAGACCTACCATTACTTGATTCTATATTCTAAACCACCAGTTCAGATACTGACGCTATGCATAATTTAGAGGATAGTTTAGAGGTGGGATCTGCATATGGCATGAGTGGACTGCAGCCACAACAAGTTGAAAGGATAATGCAGGAGCCATCTCTCTGGGGGCTGAGGATGAGTTTAGCAGCAGAGGACTCAAATGAGCACCTCAATTGAGCAGCCTACTTAAGAACACTGATGGGTTTGCACCACGTATGCTTGGTGCATTAGAAAGCCTGCCAGAAAGTCTGCGTTCAATGCATATGAACACATGTGTCCAGCACTAACTTGGCACAGGGCTTTGTGCAGAGCTTGTAGCCCATCATTTCCAGCATGGAAGCGGTGGCCAATTCTGTTCACACACTTGTGGAACCAATCATGATGGAGTGACCGGTAAACAACGTCACAGCTTCCACTGCAACACAAGCAGCAACCACCCAAAATCTGAGTGTTGCAACAGAAGCTCAGATCGCTATCATGAAAACTCAGACTGCTGGCATATGGATTACAATATTGATAAGCATCATGGCCATTTAGCAATCTGTCCTCCAACATACTGGGAATGCTGAGACATCACCATGGGGGTAGTGGCAGTGGGATCATGGAGCACGTACCTACTGTTCTCTCTCAGGAAGGCGGCATTCATCCTGTCACCCCACCACTCCCTTTGCTTGTAGTCTGTCAGCCAGCCAGCCTAGACTGCTGCCACCCTTGCCAAGATGGTGCAATGTACAGCCCCTTCTAGAGCCAGAGCTGCTTGAGGTTGTTCGACAAAGCTATCTGCAGTCTCCTTGACTGAAAGTCAGCAGCCTTCAACTGGCCACATTGCAGTCACTTGGGTAGCACTGCATAGCAGCAACAGGACAGGCACTAAGGGAATGTACAAGGGTGACCAGTTTACGTTTGACTGCAATACGGAGTTAATTCATTTATAAATTTGATTTAGAATGTTTATATTGTGGTGTTTTTTATTTTTGTGTCATGACTGATCCAAGATATAAGATGTTGCCCTCATGATGAGTTGCCTGTGGACACATTCCAGCTGGAATCCCTTTAAGTTCAGGTATATGAGGCATTTGTACTGCAGGAACAACACACACAAAACTATCCCAATTTCCTTCTCAGTAAGCCAATGGTTAACCACTTCAAACAAAAGTTCATCAACCTGAAACATTGGACCTGAACTTCCTCAGAGTGGCAATCAGCATCGGATTGCCACTCCATGCCCAATTACTTATGTCAAATTTGTTTCGATCTGATCTAGCACAATCTCAGGAGATCAGAGGTCAGGGTGGGGGGGGTGGTCTGAGGTCAGGGTGGTCGAAAGATCAGGCCTGGAGATCGGGGGGTCCGGAGGCAGGTGGATTCAGAGGTCTGGGGAGCTCGGAAATTACAGCCCATTAACTTTTTCATACTACAGATATTGCCTAACCTGCTGAGTATTTCTGACGTTCTTTGGTTTTTATTCAGGGAATCAGATGTGGCCCAGTTGGTAGCACTCTTGCCTCTGAGTCACAAGGTTCGGGTTCAAGTCCCACACCAGAGCTTAAGCTAAAAAAAATCTGTGCTGATGCTCCAGTGCAGTATTGAGGGAGTGCTGCACTGTCTGAGGTGCTGTCCTTTTGGATGAGACTTAAAAGTCAGGCCTCATCTGCCTGATCGATTGGATGCAAAAGATCCCATGGCACTATTTTGAAGAGGAGCAGGGGGCCGGCCTACCCTCGTTGTTCTGGCCAATAGTTATCCCTCAATCAACACAAAAAACAGATTATCTGGTCATTATCACATTGCTATTCATGAGAGTTTGTTGTGGGCAAACTGACTGCCGATTTTCATGCATTACAACAGTGACAACCCTTCAAAAGTGGTTCATTGGTTAAAAAGAGCTTGAGACATCCAGTGGTTATGAAAGGCGCTATATAAATGCATGTCTTAAATCTCGTTTTATTATAGTAACTCATCCTTGGCTGTCTATTCTTCAATGCTTAGGTTTCAGCATGTAACTTAAATGTCCAAATTCACCCCACCGCGAACTCTAATCACCTTTTTAATGCATTAAGAAGTTCATGGGTTGGCTCCATTTTATTTTGTAATCAACGGCCAGTTTTTATGATGCCCCCATCAAAGGTTCTTCTCATCACCATGCATCAATAACACCCACAGGAACAATGAAAGACTGTTAATCACAGCAAGTTTAACAATCAGTAAATATCTCACTTGTTGAGAGAACAAGGAATAAAGGATTAGAAGACAGTCACATCTGGCATTGGATGTGAATTGGCATTAACAGCAGCTAACTTTAGACAATTTTTCCTCCCAAAATCAAATACAACCTAGTTACGTTTCATTTTTGTTTTTAAATGAATCAAATGAAGACTGATTGGGACCTCCCTCCCAATACATATTTCACCAGCTTTGGAACTACCTTTCCCCCAACGAATCCTTTCCGACACAAGTTCTTCCCCTCCAAATCAATTGGTCAATGAACAAATCTAGAAATACACTGACTTCAGCTGGACAAACCAGGTCTTTCTTATCACCCCTCTTCCCCCCGCCCTCTCCACAACCCCACCCTAACTAGTCGGGCAGGAGTCTGCTTAGGGAATTCATTCAAATATTTAAATTCCATTAATGCCTTGTAATTTCTCCAAATATGTGGAAAACTTCTTCTGAAAAATACTGGAAAGGAGCAAAGAGGCCAAAAAGAGCGTAGTCGTTAACTTCCAACATAAAAGACTACAATAAAGGTGAAAACTCCTAAATCTACATCTGTCTCTCCTGCAAGTCCATGTTTGAACCTCTTCAATCAGGTTTCCACCCCTGTCACAGCTCTGAAACTGCCCTAATCAGAGCCACAAATGGTAACCTATGGGTCTGTCACTATGGTGCAATATTTTTCCCCTTCCTTCTCAACCTGTCCACAGTCTTTGACGTGGTCAATCACAGCGTCCTCCTCCGTTGTCTCTCCTCCGTTGTTCAGCTGAGTGGGGCTTCCTTCACCTGACTCTGTTCTTGTCTAACCAGTTATAGCCAGAGTTTCCTGTAACGGCTTCTCTTCCTATCGAGTCATCCCTGGATTTCCCCAAGGATCTACCCTTAGCCTCCTCCTATTTCTCATTTACAAGCTGCCCCTCAGCAATATCTTATGAATAAACATCAGATTCCAGATGTATATTGATGGCAACCAGCTCTACCTCACCACCTCTGGATGTCTCCAATGCACGTGATTTGAAATGTTGCTTGTCCAACATCCAGTATGAGGTAAGCAGAAACTTTCTCAAATTGCATTTTGGGAAAACCAGAACTACTGTCTTTGGCCCCCACAACAAACTCCGTTCCCTATCTAACAATTCCATCGCCCAGACACTGTCCGAGGTTGAACAGAATGTTCACAACCTCAGTGTCCTATATGACCCTGAGCTGAGCTTGTGACATCGTATCCTTTCTATATCAAGGCCACTTACTCCATATTCATAATACCTCATCCTGGTGTTCAAATTACTTCACAGCCTTGCCCCTCCCTATCTCTGTAACCTCCTCCAGCTCCTAAGACCCTCTGAGATTTCAGAGTTCTTCCATTTCTGGCCTCTTGTGTATTCCTGAATTGATTTGTTCCACTATTGGTGGCCGTGCCTTCAGCTACCAAGGCTATAAGCTCTGGAATTTCCTCTCCAAACCTCTCAGCTTCTCCACTTCTCTCTCCTCCTTTAAGTCACTCTTTAAACCTACCCTCTTTGACCAAGCTTTTGGTCATCTGTCCCAATATCTCAGTCTCAAATTTAATTAGATATGCACCCATGAAGCACTTTGGGACATTTTGTTACATAAAAAGTGTTATGTAAATGCAAGTTTTTGTTGCTGGAAGCACACAGAAGCTGCGTCAGCATCAGTAAAGGGAAAAGACTGGGTGATGTTTCAGCTGTATACTATCCTTCAGAACTGAAACTGAATGAGAGCTCTATTCTTAAAACATTAACCTCCCTGTAACTATATGCAGTTTGCAAAAGGTACAACATCTGAAATTATTCCTGATGATATTTGTGCTCATCAGAGCCAAATCATGATGGTACTAAAGGTGAATCACAGAGACGTAATCGATCTTTCAATATTTTGGGATTCTTCCCCCAATTCCTGCATCTCTAAGTCTTTGTATCAATCAAAGTGCTTTAATGGAAGGGTAGATACTGCCTCCTGGCCTCTACCAATACTGTTCTGCAATTTTCCATTGAGGCTGCCCAAAAGCTTTTGATGGGGAGACGGGGTCGAGTCGGGGTGGTGGAATCAGAAGCACGGTCAGCTTTAGCTCTTTATAAAGCACTTTTTTTAAAATCAATCCTTCATTCTGCAATTCCACCAAACCAAACACAAACAGTTTAAGAGGCTACCCATAATTTATAACCGTCACAAGGTTGAACAGAATACCCTTGGGGAGAGGAAGAAGTATTCCCTGCACATGCAGATGAAAACAACAAGCAGAGATGGAATATGAAGATGAAGGGTACAAGTTCATTGTGCCGAGGATTAAGAATAATTTATCATTCATTGGCTCAGCATTTTTTATTATGTACCTAGATTTAGGTTCCTTAACAATGAAACATGACAGTTTCTATGCAATGAGCACATTCTAGTTTATCTCAAATGCTTCAGGTTGCTCTGAAAAATCTATTAAAACTGGGCCCTACTGAGGGAGATACAGAGCTGAAAACAGTATTGCTTATTGCAGAACACTTGCCTGATTCACCAAGGCTATAGTAAAGGAACTATTTTGCAGTTTTGAAGAAGAATTTTAAGGCATTAAGGTTTCAAGATTTATTAACGATCATTTACTTTTTCCTCTTATGTTCCATCTCTGAGAGAATTGGGGCTTTTACGAATCCAAGTTGAAAGGGGATTGCAAATTGGCATTGTTCACCATTTCTTTTGCTAAGAGAAATGGAAAATATCGGTTTCATTTCAGTGTTTGATTTCCAAATTGAATAGGTTCAATAATAACCCAAGGAGGAGAGAAGAAAAATCGAGAAAAAATGTACGTGTTATTTACTGTTTTTCGTTTGTCCAACAGAAAAGATGGATATTTTGTGAAGTCAATGTACAGTAAACTCTTCTGTGAAACAGAGGACATAAATGTAAGCTAATAAATCATTTTTCATGTTTCTGGAACTTTCTCTTCGTCTCCAATCTGGTTAGTGTTGACTACAATCACTTGAAAGGGAAGGTTGACTGATGAAATGGGTTAAATCTTACAGATAAGCTTATGCAACAATGAACATACGTGGGCACAGACATTCTTGACATAGAAGGCAAATGGATGATTGAAGACCAAGAGGGAAGGTTAAGTCTATTAATCATCTTCACTTCAGCAAAGCAGCTCACATATACTTGATCACAGGTGTTCAGTCATACTGGGAAATATAAAACATTGCAATTTCAGTGTTGTCACCAGGCTTGGCACCAAGAGACTATGGGGAAAAATGCAGCTGGGGCAACACATTTTAATGTTGTATAATGCTCTTAACCAATTATCTCAATTGAACAACGCCCACCTTAAGTGGCAGATGTCAATTCACCCTCGTGTTACTTAGTCCCAAATGCTGCATAACTTAACGTTTAGCAGGACAACAAAATTTATATGCCTGTGGCACCTTTAACATAATAGGCACTTCACAAAGTACAACACCGAGCCACATAAGGAGATATGAGGTAAGATGAACAAAAGCTTGGTCACAGAGGTAGGTTTTGTAAGGAGTGTCTTAAAGGAGGAAAGCAAGGTACACAGTTAGAGAAGTTTGAGAAGGGATTTCCAGAGCATGGGGCCACCAATGGCAGAGCAATTAAAATTGGGGATACACAAGAGGACACAATTAGGGGAGCACAGGTATCTCAGAGGGTTGTGGGGCTGGAGGAGATTACAGAGATAGGGAGCGGCAAGGCTATGGACAAATATCAGTGTTTGAATGGACCCACTACAAGCATTTCATAGACCCACCATTATGCCTTCCTGAACTCCCAGTGTGGTAGAAAGATGAAATTGAAGTGCACTGGGCACAGGGTTAAAAGGATCAAACCATCTCCGCCAGTTTGAGCGCTCTCTGCTTGTGTAGTGGGTAAACATCAACACAGACTGACTGAGCTGTAAGGGCCTATTTCCCTGTTGTGACTCCCATCTATTTTGGTTGCATTAAATATTTGGTCACTTTGAACTGCTTTACACCAGGATATTGATCAATGCTTTAGCACCTCAATCTGTTCCTAAGACAACACAGTAGCATTAATTACACAGAATGTGCAGCACAGAAACAGGCCATTTGGCCAACTGATCCATGCCAGGGTTTACGCTCGACATGAGCATCCTCCCAATCTAATTCTGTTACAAACTTCTATCCCTTTCTCCCCCATGGACTTACCCAACTTCCCCTTAAATGCACCTATGTAAGTTATTCATCTCAATATGGTAGCGAATTCCACATTCTAACAACTCTCTCTCCGGGTAAAGAGGTTCCCCTTGACATGAGGATACCTGTCAACCAATCCACTGGATTACAATATTCAAAGGGAGGTAAGATTTAATTCCCTACACAGGATTCTAGTAATTTGGAAGTGGTTTTGATCGCCCACCATCTATTCCCATCATGATGGTTTCTTACCCAAACATTAAATCATACAGAGAGTTAGAACCACTGATAGGGTTCACATAGCTCAACCAGTGGAAGAAAGTGACCGTTGCAGTAGTTTGCTCGCAGTCGGTTGACTGAAATACCTGAGCAAGCCACTCATTTGTACCAACCTGCTACAAGGAATTGCAATACTTCGAAAAGGCGATCACTACAAAGGGTGAGCACTAGCAAGAGTTGCTTGTGATGGGTGGCTCTACAGAGATGTATATTAACAAAAGAGCTTGTGCAAAGACCTTTACTCTGTGCCAATCAGCCACATACCTCCACAGATTAGAGCCACCACTGCCAACTGCTAGGCTATTAGTTAACAAATGGAAATTCTCCCCGCTGTGATTGGAAATTGCTTTGGGACACAGCATCAATATAGGAACCACAGTCTTTCGAGTGCTGCATTTCCAACTGAGCAGCTTCCAATCACAAAACATCAGGGATCATAGCGCAGGCACAGTATGAAGACATAGCACTGCAAGGTAACAGCTGATCCTAGTTGGAGCCAATTGTACTGCTTTGCAACAATTATACTGTCATTCACATTTCCATCGGCAGGTTGTTTTTATGCTTAGATCAGTATCCTTTTCTAATCTTTTGAAGCACTGTTACTCAAATCTTAAAACTGATCAGAAAGTTTCTGACAGTGGTGTCACTTTTTGGAATCCTAGTAACTATTAGCAAGAGCAACTCAGAGCTGAAAAGCACCAGGTTCAATCACTGACTTAGGACAAGTTAACTACTTTTAGTAAGGTTAGGGGTGGTTCACATCTTACTGTTAACCTGATTTTGGCTGGTCTAGAAATTGACCTTGAAAAAATTACCCCAGGTTCTTGCTGAAGAAATCTTCTTCGAATGGTACCAGGTGATCTTTGAGATCCATTTGAATAGGTGGATGGGGCCTTGGTTTATCATCTCCTCCAAACAACAGCACCTCCAACAGAGCAACACTCTTTCTGTACTGTATTTACGTGTCAGCATAGATAATATCCTCAAGTGTCTTGAGTGAGGCATGAACCCATGACCTTCTGACTAGGTGGTGGGAGTGCTACCGATGAGGCAAACAGGGACTGTTAGTTTAACATGGGAAGAATACCCACTTGGGTGAGGTACTGAAGTGATGCTAGTGGTCACTGCATCCTAACCATTAATCACTGCGTTCAAAAGAGGAAGAGAGAAAATGAAAGTGTGAAAACATGTATTTCGACATAATTAACCACCTTCATGCTGTACAATATTGAGAAACTCAGACCTCACCATGCTGTAATCTTCCTCACCTCCACCTGCTGTCTGTGGAAGTAGGCAGACTGAACATCAGGAAGTAGATGACCCCAGATGTATTCCCAAAGGTCAACAGACTCTGCATTTGGTAACAGGCTGCTCAACACCAAGAAACTGGTAAAAGTTCCAACCCAAACTATAACAAACTACTGTGTAAACCTTTTCCAAAAATATAACCGTCTTTAACAAGGCTTTTATCTTTCCTTGTTTTTGCACTCTCCAAAAAAACTGTTGCAGCAAAACAGTTTTTTATGCACATCTTCTGGAAACAGTGGGTACAGCTAACATTACAATTCAATCTGCTTTTGCACTGCATCTGTAAATATGTCTTGCCTTTCACGCTCCAGCATTTGTGGGAACGATGCTTCGCATCTCAAAGTATGCTATGCCTCACTTTGACATTTTCAGCTACTTTCCCAGATTCAGCAGTTACAATAAGGTAAGATTCAATTACAGCTCCCACCATATAAAATACTTATCAGACCCTAGCATTGAAATAGAATATGCCAAACTACTTCTAATTACCACCATTATACACAAATTGGCCAAACACCTTGTGACTCATTTCCATAAAAGAGGAACTTAATGTACTAGCTTTTCCCATTTCACTTCACATACAAATTCCTAATGGAGCCGAAATCCATTCCTGTTTGTATCCCTTGTATAAAAGAGCTCCAATGAACAAACCCCTTCATATTTATTCCAATATACAGAATCCCAATGGAGAAATTTTGTTTCCATTCACTCGCATTGTACAGATTTCCAATGGACAGAAAGTTGCGAAGCAAAAAAGAATGTAGTGGTAGTTGGGGACAGTATAGTGAGTGGGATTGACACTTCTCTGTAGCAAAGAGCAAGAGCGCAGACGCCGTGTTGTCTGCCCGGTGCCAGGATTCGGGATATCTGCTCAGGGCTGGAGAGGAACTTGCAGTGGGAGGGGGAGGAACCGGCTGTCATGGTCCATGTAGGAACCAACGACATAGGTATAACTAGGAAAGAGGTTCTG
This sequence comes from Cetorhinus maximus, assembly GCF_964194155.1. Taxonomy (NCBI): domain Eukaryota; kingdom Metazoa; phylum Chordata; class Chondrichthyes; order Lamniformes; family Cetorhinidae; genus Cetorhinus; species Cetorhinus maximus. Next base: position 42,470,706 of record NC_135888.1, read on the forward strand.
CATAGAGAGTAGGAGGAGCTAGGTATTAAATTGAAAAACAGAACCTCAAAGGTTATAATCTCTGGATTATTAACTGAGCCGTGTGAAAATTGGCATAGAGCACATAAAATTAGAGAGATGAACACGTGACTCAAAGACTGGTGTGGAAGAATTGGGTTCTGGTTTATGGGGCACTGGCACCGGTACTGGGGAAAGTGGGGGCTGTACTGTTGGGATGGTCTACACCTGAACAATGCTGGGACCAGTATTCTTGCGAACTGCATAACTAGGGAAGTAGAGGGGATTTTAAACGAAATAGTGGGGGCAAGGAATCAAATGTGGAAAGATGTGGAGTATCAAAGAGTAGAGATAAGGTAAGAGAGGAAAATAGTAATATAGGAAATGATGGTCAGAGAATGGCAGGAAGGGACAGAGAGAAAAGAATCTAAGAATGCACCAGGAATCAAGACTAGATGTCACAAAGATAACAAAAAGACAAAACAAAAGGCTCTGTATCTGAATGAGCATAGCATTCATAACAAAGTAAACAAATTGATAACACACATCGAAGTAAATAAATATGATCCGATAGCCATTATGGAGACATGGCTGCAGGATGACAAGGCTTGGGTCTTGAATATTGAAGGGTATATAACCTTCAAGACGAATAGGAAGCTAGGTAAAGGTGGAGGGGTAGCACTGTTAATCAAGGATGACGTTTGTACAATAGTTCGAGATGACCTTGGTTCAGGAGATCAGGATGTAGAATCAGTTTGGGTGGAAATGAGGAATAGTAAGGGAAAGAAGTCACTAGTGAGAGTGGGCTACAGGTCCCCTAACAATAACCGCACTCTAGGTCAAAGCATACAGGAGAAATATTGGCTGCTTGTGATAAAGGGAGGCAATAATCATGGTTGACTTTGATCTATATATAAACTGGAAAAATCAGGTTAGCAGTAGTAGCCTGGATGAGGAGTTCATACAATGCTTTTGAGATAGTTTGTTAGAGCAGCACATTCTGGAACCACCCAGAGAGCAGGTTATATTAAACTTGGTATTGTGTAATGTAACAGGATTAATGAATGACCTCAGAGGAAAGGCACCCTGAGGTAGCAGCAACCACAATATGATTTAATTTTACATCCTGTATGAAAGGGAAAAGAGTGGGTCTAAGACTAGTATCTTAAACTTAAATAAAGGCAACTATGTGGGCATGAAAGCTGAACTAGCTGAAGTTAATTTGGATACTAGGCTAGGGACAGATCAATAGAGAAGCAGTGGCAGACATTTAAGGGACTTTTCAGGATACTCAGAATAAGTACATTCCTACTATAAAGGAAAATTCTAAAGGAAGGACCCACCATCCGTGGTTAACTAAAGAAGTTAGGAAAAGCATCAAACTTAAGGAAAAGCATATAACTGTGCAAAGGTAAGTGGCAGGTCAGGTGATTGGTCAGAATATAAACAACAGCAGAGAATGACTAAAAGGTTAATCAGGAGAAACAAATTAGAGTGTGAGACGAAGCTAGCTAGAAATCTAAAAACAGATAGCAAAGGTTTCTACAGGTATTTAAACAGGAAGAGTAGATAAAGTGAGTTTTGATCCTCTAGAGACTGAATGGGAAGTTAATAGTAGATAATAAGGGCCAGAATCTTCCGTACGGCGTGCGGGGGCGGGGCCCGCACACCAACGCATAAAACGCTGTGACGTCGGCAGTGTGTCCCCGACGTCACCACACGTCATTCCAAACTTCAGTTCGGCGGGCGCACGCCGGAGTCGGCTGTGCGCCCACCGAACTATCAAAGGCCTGTTAAGGCCATTAATTACCTAATTAAAGTGATTGTCAGGGCTGCCCGTCCAACCTTAAGGTTGGCGGGCAGGCAAAAAGCCAGGCGGCCTTCGCATTTCTCATGAAACCTTATCCACGGACAGGATGAGGTTTCATGAAGGGTTTATAAATTAAATAAAACTTATTGAAAATTCATAAACATGTCCCAGCTCATGTGACACTATCACATGAGGGGACATGACTGAATAATTTTTTTAATATTTTAAACATGTTTTGAACTGAACTTAATCTCCCTGGGGCACGGAGCTGCCTCAGGGAGATTTCTGCACTCCTTCACGCATGTGCAAATTGGCCCGCCCACATAAAACGGCGGCGTGCGGCGATCAGCTCCGCACCCGCTCCCAACCGGCCCACCCGACGGAGAGAAAATTCTCTCCAAAGAAATGGTGGATGAACTGAACAAATATTTTGCTCAGTCTTCACTATAGAGGATATAAAAAACATTCCAGTAACAGCTGTAAATCAGGAGGTGGAGGGGAGAGAGGAACTTGGTGAAATTACATTTGCTAAACAAGCAGTACTGAGCAATCTGATGCAGCTGCGGGCTGACAAGTCTCCAGGTCCAGATGGACTTCATCCTATGTCTTAAAAGAGGTGGCTAATGAGATTGTGAATGCACTGGTGTTAATTTTCCTAAGTTCTGGAAAGGTTCCATCAGACTGAAAAGAGCAAATATAACCCCTCTATTCAAGAAGGGAGGGGGACAGAAAACAGGAAACTATAGGCCAGTTAGCTTGACGTTTGTCGTGGGGAAGTTGTTAGAGACAATCATTAAAGAGGTCATAACTGGGCACTTAGAAAAACACAAGGTAATTGGGAAGGGTCAGCATGGTTTTGTGAAAGCAAAATCATGTGTAATCAATTTATTAGAGTTCTTTGAAGGAGTAGCATGTGTTGTGGATAAAGGGGAGCCTGTAGACGTGCTGTACTTGTATTTCCAGAAGGCATAAGGTGCCACACCAAAGGTTATTGCGGAAAATAAAAGCTTATGGTGTAGTGGGCAACATATTAGCATGGACAGAAGATTGGCTGGCTGGCAGAAAGCAGAGAGTATGCATGAATGGATCTTTTTCTGATTGGCAGGATGTGACGAATGGAGTCCCACAGGGGTCTGTACTGGGGCCTCAACTTTTTACAATTTACATCATACAAACAACATACGAACAAGGAGCAGGGATAGGCTATTCAGCCCCTCGAGCCTGCTCCGCCAATTAATAGGATCATGGCTGATCTGACAGCAACCTGAAATCTGCATCCCACCTACCCCCTGTTAACCTATCACCCAGTTGCTATCTATCCACCTCTGCCTTAAAAATCTCAAAGACTCTGCTTCCATCATCTGATCCACGGCTCAGATCTAAGCTCTGCAATCCTGCCACATCCATTTGTGAATGGTGGTGGACAATTAAACAACTCATTGGAGGAGGAGGCTCCACAAATATCCCCACCCTCAATAATGGAGGAGCCCAGCACACCAGTGCAAAAGATAAGGCTAAAGCATTTGCTACGATCTTCAGCCAGAAGTGCCGAGTGGATGATCCATCTCGGCCGCCTCCGGAGCTCCCCAGCATCACAGATGCCAGTCTTGAGCCAATTTGATGTATTCCATGTGATATCAAGAAACATCTAAAGGCACTGGATACATGGCTAAAGGCTATGGGCCTTGACAATATTCCAGCAATAGTACTGAAGACTTGTGCTCCAGAACATGCCACATCCCTAGCCAAGCTGTTCCAGTACAACTACAACACTGGCATCTACCCAGCTATGTGGAAAACTGCCCCAGGTATGTCCTGTACACAAAAAGCAGGACAAATCCAACCCAGCCAATTACCGCCCCATCAGTCTAGTTTCGACCATCAGTAAAGTAATGGAAGGGGTCATCAACAGTGCTATCAAGGGGCACTTGCTTAGCAATAACCTGCTCAATGACACCTAGGTTGGGTTCCACCAGAGCCACTCAGCTCCTGACCTCATTACAGCTTTGGTTCAAACATGGACAAAAGAGTTGAACTCCCGAGGTGAGGTGAAAGTGACTGCCCTTGACATCAAGGCAGCATTTGACAGAGTGTGGCATCAAAGAGCCCTAGCAAAACTGAAGTCAATGGGAATCAGGAGGAAAACTCTGCTGGTTGGAGCCATACCTAGAACAAAGAAAGATGGTTGTGGTTGTTGGAGGTCGGTCATCTCAGCTTCAGGACAGCACTGCAGGAGTTCCTCAGGGTAGTGTCCTCAGCCCAACCATCTTCCGTTGCTTCATGAATGATCTTCCTTCCATCATAAGGTCAGAAGTGGGGATGTTTGCTGATGATTGCACAATGTTCAGCACCATTTGCGACTCCTCATATACTGAAGCAGTCCATGTCCAAATGCAGCATGACCTGGACAATATCCAGGCTTGGGCTGATAAATGGCAAATAACATTCACGCCACACAAGTGTCAGGCAATGGCCATCTCCATCAAGTGAGAATCCAACCACCACCCCTTGATATTCAAATGCATTACCATCACTGAATCCCACTCTATCAACGTTCTGGGGGTTACCATTGACCAGAAACGGAACTGGAATAGCCATATAAATACTGTGGCTACAAGAGCAGGTCAGAGGCTGGGAAACATGCGATGAGTAACTCACCTCCTGGCTCCCCAAAGCCTGTCTACCATCTACAAGGCACAAGTCAGGAGTGTGATTGAATACTCCCCACTTGCCTGAATGAGTGCAGCTCCCACAACACTCAAGAGGCTTGACACCGTCCAGGACAAAGCAGTCCGCTTGATTGGCACCACATCCACAAACATTCACTCCATCCAGCATTGATGCACATTAGCAGCAGTGTGTGCCATCTACAAGATGCACTGCAGGAATTCACCAAGACACTTTAGGGCAGCACCTTCCAAACCCAAGACCACTACCATCTAGAAGGATAAGGGCAGCAGATAGATGGGAATACCACCACTTAGTAGTTCCTCCAAGTCACTCACCATCCTGACTTGGAAATATATCGCCGTTCCTTTACTGTCGCTGGGTCAAAATCCTGGAACTCCCTTCCTAACAGCACTGTGGGTGTACCTACACCACATGGACTGCAGCGGTTCAAGAAGGCAGCTCACCACCACCTTCTCAAGGGCAACTAGGGATGGGCAATAAATGCTCTAGGCTTTGCCAAAATAGGAAGCATCCTTTCCACATCAACCCTGTCAAGACCCCTCAGGATCTTATATATTTCAATCAAGTCGCCTCTTACTCTTGTAAACACCTGTGGATACAAGACTAGTTTGTCCAACCTTTCCTCATAAGACAAGCCACCCATTCCAGGTATTAGTCTGGTAAACTTTCTCTGAACTGCTTCCAACGCATTTACATCCTTGACGTAGATGAGGGGCATGAAGGCATGGTAACTAAATTTGCAGATGATACAAAGATAGGTAGGAAAGTATGTTTTGAAGAGGACATAAGGAGGTTGCAGTCGGATATAGATAAGTTGAGGGAGTGGGCAAAAACCTGGCAGATGGAGTATAATATAGGGAAATGTGAAGTTTTTCACTTTGGCAGGAAGAATAAAAAAGCAGAGTATTACTTAAATGGAGAACAACTGCAGAAATCCCAGGTGCAGAGGGATCTAGGCGTTCTCATGCATGAGTCACAAAAAGTTAGTATGCAGTACAGCACGTAATCAAGGCGGCTAATGGAATGCTGTTCCATATTATGAAAGGAATTGAACATAAAAGTAAGGATGTTATGCTTCAGTTATACAGCGCATTGGTGAGACCATATCTCAAATACTGTGTGCAGTTTTAGTCTCCTTATTTAATGAAGGATGTGAATGTATTGATGGCGGTTCAGAGGAAGTTTACTAGATTGATACCTGGAATGAGTGGGTTGTCTTATGAGGATAGGTTGGACAGGCTGGGCTTGTTTCCACTGGTGTTTAGGAGAGTGAGAGGTGACTTAATTGAGGTACATAAGATCCTGAATGGTCTTGACAAGGTGGACATGGAAAGGTTGTTTCCTCTTATGGGTGAGTTTGGAACTAGGGGGCACTGTTTTAAAATTAGGGATCGCCCTTATAGGACAGAGTTGAGGAGAATTTTTTTCTCTCAGAGGGTTGTGCGGCTCTGGAACTCTGCCTCAGAAGGCAGTGGGGGCGGTGTCACTGTATATTTTTAAGGTGGAGGTGGATAGATTCTGGTTAGGCAAGGGAATCAAAGGTTATCGGGGTAGATGGGAATGTAAAACTCGAAACACAAACAGATCAGCCATGATCTTACTGAATGGTGGAGCAGGCTCGAGGGGCTGAATGGCCTACTTCTGCTCCTATTTTATATGGTCATATGGATTCAAGCCCTGCTACACACTTCAATGCATAACTTAGCCTGATATTTCAGTGTTGTTAAACCAAGGCCGCATCCACCATTTAGGTGGACTGAGGAATTGTAGCATTGTTAAGGGTGCTATTTTTCTGATGAGACGTTCAACCAAGATACCATCCACTTGTTCAGAAGGATGTAAAGAAGATCCCAGAGCAGTATTCAAAGAAGGACAGGGCATTCTCTTGGTGCACTAGCCAATGCAGCTCCCTCAACTGACAACACAAAAACAGGTCATTTATTTGACATTTGTGGGACCTTCAGCTCATTATATAGAATTCCAATGGACCAAACCCTTTCACTTTCAGTAATCAGATAGAATTCTAATAGGGCAATCTTCCTGTCACATTCATAATCGAAGCAGAATATTTTCCAAGTAAATACATTTTTCTTCACAAAATCCAGTGTATGTCTGTTCTGTTCCACTTCAAAGTCCAATTAACTCTGCAACTCTATCAAATTGAGTTTGATTTACTGAAGGTTTGGAGAAACCAGCTGCAGCTTCTCGAATTCCTGATTCAAGGACAGATATTCCTGGCAAATTTACATTTCAGTTTTCCAGGGTGCAACAATAAAATAAGACTGAGCAGGTGAGCTGAGAGAATAGGCCAAGTGATGGCAATATATAAATTATGAATAAGGATGAAAATTATGGACTAGAAAGAGAGAACACTGAATCCTATTGAAATATTAACATAAAATGAAATTAGATGAACATCAGGTGGTGCCATGGGTTTTGACTCTGGGACTCAGATCCACATCCAGCCCTGCCTGGCGAGAGGAATGTCTCTTCTTTGTACTGGCTACAGAGACCAATGCGGAATTAGTTGCAACAGCTACAACACATAGCACCAGGCATCAGGAGTTGTGACTTTCACTGAGAAGGGCCCCAGGGTGATGGCAGGTGTGGAAAGTGGAAAAATGTCATGCTGGTGCATCTGTGGCTGACTCCAGCGGTTAAGGTTAACAAACAATTCCACAGGTACATCAGCTCACCAAACGGAAATGGACGTCAGGATTACAAGATTTTTCTAACTGTTTGGATATGCCCTTGTTTCAGATTCTCAGGATAGAAAGCTACAGCACACACACAATATGCCATGATGGTTCATGCAACTACATACCTGTTATTTGTACCTGAAATACCTGAGATTTATAAAACACACAAATTTAAACTGCACGCCTTGCAATTCATAACAAGTGGAGAGATTCCAGCATCAGGGAAAAATATGGAAATGTAAAGTGACTTCCTCGACAACTAAGCTCTTTAAACACTTGCATTTCATTTTCAACCTGATTATATAACAGGATTTAAAAGCTGCCCTAACAGTGGAATTGTTACACTCGCACCATTTTTTCCTACAATGGCCGGAATTTTCTGCTCCCGTTGGGAGCGGGCGTCATGGTAGGCGTGAATGGACAATATGGTGAGAAGGCCAAAAATTGGTTTTATGCCGTAATGAAACCAGTTTGTCATCATCCACTCCACCAATCAATGGCAGGCCTTGTTTCCCACCGTCCAGCTTCAGGAACTTAATTTTAATGCCTTTGCATCTCATCATTGTGCCGCACGCTGGAATCATCCCTCCAGCTCAAATTTACCTCCCACGTCGACATGACTTCAGAACAGTGAGCTTCACGACTGCCTTTAAAAGGCGTGCGCCTGGCGACCTGAACTTCAAAGGGAACTCGAAGGTGCGTGCACGCAAACTTGCGTCACGCTCATGGGCATCGCCCATAGGACATCAAGGAAGAGGCGTCACGCATTTGAGAGTGGCACAGGCAAGTCGCTTTTTCCTGGCTCGCTTTCAGTGCGGTGCCGGGGCAAGGGCTCCAGTGCGGATAAGGCAGCACAGACTGACAGAAGTACACAGGTACATGCCAGATTGGGGGAGGGACAGGGGAGGGAGAGGGATGCAGACACACATTTGAAAAAACACATCTAAAGTGAGCATTCTTTCGCAGCTGAGCCCATTCAGCACCAGCGCCACTGACATGCTTGGAGTTGGGCCTCTGAAGCATCTCCGCCCATTCGAACAAAGCAAAAGCATGAATGCACCACCAAATGCTCCAGAACTTTTCACGCCCCGGGTGCAGACTGCAAATTAGTGAGAGTTTTAGGGAGCTGCTGGGCAATTAGATGACTGCATAAGTTGTAGAATCCCCTTGCAAAAGGTGGCCATGGAGCAGTCACTAGTGGAGGCGCTCAAAGCCCCTTGCAATGCCTTTATTCAGGTTTGGACCAGTCTCCCCCATAGTTCAAGCTAACAGTGCAGCCTTGCAGTGTGGGTTAGGAGAATGCCTGCACCTGAGCTGAGAGCACAGCATGTAGTTGAGCGGCCGAAGCTGCCGCCAATTGGTCAAGTGGAGTGGGGCAGAGGTGGGTGGGGTTTCGGACAGCCACGAAGCACACTACACACTGGCCATCCAAGTGGTGGTCAGCACTCTCCAGCATGCGTGAAGGGATCTTGAGATGCAGCCGGAACCGGAGACTTAACCAAGAGGTCCTTAAGACACATATGCTAAACCTCGTGTCTCTCTCTTTGATCCTGCAGGAGGAGAATATCAGGATCATGGAGACTGGGGATCTAGCGGTGTGCCTCATGGCTTACAGGGAGCAGAGGAGAGAGAGAGAGAGAGAGCAGAGTGCGACAAAAACGCCTGGCTCACCAAAGGGAGGAGAACCATCCTAAAGATCAAGGTGCGCAGGGCCTCCTGCACACGCAGCTGAAGATCCACAGCGAGCCATCTCTAGGCCTAGGGTCTATAGACAGCGCTTGTCATTCTTGCTGATGACCAAGAGCCAGTGTCGCCGAAAACTGTGCATTTCTAGGGAACTGGTCGGTCACATATGGCAGCTACTGCAGGATTTTGCGCCACAGGGGCTTGGAGGGCATCCACTGCCAGTCACCGTGAAAGTGACCACAGTGCTCAGTTTTTACGCCAGATGAGGATGAGGAGGCTATCTCCAGAGGATATGAGGCCAGAAGGAGGTGTGAGGGTGTGTGTGAGAAAGTGAGTGGTGATGTCCCTTGAGCTGGCAGTGAGTGAGATGCCAGTGAATGTATGATGGACTTGTGAGTGGGTGAGTTGAGAATGATGAGATGGTTGACTTACAGCATTGGCACTGAAAACCGCTGCCACCACCTCCCAAGCTGGAGTGGTGAGACAGATGGGCCTCCTGAGGCCAGAGCAGGGATAGAGGACGTCGCAATGGGCCTCCATGATGTACAAAAGGCATTCCAGGGATGCATCTTGAATTGGGGGCTACACTCTTCTTGGCTTTTGAGGCCATGTCTTCACTGGAGCAGTCCCAGGGTGCAAGCATTGAGAACTGTTTTCCGTGATGCGTCATTTATGAGGCAAGAAGGGAATGATATGGTGCAATAATCCAAAATTTGTTCTAGCGCTGCTGATCTAGCGATAAATATTGGGCAGAACAATAAGGGTAATTCCCCCACTTTTCTTTGAAATTGTGCCATGGGATCTTTTATATCCAACAAAGCAGATAGATTGGACCTCAATTTAACATCTCATTCAAAGGTGTTCTCTCAGTATTGCACTGGTGTGTCAGCTTTGATTTGTGTGCTCAAGCCTCATGTGGGATTTGAACCTTGAACCTTGTGATGCAGAGGCAATAGTACTACCAACTAAGCCACAGCTGACACAACATGAGAAGAAATGGTGTGAATGTAATTAACTTTTACACTTTCAAGGCGACTTTTAAATCCCAGTATACAATCAGGTTGAAAAATTAAATGCAAGCATTTAAATCATTGCATGAGAATTAAGTCCAAGAAGTCACTCATTGTATTTTTCCCTGACATTGGAATCTTCTCCATTTTTTATGGATTGCAAAGTATGCAAGTTAAATTTATCTGTTAAGTCGATCCAAAATATTTCAGGCACAAGTAGCAGGAATGTAACTGCACAATTACATTACAATGACATTGCACATTATGGCATAGTGTGTATATACTGTGGCTTTCTCTCCTGAGAGTTTGAAATAAGGGCGTATCCAAACAAAAAAGGTTAAGATGTAATCTAACGGAGGCTTTCAAAATTATGCAAGGCTATGATAGGGTAAATAGGGAAAAAACTATCCCCTCTGTTGAATGGGTCAACACTAGAGGTCATGAATTCAAAATCATTGGAAAAGATCTAGAGATGGGTTGAGAAAAACTTTGTGCATTCGGAGAATTGTCAGGACCGGGAACACTGTAACTGAAAAGCTGCTGAAGGCTGATTTCAGAGATAATTTTAAAAAGGAACTGGTCGGTAACTTGAGGGCAAGGTTATGGATGAAGCATGTTTGCTGTTTCAAAAAGCCAGCACAGGTATGATGGGCCAATGGCCTCCTTCTATGCTGCAAATTTCTATGATTCAAGGGATCTCTTGGCCTTCTTCAGATTTGATTTTGCCAGGACATTCCCAAGATGAAAGAACAGTTCTGCCCTGGAACTGAAAAACAAGAGATACTTGTATTTATAAAGTGCCTCATTACAACTCGCCAAAATATCTCAAAGCATATCATGCACAATGAATTGAAGTATTGGAAGTACGAAAGGCAGCCATCTTGCACACAGCAGTGACAAGAATTGGGGGCTAATCTATTATATATGGTAGTGGCTTTTTTTTGGACTCAGAAATATTGCTCAGGGCACCAGGAAATGTCCCTGTTCATTAGGCTTGTATCTGCTATTTTGAACAATATAAAGAGAAAAGCAGATTATTACAAAACGTTTTCTTTTTGTATTCTCCCCCATTCTACTAAATAGGAACCTCTCCATAGTGTTCAAGGAGCATCTTGAGAAGCTTGGTACACCCTGCATATCTTTCATACTGTTGTAAGGTTATGTGTCATCTCATGAAGGGGTCTACAGGTTTGTATGGTTGAACAATAACTGTTTATTAATAAACACATGACCATACACATATACACAAGATACAGTCCTGACCAGATGCTATCTTCAACACGGCCAGGGTTTTCGGCCTCGCCACGACGTGTCACCCCTCCCCTGGCGGATGCGGCGAGCCATTTAAATCTCCATTCAGTTCGGTGGCACCGTAATATCCCGCTGGGTGGGAGGGGTCGTAAAGTCCTGGCCCACTTCTACCAAACTCACTCCTACATTCTACTGCTCCCACATGACTTGCTTTCTACAGCATAATTTGGGCGGTGCTGTTTCTCCAGTCCCACATTAACCCTTACAGTCCCGGACACTCTAGTACAACACATACAACGTCAAATTAGGTTTTGTACTCTCTGAGTTACATGGCTGGGCTTTGTCCAAAATTCTAAGTTTTAATAAGTCATCATCATAAGTATGGGGAGGCGATGGCGTGATGGTATTGTCGCTGGACTAGTAATCCAGAGGCCCAGGGTAATGCTCTGGGGACCTGGGTTCGAACCCCGTCATTATCGATTGTTGTAAAAATCCATCTGGTTCACTAATATCCTTAGGGAAGGAAATCTGCTGCCCTTACCTGGTCTGGCCTACATGTGACCCCAGACCCACAACAATGTAGTTAACTCTTAAAAAATGCCCCCTGAACAAGGGTAATTAGGGATGGGCAGTAAATGCTGGCCTAGCGAAGCCCATGTTCCGTGATCGAATAAAAAAAACATGTCAGGCAACAGTAATTTGACTACATACTGCAAAGTTCAGTTTCCTTCAGCCCAAGTCTACATAACTAGAAAGCAACAGGAGATAAAATCGCTTGGCGGATGCAATCTGTTTCATTAAAACCATGTCATACAAATTGTGTGATGTTTGGGTGGAACATAATTGCTTGTTTGCTGTTCAAAGGTCTTCGTTCATGTGGCTTTTATGACTTGAGAAGGAAAGGAAGGGAGAAAAATAGTGACAAGAAAGATGAGTGAGGGGGAAGAAAAGTTTAATGGTAAAAGAAAAAAGAGAAAAGAGAATTGGAGCAGACCCAAGTCACTTTTACCCATGCCCAATAGCCAGCTTCAGAGGTATATGAAAGTTAACCAGGAAATTAGAAGGTACTATGTCATCAAAATAAGGGAGACTTCATTTGTGTGAGTGGGCATGTATATTTATACACATACACATAGGTGAGACATTCACAAACATAAGCCACCTAGGCGAAGGTTAAAAATCCCAGGGCAACCAGTAGCTTTTTGCCATTCCAGTAAACTGTTTGCTGCATTCAATCTTGGCAAGGAAACCTCAAAGTTGGCATTTCTCCTTTCAAACGTTTTGTGGCCATGATACTGGTCTAGACCAAACAAACCAGTGATACATGAGATTGGAACTTCTCAGAAAAGCATAAATGGTTGTGTTAGTACAATGACACATTTTTCTGGAAACCTTTGGATGGTCTTGTTGAAAATAAAGAACTGTCCTCCTGGAGAGTTATCTATCGAGTGAACATCTTTTAAAATCACCATTTTCTATCTCCTTAGGCAGCTTTCATGGGCAGCCAATCTTTTGCCAGTTGCTCCTCAATGGAAACCCGAGTAAGCTCCTTGGAACAACACGGCATTGACAGAACCTTCAGGTCTCTGCCATTTCTGGATTAAAAATGTGGCCTCACCGATGCCCCTTGTACTTGAAAACAAACACAGCTCTATAAGTTTCAACAAGGCTACAAGCCGTCTCACTTTTTGATAGTTCCCGCTCTTAGCATTTCCCCAATAACGGCACCACCAAGTCAAAGGCAGGGAAAATATCAAATGTCACCATTTTTTAAAATTTCAGATGCAGATCCGCAAAGTTTCATAACCCCAGTGAAACAGCCTCCTGAATTGGTGCTGAGGCTAACGCACCAATCCCATTCAACCAGCAAAACCCTATGCACAAAAAAGAGCAAACTGGAAATAGAATACAATGCTGTAGTACCAATTCTCTGTAGTGCCAATTCCTTTGGGTTTCACGGGGATTGAAAATTTTCCCCTTAGATTCCTAAAATGAGAGTAACAAACACTAGAGCATCATGTTCTATGCACTCATCATTCATCCCAATCTGTCAGTGACTAGACTGACAAAATAACAAACTGTGTTTAAATCCAAATGCAGTAATACAATCCTGTCCATCAACAGCAGGAAAGATACTTTTCTCAGTGAAAGATATAAACAAACCATTTATCCAATTTCAGTCTTCGCCATCTCAAACCCGCAGAATCTTCCAAACAGCCAACTCGCAACCATCGTTCTTGGGTAATGGCTAACATGCTTCCCACCATTTATCAAACCGTATTCTATTCTCTTTCACTGTACATGTGTCCACAATAATACGTAGGCTGCAGCATTAACACAACTTGCACTCAATGCACAATGATCAATTTAATTGAATTAATTATCCATTAACAGTCCACATCTAGCTGACAGAGTCAACGGATTCATGCACAGGAGACCAGGAGTGAAGTACTGGTACTTGTAATCTTTAGGACTTACGCTACAAAAAAAAACTGGAAAATATAGAATCGCCCACAAGCCTGTATTACAACTGAACTCTAGGGAACATATTCAAAATTTGGTTTTAATTGGAAACTGGGGACATATGTTGTTCTTTCTAGGTCTGGATTTAGAGAATTGAAAGCCCTAGTCACTTGGTCAAAATTATAATTCAACACCCTACTAAACTAAAATGGATTATCTGGGCATTATAACATCACTTCGTGTTGGGATCTTCTTGCATGTATATTGACTGCTAAGTTTCCTGCATTGCAATGATGACTATGTGTCAAAAGCACTTGATTGGTTGCGAAGTGCTTTAGAACTTCCTGAGGTCATGCAAGGCGCTATATAAATGAAAATTTCTTTCTTTCCCCGCATCACTTTTCAAACTGGACATCAGATTTCTAACTATCTGAGGCCAGCCATGGCAGACACCAAATTCTGAGAAATTAGTTTAGTTTTGGTTATTTCTGAGTTCTTCCATTTTTGCTAGTCTTTGCTATATTCTAATGAAAAGCATTTTCTGCAATGAGATTATTGTTTTCATAAATAGGGACAGGGCAGTGAGGGGTGCAGGACTGTGTCGATATTTCCCCAGGGGGTTCCATACACGGAATGGGTTTGAAAGCCATTGCTCTATTGTACGATGTTTAAAATGATATAGGCAATCTCCATTCTAAAACCTGACTCCAAGAGTCTGTCACCAATGTTTTATCCGGTTTAAAATATAAGGTGAAGACTGCCTATTGATATTTTTTGCTCCTTCTTCGTTTCCCACCAAAACCCACCCCCCTCGCACCCCCAAAAAAACTAAACATGCTAGGGTGCAAAATGCTATTCAAGACTTCAAAAGGAAAGCTTAACGTTCCATTTGTCTTCCCAGCCACAGCCAAGTCCTGTAATCGAATAGCCTTCTACACAAATTGTTTTAAGCAAACAAGAAGGATATTTTAGCTGCAGATTGTTAGGTAGGACCAATAGTGTTTGTGTATTGTACTCCTCAGCTGCTAACTCATCAATGCAGTCCTCTATCTCATTTATACACCCAGGTCTAAACAGCCTACACAAATCTTCATATTGCACATATACACAAGTGGAGTTGACTTAGGAAATCAGCTGACTGCGATTCACCTGCGCTCACAATTGGAGAGAGATATAATTGCAAGAGAAAAATGAACACCATGTATCTGTAAAGCATCTTCTACATTGAAGAACAACTCTGACTGCTTTACAAGTGGGAGAGGACAACTGAACACAGAACAAGGGAAAATAATTTGGTAGGGCGGGGTAGCCAAAATAGAGAGTACTCCAGGAACACATGTGCAGTTTTCATATATAATTTAAACACTTCTGTAACTGAAATCACATGGCGGCAACTGCAAAACAACATAGGTGCCACACAAAAGTTTACAACAGAAACAGCAAAGCTTCAATGGAAGATACCATGGATTAGACGGGGCCCCAACATCGAGTTAATCCCAGTCATGTTATTGCATAAAGGACAAGTACAATAACCGCTTGCATTTCTATAGTGTCTTCAACGTAGGAAAGTGTTCCGAGGCAGATCACAGTAGCGTAATCAAGCAACATTTGACACAGAGCCACATATGAAGGAGTTAGGGACAGATGACCAAAAACTTGGTCAAAGAGATCGATGTTAAGGAGGAGAGAAAGGAAGGGAGGTTAGGCAGTCTAGACAACTGAAGACATGGTCATCAATGATGGATTCAGGAAATCAGAGATGTACAAGAAGCCAGAATTAGAGAGTTGTCAGAGGGTTGTAAGGCTGGAGGAGTTTACAGAGATAGGGAGCAAGGTGGTGCTGAAGTATCAGGTCGAGTTGCTACACAGATCATTCTTTTCTGCCCTAAAGCAATCAGCTAATCACATCAATCATGGCCTCAGAAGTGATGATGAGAGGAAAAAAATAACAGAAGATGGAAAGTATAACCCACCATTAAAAAATACTTTCAGTTAGCGCAGCCTGAACCATGCACTGTCTCATTGGCAACATATTCCTGGTATGGTCAGTGAGCTGATCAAGTGTCAACTGGTCATGGCATGGCTTTTAGCAGATGTTACATGATGTAGGAGGGCTCACCACCACCTTCTCAAGGGCAAATAGGAATGTGCAATAAATGCCAGCCTTTCCAGTTATGCCCACATCCGAATGAAAAGAAACAACCAGGGGCATTTTAAAAAAAAGATAAAAATATTGGAGGTGAGAAAAAAGGCTAGTGACTGACAGCAAGGAATCATCCAATTGAGTAATGAATCATCTGTTAGCTTTCCACTTGTACAGTAATGACAAGCCAATGGCAAGAGTGTGGATGTGGGACAGTCCAATGAGGGAGGTCATGCAATCAAACCTCCAAGGATACATCCAACCAGAGTTTGCAACATAACTTTACCACAACGCCCAGAGAAAGTCGAAGTAACATCAGGTCAATGAGGAAGGTGAGTATCACAATTTTCATGTCCTACTAAGTTTAAAATGGTACTTGCTCACTCAGCTGATGGAACTGTTTAGGAATGATGTTTTGGCTGCTATGTTAGATAAGTGCAGTCAAATGGAGACAGACAGGCTCTCCAGAAATGCCTCAACGAAAGCTGCCCTACTGCATTCGGCAGTCACCAAGTTTGCAGCAGTTCAAAACCTCATCAGTTAAAAGAATAAATGACTTCGGCATTCTTCCACTGGTGGAATTCTTCTGCTTCAGCAGCTTGCACAAATTATTCAGTGCACCCAAGAGATGTATAGTTGAAATTGGCTTCATTTAATTTATCACTTAAAATGTACCCTTGCCTCGTGGCAGGAGAGGCTTAAAGAATTAATATGAGGTCTGGTATAAGTGGCCTGTTCAACTTAAAAGGTATCAATCATTGTCTGATTACACAACCAAGTGATTCCTCCATCACAGCAAAAGGTCTCAGGTGAACGGTTCCATCAACTGGACGAGACATTACTGGACACATTTTGTCCTATTCAATTTTTGATTACCAATGAAGGTGGACACAGCTGCTTTATGCTCTCCTCCTTTGAAGGTGGACACAGCTGCTTTATGCTCTCCTCCTTGCTCTGACCCACCTACCCACAAAACACAACATCTGAAACAAGTCTATAACCGAGTGTCAAAGACATAAAGCTAGGTTATGCTTCTCTGTCCTCACGCATTATTAATGGAACTAGGTGCGAATGATGTACCGCAGGTACTATAAATCAAAGCTAAGCAGACTAGTGGAATGCCATGAAACAGTTTTATTTGAGTCACCGCACTCAGGCACTGACAAGATCAAACTGCTTTAAAGAAGAAAGCGACCTTAAGATAATGAAAATATATTAAAAATTCTGCAATTTTTGGCAGGAAGACAGGGAGCAGGAGCCAAACAAGTTTCCTGCTAGCTCTGACTCCAAGTAACCACTGCATGCAGCAGGGATATTCTTGTATTTCCTTGTCAGCTGCATAATGAGATTTACTAAAATCTCAACGAAATCTCACAATTCTCCTCCTTAAGACTACACTTCTTTCTATTGAAGTAATTTAAGAATTCTGTAGTATCAGCTGCAGTTTACCTGACAGAAACAGATTAAGATCATTTGAGTTCTAAAGCCGCAGCAATCATCAGTTGGAGCCACAACTGGCTTCAGTTCTGCCGAAGGGTCATGAGGACTCGAAACGTTAACTGATTTCTTCTCCACCGATGCTGCCAGACCTGCTGAGTTTTTCCAGGTAATTCTGTTTTTGTTTCAGGTTTCATAGTTGGTTTGCAGAAAACCTTTTGTTGCTGGTCACATGAAGCAGTCATTTAAAAGAGGGAATGTTGTATCAAAAGGGGTTTGAAAGTGGGTTCATGTGTTGGAACATTCTGCTCTGAAAACTTCAAGCAACATTTAACTTTGGAACACTTGAAGAATCTTCAGCGGAAAACA